>NC_039250.1:22398867-23038717 GCF_003368295.1 Carassius auratus | reverse complement strand
TTACAGGAATTTATTTTACTCCTCAAGACAGCAGCATATTTGATCAAAAATACTGGAAAACATGTAATATTGTGAAATATTAAACATTTTTCTATTTTAATATACATGTGATGTGCAGCTGTATTTTCAGCATCTTTCCTCCAGTCTTCAGTGTCTTCAATATTTTCTAACAATATTCACTACAGTTCAATAGTTTGGGGTCAGTACATTTTTATCCTTTCTTTTTTTATGAGAAATTGTATTCTTTATTAGATTTTAGAATCTTTTCAGGATGTGTTTAATTGATAAGAAGTGATATCAAAGATTAATATTGTTAGAAGAGATTTATATTTTGAATGAATGCTGTTCTTTTAAAAAAAAATGATACATCGAAGAATCCTTAAAAAAGTATTGCAGATTCCAAAATAATATTTGGTAGCACAACTATTAATAGTTCTAATAATAAATCATCATATTTTCATGATTTCTAAAGATCATGTGACACTGAAGACTGGAGGAATGATGCTGAAAATACAGCTGCACATCACAGAAATAAATGATATTTTAAAGGATATTAAAATAAAACCATTATTTTATCAATTTTATTTTGATAATTTTGAATTATTACTGAAATACAACCTTTTTTGTTTCAAACAGTTCATTGAAACATTCAAAAATATTTACCAATGATGTAAGAAAAAGAATCTGAATTCAAAGGCTAAACAAGATTCTTTTTCTTCCCCCATTGGCAGATATTTCTGCTCGTTTTAAGCCAAAACTAACAACATTTTGATAATTGAAAAAAAAAAATCATTTCAAATTGTTACTTGTACAGTAAATGCATCTTGATTCAAGAATATTCAGATATTTATACTAGAACACAAGACAAACACGAGTAAGAGGATTGTTTGCAGTCTCACTGTTTCCATTCACCAATTTTTATGCACATTTTGGGATATCACATAAAAATAAATAAATAAATATAATAAACACCTGATGGAAACTAATACAAATTCTAAAAATGTGCATAAACGTATGCATTCAACAAAGTAGGATACATTTCTTATCTGGTAAGAAAACATGAACATAAACGACGATAGAAACACTTAAATGTGCATCATAAAACATGTGACTGTGTGATAGGACAGAAAAACTATTTTTTGTTGCAAAAATATCTGCAAATGTGGTAAGAAAAATATATTCTCTTAATAGTTAGTTATATTCCTCACCCCTTTAGCAGATATCTTTGCTTTGTGTTAAGAGAATGAATGATATTCTGCAGAGTCTGGTTCACTCCAGTCTCAGATGGTTCTGTCGTCTTTGCTGATCTCCATCCGAACACAGCGTTGACCTTCTTCACCAGCTCCTGACCGCCGTCTCTGATCCTGCGTGCGATCTCAGAGAACACCAGGTCGCTCTGCAGGCCGAGGCTCTGTGAACGAACCACATCATCACGCTGTGCTCGGAGTCTGGTCTCAGATGTGTGTGTGTGTGTGTGTGTGTGTGTGCAGACCAGCGGAGACCGGCGCTGACACACACATCCGTCTGCAGATCTATATTTGCTCCAGACAGCACCACGTCTCCGCTCTTCCTTCACCTAGACGTTCCAAGAACGTCCCTAATGTTCTGTAAAGGTTCGGAACTTTCGTTACCTTTAGATAACTTTTAGGGAACGTTGCACAAGGTCGCGAGAACGTGGGAATAAATGTATTATTTTGTGTTGAATATAACACTTTAATAAAAAAACTCATTAATTTGGAAATTTACTATCACATTTATGCATTTATGAACATCAATTCAAAGTGAAATAACCTACAAACCATTTTAAAATAATTTGAATTCTGCTTGTACAACAGATGTTTGTTCAACTGCTCGTATTTCCTACATTGTTGTGGATTTTATTGATAACTTTAAATGTCTGTTAATTTTGTGTGACTTAAGCCAGAAAGAGAGCAGTATAAAGGATGATGGCAAAAAGTATAAAAACACCACTTCACTAACCTGCTCGACTGTTAGCATAACTGCTACCATGTGCTACATTAAATGTAGCTATATAACGTTACATTGAACAATACAAATAAAACATACTATTTGATTAATGTCTATAGTTGCCGTTTAGCTTTTAATAGAAGTTATTGTTTTAGTTAACACATTACACTCACCTGGGACTGGACGGCTGTTGTAATCGTGCTCCTGTACCATCTCCACATTTACTGCTCTGCAACACAAACATTCCGTTTTGACGCGTGATTTAACGTCTCCGCAACTTTTCCACGCAAACCTGGAAGGCACAGCCCACGGTGCGAGATCGACCAGTCTACTCCGGTTGGACACGGACCTCATCCTCCGTGAAGTGCTTAGCACACACTAAAGTAGCCTACCTTTCCTCACAGTAATTGTCGCCTCCTACTCTGGCCATATAGGCCAATTTGGATGCTTTTTTTTTTTTTTTTTAATTTTCGTCAGTGGGAAAACTATGAAATTATAAATAAGGTTGCTTAAAAAAACACACACATTACACATTGGTCTCCGCCATTTTTCGGCAAGCGTATGAACGCTATAGCGCTTTCACCTGAAAATAGCTTATCTGGGATTCAGAGCAAGTTCATAAAACATTTTATTCAGATCAGGACTCCGAATTGCTTTTCGCAAATCATTTGATCGGGGCTTCGGAGTTCGCAAAACATTTGATTCAGATCGGGACTCCGAATTGCGTTTCGCGAATCATTTGAGATCAGGTCTTTCGAGCGGATTCGCAAAACATTTGATTCTATCACGTAGGCTACTCGATCAAGTTTTAATAAAGAGAAAAGAGGCATAGAGACACATTTCTGTTAATAGCCTGTTAGTAATCACACAGTCCACCAGTAACTGTATAATTTAGTAAGGGAAAATTAAAACAAAATAGGATGAGTTTCAATTTTAATTTTATTTATGTAGCAATGGTCATCTTAACCTCTGTGCAGTGTTTAGGGTATTTAAGGACCCCAAATTAAATTTTAATTCTAATACTGCATCATACAAGTGTTTATTTGAGTTGAATATTTCGATATTCATGTAAGGAAACGAAACCATAATTTGATAAGTTTACATTTACATTTATTCATTTAGCAGACGCTTTTATTCAAAGCGACTTACAAATGAGGATAAAAAAATACACAACAAAAAGAGCAACAAAAAGTTTATAAGTGAGAATAACCAATAAGCATGCAAAATGAAGGCAGATATTGTCTGATATGTTAAGAAATAATATAAAATAAAAATGCTAAAAAAAAATTGGCAAAATATTTGACTCAAAAAGTCCAGATGATTCAAGCTGTTGGTGACTGTGAGTGTAACAGCAGCAGCAGAGATTATTAACCGTAAATGAAAACATTTTATTAAACTCTTTATTGATTCCTCGATTTAAAAAAATAAATAAAAATTTAGCAAAACGTTACATTCAGATGATATGTAGAACTCTCTGTGATTATCAGTGTCAGACTGTGTGCAGGGCCGGCCCGAGACATAAGCGAACTAAGCGGCTGCTTGGGGCCCCCTGCCAATCAACTTTTCTTTTTTTTTTTTTTTACAATTAAATAACTTAAACAAGTGATATAAATGAATGAATAAATGAATAATGAACGAATAAATTAATAATTCAAGACAAGAAAAATTCTTATTTACCGACAACTGCTGCGGTGTCTGCTAGCGTTTGAGTCATGCAAAATTACGCATAGACACCTCTCGTGCATTGACAATTCGCGCCGGTGCGCAAGTGCGCGTCACTGTAATAAATGATAAGCCATGTCACAAAAAGGATGTAGCTTATCCCTCTGGTGCCGAAAAGAGAAAGAAGAAAAGGACATAAAGGTGGCTTGACGTTGGACGGTCGAGAGTCTCAAATTTAGGGACCGTCTCCAAAGTTACATGCGATATTGGTATACACTTTCTAACGTCAGTAGCATTTGAGGAGAATGACTTACAGTCATAAAAACAACTGTAATTGATCATCTAGGTGTCAGCTATAATGCACAATTGAATATAATGTCTAATATTTATTAAAATAAATTGTAAATCATATGTAAATTATGCTACTTTTTCACAAGGGCTCAAAGGCAAATTTGGAGCTCAGTAACATTTGAGGAGAAATACTTGCACATTCCTGTTAAAGTTTTTTTTTCTTTTTTTTTCAGGTTCCCTACGGAAATTACCCATGGTTTTATCATTAATACCACAAGTCATCTTTCTTGTAGCCATGATAACTGCAAATTAACCATGGTTTTGTTACTTCAAATAATAATTTACAAAGAAAGAAGTATTGATATACTGTAATCTTTTTTGTTGTTGTTGTTTCTATAAAAACAGACCTAAGCCATCAATAGCCTTTAAAATGACTTAAAATGCATTATATAAAAAAACTATGAGGCAATAATGATTGGTTAATAATAACACTGTTAAAATACATAATGTAGGCACATACAAATAAACTATTATGTACATGTTATTACAAATGCCTGCACAGGGAGCCAAATGCCATGTAATAGCTGCTGTTACTTTTTAGCCTATATAATTTCTTCAACAAAAAACGTGCATATCACAACCCTTACAAAAATAAACCATGGTTTTATCATAGTAAAAACTGCTTTATTCCTTTTGCATGATTTCTGAATGCTTAAGACTATGAAATAAATTAGTCATAATAAAGTTATAGCCACAGGTAAATGTCGAGAGCTACAATTGTAATTAGTAAATAATACAATTTATTCATTTACTTTTTTATTTGTTTAAAATCTATTTTCACCCCTATAGTAGGTGTTTTTTTCATCATCATATTTGAGGAAGGGGGGCACAACAATACAATCCTGCTGTCCTGATGTCATCAGTGACTTTGCCTCCTGAAAAGCTAGCAAGGAACAATTTTGAGGTCATTGTTGTACAATTGTCATTGTTGAATTCTAGCTGTTCTTATGTTTGCTTTCATTATTTAAGTTTGTAACTATTTTTGTAACATTTTTTATTATATTAAAGTTTGTCTATTTTGGTTTCATTTAAAAGATTGCACATTTAATGCACATTTGCATTCGGACATTTGCAAATTATTTATTTCATGTTTTGTGACAGTTTGGGCGTTCAGAAGTTTAAGAGTAAAGTATGTGATTTAAGTATCGATTATTATTTATTTATTTAGTATTAATACATTACCTCACTGTATTCATTTATAATGTAACATTATAGCATGACATTTGTGTCAATAATCTTGAAGCACAGGTGACTCCGCGTGGTGGGAGGGGGGCCCCCAAATCAAATTCTGCTTAGGGCCCCCAAGAGGCTCGGGCCGGTACTGACTGTGTGTGTTGTTTTGTCCGGGGCTCGTGGGACAGGCGTACTACTCTGACTGTGACATCATCATCCTGGGGAGGGACTTTGAGAGGATTCAGATCATCCCAGGAGCCAAACACGGGAACATCCAGGTGGACACGCGCACACACACACACACACACACACAGACACACACACACACACACACACACACACACACACACACACACGGTTCTGGCGTCCAAACAACATCAAGGGCTTTATAAACTGTTACAGCACTTACTCAGAGTGACACATAGCATAGCTTTTAGCCTCATGGTTGCAGTTTGAGGTTTAGGAATTAGTTTTATTAATTTTTTTTATTCTTTATATTTATGTCAGTTTTAAGCATTTTAGCATTTCAACTATTTTTGTAAAAAGTTACTACTTTAATTTTAGCACTGTTTTCATTTAATTTATAGTGCTTTTTACTTTACAAATCATTGCAAAGCAACTTTACAGAAAATTCAGTTTCTACAATATTTAGTAGTAGCTTACACGATTTATCTATATCATTATACTTTAGCTTTATTTCAATTACAGAAAACTGTTTTAGTAGTTTCAGTCTTAGTTAACAACAATGACACATAGTTGGTTGCTTTGGGGAATTACTAGTTAGGAATAAAAGTTTAACTGCGTGTGCTTATTTTACATATTTATTTTTTTAAATAAAATTAAAAAATTATATAGTTTTTGTACGAGTTTCTGTCTTCTGCTGAATGCTAAAAAGATGATGCTTTAAACACCAAACGGTTGATGGTACCCATTCACTTCCATAGTATTTCTTCCTGTAGCATAGAAATCAATGGCCGTCAACTGTTCGCTCTCAAAAAAACATCTTCTTTAGTGTTCAGCAGAAACGCCAATGACTCAATGAGTCGTAAGAATCCAAGAGCACCACACAGCTGCCAAAGATTCCTGTTTATTCTGCTCAAACAGTCGAGGCACATATGATACACACACACACACACACACACACACACACACACACACACACACACTGATTCACAGTCAGCAGCAGCTGGTCGTTCACTGCTGCTCGGACACGATCCTCTCGATCGCCGCCCAGTCTAGTTTGCTCAGGACGCTGCCGCTGCTTTGAGAAAGAGCGTCCAGATCCAGACCACGCAGGAGATCCTCATCATCCTCATCCTCATCCTCACAGCCCTGGAGAAGACAGCAGCTGTTCACCTCAGAACACAACATCTAGAGTCAACCAAACACACTCTACACTATTTGTGTTCCACATGGAGTTTTAGAACTTTGTAGGGACTTGAGAGTGTACTAGACAATATTCTAAATATACAGAAATAAATGGTACATTATTTATTTCTTAAATACTACATTAAAAATATCAAAATATATATTTTTTTCTAATATTTTCTATACTACATATAGAAATAAATGGCACATTAGTTATTTTATTCCTTAAACATTACATTACAGATTTCTTTTTTATTTTCTTCTAATATTTTCTATATTATATATAGAAGTAAATGGTACATGATTTATCTATTCCTTAAACACTACATTAAAAAAAATTTTTTTTTTACTGTTTCATTATGATTTGTAGATTGTATCCAAAAAAGCTGCTCTGTATTTTCTTATTTTTCATATTTCCCTTTAATTTCCAATTGAAGTCATTTTTGACCATATAGCCTTTTCATTTTTTTTTTTTTCATAAGCTGTAGCAAGTGGCAGAATTATGAAATATTATCAAATGTTGTATTATTCAGATTAAGTAAAAACAGAAACAGCAGAGACTAGCAGCTAGCAGGTTCGTCTCACCGCTCTGATGTCCTCGTCCTCGTCTCTCTCATGCGTCTGATCTCTCTCTTTCACTTCTCTCTGTTCTGCTGTAGACGAGAGGAACACGTTTCATCCCGACACAACAACAAACATCTCAATGTGTGTTTCCTGTACATCCTCACGTAACTGTAAATGATATCTTTGATTATTGTGTTCACATTATTTTTCTACTTCGTATTAATATTTTGCTTTTATTCTAAAATTATATATTTATTTTACTTTTTAATTTATTTTAATAATTCTTAGCTTCTATCTATAGATCCATCCATCTATCATAGTCATGTTTATTGTGTATATATATATATATTTATATATGTATTGACATGGTCTTAGTGATAAAGATAACTCCGCTTTCACCAAGACAAACTCCTTTTGTGTCTGTATGTGTGTGTATATGTGTGTGTGTATGTCTAACTGTATGTGTGTGTGTCTAACTGTAGGTGTGTGTGTGTGTGTGTGTGTGTCTTACTGTGTATTAGTATGTGTGTGTGTGTCTAACTGTGTGTGTGTGTGTGTGTGTGTCTAACTGTGTATTAGTATGTGTGTGTGTGTCTAACTGTGTGTGTGTGTGTCTAACTGTAGGTGTGTGTGTGTGTGTGTGTCTTACTGTGTATTAGTATGTGTGTGTGTGTCTAACTGTGTGTGTGTGTGTCTAACTGTAGGTGTGTGTGTGTGTGTGTCTTACTGTGTATTAGTATGTGTGTGTGTGTCTAACTGTGTGTGTGTGTGTGTGTGTGTGTGTGTCTAACTGTGTATTAGTATGTGTGTGTGTGTCTAACTGTGTGTGTGTGTGTGTGTGTGTGTCTAACTGTGTATTAGTATGTGTGTGTGTGTCTAACTGTATGTGTGTGTGTCTAACTGTAGGTGTGTGTGTGTGTGTGTGTCTTACTGTGTATTAGTATGTGTGTGTGTGTCTAACTGTGTGTGTGTGTGTGTGTGTCTAACTGTGTATTAGTATGTGTGTGTGTGTGTAACTGTGTGTGTGTGTGTGTCTAACTGTAGGTGTGTGTGTCTTACTGTGTATTAGTATGTGTGTGTGTGTCTAACTGTGTATTAGTATGTGTGTGTCTAACTGTGTGTGTCTAACTGTAGGTGTGTGTGTGTCTTACTGTGTATTAGTGTGTGTGTGTGTGTGTGTCTAACTGTGTGTGTGTGTGTCTAACTGTAGGTGTGTGTGTGTGTGTGTGTGTGTGTGTGTGTGTCTTACTGTGTATTAGTATGTGTGTGTGTGTCTAACTGTGTGTGTGTGTGTCTAACTGTAGGTGTGTGTGTGTGTGTGTGTGTGTGTGTGTGTGTGTGTCTTACTGTGTATTAGTATGTGTGTGTGTGTCTAACTGTGTGTGTGTGTGTGTGTGTGTCTAACTGTGTATTAGTATGTGTGTGTGTGTCTAACTGTGTGTGTGTGTGTGTCTAACTGTAGGTGTGTGTGTGTGTGTCTAACTGTGTATTAGTATGTGTGTGTGTGTCTAACTGTGTATTAGTATGTGTGTGTCTAACTGTGTGTGTCTAACTGTAGGTGTGTGTGTGTCTTACTGTGTATTAGTATGTGTGTGTGTGTCTAACTGTGTATTAGTATGTGTGTGTGTGTGTCTAACTGTGTGTGTCTAACTGTAGGTGTGTGTGTGTGTGTCTTACTGTGTATTAGTGTGTGTGTCTAACTGTGTGTGTGTGTGTGTCTAACTGTAGGTGTGTGTGTGTGTGTGTGTGTGTGTGTGTGTGTCTTACTGTGTATTAGTATGTGTGTGTGTGTGTGTGTGTGTGTGTCTAACTGTGTATTAGTATGTGTGTGTGTGTCTAACTGTGTGTGTGTGTGTGTCTAACTGTAGGTGTGTGTGTGTGTGTCTTACTGTGTATTAGTATGTGTGTGTGTGTCTAACTGTGTATTAGTATGTGTGTGTGTGTGTCTAACTGTGTATTAGTATGTGTGTATATGTGTGTGTGTGTCTAACTGTGTGTGTGTGTCTAACTGTGTATTAGTATGTGTGTGTGTGTCTAACTGTGTGTGTGTGTCTAACTGTGTGTTAGTATGTGTGTATATGTGTGTGTGTATGTCTAACTGTATGTGTGTATGTGTGTGTGTCTAACTGTGTGTGTGTCTAACTGTGTATTAGTATGTGTGTATATGTGTGTGTGTGTGTATGTCTAACTGTATGTGTGTGTGTGTGTGTGTCTAACTGTATGTGTGTATGTGTGTGTGTCTAACTGTGTGTGTGTCTAACTGTGTATTAGTATGTGTGTATATGTGTGTGTGTGTGTATGTCTAACTGTATGTGTGTGTGTGTGTGTGTGTCTAACTGTGTGTGTGTGTGTGTGTAATAAATCTGGTTCTGATTCTGCTATTTTTACAGAAACATGTGGTCCTGTCCTCACTCTGATGGGTGGTCTTCTTCTTCTCTGGTCTGGTCCTGGGGTCAGACAGCATCCCGCGGCGAGTGACCTGGGATAACCGATCGGCCGGAAGAGCGCTGGCTGAAACACAGGAGCGTGGGATTGAAGCCATGTGACGCGTGCGAGTGTGTAATGAATGCAGAAGGTCTAACTTTGAACCACAGGCAACACAAGTGATAAATATCAGTTTTGCTCTACAACACTCTTCTTGTGATCCCAATACTCCAAATACTGATTAAACATCTGAAACGAATCACGTTTCTGACTGAGATATGAACCTGGTCTGTGCAGGCCGAGTCTGCGGCTCAGAGAGCCGTGTGTTGTAGCAGCAGGTTTCCTCTGAAGCGTGACGGTTTTCCCCAGAGATCCCTGCGGTCCGCTCTGACTCCTGGGAATCCTCTTCTTTTTCCCTGAGGACTCAGTGGTGCTCCTGAAACACAGCACTGGACGTTTAGCACCGACTCCTCCAAACAACACAACCACTGCAGCATGGACAGAGGAGGCAATCCCAGAATGCACCTGAGGCTCTGCTGTGGGATTGTGGGAAGACTGAAGGGCGAGGTGAGCAGCTCAGAGATCAGACCGCAGGCGTCACGCGCTCTCCGCTCATGATGCTCCTGAAGCAGCAGCCTGCACACACACACACACATCTCATGAAACAGCAGATAAGAGCAGTGTGTGTTAGTCACTGCACACACACACACACACACACACACATCTCATGAAACAGCAGTGTGTGTTAGTCACTGAACACAATCAGACCTGTCTCGCTCTGCTTTGGTTCTCTTGCTGGTTGCCAGATCCACAGACGTCAGATTCTGCTGCAGGAAATAATTATTCAGAAGAATAAAGTTACTAACAGGCTTTTGGGTAAAACTAAAACTTTTCAGTTATTGACTTAAATATGTGTGGGAAAAGCTAGACAGATATTGTGTTTTTATTAATAGACTGTTGTATGGATTGTGATATGTAATTCTCTCTGCTTAATTCTCTTAGCATGCATTTCTAATCATTTCTTTTTTGGGGTGACTTCTGTCCAGGGACTACGGATGAAAAAATAACCGTTGGCTAATTCTGCTACATTTACAGAAATGTTTTATTAAAGGTAAAATAAAATAAAATAAAATAAAATAAAATAAAATAAAATAAAAATGTTTCAACAATAGTTTTTTTGGTATAGAACTAAGGCTGTTTAAGATATTCTTGCAGAAATTCACAGGTTTATAGCAGCACATGCTTTCTTTCAAGAATATTCCAGTAACATTCAGCCTCTAGATAATATTATTGTGAATAAAAAAATTATTATTATAATTAATTGTTATTAAATACATTTTATACATGTTTTAATATGAAAAATCTATATGTACATATTTTCTTTTTTTATTAAAGTTTAAATTATATATAAGTATTTTTAATATATACAAATTTAGTTTTTTGAAAAACTACTTTTTAAATATTTGTATTAATCAAGGATGCATTAAATTGATCAAAAGTGACAGAAAATATATTTATAATGCTTAAAAATATTTTTTTTATATATATATATATATGCTGTTCTTTTTAACCTTCTCCTTATCTGTGAATCATGAAAAATATAATGTTTCCACAATAATATTAACTGTTTTCAACATTTCTAATAATCAGAAATGATGCTGAAAATACAGCGGAGCATCACAGAAATAAATTACACTTTAACACAGATTCACACAGAAAACAGATATTTTACATTGTAATAATATTTCACATTTTTACAGTTTTTACTGTATTTTTAATCAAATAAATGCAGCCTTGAGCCATAAACAAATCTAACCTACTTCAGATTTTTAAAGAGTAGTTTATGCATTTATAAAAATGTAATTATTCACACAATCAAATATTATCAACTATAAACACATTGAGAATCCTGATTTATAACAGGTTTTTCTCAACATGAAGAAAACAGCTTGAGAGAATAATTCTAATGGAAAGCCAGGTTTGTTCTGCGGCGTCTCACGTGTTTAACTGGAGAGATGAAGGGTCTGTGCTCTCTCTCTCTCTTCTCTTCTCTCTGTTTTCTGTACTCTATCAGTCGTTCTCTCTGTTTCCTCCTCATCCACATCCTCAGATCCCTGCGCTCCTCCTCCATCATGGCTCCGCTCGGCTCGACCTCTGACCTGCCGCCCACCACAGATACACCGACCAATCAAATCAATCAATCAATATGTCACACATCCCTCACTGACCTGCTCAGCCAATCAGAACACAGATCGTTTAGATTCAGACTGTTCATCATTTAGACTCTTTTATCCTAACAGGGCAAGAACAGTTGACTAAAACTATATCTATAACAAAATATATATACATATATATAATTTATTTAATTTAATTTCATTTTATTAAAATGTAATAAAAATTGTTATAATGAAGTGTGTGTTATAATGACTATATAGATATTATTCATTTTTAACTTGTTTTCAGTTAATCAATAAAATGTTAAAGTAAAAAAAAAAGATAATAAAATAATTTAAATACTTAAATTATTTTAGCTTTAATTTAAAATTGTATATTATTTTATTTTTTAATTAGTGGCAACATAGAGACATATTTAAAATATATATCTTTTAATTATTACAGTTATTTTTCCATGCTAAATTTTAAACATTTAATCTGATTAGCTGAGTGTTTTTTTATATAGTTTTAGTTTTATGATTTAAAAAAATAATTACATTAAATTTAATAAACTCATTACACAACATTTTATTAATATTTTGCGTAAGGGTTTATTTGTCCACTTTCTTTTTAATTTATAAAACATTTTATTCATTAGCTGTGTGTGTGTTTTTTTTAAGTCTATATATTTTTATTTAAATTTAGTTTTAGTTATTTTAGGCTTTCAACTAAACAAAATTAAACAAATTAATAAAATCATTTTAAAAAGCACACAGACACAAACAACAACAACAAATCATTAACAAGTGAACTAAAATATATATAAAATAAAATGGAATCAAAAACCGATTCAAAATATTAATAAAATGACAACTTACTAAAATAAAACCATTTTATGGTTAGTATATTTTGGTTACTAAAATAACTCAAACTTAAACTAAATTATTTAAAAAATTAAACTAAAGTTAAAAAGACAATGGAAAAATATAAACATAATACAAAATATGAATAAAAACTAGAATACAACATTGCATCCGAGTAAAAACTGCTCAAGAATAACTCCACTATGACTGTTTTTGCTGAAAGAAACTTTGATTTAAATCATAAAAGGAAAAAAGGTGCTCTAGCTACCACAAAAGGTGTATTGGTTTGCTGTCACTTCTGTGAAGCTGACCTGCTGCGATGAAGCGTTCCCGATCGGGACAGATCCAGCGCTGATCGGGACAAAGCACCGTCCCTGATTAACTCACACAGAATGTCTTTAACGTCACTGAGGCCGCTGACACCGAGAGTCTCCTCCTTCAGATCTGCAGGAACACAACCAGACTCACACGCGTCCATGACTTCAGCTGTGTGTGTGTGTGTGTGTGTGTGATGTAGGTCACTCACCAGGATCAGGATCTCGCTCGCACGGCTCCAGTTTCACTGAAAACAAGCAGATCATGTTAAAGTGACTCTCTCATCTGAAACGGGATTAATGCAGTGAACACAATTCAGTTCAAATTTATTCATAAAGCACTTTAAAAATTGATTACAAGAAATTATGTGTTTCACATCGCACTTTTATTTCCATTAAATTAATGTACTATATGTTCACTTTTTTATTTAAACATTTCATATTTAATTCATTTTTAAATTATTAATTTAAATAATTTCGCACTAAATTAATGCAAATAGTTTAATTAGATCCACTGTGCTGTCCATAAAACGCTTTGGAGCACAGACTTAAGCTTGGCCTCTTTATAAAAGAAGACACTTGATAGATTATTGTTGAAGTGAAAAAAAAGTTTAAAAAGTAAAAAAAAAAAATAAATAAATAAAAAAAAATATTATATATATATGTGTGTGTGTGTTACAGAAGTTATTATTATGAAGAATGCAGAAAAATACTATAGTAAAATTTTTACAATGTAAAAACTAGAAAACTAAAGTTGTGTTCCGAATTTGAAGTTGATATCTCACAAAAACGAGCTTTTTAAGGAAATTTTTTTTTGCGCACTACCATTCGTTTCCAATGTGGTCGTTTTTGACCATTCACGTCCATGTTTTTTGTATGCGTGTTCACTTAGCAAATGCAAAATCTCTTATCAAGTTTCATACCATTCCGCAGAAGTAGAAAAAAAAAAAAGCTGCACTACTCCAAGAAGAACCATGTTCAATATTATACAGATGGTAAGTTGTCATTATTTTACTAGTCATGGACTGGGAGACGTTACATCAACCTGTTAACAGCGCTGTCTGTGTTCATATGTTTAAATAAACGCGTGATTCTTAGTACTGCGTTTCTAACTGCATGCATTTTAATTAATCTACTGACACAAATATGTAAATTGTAATAAAAGTGTATTAGGTAGGGATGCACCGAATCCAGGATTCGGATTCGGATTCGGCCGAATACTGGGTTTTTTTGACGGGGTTCGGTTTCGGCCGAACCTTAGGTTTTTTTTTTCACCGAACTGAACCCTAGGCTTGCGCTACGCTGGTCGATGTCACGCAGCCGTTGATTGCGTGAAGGTGTTTATATGAGGAGGAACACGGCCCGACAGTTCGCTCTAAGCTAAACTGTTCAGGAATCTTGAGCGGCTGGGACGATTTATATCGTAGCAATACAGAGCCAGCCAGTCACATCGGGTGCTGACGTGGAGATAAGCGTTTCTTTTCGCTGAGACTTTGATTCCTCTTAGAGAGGATCCTCTTCAGTGGTGGAAGACAAACCAGCAGCGATTTCCACTGCTGGCAAAAATGGCAAAGATCTACCTCTGTGCCCAGTGAAAGACGTTTCAATACTGCTGGGGACATTAGTTCCCAAACTCGCAACCAGCTGTCACCTGTTAATGCAGAGCTCTTGTTTTTTTTTGAAAGATTAGAGGTTTTACATTAATTTAATTATGATGCAGGAGATGTGTGTGATCTTCTGTAATATTTGGCTACTGTTCTAATCGTAGCCTATCCTACTGTTATAAACGAAAACTAAACTACTATCCATGTTTATTGAGTTAATGTTCAATTACATTCATTTCAGTTAAGTCACCAAACATTCGGATTTGCATTGCTGCACTTTTATTGAAAGGTTTTGGTTGTTTACTCGGGTAAGCATAAGCTTGGTAATTGTCAAAAAAGATTTTTTCACTTGTCATCCTGGCATAACGCTGCCTATTCTTTTTTTTTTCTTTTTTTTTTACAAAATAAAATGAAAAATACATTGCTGTGGTCGTTGTTTACTTCATTCATGTGTTTTACTGTGTTAATGGAATAAGGATGCGAGTAGGATTCGGTATTCGGTTTCGGATTCGGCCGAATCTTAAACAGTGGATTTGGTATTCAGCCGAACCCCAAAAATCTGGATTCGGTGCATCCCTAGTATTGGGGCTGTTTAAAATGGCTGTAAAACTAAATTCAAATTTTGTACATAAATATTAACAATATTTAAATTCTATTCTAATTTAAAATGCATAATTTCAGTTAGAGGGGAAAAAGCTTTTAGTTTCTCTCCACAAGAGGAAGCACCGAGCAAAATATTACTAATGCACGATTATTCAAAATAATAAAATAACATGAACAAAATAATATTTAAATGCATATATAATTAAGTAAGTTGCTTAATAAGAAAAAAAAAACGCATTATGCATGTATGAATAGTTTAACAGAAAACACCAATCACAAAGAGTTGGCTACTTTCCTAATTTCTTCATTTAAAAAAAAAAGTTCAACTTGCATTCATTTTAAATAGAAGCAAATGCAAATGAATGCAAATGCAATAAATATGTGTTCTGTGTGAACGGCTAAAAAAGCATTACAATGCAATCACATCGTCATCACATCTACCTGTCGGAGGAAAGCGCTCGTGATGCAATGCAGGAGAAGACAAGACCTCCTCATCTTCTCTCTCTCGCTCAGTCGTCGCTCCAAACCGATGCGGTGAAGGACAGGAACTCCTCACTGTTCACACATTCACAACTGTTTAACAGCCTTGTTTACTCCACATATGAATCTACTGAAGTCGTCTCACCTTCACGTATGACTCGGAGAGAGCTGGACTGAGGTTTCTTCTCCATCGCTGAAGGACTCAGAGTCTCGATAGTGTTCACCAGCTGAAGGAGAGCACAGTCAGAGCGTTTCCCATCATGCAGCTCATCAGCAGCTTCGTGTCTTACCAGTCGAGTGCTGGCGAACTCTCGGTCCATGTGATCGGCGATGCTCTGGAGTCTGAGCAGCTGAGCGTCCATCTCTGAGAGCCGCGCTGAGATCTGACTCCTGGACATCAGCATCCGGTCCAGAGCGGGCGGAGGAGACGACCGAACACCGGTCAGGACGCTCAGAGACACGGGGTCTCCACCGAGAACGGCTTCAGGAGACTCGCACACTACCGAGGGACCTGAACAAATCCTCTCTCCATTGATGTCTGAGATGCAACTATTTGAAAATCTGGAATCTGAGGGAGCAAAAAAATCTAAATATTGAGAAAATCATCTTTAAAGTTGTTCAGATGAATTCTTAGAAATGCATATTACTAATCAAAAATGATGTTTTGATATATTTACGGTAGGAGATTTACTAAATATCTCCATGGAACATGATCTTTATCCTAAAGATTTTTGGCATAAAAGATAAATCAATCATTTTGACCCATACAATGAAATGTTGGCTATTTCTACAGATATACACCTGTGACTCAAGGCTGATTAAAAACACTGCTTTCTCTTGCATCGACTCATCAATGGATACACCTTTATTTTTTAAATATTTTAAAGTTATTAAAGAATATTTATTATTATTACAATGAATTACCGTGTATATTATATAGTTACGGTAATGCTGATTTAATTTCTAGCAATTTTGTGCATTAAAATACATTTATAATGTTACTTTTGTATCAGTTTGTAAACTGCAATTTTTTGTTTTCAAATATGTTACATTATTTTATTATAATTTATATTAGTTATCGCTAATTTAATTTTAAGCAACTTAATAAATATATGTATAATATAAATATACATAAACATAAATGTATAATATAACTTTATTTTGTGTCAATCTTTACAGTTTTCAAATGTGTTGTCACATTTGTTTTATTCTTTTATACTATATTGTAGTTTATACACATAGTTATTGCTCATTTAATTTTAAGCAATGTTGATTATGTTAAACAGATTTATAATATTACTTTCTTTTGTATCAATTCAAACTTTTTTTCAAAGGATAATTTTTGTTTTCAGATTGTATGGTATAATATTTTATAATGTATTTTATTGCATATTATAATTTACATTAGTTATTGTTCATTTAATTTTAAGCAATTTTGTGCATGAAAAACAAGATTTATAATATTACTTCTATATCAGTTTAAACAGTTTATCAATTGATGTAATATATATTTTTAGATACACAATGCATCATTTATTAATATATAAATGATGCATAATGTATCTAAAAAATATTGTATCAATAATTAACTTGTATTATTTAGTTATTGCTAATTAAAATTTTAGCAATTTTGTGCATGCCTCATTTATTACAAACAGACACATTTAAAAACAGAATATATATTTATATAATATTTATGCCTGTGAAATTATGCAAAATGTATTTATTTAAAAAAAAAAAAATTTTTGGTAGACACCATTTCATTGGCTTATGTTGCTTCAATAATAATAATAAAAAAAAACATTCACATCCTTTAACTGTTGTTTTACTACTTAAAAACCGGGGTGGAAAACTAATAATAAAATAAATAAAAATGTAGAAACATTAATAAAAAGTTTTAAATACTTACTAAAAAAAACACATGAACTACATGACCAACTAAATGTCAAAACAATTGTTCAATCTCTGCAGTGTGTACCTGGATTCTCTCCAGCCGGACTCTCAGTCAAGTGCTCAGCGTGGTTAGGGGCGGGGCTTGAGACAGGTTTGTGGGCGGGGTTTACGACAGACGCTGCTAGTAGGTGGAGCTGAGCAGATGAGGGCAGATCCTGAAGCAGAGAGTCGTCTGTGAGATCGATCACGTTGATGAACCGTCGTCCCTCTGGATTCTACAATAACAGAGAGGAGATCCAAACTCAGTCTGAAACTCTTCCTGCATTATTAGATTAGAATATGATTTCTATTGCAGCGTTTCCCTACAAGATCTACGTCAGACTCCACAGGACTTCTGTTCTCCGGATCGAATGATTTTTCTTTAGAGTAGCGAAGATTCAAGAAAACATCTGGAGGAACGCCAGGAGCCACATCTGTCAGCCCTCCTCCAGCTGAAACACATCAGACACACAAACTATCAGATACATGACACAAAATATTGTTTTATTTTTCATAATCTTTTTTATCATCTGATAGTATAAATTTGTGTTATTTTAGTATCATTGATATTATAGTATTTATTAATATTCATTGTCATGGTACATTTTCATTTAAATTTGAATTTTTTGTATATATTATGTTTTTTTTAATTTAATTTTTGGATGTCTATATAGCTCTTATTTTTATTTCAGTTTCACTTTTTTCAGTACTTCAATTTGCCATTAAGTAAATGAATATTTTAGGTAACATCTATTTTATTTTATTTTTTATTTTTTTTACTTTTATGGAATTTGTTGTAGTCCTAATTTAAATTTTCTTTAATGGTAACATTTTGCATAGTATTTTCCAGAGTGTGTGTGTGTGTGTGAGAGAGAGAGTGTGTATTTGTGTGTGAGAGAGAGAGAGTGTGTATTTGTGTGTGTCTGTGAGAGAGAGAGAGAGTGTGTGTGTGTGTGTGTGTGTGTGAGTGTGTCTGTGTGAGTGTGTGTGTGTGTGTGTGTGTGAGAGAATTTTAATGTTAATTTGTTGGAGGAAATTATGCTTAATTATCATTCTTGTAAACCCTGTTTACCCTGTTAAAATGTTTACCATTTAAGGTATGTTATTGAAAGTATATTTACTAGCCTAAAGTAAAATTAGATTTTGACATCTCAGATTGATGTGATGAACTCACGAGCAGAGGGCATGCTGGGAGATGAAGGCAGCTGGACGGGAACAGCTTCCTCTGTGAAGGGGCGAGACGGTTCTGGAGTAAACAGACAGAAGTTACCTCAGTGAAGGTGAAGTGTGTGATTGCAGCGATCGGAGCACACACCTTCAGTGTTTGTGCAGGCGTCCTGGATCTCTGGAGCTCTCTTCTGTGTGGAGGCGAAGGCATGCAGCTCAGCCGAGGTGACCCAAGCTTTGTCCAACAACCGCCGTCCCGTCAACTCAGAGTCAAACGAGCCTGAGCAGAGAGACATGGACGGGTCAACTACATCTGAACAACACGAGGACGACAGGCAGAGTTTGAGAAGCAGCGCTTATACTGTGAACTAAAACTAGTCAAAACTGCTCTCGGTATCTGAAATATTGCCTGAATTAGAAACGACATCATTTTTAAAAAAAATAAGCCTAACTTAAAACATAGAAACAACATGAAAAAAAACATTAAAAAAATAAAATAAAATAAATAAAAACTATATCGGAAAGAACATTAAAAAAATTTAAAAATAAGCCTAACTTAAAACTACAAATGTTGCTTAAAATACATAAAAATAACATTTAGAAAAAATCCCTAACTTAAAACATAGAAATGTTTCTTAAACTAAAAAAAAATAACAATTTAAAGAATAGCGCTAAGTTAAAATGAGAAATGATGCTTAAAGGACATAAAAAAGCTAAATAGAAATGTTTTTAAAAACTAAAACTAATAAAAATGACAGAACATAAAACTACTAAAGTTAAAAATGAAATATAAAAATATAAAAAATATTTGAATACAAAATATCACTTGCACGAAAGATGAGCAATTAAATATATAAGACGTAAGAGTAAACAATTAACTTATTTAACTTTCTATAAACATTCACTGCACACGAATCAGTATTCTGCATAATTTCACACAATTAATGAATTGTTTTGCTAAAATAAAGTCCTAAAGTACTAAAATTACTAAAACAAAAAGAGTGAAATAAGAGAAATAGTGAATGAATAATAATAAAATAAAAGACAAAAAAAGTCATTAACTTAAAATCAGATATTTTAAGTTGATGACATTTTTTTATGTCTATTAATTTATTTACACAAACAATGAGCAATTAAATTATATATATATATATATATATATATATATATATATATATATATATATATATATATATATATATATATATATATATATATATATAATTTAATTGCTCATTATTTGTGTAAATAAAATAAAAAGACAAATTTTTTTCAAATATGTTTTTTATAAAATTGAAGTACTAAAATACTAAAACTGAAATAAAAATGAATTAAAACTAAACAGGAACATAAAAGCAATTTCTCGAATTAAAATAAAAAATTTATCTGATTGACATTATTTAGAAACACTAGGAAGGAATAAGGCTGAAACAGATATTTCTCACCTGGAGGAAAGGTGTATCCGTCGTTCTGATCTTCTGCAGCCTGAACACAATAAAACACAAGATGATCCACTTCACATCTCCACCGTACATGACTTAAAGAAACAGTTCATCAACAACACACTAATACAGTTTTGGGCTCCTCCGGAGGAATGATGGAGTCCTCCGCTCTGAAAGTGACCGTGATCTTCTCCTCCTTCTTCTTCTCTTCTCTCCTCTTCCGTCTGAAGGACACAAAGCCAGAATATTTGTAAAAACCTCATATATGTGTCCCTGAGCACAAGAGCAGTCTGGAGTCAAACATCTTTAGGATATTAAGTAAAAATCTCCTACTGTAAATACATCAAACCTTAATTTCTGATTAGTAAAATGCATGGCTAGGAACTTTAAGTGCAGGTTTTCTCAGCTCAGTTTGTGGCTGGTTTTGTGCTGTGTGTTTTGGAGACGTGTCACCTCTTGACGGACGGGCTGCTTGTGCTCTTGTTCTCCGGGACTGGGTTGGTCTTTAAGAGCTGTAGTCTGGTCGCGGCACCCATCTGCATCGCAGGGGTCCGTCTCAACAGCTCCTGCAGCGGGATGAGACGAGCTGTTCGAACCGGAGCCCTGCTGAAGCGCTCAACCTGCACATAATCAACGTGGTTTGATCACAATCTCACGAGCATCACAACTGATTCACTAAATAATCACACACATATATATAGAGAGAGAGAGAGAGAGATATATCAGTGAAGTGTAATGCTAGTAAATCAGCAACAACTTTACTGCAGTTGTCGAGTCAAAAGAAACATTTTTCAAAAGGAACATGCATCTATTTAGTGTTTTTAGATGAAAATTAATAATTTAATGTTTAATCACATCATATTTTTATATTATGTGTTTTTGAAATCATGTATATTTATGATATATAGATTTAACCTTAAATAAAGAATGGAAAGAGCATTCTGGTGCTGGAGTGAATCTCCCAAAAAAAAAAAAATTCTTATAATTATTATAACATATTTAAATTTAATATAAACTATGAATAAATTAATTATTAATAAAGTTATATGTAAATGTGATTACTGATCAGGGTAAATAGTAAAAAAAGTTATTTAGAATTATTATTACATTATACATTATTTTAAATTATTCTTTCATCTCAAATTATGATAAAAAATATATATAAATAATATTTAAAAAAATTATATATATATATATAATAAGTCATGAGAATGTGTTTACTGCTTTGAGTAAAAAGGAAAAATAAAAAAGATTATATATTTTTTTATTAAAATAATAATAATAATACATTTATTAGTATTATTATTTATAAAAGCTATTACAATATCAAATTTTTATACAAAAATATAAATAAATGGATTATGAGTAAACTGATAAGTGATCTGAGTAAATAGTAAAACTAAATTAAATTTTAAATTAAATTAAACATTTTATATATACTGTAATATACAGTAAATAAAATATATTTTTACTTTTTATAAAATGTTCATAACATACATAATATAAAAATGTATTAAATATATAACATGTGAATTGATATGTATTATTGCTGAGAGTAAATCAATATTATTTAGTAAATATTATTATTAATACTATTATATTCAATGATTATATAAAGTTGTAGAATGAAATGTAAATGTTCTGAGTGGGTGTGATTGATGCTTGAAGACTCACAGCGGCGGGTGGATCCGGCTCTCTGTGCAGCAGCTGAATTGAGGGCAGGTGTGCCCCGGTGGATTGTGGGATACGAGGCAGCGTCACGGGCCGCTGGGGATCTGGGTGAAAGCGCAGCAGAGGAAGAGCAGGAGCGCTACAGCGGCGCGTCTGATGGAGGCTGATGGAGGCTGAAGGTGCTCTCTGGACACACGGGGGGTCAGGCGGAGCGGGGGGGAGATTCGGACCCCAGGCCTCTCTCACAGGAAGCTGCAGGAGTCTGAGTCCGTGCAGAGACGCCTGATCCACAGCGGTGCTCAGAAGACCACGAGACCTCGGGATCAAACCCCTGCCACCAGATCCTCCATCCTCCGGCCAATCAGAGCGCACGCTCAACTGCGGCACTTCCTGTGAGAGGAAGTCCAAATATCAGTCTCTATATACAGCTAAATACACCATTTCCTGCTTATGATATGACAACTTGCCAATAAATAAATCAATACTGAATCAATAAATACATGCATTTATTAATAATAATAATTATATTTTGACAAATACTGCAAAATAACTGCAAATAGTCATTATTATTGACAAATATGAATAAATAAAGATTATTTTTATTGTTAAATTAGATTTTATTTTTATTATTATCGGCATCTACCAACAACTCCTATTCTTTTCATTTACTTTCAATCATATATTGACAAATAATATACAAAAATCATTAATGACAATACAAAAATATTATTATTGCATAAATATATTTTTTTTAAATATATAATTAACTAAATATTATTGTTATTGTTATTATTATTATTATTATGATACAAAAATAAGTATTATTATTACATAAAATATATTTAATATTTAAATAACTAGTTATTATTATTATTATTAAATATATTATATTGATAATCATTTATTATACAATATTATTATTATTATCATTATTAATACATATTTATGCTCAATGAATATATATACAAATATTGATAAGTACATTATTAATATAAATTCCACTAATATATTGATAAATACTGACAAGTAATATTAAATAATCATTTATGTAATGTATACAAATAATGATGTATTATTATTGAAAATAATTATATAATAAAATCATATCATAAAATGTATGCATAAATAAGTATTATTATTATATAAAATGTAATATTTAAAATGAACAATTAACTACTTATTAATATTAATTATATTATATTGATTCATAAAACATGATCAATGCATAAAAATACATATAAATATTGATAAATTATTTTTATTGTTAAATAAGATTTTTTTTTTACATTTTATTCTTGTCATCTACCAACAACTCCTATTCCAATTATATATTGATAAATAATGACAAATAATATCAAATAATCATTAATGACAATAAATAATTTATTATTATGGATAAATATACATAAATATGATAAAGAAGTATTATTATTGGATAAATAGGAATACAACTTAATATATAAATAATTAACTAAATGTTATTGTTATTATTACTATTAAATTATATTCGCTAAGTCTAATATAAATGTATAAACTTAATAAAAAATAAAGATAATTAGAAAATATTTAAAAAATTACAAAAGCAGGTTACAAACTTACTAAAACAAACTGAAAATTATTAAAATAAAAGCTAAAAAAAGAACATTCAAAAATATGACCATTTATTAATTAAGACTAAGATAACACAGATATTATTTCTATATTTACTAATATTACCTGAGGTATGCGGGTTGGGTTTCTCTGTTCTGGATTCAGATCAGATCCACAATTCACATTCACAGGATGGAAATCCTGGTTGTTATTAACCCTTTCCAGTCCACTGGCTTGTGTCGGGAGGTTGGTGTGCTGGGCATTCTGGGTAAAAGAGGCGGGCTGAGACTGGCGCTGTGCAGGTGTGGCACTGGACTGAAGCAGGTTGGTTTGAGACAGCGGCAGGTTTGAGAAAGACGCTCCAACAACCTGCATGAGACTCATGAAGTTGATTTGCTGAAGCTGAAACAGAAGAAAACCAGGAAACTGTAAATGAAACATTCATATCAGTGTTTCCTATTAATAACCTGAATCTGTCCAATGGTTACTTTCACACATCTCACAATCACAGAAAATATCTCTGATGTTGTTGTTTATGACTGATGTCAAACGATTCTCTTTAACAAATTTTTTTCAATAAATTATTTATTGCAATTAACCAATTTCTGACAAATACATATGTATTATTAATAAATATTATTGAGAAACAAAAATGCTAAATTTTATAAAATAAATAAAACATTTTTATAAACATTATTAATGCATAGAAAATACTGTTTAATAAATCAATCAATGTTATTGACAAAAATAAAAAAACATATGTTTTGTGCCATTATTTTTTCAAAGCATGTCAAACAATTCTCTTTAACATCTTATTTACTATTAATAATAATAGTTATTATTATAAATGTTATAGATAATATATAAATATTATATATATATATATATATATATATATATATATATAATCATTCTTTACAAATACAAAAATATAATTAAATAAATGAATTATAAATAACTATAAATACTATAATTATAATTATTATTTATATATTAGTGATTAATAAATAAATAATATTTTCAAATTATTAGTAGTTACATTTTTATTAATATTTCTAAATTAATAGAGAGAAAGCTTAATTATTGATGAATAGGTGCTTTGGCATAATTTTGTGGAAAAAAATGAGTAGCGTGTGACTAAATGAATAATGAGACGTGCTTTTAAACCTGTTTCCACTGAATTTTTTCAACAAAACTAGAAACTAAGAACAAAGTATTATTATTTTCCTACTCTAAAGTATTATGAAATATTAGCTTTGTGAATGTATTTAACACTGCAGTTGTATTAAAATATTAATGTTATTATTTGTATTGGTACTAGATTCTGAATGTACAGTATCTCACAAAGAAAAAGACGTCTGAGTCCACTTTACAAATAATGACTCATTCAGTTAACTCTGTTTTTATCTTCAATTTGAACACTACAAATGTGACAGATGAGTAAGTCTCAAAGTGCAGCAGATTGATGCATGTAACAGAAGTATTTGTGTTTATTAAACAGGGCTCAGACGCACCTGCACTAGTCTGAAGAGCTCGTCCTGGAGCAGCTGTCTGACGCCGTCACTCTGAGGGGCTTCAGCGCCGGGAATCATGGGTAATGACGGTGCGTCTGTCTGCTGAACGCCGGCTGAAGCTGCGAGCTCAGGTCTGAGAGGAAAGCAGTCATAAGGGTCAATTTCAACACTTCTTTCCTAATTTCTACACTCAAATTGGTCTGCACTTTTAAGCTTTTATTTTGAAGGAAACTCTAGTGTGATGATCTTCACCTGTCCAGCGGCGCACAGGAGACGTGTTTTTCCTCCGATCTGAAATGAGATCAGACAGACACAACACAACACAACACACACAGATGAGCGTCTAGCTTGTGACTAAAGCTGCACAAGCTTTCCAATGAAACACAGTCTCTTAATGTGTAAGTGAAGAGCAGGGAGCAGGTGTAAAGGGTTAAAGCCGACATGCACAGACTCACAGTGATTGTGATGAATGTTCATCTGTGACTGGACGCTGTAGATCAGCGAGGGTTAATGTCTGTGGACACATCAGGAGAGCTTGTTTACATCCGGATCTGATGCATTATCATGATATGGCTATTGGCAACTAAATAAATACATATATTAATAATATTGCATATTTATAATAAAATAAATTAGTGTTGACAAGTAATTATATATTTTAACACATAAGTTAGCACTCCTACATAATGACAAATAATCATTACTGACAAAGAAATTATTATTATTTTTATATATAAGTATTATTAAATAACGAATAACCCACTGATAACTGTATTATTACAGTGCATTATTAAATGAATGAATATTATTGATGAATAAATGTTACTGATAAATATTGATTTGAGTATAAATGTTTAGAATATGAACTACTACTACTAATAAAAACAAAGATTAATTATATATTTTAATAAAGAAATATCATGGACGAATAAGTATGACAAATAATTACAAATAAGCATTGCTGATAAAACAGGATTTACTTTTATTATTATTAATAATAATAGTAATAAATAAATATATAAGTAATGACTATAAGTGATCATTAGTTAGTCTCTGTATGGGGCAGCACACGGTCACCTGATCTCTGGGAGCTCTGCTCTGATTGGACAATGATGCCTCGGTGACATCAGCGGCGCTGCTCTCATCTGTAAACAAAACCACTATCAACAAAAAGACGGTTTGAATTAATATGACTAATAATCAGTATATGATAATGTGTCAGGCGGAGGTCACAGGAGTCTGACCGTCTGTAGCTGCAGACGTCTGTGTGATGTCTCCGATCATCATCTCTGTGTCCTCGTGTTCAGAGAGCGGATCCACCACATCCTCGGCTTCACGCGCACTGAGAACAAACAATCATCACACGGGACTGTTAAAACCGCTTTTCTGTCTAGTTCCCTTCAATTAAGCTTTGACTTGATTCTCTGAACACATTTAACTCAATCCAAGTTTTTTTTTTAAAAACCCTGAGAGTTCCGCTCCTTGATTCTGATTGGCTGAGCCGCATTCGAAGCTGTTCTATATCATGCTACAAAGTAACAAACACCTTTGTTTAGTTCTGTCTGTTGCTCGGCAACCACTTTGTAACAACACAAACTGTTTCTGAGGAGCTACATTGTTTGGTGGAAGAATACTGTTTTTATTCATATCATTACCCTTTATTTCCTCTGTTTTATTTAGTGAAACCTTAATATGTTTATTTATAAAATCAAAACAAGCCCTTCTTGGGGTTTATTGCTTTAGTAACACACTTCTGGTGTAGAAACAAGTTGGTATTTATTATGGTAGAATTAGAATTTTTGTTTAAATACAAACACTAATAAAAATTACATAGGCACATAAAACTAATTTAAAAGAAAAATGAAAACTGAAAGTATAAAAAATTAAAATCTATTTTAAAATATTAGCAACAGTTATAATAGTTTTCAAATAAATCTAAAATAACACTGATGTTGATATGAGACAGAAAACGCAAATATACAGACAAAAAAAATTATCAATTTGCTTATTTCAGTATGTAAGATCAGAATAATGTTTAATTTTATCATTAAAAATGTTTTTTTTAAATAAAAAACATTTTCTATAGAGAGGGAGGGAGATAGATTTCACAATTTGCAAATTTCACAAATAACAAAAAAACGACAATTAAAATGTTGAATTAAATGTGAAATTTGAGAGAGAAAAACTTCATTAAAAAATAAGCACTGATTTTTTATTTTTTTATAGTGCATATTGAAAATATTAAGAATCAATAATAAGGAGATGCGTTCAAACTGGTTATGATTGCCAATGTCCTTCTGATTAACACACTGTTTTGTAGCTCACATGTGTTTTAGATCTGTTACTTTGGGCTCTTTTTTTCTTTTCTTTTTTTGTGAAAGCATCATAAGTGTTTATCAGTCGTGTTTTCAGCAGATGTGTGCTGTGGACTCACTCTTGGACGTCCAGCTCTGGGAGTGTGATGGGCGTCCCTGCTGACCCCGGGTAACCCGTGTCCACACTGCTCTCTCTGATTGGCTGAGCGACAGGCTCCTCCCTCTGATGGAGCACAGGAGAGTTCACAGTCTGTTTCACATGTGTGCTGAAGTCACTGTGGTGGTGTGATCCGGGGGTTTCTGACAGCTCAAGCCCTACGAACTAAAATACTGACTGTAAGTCAACAACTTAATTAGTACTAAATCTGAACAGTGATAAAAGAAATGAAGCCTAGCAATATTTAAATTCTAAATAAATAAAAGGACAAACGCACATAAGCTGACTAAAATGAAAACTGTAAAAATGTAACGTTAATTTAAAATATTCTTGAAATATAACATTATATAAGTAAGGCTAAAATGACACTGGTGCTGATGTGAGGCCACAAAGACAGTCAATAAACAAAAATGGGGGAAAATAATAATATATTAAATAAATCAATTTTATTTAAAATGACACACACACACACACACACACACACATACCTATATATATATATATATACACACACACACACACACACACACACACACACACATATATATATAAAATACTGACAAATATAAAATATAAATTACACAAAAATATAAATTAATTTTTTATATGTATTTATATTATAATTAATAATTATTATTGATTTATCTTTATTTATTTTGCCTTGGTATTTCTATCAAAATTGTTTGAATCATGCCGTTCCATCATGATCCACTAATAAATGCAGTTTTGCTCCTTCACAAAAAATAATGTTAGATCAGGATCAGAACACAACAAAACAAAAACCTTGCAACCAGACTCACCTGTCTTACACTTCTACCATTTTTGAACAGTTTTAGCTTTTGAATGACTTTGTACTTACACCTCTGATCCATTCACATTTAAACAGACACGGCATCTATTCCGAATTGGTGCGAATATGGAATAACAGTTTTATTAAAATCATCTCCGAATGCATCCTTACCTTAGAATGGGAGTGATTAGAGTTTTCTCCCAGCAGGGCGGCGCTGTACCTCCACTTTAGCAGCTCAAGCGCTATCAGCACTGCAGGGGTCGAAGCTTTGACCCTGATGACCACCGAATCACCAGAGCCCTCTGAGGTCTTTCTGATTGGCTGAGAGAGCAGAACCCGTCTTTCGGCCCAACGCATCATCCACTCCAGCAGCCGGGCTAGCTGAGGAAACCTGGCCTCCAGAGAGGAGTCCAGCTCCATCTGAACATCTAGATCATCCTGAGAGAGGATCTTAAAGACTGTCGACTCCACGTCTGTGCCAATCGGATTTACTTTTACATCTTTGGACATTAAGGAAGCCTGTCGACGAAGTGCAAAAAGACCTTGATGTTTCCCAGTATGGAGTCCAGGAAGAGCACAAGGGGACGTAGAACGAGCGTCGAACTGAATGGACGACGGAGGTCTGGGAGCATCCGGGAGAGTTTGGAAGCAGTGACCGGCATGGAAGAGAGGCAACTGCACACTTCGTTTCCGATCCTTCTGACGGCGTTTGAGAGTGGTCAGCATGTCAAAGGTCACCGAGTGCAGCTCTCTCGTACGGAGCTGTTGTGAGAAAGCACTTAGTAAAGGCAGCTCGGACTCCTCAGCGTCCAGTCTGTCTTTTCCTAGCATGTAGCTGAGGAACAAATCTAGGAAGAGCGTGTACTCCTCATCCTCCAGCTCAAACTCCCAGGTTCCCACTGTGGGTACAGTCGAGTCTGGTGCTTTGGGTTCCACTGTGCAGGATCTATTATCTCCTTTTCTTTCTTGAGTTGATTTCTCATGTGCATCCTGAAATTTAGCAGTCTTAGAACTACAAACACAAGAAAGAGTTTACTGTAGGTTGACCATATTCACGCATTAATTTGCTCAAGCCAATTAAAACAAGTTCGAAATGGCCTACTACTCAAACTATTCCCAGTATACAAACTTTGCATACTGGGAATGGAATATGAGTTTGATATGCTCTGTATAAAATCCTTGCACTGAAAAAAAAATTCTACCTGGTTAAATAAAGTTTACTCAATAACTCCAAATGAAAACAAAAATATTACAATAGTACATGTGCAGAAATATATTATGTTTATTATATGATGTTAGTTATACAGATAGTAATCCTTGTTTTTAACTTGGTTACCAACTCCCAAAGAATACTAAGAACAATTAAAAAAGAAACTACTAACATGTTAGTTAGATAGTAACATGTTTAAATAAAGGATACTAAGTCCAAAAAAACTACTAAAATGTTAGTTAGTTAGTAACCTTTATTGTAATCTAGTTAAATGTAAACAACTAACTAACAAAGAATTGTAAAATATAACAGTGGTATACATCCAATAAACTACTAACAAGTTAGTTAGTAACCTTTATATTAACCTGGTTAAATAATGGTTACTTACTTACTCTTCAACAAAAACATTCTAATAGTACATATGCAGAACACTACTAACATGTTAGTTATTAATTTAATTATTTATTTAGGTAGTAACCTTTATTTAGTCATGGTTAAATAAAGGTTACTAGCTCCCAAACTAAGAATACTAAAATACTACAACTGAAATGTCTAAAAAAAACAACTAACAAGATAGTTAGTTAGTTAGTTAGTTAGTTGGTAACCTTTAAATTAATCTAGTTAAATAAATGTTACTACCTATCAAAGAACTGTAAAATCTAACAATAGTACACATCCAAAAAACTACTTAAAAGTTAGTTCGTAACCTTTATTTTAACCTGGTTAAATAATGGTTGTTTATGAATTCTCAAACAAAACTAAAACATTATAATTGTACATGTGCAGAACACTACTAACATGTTAGTTATTTATTTAATTACTTATTTACTTAGTAACCTTTTTTTAATCCTGGTTAAATAAAGATTACTAACTCCCAAACTAAGAATACTGAAATATTAAAATGTTACATGTCTAAAAAACAACTAGCATATTAGTTAGTTAGTTAGTAACCTTTATTTTAACCTAGGAAAATAAAGGTTACTAACTTACTACCAAAGAATTGTAAAATATAACAATGGTACACATCCAAAAAACTACTAACAAGATAGTTAGTAACCTTTATTTTAACCTGGTTAAATGTTACTGATTAACTACCACAAAAACAATTATAATAACAATGGTACAAAAAAATCTCCAAACAATTTAGTTAGCAGCCTTTGTTTTTAACCTGGTTAAATAAAGGTTACTAACTAACTACCAAACAATACAAAAATATTACAATTGCACGTCTAAAAAAATAACTAGCATGTAAGTTAGTTAGTTAGTTAGTTAGTTAGCTAGTTAGTTGGTCAGTGAGTTAGTTGGTCAGTCAGTTAGTTGGTAACCTTTATTTTAACCTACTTAAATGTTACTAACTAACTACCAAAGAATTGTAAAATATAACAATGGTACACATCCAAAAAACTACTAAAAAGTTAGTTCGTAACCTTTATTTTAACCTGGTTAAATAATGGATAATTACTAACTCTCTAACAAAAACTAAAACATTGCAATGGTACATGTGTTTTTAACCTGGTTAAATAAATGTTACTAACTAACTCCCAAAAAGTACAAATTTCTCTTTGAAACAATTTTCGCTCAGAAACTGTCATAAATAATTGCAAAGAAATTGCAATTCTTGTAAAATAAACTTCAATAAACTTCGTCTAGCATAAAAAAATAAATCTTTACAGTGTGGATGACAAACTACATTTGCAGTATACAACACATGCATACTGTTTCACAAAATATTTATACAAAAAAATATACAGTATGCAGTACATTAGCAAAGTTACCTGTGTGCAGATTTGGTCTGCAGCTCTGGGGAAAGAGGCTCAGACAGCGTCTCGGCCGTGTCTCCTTCACTGTACACTAGGGGGCGCCCACAGTCCGTCAGCGTGCTGTCACTCAAACTAGTCCCGAGAGAGAGGTGCTTCAGTATGGAGGCAGCACCTCCTCTGTCCTCCTCCTCTTCTCTCTCCCACAGGTACGGTTCCGGTGCACCCAGGTACTTTGCCAGACGCCGAAGCTCCCGGCGTCGCTTCCTCAGCTGATCCTGGATCAGAATCATCATGGTATCGCCACCCTCATCTTCCCTAATGCTTCCTGGTGGCAAATCTGTGAACACGAGCACATCTGGTTAGGGGCTGAAGACTGACCAGATGCTCTGCTTTCCGAACAAAGGAAAGAGCCATCGTTCTGGGTGAATTATTCCTTAAAGCAGCTCTGGTAACCTGGTGTCAAGGTGTCTGGCACTATCACGGGTCTCAGTCTCTGCACCAGCGACGTGTACTTATCCCGCAGCGGCACGCGAACAGACTCCGTCTCGTCAGGAAACACTTTCGCTAGAGTTTCTGCCGTCTAAACACAGGAAATGAAACAAAAACTTAGAAATAGCTGAACCGGTGAGGTGCTACAAAGATGTACTGTAATGCTACACTGATGGACGATTATTTAGATTAGACTGATATTTATACAATTGTTTTTTGGACCGTCATAATGCCTTATTATTGTTTACAAGTTAATTAGTTGGTCAACTTTAATTAACCAGGTTAAAATAAAGATTACTTGCTAACTCCTAAAAATATGTAAAAAAAAATTCTAGTAATATCTTTGTTAGTTAGTTAGGTAGTTACCTTTGTTTTTAATCTGATCATGATGACATGATAATGGTAACATGATACATAGTAAGCTTATTTTTTTACCTGATTAACCAGGTTAGTTAATTAGTTACCTGAAATTACAAGGTAAAAAAAGAATTGTAAGATGTAACAGTAATAAGAAAAAATCTACTAACATGTTAGTTAGTTAGTTAGTAACCTTTATTTTTTTTACCTGATTAACCAGGTTAGTTAATTAGTAAACTTAAATTACAAGGTAAAAAAAAAAAAAACATTACTTGCAAATAATTGTAAGATGTTACAATAGTAATTAGCAAAAAACTACTAACATGTTAGTTAGTTGTTAGTTAGTTAGTAACCTTTATTTTTTACCTGATTAACCAGGTTAGTTAATTAGTAAACTTAAATTACAAGGTAAAAAAATAAACATTACTCGCAAAAATTTTTAAGATGTTAAAACAGAAATTAGCAAAGAACTACTAACATGTTAGTTGTTAGTTAGTTAGTTAGTTAGTTAGTTAGTTAGTTAGTTATTTAGTTTGTTAGTAACCTTCATTTTTGCCAGGTTAAATAAAGATTACTCAAGAACTCTAAGACGTTACAATGATACTTGGCCAAAATACTTGTTAGTTAATTAGTAACCTTTATTTTAACCTTGTTAAATGAAGATGACCAACAAATTACCAAACAATACTAAAACAGTAAAATCGTACATTAGTTAGTTTGTTTGTTGGTTGTTTATTTTAATTTACCAAGTTAAAAATAAAGATGAGTAACAAACTCACATAGAATGCTAAGACTTCACAATAGCACTCATCCAAAACACTACTAACATGTATGTCAGTTTGCTAGTTAGTTAGTTTGTCAGTTAGTAACCTTTATTTTTAACATGGTTAAATAAAGGACCACAACTAACTCCCACAGAACACAAAGACATGACAACAGTACATGTCCAACAACTACTAACATGTTATAGTTAGTTAGTTGGTAACTTTTATTTAACCTGGTGAAATAAAGGTTAAAAACAACTCCGAAAGAATTCTAAAACATTACAACAGTATGTTAGTTAACTTTTTTTTTTTTAAGTTTAAAGAAGTCGGTACAGTACAAACTATAAGTATGCTAAATGAGTGTAAGTTTAGTAGTTAGTGATGCAGTGTTTCTCAAAGGATTTTGTGAGATTATGGCAGCAGATAACGTCACATATTAATGCCAATGAGTTTATCATGTTGCACTGAGGTTTATAAGAAACCTTAAAACCCTCACTCATCATTGTGTGTTGTATGCTCGGGTAGGATGATCTGCTTTGTCCATCCATGGTTAAAGCAATGCCATGTTTTGCTTTATAAATCTATCCTGGGTTTACTTACTCTCATATATGCATTTTTACAGTTGACTTCAAAAGTTTACATCCCCCTTTTTAGATTCTGCTAAATTTTCATTATTTTACCAAAATAAGAGGGATCATACGAAATGCATGTTATTGTTTATTTAATTATTACTAACCTGAATAAGATATTTCAAGTTTACATATAGTAAATAGTTAGTTGACATAATAGTTGAATTTATAAAAAATGACCACGTTCAAAAGATTCTTAATACTGTGTTGTTAGCAGAATAATCCACAGCTGTGTTTTTAGTTTTTGTCTTTTTTTTTTTGTGATAGTTGTTAATGAGTCCCTTGTTTGTCCTGAACAGTTAAACTGTCTGCTGTTCTCCAGAAAAATCCTTCAGCTCCCACTAATTCTTTGGTTTTCCTGCATTTTTTGTGTACTTGATCCCTTTCAAACAATGACTGTATGATTTTTAGATACATTTTTTCACAATGAGTACAACTGAGGGCATCATATACTCTCTCCGATGCTCCAGATAGAAAAACCATGCATCAAGAGCAAGGGGGTGATAAATATATTGCTAAATATAGTGCTAATATCAGGCTCGTGTGTGTGAGATGTGTGAGCTGATGACAGGAGACGGTGGATATTTGTAGAGGTCAATGTGGATATTGTGGCGTAAGTAAATTAATGTGTGAGAAACACTGTGATATATATTACCACACGACTGGGCGGCAGTTCAGACACAAGGCTGAGCACTAAGTCCTGCAGGGCTTCCTCTGCGTTCAGGAAATGGCAGAACGGCAGGAGGCGGCGCGCCCAGCACAGAGCCTCAACACACAGATCTGACACACTGACCTGAGAGACAAAAAATGGATTGACACACCTGGCATCTCAGAGATACTCATACAATCATTCTTTAAACGCACCGCAGTGTCTTTCTCCTGTTGCCTTGCAGCCTGGTACTTTCTACAGGAAACGCTGAGCTGGTCCCTCACATGGAGCATCCAGCAAAGTGCACACAACTCACGGAAACATACTGAACGAAGTCAGAAAATCATATAAATACACTGAGCTTCACATAGACACCATTAACTAAAAGTTCTGACAGCTAAATAGAGTCAGCATACTTATGATTTGCGTAGTGACCCTATCCATGTCTTTGCTGGGCCCTGATTGGAAGAACCCACGATGGGTGGAAAATTTCTTCAGTCCATCAGGAACCAATTCGGCTTTGGGTTCAGACGCTTTCTTCCAGATCTACCAACAGAAAATATCAGATGTGATTCTTAAAACGATATCCAATTTACTACTAACTAGTACTATATCCAAATAAAAATACTAAGACATTCCAATGGTACTTTTCCAAAACAAAGATAAAAAAAAAAGAAGTAAAAAATTTAGTTAGTTAGTTAGCTGGTGAGTTGTTTATTTAATTAGTAACCTTTATATTCAACCAGGTTGTTTACTAACGTGTACTAACTCCAAAACAATACTAAGACATTATAAAAGTCCAAGTAACTGCTAACATGATAGTTAGTAACCGTTATTTTAGCCTGAATAAATAAATGTTATATTAACTGTTTGGACTCTTTCTTCTGGATTTACCAACAGAGAGCATCAGTAAGATTCTTAGAACAACAAACAAACTAGTACTAACAAGTACCAAATTCAAACAGTACTTACTAACTCACAAATAACTCTTAGACATTACAATAGCACTTGTTAAAAAAACAAATACTATGTTGATTTGATAGCTGATTGGTTGGTTAGTTAGTTAGTTAGTAAATAACCTTTATATTTAACCTGGTTAGATAAAGGTTACTACCACCCAAAGTAAAAACTCAAACATTTAACCTGGTTAGATAAACATTATAATGGTAAATGACAAAGTAACTTCTAACAAAACTAGTTAGTAAGTTACCTTTACATTTAACCTGGTTAGATAAACATTATAATGGTAAATAACCAAGTAACTGCTAATATAGCTAGTTAGTAAGTAACCTTTACTTTTAACATGGTTAGATAAACATTATAACATTAAATGATCAGATAACTGCTAACAAAGCTAGTTAGTAAGTTACTTTTACATTTAACATGGTTAGATAAACATTATATTGGTAAATGACCAAGTAACTGCTAACAAAACTAGTTAGTAAGTAACCTTTACATTTAACATGGTTAGATAAACATTATAATGGTAAATTACTAAGTAACTGCTAACAAAACTAGTTAGTAAGTAACCTTTACATTTAACATGGTTAGATAAACATTATAATTGTAAATAACTAAGTAACTGCTAACAAAGCTAGTTAGTAAGTAACCTTTACATTTAACATGGTTAGATAAACATTATAATTGTAAATGACAAAGTAACTGCTAACAAAACTAGTTAGTAAGTTACTTTTACATTTAACCTGGTTAGATAAACATTATAATTGTAAATGACAAAGTAACTGCTAACAAAACTAGTTAGTAAGTAACATTTACATTTAACATGGTTAGATAAACATTATAATTGTAAATGACCAAGTAACTGCTAACAAAACTAGTTAGTAAGTTACTTTTACATTTAACCTGGTTAGATAAACATTATAATTGTAAATGACAAAGTAACTGCTAACAAAACTAGTTAGTAAGTTACTTTTACATTTAACCTGGTTAGATAAACAATATAATTGTAAATGACTAAGTAACTGCTAACAAAACTAGTTAGAAAGTTACTTTTACATTTAACCTGGTTAGATAAACATTATAATTGTAAATGACAAAGTAACTGCTAACAAAACTAGTTAGTAAGTTACATTTACATTTAACCTGGTTAGATAAACAATTTAACGTTAAATGTCTAAGTAACTGCTGGGTAATTAAGGAAGTAATTGTGAATTGGACACATGGGAAACACATTATGTAACAGCATATTTCCAATTAACTGTTAATATGATGGTTAGTTTGTTAGACACCTTGTGCTGTAGGTGTCTGCAGCGCTGCAGGCTGCTGATGTACCACTGCGCCGCGGGCCGAGAGCTGTGTGCCGCTCTGAAGAGCATCAGAACCTTCTGAACCAACCCAGAAACCTGGCAGCGAGACTCCCTCTCCAGAACCAGAGCTGCATCTCTCACAGAGTCCTGAGGACATGGACACACAGCTGAAGATGAGATCCATGCGACAGAGACAGATGTGACGGTCTATGTTTCAATCTAAGCCTGTCACAATAACAGCTTTTTGTTGTGCGATATACTGCCCCAGAAATATTCACGAAAAGCACTATTATTGTCATTTTAAAGACCATTTTATACCACTGAATATAGAATCAATGTAACATCATAATAATGCAAGGCCTACACACTTCCAAATGTCAACAAACTTTTAATTTTTAAAGAATATTTAGATCACGCAAATTACGTTTTGAAATATCAGACACCTTTAAAAACGTGAATAAAAAGCAAATTAACATTTTCTAACAAAGTGCAAAGTAACAAGAAACTGCAAAAGAAACAAGCGCAAGTGGAATGTGAAAACATGGTGACTTTAATTTTGAAGTAAATATAAAAGTCGATATATTGGTTATTGTGAAAGGTCTATTCCATCACCCTCTTTTATGCTGATTTTGAAGTATCGCGTCATTAACGAGTGATGGAAATGCCACATTTTTAATTCTTAAATTTGCAAAAAGTTTTTAACGCTCGCTTGAGGTGGTTTTCGACTTTTGTGATAAAGGGTTCATGCTTGTGTGTGCTCCACCTGTGTGTTCGGTGAAGGCTGTGGACAGTACAGCGGAGGAGCAGGAAGGTAGAACGCAGGAGGAACCAGAGCAGGAAGTGACATCGCTCTCTCTTTGGCTGCGTCCAGAAGTCGTGTTAGAGGATGAGAGATGACGTCCACCTCCGCCATGACAGACGCCTTCAGGATCTCCTGCACAGAGTCCTGAACCAGATCCATGTCCTCAACACACACTGCGCCTAAAGGAGCAACAAACCAACAGCATATCAGCTGTAGACGGATTAGATTCCATTTACAGTCTCATTTTACTATTATTCACATACTATTAATTCATATTTTGAAATAGCTTTTATTTTTACATCTTCAGTATTTTTATTTTATTTTATGTGCTTTGTCATTTTAATTAGTTTATAAATATATATATATATATATATATATATATATATATATATATATATATATATATATATATATATATATATACACACACACATACATGCAAAGCTGAATTGTATCTTATATTTATTTTGATTAAATATTTTTGTAACAATTTAATTTAATTTATATACTTATTTTAGATAACAGTAACAACCTATAATATAATTATTATATTTTATTACATTTTATATATTATATAAAATTATATTATATCAAACTAAATTATATTATATTATATTATATTATATCAAGTTAAATTAAATTAAATTAAATTAAATTAAGTGTGAGAGATTTCAAAAATTATTTTCAGGAAGCGTTTTTTACAGACATTTCAGCTAAGGATACAATCTAACACCACCAAACAAGGAAGATTATAAAACTATAATGTGATAATTAATAACCGTACTCAAGTTTTGTTAATAAACTGTGCAACATTAATTAAATCAAAACTGTTTTAATTTTGTTGCACGGTTAATTAAAAGGTCTAGATCTCATGATTTACCCTGATTATAAATACTGCATTTTCACCTGTGTTAGCATGTGCTTCAGAGCCAGTCATTCGGTCCAGTAACATCTCCAGCTGATCCTGGAATATCACGGCAGGCTTCAGCTCGGTGGGAAGGTGCAGCTCTCTCCAGCGCAGGCTGGAGGACCGGGAAAAGCCAGAAACATGAAACAATCACTGCAGCATGTGAATGGAGAGTGACCCAGACCCTCATGCTGACTACAGACCTGCTGATGTGGAAGTGTCCCGTGCAGTAGTTGCTGTAGGCCAAGCCGAGAGCGGCTGCCATCTTCCAGTCTCCCAGCCGCAGGGCCATCCACGAGGCCTCGGGCATCAATCCTCCCAGCAGGAGCAGCTCCAGAGCGTAATCCACCGTCCACAGAGCCGAGAGCTGCTCGGAGCGCACCGCCTGCGATACAGCAGTCTGACACAACTCCACCACACGTCCACTAGCATCTGTGAGAGACAAAACAAGTCATTACATCAGCTAATCAACCATACACTGCCTTATTAGACATATGAGACTCAAGCTGTGTTCAGAAAGCTATACTAGCATCATCATTGTGACCCTGCACAAGTCTCTGGGGTGTATTTGTAGCAATAGCCAGCAAGAGAGTCAAAATAATACATTTCTCTTTACTGCCAAAAATCATTGGGATATTACGTAAAGATCATGTTCATGAAGATATTTAGTAATTCTCCTACTGTAAATATATAAAAACTTCATGTTTGATTAGTAATATGCATTGCTAAGATCTTCATCTGAACAACTTTAAAGATGATTTTCTCAATATTTAGATTTTTTTGTCTCCCTCAGATTCCAGATTTTCAAATAGTTGTATCTCAGACAAATACTGTCTTCTCCTCACAAACCACACATCACTGGAGAGATCATTTATTCAGCTTTCAGAGGATGCACTGCATTATGGGATACAGTGTTTCATGCGGTGTGCTCGGACTCTATTCTCTACTCTCCATGCATTCAGAAATGTTCGGACCGTGCACATTCATGTTGTTGGTGGTGGACTCACCGTGTGGTAAGTGAAGAGGCGGCAGCACGTCGACGTTGTGTGGCGGGAGGATGAAGAGCGGACGGTTGGTGAAGTACGCCGCCATAAACCTGCCCAGAGACTGAACCACAGCACAGGCCGCTTCACGCCCCACCAGACCCTCATCTACAGAGAGAAAGATGACCTTACTGACCTCAGCACAAACACATCTACAAATACACCGCTGCTCAAAGTGTGGGATCACGCTTAATAAAGAGTAGATTTATTCAGCAAGGATGCATTCAATAAATCAAGAGGTATAATGTCACAAACATTTAGATTTCAATAAATGCTGTTCTTATGAACTTTCTATTCATCTTTCTATTCACCCCTGAGCACAAAAATCAGTCGAAATTGAGATTTATGCATGATCTGAAAGCTGAATAAATCATCTTTGCAGTGATGTATGGTTTGTTATGATAGAACAATATTTACAAATCTGGAATCTGAGGATGCAAAAAAACCTAAATATTGTTTTAAAGTTGCTCAAATGAAGTTCTTAGCGATGCATATTACTAATCAAAAATGAAGTTTTGATATATTCACGGTAGGAAATGTACAAAAATATCTTCATGGAACATGATCTTTACTTAATATCCTCATGATTTTTGGCATGAAAGAAAAATCTGTAATTTTGACTCTGGTTTTATTTAATTTTGAGATTAAGACATGTTCTAATCTGTTTCTACATTGTTCAAATCGTTGACATCACCAGATGTTTTCCCGGGAAAATTTGGACTAGGGCTAGGCTTTCGACTAGGACTAAAACAGTCCAGTTGACTAAAATATAACCAAAGACTATGACTAAAACTAAATCAAATTTAGCTGTAGCAATGAATAGTTTTCAGATGCAGCATTAGAGTCAATCTGACTGATACTGGTCCGTTCTGAAATGCTGTTAAGTGACTTCCTACCAGGCTCTCCTTGCGTTTCCTCTTCCTGTCGTCCTGTCGGTGTGTGTAACTGACGAGCCAGACGGTCACACAGACCCTGAGCCTCTCGCAGTCGATACTGGAAGAGCAGCGTGTAGAGAAGAGCCAGACCGCAGCGAGTCTCCAGGAAACACGTCATCGGACCCACTGTGAGACGGGACGGATGAAGTGAGTGACACCTGTCAATCAACCGGAGCGTTTGACTGAAAACAGACTGACCTCTCTGTCTCTCTGCCCTCAGCTGAGTCCTCCAAACCTGAACGCTCTCTGTATATTCTCCTAAAATAAAGTGCTGCTCACCTGAGGATGGACACAACAGCAGCAACACATCATCAAAGTATCATGGGAATAAAAGAAGCTTGTGTTTTGGTTGCTCTGGCTCACCGCTGAAACTCCGCAGTGTGTGTTTCTCCTCGAGACGGTCTCCGGCGGACTGTAAAGCTCGCTGGATTGAGGAATGATAACTGACATCTTCTCCAGCTCATTTTTTACGCCTCTGCGGTGATGTAGTTCCTCCAGGAACCCCAAAGCCCTTTTGTACACCTCACGCCAGATCACCACCAACCTGAGAAAGAAAAACAACACGCAAAAGACGTCAGGCCGTGCAGAAAGTGCCTTCTCGCATTTAAAATAAATGTACAAAAAAATCTAAATAAATAAATACTAATAAAAACATATTTTAAATAAATACATAATTAAATTAAAATAAATAAATATTAATTATTGAATTAATTTAAAAAATGGAAATGAATAATAAAACTTTCATAGTATTTTTAATGTAATTAAAATAATAGATAAATGTGAATAAATAAAATAATAACAGAATAAATTATACATTTAAATTAACTAAATATGAATTATTTAATTAATAAAAAAACTGGAAATTAATAAAACATTCATTGTTTTAATGTAATTAAAATAATAAATAAATGGGAATAAATAAAATAATAACAGAATGATACATTTAAATTAATCAATTAATTGAAATAAATAAATAACTTATTTACAATTAATACATTTATTTAATAAAAAACTGGAAATTAATTAAAACTTTAATTATGTTTTTAATGTTATAAAAAAAGGGAATAAATAAAATAACAGAATAAATGATACATTTAAATTAATCAATTAATTGAAAAAAATCATTAAAATAATTATTAACTGAAAACAACTTAATGGAAATAAATACAATATTAGATACAAATTAATTAATGGAAACAGATCAAATATTTAAAATTAATTTACTAAAGAATTAATTCAAATCAGATCAAATAAACAATACAAAAAAGAAGAATAACATAAAATAACACATAATTAACTAATAATTTAGTGAGTGGTGCCAACCTTGAGCAGAAACAGTGATGACTTTAAGAAAGCACTACTTACTACTCAAATAAACCAAAAAGTACCTATGAGAAGGTGCTGTTTGTGTTCCTGTCTCGGCATCAGCATCGTCTTGCAACAGTGGGACAGAAAACATGTCCGAGGAATATGTCAGCTGGCCTTCCTTCCCATGATGCACTGCTCTCGGCGGGAGGCTGTAGGTCTGATCCACACACCGAGACGCTCGCTGGAGGACGACGAGCGCTGCGCTGAAGTTCTGAGAGGACAGTGTTAAATCGGAGGAGGAAAGCGGGAGAAACATGTCCACGAAGCATCTAGTGAGCTCTACAGCGATGCCCAGACAGCTTCGTCCTGCGGTGCGCTCGGCGTCCCACGGGAGAAACGACAGCAGCGTCCCGAGGGTGTGAAGGGCGAGAGTGACCCACGTGCCCCTGCTCTTCCTGAGCTGGAGGAGTCTCACGAGACGAGCCACACAGAGGACGGTGAACCTGAGGAGACGCTCTCTCTGCTGGACCGAGCCGCCCAGAGAAACGCCCAGAGCCCAGGCTCTCGTGAGGCTCCGGTGAACCCGGTCCAGATCGCCCTGAAGACCCGAGGACGACGGAGCGTGAAGAGTGTCAAACATAGACGCAAACTCCAGCTGGCCTCCGTCTTCAGTGCGTGAACAGATGTACAGACCTTCATCAGAATCACGGTCTTCATCATCCTAAAGAGACACCATTTGCTTTACAAAAAGACCATATTGTACATATCAATCACCTTTATTTATACAGCGCTTTAAACAAAATACATTGCGTCAAAGCACTGAACAACATTCATTAGGAAAACAGTGTGTCAATAATGCAAAATGATAGTTAAAGGCAGTTCATCATTGAATTCAGTTATGTATTGTAATGTAACATATATTGTTATTCTCTATTCTAATTCCACTTTTAGACTTGCACTCTATTCCTTTATAAACTGCTTATTTTCTCAACAAAAAAAAAAACATTTTTTTGCATTATATCTATTTGTTTTTTATTTTATTTTATTATACAGTTAACAAAAGCAAAAAAGGCCTTTAACACTCTTTTTATTTATTATATAACTTAAAAATATATATACAAAGTAGTTCTTCAAAAAATATAAAAGCAAAACATTAAAATTAGATATAAACTTTGTATAATTAATATAATTATAAAGTAAAATAAAATAAAAATGTAAATAAAAAATTATTTATTTATGCTATTGTGTTATTGCAAAAACAGCGTGTATTTGTAAAAAATAAAACAATTATATGCGTTAAAAAGTACAGAAATGCTATTTTGTCTGTCATTGAAGGAATTATATATTTAGATTATAGAAAATAATAAAAGATTATTAAAAAGTATTTAAATATAAAAATATTTTTAAAAAAAACTTTTTAATGTTTACTAAATGTGTAAATATTTGTTTTTTAATAATATTTTAAATATATTTTTAAACTAATTAAAAAATGTTTATTAACAAATAAAATTTAAAACAATTAAATTGTTATTTATAAACAGAAAAAAAAATCTAAAAATTGAATACAGATGTTGATAAAAAGAAGACAAAGATTAGGAAAAGAAAAACAAATGCAACATAAAAAAAGAGAGTAATATTGAAAAATAAATTGTATTTCATTTATGTTAAATTAATTATAAACTTTGCCTAATCCAATTATAAAAATTAAAATTAATACAATAAAAAATAAGTACTATATTATTAAAAATAGCCTGGCATGTTGTCTTTTGAACCGTAATGTGCCATGTACACAGTTTTAGCAGTGAGTGTGGCTGACCTGAGCTCTCTCAGTGAACTGTGTGAGGTCTGCTGTCTCCTGCAGATACACAGGAAGAGAAGACAGCGCCGTTTCTTTCTCTTGAAGAGGCTGAAGACTTCCTGTGAACGTCAGAGAGGACATGGACTCCAGCCAGGACCTGAACTGAGGCTGAAACAGAAGAAGAAACTCGTCAACCATCATTACAGCAGTAAACACAACTCAAAGAGCAACTAGAAGCTGGCCATTTTTCAGATCTTATCGAATCATTTGAATTTAAGGTTTTCCTACGATTTAATTTTTTCAGAAATCAAGGAATCACAAAATGCCGGAGACTTTAAAGATGATTTTCTCAATATTTAGATTTTTTTGCTCTCTCAGATTCCAGATTTTCAAACATTGCTCTATCATAACAAACCATACACGCAGATTTGAATTTTTTAGCCACAACGCCCCGCCCTGACATCCCTCTGCTGACCTGAGCCGAGCCCAGGACCCTCTGTGTGTGCTCCAGCCCCTGCGCAGCGTCCAGCAGGGCGGCGCTCATCACCGCCGCAGCAGACGGACGCTCGCTCATCCGCAGCACAGTCACCATGTAGCCGTCAGACACGATGAGGAGCGGCTGGCGAGGATGCCACGTGACGGAGAAGCGCTGTCTCATCAGGTCTCGGAGCGACACGCTGGAGCTGGACACGTCCTGCGTCTGCAACGCCTCTGGAGCTCTACGGATCAAACCCAGGAGCACACTCGGAAATCTTTCTTCATGACAGCATGCATCTGATATAAAGCATGCATTCATATTTTTATAAGGTTGCATTACAAATGAGAGGGGAGAAGACCTATCTCTATTCTTGTACTTTACATTGAACAATGACCAAGAAAAAAGAAGAGATGTAAAAATATTAAATAAAAATTTATTTAATAAAAAGGTCATTATTTGTGCAAGCAATATTTATATATATATAAAATCTTAAATTAAATCTAAAATGATTTATATATATATATATATATATATAACCATTTTAGTTTTAATTTAACATTATTTTAAACAAAATAAAATGTTTAAAATATTTATTAAATGTGTTCATATTTGCAAGAAAAACGTGTTGACATTTACATTCATAAGCAAAAAATAATATTTATTAATATTAATTGTTATTTATAAAAAGTTAAAAAGATGTCATAAAACCTGAAAGATTTGTCGAAAGAATAAATTTACATACGTAAAAACATTGATTAAAACAAGTATTTATCAAATATAAAAAAAAGATTATTATTTGTAGAAGAAACGTTTAACATATAAAAACTACTTTAAATTAAAAAAAAATAACAATTTTAAGAAATTTTATTAAAAAGTTTTCTGAAAATATATGTAAATAATTTTATTAAATGTGAATATCTGTATAATAAAATGTATAAGTAATAAAAGTATTTAAAAAAGCATTAAAAAAAATGAAATCAATACATAAAATGTATAAATAAATACAAAATGTTATTTAGAAACAGTTAAAAAGATATCAGGCATCCTAAAAAAATAATACTTAAAAACAAAGAATTTAAAGGAAAAGAAACACAACAACATAAATTTATAACAAATGTGTCGGACTGCATTTCTTCCATTAATGTTTCTAAAACTTCAAGACAAAAAACAACACCATCTCTTCCCTCAGTGACTCTGGACAGGTCAGTTAATATGGAATCACCTGAAGGTGACCAGCGGGTGAAGAGGCAGGAAGTGGGCGGCACCGAACTCAACGCTGCATCCTGTCGTGGAGAGCGAGACGAGTCCCCCGAGACGAGCCAGCATCAGCAGAGAGCCTCTCTTCAGCACACAGGCCAGATAAAGTCCTTCAGGAGTCCAGCTCACAGACGCGACCCAGTACGACCTGCAGGAGCCACAACAGACTCGCATCTGACCTCCTGAACACAAGCTGACCACCTCTACTCTACACAACGGAGGATACTATTCTCAGTATTCAAACACTTTATGAGCACAGAGGAGAGATGAACGCAGAAGTCTCTAACTATACAGTTCATGATTTGTACAAATATATATGTCAAATAATAACACAATTTGAAAAAAGAAAAATATAAAAATAAAAACAAATTAGGCTATTAATAAAAATTAACACTATATTGTTGATACTAAATTAAATCTGTCCCTCGGATCATTTTCAAAACATTCTAAAACTTGATCGAACAGATTCAAGATTTTTTTTTTTTTTTACTTTTGTCAAAATTTGCACCGGGAATACACACACACACACACACACAAAATAAAGTGACAAAAGTGTCCCACGTGGGTCATTATGAATTTATGAGAAAGCGTTTTTTTCCATTACATTTGGGTTTTTTAATATACAAAATCTGGGACAATCTAGTAAAGATGAAGGGCTGAGATTAACGGGATATCCCCAATGCAGAAAAAATTCTCACACACACACACACACACACACACACGCACACGCTCTTATAGAACACACTATAATATGGAATGTTTTTTTTATTTTTACTGTTGACTTAATAGAGTTAGATTTTAGTGATGTGACCAATGAGTTTATATTATAAAAATATATATCTATTTAATTCATATTTATGAAATTGAATGAACATACATTTTTAATTTGTTAATCAGTTAAATTTTTTTTTTTTTTAATAAAATATGGATTTTGTAATATCTACCTGAATCCATACCCATCCAAACTGAAGCCTTAATATAATCTCATTTCTCATGTTTCGCTCAGTTAAAAATCTCCACAGCGTCCTACAGGTCCCTCTAGTGGCTAGAACCATAAAATACACATTTATGTCATTAGTTTCCCGCCAGATGGCGTCAGAGACACCCAGTGACTGAATGTTGGATGAAACAGGACTGAAATTGTCTTTATTTGTTTTTGTTGGGGGGCACTTTTGTTATAGGTTCAGGAGGACAGATGAAGGTTAAATCTGTTATCAGGGTATCTAATCACCCACCTCATATATTTTGCTGGTATACTGAGCGTCTTAACACCACATCCTCCCAACAGACTGAACACGGTCACAAAGTTCTGAGTGCTGATGAAGAGCACCTGCGTCGCCTGCCAGGAGCACACACACACACACACACACACACACACACACACAGGAGCTTGTCATCACTGCACAAGTCTAACCCCTGGTTCACTAGAGATCAGTGCAGTGCTGAGTTCACCTGCGGGTCTTTCTGGTTGAGGACGAGGGCGAGGAGTCGACCGTCCGGAGAGAAGGCCGGGATCAGAGCGCCTCTGGACTTCACCGGTTTACACGGAGGCTGGAGCTGGTCGAGCGGGAACGACTGAGAGACGCAGCCGACACTGAAACCTGCCGAACTGAGGAACAAACACAGAGAGCCATGCATGTGTCGCTCGAATGCACCGCTAGCTGATTCGGTTACGCGTCTGATTATTCTATGTGATAGAAAATCTAAACTTACATGTTTTCTGCCAATGGATATATCATATCACCTTCAACTTTATTTTTGTGTTTTAATTTAATATCTTTTTATAATTATATTACGCGAAACTTAAAATGCATAAATGTAATATTTTAATCGATTGGTGTATAAGATGTTATTGTAAAAGATCATTTAATTTTTGCTTTGTAAATGTTGCTAATTTATTAATTGTTCATTTATGCATGTGCATCAAATTGATTATTTCCCGTATATAAATGAATACTATATTCATAAGATCAATGTACACATTTCTGCGTTAATTAATTTTTTTCTCTTAAATTGATTAAAATACATTGTTGTTTAGATGGAGCCTTTCCGTCTTTCCCCATCTTCCTGCACTCTATATTTGTTATTTTATACTTTTATATTGGACAAACATAAAACTTAAACATATATGCACTATTTTTTTTTTTTTTTTTTTTTTTTTTTACATATTTTATACTTTTATATTGAGCAAACAAAACAAACATATATGCACTGTAATTGTATGTTATATTTTATTAAAAAAATTACATATTCCATTCTTTATTATTGTGCAAACATAACACTTAAACAATTCGGCATACGTTTTATTTATTTATTTAATTGTATTGTATTTACATTTTACCAAGTGGCTTCGCAGTCGTCATAAGCACAATTACCAAAACAATGCTTTGAAATGAACATAGGTTCAGAAGAGCTGTACATGATAATAAATAAAAGCACACTTAGCATCATCTGACCTGAGTTTGTTGTCCCACGTCGAGTCCCACTGGATCTTCAGAAAGGTGACAACGAGCTGCGCTTCAGCAACGAAGACGAATGCACTCAGACACACATCTCCTACAGCCTAGAAACACCACGCTCAGATAAAACACAAGCACAGGAAACCTACACAACCTCATCTGCATCAGATCGGTGCTTCTGTGGATCACCTGGTTCTTCACAAACACACTCTGAACCGAAGCCTCTTTGTCTGTGGTGGAGGGCAGCTGAATGTTGGGGAGGTCTGATATCTGACTCCAGCGTCCCGGGACTGTTGTGTCCCGCGGGCCGCTCAGATCCTGAGCTGAAGAACATTCCCAGAGGAACACCGGTCCGGTGACAGCGGCCAGGAAAACTCTGTGTGCCTTCTCCGAAACCAGCAGAGAAAGCCGCATTGCAGTCGCCGAACCTTCGTGAGACAAGAATAAGTGTTCATTTGAGGATCACTATCCAGATCAAGAAAAGTCTGTAAAAACTGGAGATAAATTAAGCTTGTTTCATAACTTGATGAACTATTGTATTGAGTCAACGCTGAACTGACTTATTTTCCTATAATATACTGAGTTTAATGCGATATTAAAAGAATGGTCCAAACAAAAATGAAATTTGGCTGAAAATGTACACTTCCTCCAACTATCCCAAGATCAGGATGAAATGTAGCATTGCATCAGTGTCTCATCAATGGATGCTCTGCAGTGAATGGGTGCCGTCAGAATGAGAGTCTGATAAAAACATCCCAATAATCCACAGCACTCCAGTCCATCAGTGAACATCTGGAGAAGACAAAAGCTGAAACACATCCAGCATTAAGATGATTTTAACTCAAACACATAGAGTCTATAATCCAGAATAACACTTCCTCCAGTGAAAAAGTGTTCTGGTCTGAATCAGGAGAGAAATCTGCACAGATCAAGCAGCGTTTAAACAGATCTGAACTAATCTGTGAGAGACAACAGCAGATGCACTTTTTCACTGGAGGAAGTGTTATTCTGGATTATAGACTCTATGTGTTTGAGTTAAAATCATCTTAATGCTGGATGTGTTTCAGGTTTTGTCTTCTCCAGATGTTCACTGATGGACTGGAGTGCTGTGGATTATTGTGATGTTTTTATCAGACTCTCATTCTGACGGCACCCATTTACTGCAGAGCATCCATTGATGAGACACTGATGCAATGCTACATTTCTCCAAACCTGATGAAGAAACACCCTCATCCTGATCTTGTGTGACCAGAGGGTGTGTCAGATTTCATCTGATTTTAACTTCCATTCACAGGAACACCATTATTTTCTTGTGTATCACAGTAAACTCTTACACAGACCTCGGATGGAAGTGAGCATCTGATGAACCTCAGGAACAGCCGCGACCGTCTTCACCGAATCCTTGTCTTTGTTCCACAGGAACAATTCTCCGGAGATCAGAAGGCCCACCAGCCACACGCCTGCAAATAACTCTGTTAAACACACGCAGCGCTGAGGATTCATCACAGATCTCACATCCTTTACCGTCCGGAGACGCTGACATGGTCACCACCGTCTGCAACAGCGGCTGGAGCTTTGGGGTCTTCTTTTTGGTCCGTCCCGAAACCAAATGTATTTCGCTGATCCGATTGTCATCTAATAGAAAGACACCCTCCTTTTCCTGGAAGCAAACAGTGCAGAGGTGTAACATACATCAGGGTTTGTATGAAGTGATAGTGGATCATGTAAGCGTCTGATCTCACCCTGCCCAGCCAGCAGAATCTGGGCCACGGCTTTCTGCGCTTGATGCTGGACGACAACAAAACCTCCAACTTCACTTCCATTCTCGGCACTGATGGAGCGTTTCAGAGTCTGTGTGTGTCCTACAGCATCCAGCTAAGACAAGGACATGACAACAATCAGGGAAATTAACTTGTATTTACAGCCACATGACATATTAAGCAAGATATAAAATGAAAAATACTCATGCAGCTTTACTGAATCATATTCAGTTTGTTTTAACATGCTTTACTGCTACATTATCAGTACAACCATGAATAAACATTGTTAGTTTACATTATATTAGGAGATTGATGCTTATAACTGGATATAACATTTAATGAAAATAAAAAATACATAATAATAAAAAAAAAATTAGAATTCAACCTTAGCAGTCAGTCCGAGAAATCAAAGTAGCAGCAAAAATAAGGCATTAAATTAAATATATAATATAACTGAGAATGATCATACTGAAAATTAATTAATAAAAAAAAAATCTGATAAATCATATCAGCAGCTAATATATATATATGTGTGTGTGTGTGTGTGTGTATATATATATATATATATATATATATATATAAATAAATAAATAAATAAATATATATATATATATATATATATATATATATATATATATATATATATATATATATATGTATGTATATGTATATATGTAAATTTACTCTAACCTTACATTGACTTAATTATTATTATCATTTAAGAAATAATTAATTTGCAGCAGTCAGTCAGATAAATCAAATCAGCTGCAAAAATAACAGCTTACAGTAAAAAATTATCATATTTACTCTAAATAATCTATAATAAATTGTGTTAATATTATATTATTATTTATCAAATTCATTCGCAGCAGTCAGATGAATCAAATCAGCAGTAGAAATAAACGCTTGCAGTAAAAAATTATATATAATTTACTTTAAATAATCTATAATAAATTGCGTTACTATTAATGTTATTATTATTATTTATCAAATTCATTCGCAGCAGTCAGATCAATCAAATCAGCAGCAAAAATAAGAGATTGAAGTAACGTTAAATTATTTTAATTAAAAATGATATTTACTCTAAGTAAGCTAAAATTAATCGCGTTGTTATTATTCTTTTATTTACAACTTTCAACCGCAGCTGCAGTCCAAACTAAACCAGCAGCCACAGTAAAGTATTAGATCATCTGAATGAGGAGTATAAACCTACAAAAACACCTTTTATTCCGTTTTAAATCGGAAGAAACATTTCGAAATGCTAACTAACATAAATGAGCTGTAGTCATTACCGTTAGCTGTAGCATGTCAACACAACCACACACTCGACACACACACGCGAACTCAACTTCTATAGAGTCAGAAACCAATGCTAAAGCGTCTTTATACTCTACCTTCACGCCATGACTTTAAAAAACACATTCCGCTTCTGTTTATTCCGCTGTTTTTCGAATCTCCCTCCACTTCCGGTTTTCCAAACAGCGAACGCAATTCCCATGATTCCCGCCGCGTTGCCATAGAAGCAGACGCGTACGAGCGCAGCCAGAGCGCATGCGCGTTCACAGGGCGCCTATCAGTTATATCTGGTTATATCTATATAATATATATCGCAATAAATTAAATGTTCTACCTACAAGATAACTCTAAACCCAGTTCTAAACAAATAACGTTTTATTTTATTATTACAAACTTAATTTATGTGAAATCAGGCACTAATGCAAAGTTACCATACATTATTTTAAGAAAAAAAAAGAGTAGGCTATAGTGTAAAAGCAAAACTTAAGACTTTTTGTTTTCTTGTTTACCCTTCTGTTGTTCTTATTACATGCATTATATTTTGTGTTTGCATTATTTCAACCACGAAAAACGCATAACCTGTTGTTCGTTGTTGTTGGCCCTGAAATTAATTATTGTCTATTGTAAATCGCGTTGGATTAAAGAATCTTATATTCTTTGCACTGAATAAACTGAAGCTGACGATGTTGCTATTCATATCAAAAAGGAAAAAAAAAAGAAAAGAAAACACCTAAACTTCTTATAAACCAATGCTAAAAGAAATACAAAATTAATCAAATCAGGCTTTACACTATTCTTGTATTAAATAACCTGCTCCAAACTTCCAAACTGACTCAAATGATTGCAGAACCCGCTTCGAACACACGTGAACTCTTTGACCACAGCTGCTGTGCTTCAAAAGCTCTTGCAGCAGCTCAACACTGGTTTTCTCTGAGGTGGTCGGATCACATCAGATTGTGGTTAATCTTGCAGATCATGACTTACATCTACTCTTCCTCTCCCTGCAGTTTGGTAACATAAAGATTCCTCCTTTGAACTCCCACCTCTTCTGTGGGTTTTATTGTTCTGGGTCTGAATTTGGGCTCCTGGGGTCTGAAAAAATTAATATTTTCAATCTCCAAGGTGAAGGTTGAAGTTACTAGTTACTTAATTCAAAAAGTAACTCAATTACTTTGTTGATTACTTACACCAAAAAGTAAAAAAAAGTAACTTTCTTTAATGTTCCCATTAATGCGCTTTTATGCGTTATGGTACAAACACAAAGTAAAACAGAAAGTAATTTTTAAACAATATTTTGTTTAAGTCAGACCAGCACAAACTGAATATTGTATATGGATTTCTGAACTAAATAACAAAACACCTGAATAATATATTCAGAATCAAAAACTAAAGTGGCTTCTGCATCATAAAAGCTGTTGTGTTGAGCTCTTAAAAATGTTCCTTTCACAGCTTAAGTATGAAAACTATCAACAATGGACAACATAACACAAAACATTTTGAAATAAATAAATTAAAGCAATCTGAATTATTCAGAATCAATTTCGAGAAAGATGCATACTGTACACACACACACACACACACACACACACACACACATATATATATATATATATATATATTATATATATATATATATATATATATATATATATATATATATATATATATATATGTTTGTGTGTGTGTGCACATGTATATATTATACTTAAGGAGATCATTGATTAAACAATTTGTAACTCATGTCCACAATTTTTTTGTGTTGTGTCATTAGTTTTGTCTTAATTTGATTAATAATTATTACACAAATAGTATTTTTAAATTACATTTAAAAACATTTATTTTACTCTTTAATTTACTATTCATTTATTCTTCATTTTTGTCTATTCTGTATCATTCCACCCTTTATATTACATATTCTTCTTGCTATTATTAACCTATTGTTATTTATTATGGTATTATTCATATTATACATATAATTTTATGCTATTATAAATCTATTATATCACATACCGGTATGTTATTGTACCGTTGTCCTCGCTTTTCATATTATTCACTTTACTTTAAGTTGTACTATATATACTTTTTAATATAACATATCACTTTTACTATATTTCTACTGTGCACTGTATCTGTGCATATTTTCATTTTCACTGGATCCATAGCCTCATCAGTTACATGTTATTATTTGTTGTGGAGTTCATCTGTAGGCTATAGTGCTATCAAAATGAAAATTATTTGATTTGTATTTACTTGTTTTATTTAATTTTCTCAACGATAGTAAATTATTAGTGTTGATGATTTTGGTGATGATTTTGGCATAAAAAAATGAAAAAAAATTTTGGCATAGAAAAATGATGATTTTGGCATAAAGCTCATGAAAACCCAAACTCAACAAGTGAGACAAATGTGAGCTTTCAATTAATAATTTTCCAAACCTAACTAAATAACTGGAGGCAAAGTTTTTTTTAACTGCACGTAGATCACAAACCTCTGAAATCGGTTGATAAATGTGACCGTTATCGTGTTTTTATTCAGTAAAACCTCAGCTCCCCCGTTTACTTTCATTTGTTTTAAACCTAAAAATCGTAACATCTAAACTTACTGCTTTAATTTGAGTCAATACATAAATTCATATGGCTGAATCAACCTAATTTCCTTTATATCATGTAGAAATATAGCTCTCTGAAATAACAACTGCAGGTTACCTCTTTTTGCAGTGTGTGTGTGTGTGTGTGTGTGTGTGTGTGTGTGTGTGTTTGGTCATAGTTTTATACACCCATGGAATATTGCTTTGTTGCATGACTATGTTAATTATACTGCATTTAGGCAACAAGGACAACACTGATATGTTCTTGATGACATCATCAAGTTCTGAATGATGTCAGCCAATCACAGCTCATAAATTTAGCCGGGAACCGACTAAATGTATCACTGACCTCCGTACTGACAAGATCTCTCAGATGGAGGCTCCAGATTGGATTGAATTATTAATGCGAGCTTTCTTCTGCTTCACCGGGATCATAGGGAACAGTTGGCTGGGTTTGCGCTCTCTGCCCAAATCTGGATCTCAGCTTCGGACCGGCGATGTCCTCTTCGTTAACCTGGCTGTGTCCAATCTGATCACGAACTGTCTGGTGGACCTGCCGGAAACCGCAGCGCACTTCGCCAAATCCTGGCTCACGAGTAAAGAGTACTGCAGCGTGACTCAGTTTTCTCATGAAATCTCGGAGACCAGCAGCATCTTCTCCACTATGTTCATCAGCATGTATTGGCACCAGAAACTGGTGGGCTCCATCAGTCGTGGAGGAGCTCCGGTACAGATGGATGATTTGAGGTTAGTCGGCGTATTGCTCGCTGGGAGCTGGATCGTGTCGACTGCATTCAGTCTCCCACACATCTTTATCACAGAACACAACGCTAACGAGAGTTCAGAGGTTTGTAAAGAATGTTTCGCATCACCTGTGGCCAAGCAGACGTTTGATGGCGTGTATCTCACACTGGCTAACGTCGTTCCAATCATTGGGATAACTTATGCCACCGTTCAGATCGTCTTAACGCTCCTTCGGAGTCAAAAACGACTTAAGGATCTCTCTGGGAATGGAACAAACTCTCAACATCCATCTGTAGACCAAAAACTGGAAGCAGAACGCAGCACGGAAGAAAGATCTCCGCAGCTCAGATCCAATACATCCTCGAGTAGCCAGGTTCGAGCTGCCAAAAGTGTGGTTGCAGTCGCCACCATCTTCATCTTCTGCTGGTTTATTCACCTAGTGCTCCGCATCTACAGCAGCTTCAGAAACTCCATCCTCGCTGTGAAACTCACCAATTTTATAGGAGCTTCATATGTCTGTTTCGTCCCGTATGTCTATTTGCACGGCATGAAGAAACTCAACTGCGGTAAGAATTGGTGAGTTTAGTAAGCTTGGTGCATTCTGGGAAACCATTAGTGCACACAGCACCAATATAGCTTTAAAAGCTAAAAGATTGAGTGATTGGCATCTGTATAAATATAGATGTGAAATAAATATGAGTGTAGAATATGTTGGATGTTGCTAAGGAAAGAAAATGAAAATGATTGTTCTCCTGTGCTTTGATAATTACGACCAGACGTCAGTGCAATTATGTTTGTTATTCCACTTGACGAATTAAAATTCTGCTTATGAGCGCAATTATCGGTGTGTTATTTTTCTGTCAAATAAGCACAAAAATCCTGGTGTCAGCTGAGATGATGAAGTGCACTGGACCTTAAACCAACCAGCATTAACCCTACAGTGTAATATTTTATACGCAAAAGCCTGTACGTGATCAACATCATGTACAAGACTAGACCTGTCACACGCAATCAATCTACAGCAGGTCTTCTGTCGTCTTATTGAGTGTTTAGAGTTTTTATCCAGTAAAAAGCTCTTTTAATGTAATTGTACAAACGTCCAGCTTTCTGCTGTCCAATCTTAAGTTATTGTGATCAAGTAAAGGTCAGAATAAGGTCCAGATGAACTCTTACTGGACTGAAGCGGCTCAGCTTCACTTGATTCTCCATCAATCATGTTTCAGAGTCTCTTTTGAGGAGCGTTTGTTTCCAGAAGCTTTACTTTCACTGTTCCTCAGCGGATCAGAACATCTCACATCTTCTGAGGAGCCTTGATTTCTTCAGCTCTCCATCACTGTGTTATATGCGGATCATTTACATCTCATCTTACTGACACACATTACTGGAGATATAGAGCCATGAGTCATATTTAGATCAGTTTATATCAGTATCTGCTCTACTGTTAGAAAGATCTCATTGATTTTCATTAAAAGCTTCAGAATTTAATCACTTTTTGTCTATATAAAAATCAGGTCCTGCACCAAATTGCCTATTTTTTGCTCAGTTTGGGACTCTGAATAAAAAGTAGCTGTTTTTTCTTTCATAATTTAACTGTCTTATATGAGCCATAAAAGCCTGTTAGATCAATATAATACTGAACAAAAAAACACATATGCAAAGACTTTTGTATTCAATTTCTTTCTAAAGGATCAATAAACTATAATATATATATATATATATATATATATATACACACATGTCCTTCTCAAAAAATTGGCATATTGTGATAAAAAGTTCATTATTTTCCATAATGTAATGATAAAAATTAAACTTTCATATATTTTAGATTCATTGCACACCAACTGAAATATTTCAGTATTTGTTTTAATACTGATGATTTTGGCATAAAGTTCATGAAAACCCAAAATTCCTATCTCAAAAAATTAGCAGATGAAAATGCGTCCAGTGTTAGTTCTGGTTTAATGCACACCATAGTAGAAGGGGTTTATAGTGACATGTGACCATGATGTCATCAACTCATACCTTATAAAGCTGACCGCCAACTACTGGATTGGTACATGCAAGCAAGAGTCTTGAGAGATGGAGGTCCAAGACTGGATTGAATCATCAATCCGAGCGCTTTTCTGTTTGACCGGCATTACAGGGAACTTCTGGCTGGGTTTGCGCTCTCTTCCCAAATCCATATCTCAACTGCGACCCAACGACGTCCTCTTCATGAACCTGGCCGCGTCCAATCTGATCACTAACTGCTTGGTGGATCTTCCAGACACATTGGCGCAGTTTGTGAACAACTGGTTCATGGGAAGAAGCTACTGCGGCGTGCTTCAGTTCTCATCCGATCTCTCGGAGACCAGCAGCATCTTCTCCACTATGTTCATCAGCATGTATTGGCACCAGAAACTGGTGGGCTCCATCAGTCGTGGAGGAGCTCCGGTGCAGATGGATGATTTGAGGTTAGTCGGCGTATTGCTTGCTGGGAGCTGGATCGTGGCGTTGATGTTCAGCGTTCCCCACTTTTTTATTGCAGAACACGATGGGAACGAGACTTTAGAGGTCTGTGAAGAACGTTTCCCAACACCTGCGGAGAAAAAGACATTTGACGCGCTGTATCTGATTCTGGCGAACGTGGTTCCACTTGTTGGGATCACCTACGCCAGCGTGCAGATCGTCTTAACGCTGCTCCAGAGTCAAAAACGAATCACACACCACTCCAAAGAAAGAAATGCACCACCTACAGACGTAAATATGGCTGAAAAGTCTAAAGTCGTGAATAGCGTCGCGTACCCACAGCTCAGATCCAATCAGTCCTCGAGTTACCAGGCTCGAGCTGCCAAAAGTGTGGTTGCAGTCGCCACCATCTTCATCTTCTGCTGGTTTATTCACCTTGTGCTCCGCATCTACAGCAGCTTCAGAAACTCCATCCTCGCTGTGAAACTCACCAATTTTATAGGAGCTTTTTACACCTGTTTTGTTCCCTATGTGTACTTGCATGGTGTGAAGAAACTCAGCTGCTCTTGGTGGTAAGAACTGGACTTGAAAAATCATCTTGAGGAAAGAAGCTCATTTTGATGATTAAAGTAAACAAAGCGATTAGCAATTAGTTGTTTGTAAACACCGTATATGTACTGTAAATACCTCTTGTTTGTGTGAATCGGTGTAAAAGAACATACAACTGGTTTATCATTATTTTACACCACCAAAGCTAAAATAAAAGTGACTCTCCCTCCAGTGCTTTGGTAATTGCTGCAAGCAATCATTGTAATTATGTTTGTTATTGCACTTAAGAAATTATAAATATGCACATGAGTGCAATTCTCCTCAGTGTTATTTACAACAACAAAGGAGGACATTATAAACAATGTATTTATATATTATATTTGAAGATCTGGAATCTGAGGGGTTCAAAAAAACCTAAATATTGAGAAAATCATCTTTAAAGTTGTTCAAGTGAAGTTCTTAGCAATGCATAGCAATGCATATAACTAATCAAAAATTACGTTTTGATATATTTACGGTAATTTACAAAATATCTTCAATGGAACATGATCTTTATTTAACATCCTAATGATTTTTCGCATAAAAGAAAAATGTATAATTTCGACCCATACAATGTATAGTTGGCTAATGCTACAAATATATCTCACTGCTTTTGTGCTCCAGGGTCACATATTGATTATAATTTGCCTTTAATTTTTTTTTTTTTTTTTGATTTTGGTACTTTATAATGAAGGTAACATTACTAAACTACATTAATAAATACTGTAAGAAATGAATTGCTCATTGCTAGTTATTAAAAAATGAGATCTTGAAAGTGTTTCTGTACGTTTAAATGTACATTTTGTTGACTAGCGATTGTCCTCTTTATCTATGAATCATACTGAATGGCTCTGAAGAATGAGGGTCATATTATATATACCTGCTTGCTTTGCATTTTGATCACATTAAATTAAACATCAACAACATTAGCCCTTTTTGACATATTTAATCAAATTAGCCGAATAAGTAAGTAGTGCCAGACCAATATGTACAAACTCAACAGCCTATTATAACCAGAATCCCTCAAATAAAATCTAGTCACCATCAGAGCTGTTGAAAGTGTTCATCACCTCTGCAGTCTATATATAGTTGGCACTTAACAGCAATCAGCAGACATTGATGGCTGTTATTGGTGTTTCGAGATTTTTGTTGTTGTTGTTGTTATTTACTGTTCACCTAGTCTCATTTTGTAAGTGACCTTTCTTTCTGTTTTAAAGATGTTTTCTTTGGATTGTTTGACTGCTCAAAAGAGAATATAGGGAAATGTAACTAAATTCATTTGTTTCCTGCGAGTTAAATCTACAGTTAACATTTACTTGCTTTAAACCTCTCTTTTCTTTATTCAAAGTTAATTTGGAAGAATACTATTTATCCAAATCAACGTTAATCCTGAAGCATTGAAAACGGCAACTCCAGTCTATATTAACTCTATCCAGGGCTGGTTCTAGGGTGAGTGGAGATCCGGGGCTTAGCCCAGAAAAATCCATGTATGTGACTACCTTGTTTAAAATATACAAAAACAATAAAAACAAAAACAAATTTAAAACGATTTATTTAAAGTATTGAGGAAAATACATTTGCTTTTTGCAAACAAAAATTAAGAATTGCAAAACAAATGAAACAGCGCAAAAGCAATGATTTTGCAATACATATTTTCCATGGTCATATCTATTAATTTATTTGCAAAGCTGCTATTATTTTGCTGTCAGTCTAGTTTGAGCTTGCAATACCAATTTCCTTTGCGCTTCACTTTTCTGCAGGTCTCTCTTTGTGGCACTGTTTTGACGTGGGGTCAATTCGGGAGTTCGTAGTGGGATCACGAATCATTTGAGTCATTTCGGGAGTTCGTAGCGGGATCGCGAATCATTTGAGTCAGTTCGGGGATCGCGAATCATTTGAATAAGTTCGGGAGTTCGTAGCGGGATCGCGAATCATTTGAGTCAGTTCGGGAGTTCGTAGCGGGATCGCGAGTCATTTGAGTCATCTGAATCCAGTTTGGGAGTTGGAGCGGGATCGCGAATCATTTGAATCAGCTCGGGAGTTCGTAGCGGGTTCGCGAATCATTTGAGTCAGTTTGGGGATCGCAAATGATTTGAAACAGTTCGGGAGTTCATATCGGTTTCGCGAATCATTTGAGTCAGTTTGGGGTTCGCATAGCTGTGGACAGGGATTTTTAACTAATTTAATAGCTAGTTATAATTACGATTTCCACGCTTGTTTAGGTGTGAAATATGAACTCATATTTTTTGTTTTAATGATGTGACTTTTAACAGTATCAAGTATATTAAAAAACTAAACAAATCGTGCCTAAAAAGTGCACGCATCTAGGCTAATGTAAAAGTTACATGATGAAGTCATACTAGTGCGTGTGTGCATTTTGAGTGCGTTCTTTCACTGCATTATTCGGTGTATTCCAATGCATTTATGAATGCATGTGAATGATCACAAAATTCAAGATATGAACACTTTGTGCCAAAAGGTTCTTTCTTGTCATTATAGAACCTTTTTAGCATAAAAGGTTCTTTGGAGTTGAGTAAAGAACCCTATGGTTCTATACAGAACCCCAATGATCCCTTTATTCTAAGTTTGTTGGCATATTTATATCTGTATGTAAATTTACTTTAGGATTTAAATTTACTACCAAAAAAAAACGGGTTCCTGTATTTGAATCATCCTAAACATGGTTTTGCTACACTGTTATAAAACAATAATATTTTTCTTATTATGGAACTTTTCTGCATTAAGATTCTGGATCTGCGCTCTGAAATTCAGATCTGAATCAATCATGATCCAAAGCTCCGATTTGAATCAAATAATTCACGACTCCAGTGAGAAATCCCGATCTGAATAAAAAGACTCCCGATCCGTGATTCGAAGCTCAAATTTGAATTAAATAATTAACGAATCCGCAGCGAAATCCCGATCTACATCAAATTCGATCTGAATAAAATGAATCAGGACTCGCTGGTTACCCTCGATTTAAATAATGGTTAGTTCTTTTTTGCTAATGAATCGCTTGAAATTAATGTTTGAAGTAACTATATTGTTTACGAAATATCCTTATTTCCATTCCGAGGTTAACTGCTTTTCACGTCGAACAACCCTACACAAACCCACGGACATATTCATCAAAACAATAATCAGACAACCTCGATTATGTAAAGATTATGGATATTACGTGGACTTTGGTAAGATCTCACCTTGCTCGTCTCTGAAGTGGAGTTTATTTTCCCGCCCAAAAATGCAGAAAAGAACGCATGCGATCTCTGAGGTAAAAATGAAATGATTGTTTCAGGCTCCAGATATAGAATTTTCAAATATAGATTTATAAGTATCATTAAAATCGATTTAAAGCTATATTCATATTACGTGTGTGAGTTTTATACATAAAAAAAAATACCAGTATTTTGTGTAAATAATTCATATACAATTGTAATTATTAATGTAACGTAGTGATTAAAAAAAAAAGTTAAAACTCCTCAGAAAATTACACATTTTACACCACTGTGATTTAAAACAAAACCTTTTATTTTTATTATTTTATTTTCAAATCATTTGATACATCACACACAAAACTAGAAGGTGGTTGAATAGATGCAGGATTTTGTAAAAATGTGTACTTTTAATAAAAGTCTCTCCTGTTAAACCTGACGACTACTACAAAACGCACGAGAGCATGTTTCCTTTCAATCATATCTGAATCAAGAAAAAAAAAAAAAAAAAAAAAAACAGCATCCAAGAGGAAGTTACCAACCATAGATTGGTAACTAAAAACATTTAGAGTAAGTGCCTCTTCGGACAGTTGATGAACTGAATAAGAAATTAAAATCATGTGTTACACGCCGCTGATGACCACAAGAATACACATCAGAAGTGTTTATTTCAGATGTCTGCTGGACATTTCCATGGCTGGAACATTATTCATTGCCAGTAAATATAAAGACTGAACTCCTGGTGCGAAGAGAAAAAAAACATCAAGAAGAAAACGTCCTTCATTGTCATCAATGGAGCTTCTCTAGTTTGGTCTGAAGGGATTTAAAGTTGCGTATAATGTCCTGCAGAGCCGCGTTTGGACTCAAGGACTGCAGCTCCACCAGATATCCGCAGATGTTATCCAGACAGGCGTTAGTAAACCTCCGCCTGCAATCAACCAAAGAGTGAGTGATGAAAAATATGACAGATTGATAAATAATCTTTCCATTGATGTATGGTTTGTTAGGATAGAGCAATATTTGAAAATCTGGAATCTGAGGGTGCAAAGAAACCTAATTATTGAGAAAATCATCTTTAAAGTTGTTCAAATGAAGTTCTTAGCAATGCATATTACTAATCAAAAATGCTATATTGACTAAATATGGTACCTGTCGTAGGTGGGCACTCGGCTGGGGTCATTCACGTATCCGGACAGGAGCACATGGATGCACTCCACCAGGTGAAGCGGTTTCTTAAAGCGCTGCCAACACGGGTCCTGGGCGAAACACCGAGAAATTATTCATATTATTATTATTTACATTTAAAGATTTTGGGTTCGTTTACTCCTGACACGGTTTACACTTCAGAATGAAGAAAAGTGACACTTTTTAAGATGCCATGTCAAGTTATACGACAAACACTTCAATTTTTAGATACAATAATAATTATTCAAATATTTTTTTTATGTAAATAGATAAAGAAATTTAGAAAAATAAAGTACAGGAATAAAGACAACCACTGTTAAGCCAGTGTAATGAAATTTTGCATAATTATAAAACAAAGAAAATATATAACCACTGTTAATCTGAAAAGGATTATGGACTACTAAAAAATTAAAAAATAAATATAAGATAAGAAATTTAATGTAAATGTAATACAATTGTAACGTAAATGTAATAATAAAAAAATAAGTAAATATAAAATTTAGAAAAATAAATAAAAATATAATTACTGTTTTGTTATCCTTTTGATTAATAAAAAATATATATATAAATATCAAATGTATTATTTAGACATCATGTAGTCGCACAGAGTGTAGATTTAGTCGCAAATGCCATGATTTACGAGATGATAAGATGCAGAAAGTTAGATATTCAGCCTGTAGGCTCGTAGATTAAAATAAAAGCTCCTAATTTAAACATTTCAATAGTTTTCCACTAAATGTCTCGCACCCGTGTCTTGAAGAGCTGGTCGTACACCTCCAGCAGTCGTGGAAGCTGAACTCCGATCTCCTGCATGGTGAAGGTGACGAACCCCACGTCCCAGTTCAACCGGCACACTTCCTGCTCCAGAAACTTGACCAGGAAGTCTGAACGACACACCACAAACAGCACGGGATCAGATGAGGAGTTACATTCACGCTTTAATCCAAAAGAGGAACAAAAGCAGTTAGTTGAGGATCAAAGCGAGAGAGAACCAGCTCTACCTAACGGGAAGTATCGAGGCGTTCCCGCGTATAACTTCCCCAGAGACACGATCTTGAGGCTCAGCGCTCTCATGCGGTCCGCCGAGCTCATGGCCACACTGTCGTTCAGCTCTGAAACACAACAGCAGCGTCACACACACACACACACGAGCCAGCGCACAGGAACAGGAAGTCGAGAGCGCTCACCCTTCTCAATGATCTCCTGCCACAGCGAGTGCACCAGGATGGGGTCCGAGTGTCCCGCGCAGTGGATGATGGCCAGCTTACACTCCGACAGACGGAAGTGATCCGCAAACTCACCGTACAGCTACAGAGAGACCAACACGTGTTCATGAAATAGGGCCGTGAAAACTAGTCGAACTTTGCATTTAAATTTCATTTCAGAGGCGAAAATAGCTTTTGGGTTCACAAGCTAAATATTACTAATGCATGTTTATTAGAGCAATAAAATAACACCAGTATCTGTGAAACGCTGCATTAATGTTTATAAACCAAATTTGTGACCATGGAGCACGTCTTAAAGATCATGTTCATTGTGTGAGTCAAAATTATAAATATTTCTTTTATGCAAAAAATCATGAGGATATTAAGTAAAGATCATGTTCCATGAAGATATTTAGTGAATTTCCTACCGTAAATATATCAAAACGTAATGTTTGATTAGTAATATGCATTGCTAAGAACTTCATCTGAACAACTTTAAAGATGATTTTCTCAATATTTAGATTGTTTTGCTCGCTCAGATTCCAGATTTTCAATTATTGTCCTCCGAACAAAGCACACATCGAGCGATGTTCAGCTTTCAAATGATGTATTAATGTACATTTTTAAAATATGCCCCTTAATGCTTGTTTTTGTGGTCCATCGTCACATATTTAATTAAGCTGCTTAAACAATTATAAACGAAACGACATCATGTATGATTGATACAAGAAAGTGAAAGCCAAACACAAAGAGTACTTTTTCCATTTCCAAAAATGATGCAGTGGGGCGGGAAAATTGCTATACAATCTCAAGACATGTTTTTTTTAAAAGTTGAACTTGCATTAATTTTAAATCGGCTCAGTTGTGTGTGACGCAAGTGCAACGGTGATAGACAAAATATGTGTTGTGTGTAAATGCCTTGGTTTCATTTTTCTGAACTATATCTTCTATGGATTGATGAATAAACATTTAGTGGGTTTAACTGGACTGGCTAACAAAAGCATTAGAAAGCAATGACACTTACATCGTCATTGCATTTCATGCACCACTTTATACGGCTGCCTGAAGCGCACCTAAAACTCAAATGCAACGTTTTTGCATCTGAACGTGGAATTTAAATTTAAATTCGACGAATATTCAAAATGCATTTTTTTGGACAGCCCTATTATAAAACAGCAGATCAGGAAGTGCATGCAACTGAAACGTCTGCATTTACCTTGGTGATGTCCATGAGCTCAGAGTCGAGTTGTGTAATAGCTCCCTGCACTGAGGGATGCTGGGAATACTGTCTGCGGAGCGTCTCCTGGATCTGCACCTGAATCCGCACCACCTGAAGGATCACAGCAAACTACCTTCAGAATAAACCTGACATCGTGACATGGACTAGTGCACACACACACACGCGTCCAAACGTTTGGGGTCAGTGATGTTTTTGAATGAAGTCTCTTCTGTTCATCAAGGCTGCATTTATTTGATCAAAAATACTGAAAAATACAGTAATCTTGCAAAATGTTTTTAGAATATGAAATTATGGTTTGTATTGTAATATCCTTAAAAATATAATTTATTTCTGTGATGCAAAGATAAATTTCCATAATGACTCCAGTATAAAAGATCTTGAGAAATCATTCTAATATGATTTATTTATTATCAGTGTTGAAACTGTTGTGACGCTTAATATTTTTTTGGAAGCTGTGACACTTTTCCAGGATTCTTTGATGAATAAAAAGTGTTTTATTTAAAAAAATAAATTATTTCTAACAATATACAGTAGTACAGTCAATTTTTTATGCTTTATTTTTTGGAAATTAAACTAAAACGGTGTTAAATTGATAACAAGTGACAGAAAAGATTTATATTTTGAACAAATGCTGTTTTTTAAACTTTTAAAGCATCAAAGAATCCTGAATAGAAGTATCGCCGCTTCCAAAAAAAATATTTGCCAACACAACATTGATAACTCTAACAATAAATCGTCATATTAAAATTATTTCTCAAGATCATGTGACACTTTACACTGGAGTCATGATGATGGAAATTCAGCTTTGCATCACAGAAATAAATTATATTTTAAAGGATATTAAAATAGAAACCATCATTTCATATTCTAATAACATTATGCAAGATTATTGTATTTTTCTGTATTTTTGATCAAATAAATGCAGCCTTGATGAGCAGAACAGAGTTGAATCTCACTGAGTGAAGGTCATCCGCACCTCCATCTTTTCCTCCAGTTCATGCAGGAACTCTCCGTCGGCTCCCAGTGAAGAGACGCAGGACGAGCTCTTGGCCGAGAGGATGGCTCTGGAGATGTACTCCAGACGCTGCTTGAGAGAGATCTCCGTGCTGCACGCACACAAACACCAACACATGTTCACCAGATCCGAGCAGATCTCACTTACAGGCTTCCATCAGTGTAAAGCAGCGCTCATTTAAACATCTAAACCAGGACTTCTACTGCGTTCTACCAACATTCCGTTTTCACTTTTCTGGATTCCATTTTTTCATGTTTGAAGTTTTCTGGACTCTTTTGTAACTGTTAAATTAAATGTTTATGTCTAACATACGTTTCATGATTTGAATTAATAATTGAACATCAGTTTATTAAAAAGCATGCGATTATTCCTTTATTTTTCAACAGTAGTAGCAGTATTAATGGCCCTTGAGAGATTCTGAACCAATCAGATGTGAGTGGGCGGGGCTAACCAGCATCATACCTGTGCATGTCGGCCAGCCGCGCCAGAACGTGTGCTGCTTTCCCAAAGCTTCGGTTCTTCTCGTAGTATCTCCACAGAAGGTCCATGTTACGCACTTTACTCTGGTCCTGCTTGATCATGTGCATCAGATGATCCTCGAGGTAGGGCGAGTTCACCTGAGCAGAGGAACACCCTGAACACGGAGAGCAGTGTGTGTGTGTGTGTGTGTGTGTGTGTGTGAGATCTCTCGTACCTCCAGGAGTGTGTCTGTGAGGTCGGCCTGGATCAGCCAGTTATAGAGAGCGATGTGGAAGAGCTCGTCCTGAGATCTCTGAGCGAGACCCAGCATCTGCTCAAACTGAGAGGAGAATAAACCAGTAAACCAAAACTACACTTCTGACTAACATCTCAATAGAGGAAAACTATAACCATCAAACAAACATTAGAAGTGCAGTCTTAGCAACTAAACCAAAAACTACAATTCAAAAGTAGAAAAATGACATTGACATAAAAAAACTTTAGAAACTAACCTAAAAAAACTTTAAAAAAATTAATTTTAATAAATAGACATGAAATAAATAATTGAAAAGACTGAAATGAATATAAGTTAAAGATTAAAGGAATTGGAAATATAAAAACTTATAAAATATATGAATATTAAAGGAAAAACAAACATTCAAAATATTGCCTTGGAAACTAAATCAAAGTCAAAAATAAGCTGAATTACTAAAATGACTGAAAAGGAAATTTTTTTAAAATCAATATTTAATATAATTGAAATAAAATATATATATATATAACCAATGTAGATGTAAGAGGAAACACTTGAAAACAATTTAAATTGAATTAAAAAAAAATTCAATATCCTTACCAAGTTAATAACAAAATAATACAAATATAAATATTACAGGAAAAAACATTATAAGTGTTGACTCTGAAACTAACCCAAAAAAATAATACATTTTAAAAAATTAAGTTTGACGTATTAAAATGACTTACACTAAAATAAATAAATGAATTACAACCTAAACTACAAGTACTAAAATTATTAAAAACTTAATTTTTAATATAACAAAAAAAAAAAATATATATATATATAATAACATTATATAGTAAATATATATACTGTATAAAAGGAAAAAAATAAATGTTGCTTTGGTAACTAACCAAAATTAAATACATTTAATATGAAGTACTAAAAAGACAAACTAAAATAAAAAAAAATAAAAAAATAAAAAAAACAGTAGAAAAATATAAAAAAAATAACGAAAAAAAAAAAAAGTGAAAATCAGAATGCTGGCAACTAACTGAAATTAATTTGAACTATCAAAATATTCAAGGTAATTAGAAATATCAAACAAAAATGACAAGAACATTACTAAAACGAATTGATATGATTAGGAAGCACAATAAACGACAGCATCTAACAGGTTCAGCTCCAGCGTGTGTTTCGGGACTCACGTGAGCCGCAGCGTCCTCATTGCTCAGCATGTTGGGGTCAGAGGTCATGACGGGGGGTCCGGGCTGTTTAGGGACGCTGGGAGACTGAGGGGCCGCTTTGCTCTGGTTCACCAGCTCCTGCATGGTGTCCGTGATGCATTTAAAACACGAGAGTCTAGACAGAAACAAGAGTTACAGATCCACCTCAGGAGTGTGTGTGTGTGTGTGCGTGTGTGTGTGTGTGTGTGTGCTGACCGCTCCTGGAACGCCTGCTGGCCGCTCGAGTCCTCCTCCGGCTCTCCGTTCCTGTAGAAGTGCAGTCCCAGCTTCTGAGGGTCTTTCTTGTCAGCGGCGGTGAGACACAGCTCCATCACTCCCTCGTAGAAACGCACTGCACCAGGACACAGTGAGATCAGCTGGTTATATCATGATGGGAGCAGGGGATTGGTTCAGTTCTAGTGTGCTCTCACCCTGTCTGTACTGTGAGCAGACGAGAGGCAGGTCTGTGTGGTGACTGATCTGCTGATAGAGGCGCAGAGACTCCTTCAGCGTGCGCTCCTTCTCAAGCTTGTTCTGGATCTGTCTGGAGCTCTGCAGCAGCTCATTGGCCTGTCAGGAGGAAGAGAGCTCTGACAACTTCCTGTTTATAAAACGTGCTACTATAACTCTGGATGGGTGCACAACTAAACTGGGTCCTGAAGGTGTTGTTAAATAAAGAAATATTCAAATATGTTACAAAGTTACATGGTCAGGAAATAGTTAAGAAAAAAAAATAAAAAAGGTAAATATAGACTGAAAATAAAATTAAACTAATAAAATTCACAAAAAAAAAAAAAATTAATCAAAATAAATAGAAATAAAAGCAACTGAAAAATAGCTACAATAAAAAAAAAAAAAAAATATATATATATATATATAAATATATATATATATATATATATATATATATATATATATATATATATATATATATATATATATATATATATAAATAAAAACAATAACTACAAAATAAATACAAAGAATAAAAAATAGCCTAGCTTTATAAATAATATTGAACATAAAACTCACAAAACAAAAATATTAACAAATGAATACATATAAAAACAATAAATAAGAAATAGCTACACTAAAAAAATAAAATCAATAAATAGAAAATATACACAAAGACACAAAATAAATACAAACGTTAAGAAAAAAAGAACAATAAAATAAATAAGAAAAACCTAAATAACTAAAAAACTAAAACAACTGAAATAAGTAAAATCTAAAACAACTAAATTAAAAACCCAACAAAATTTATGAAAAAAGAAAATAACTGATTTAAATAACAATAATAATAATAACAACAACAACAACAACAGGACCAGTTTTTTTTTTTTTATAAAAGTATCTAAATGTAAAAACAAATTAAACAAAATTAAAAATACTGAAATGTAAAAAAAGATATGAGGTGAATAAAACTAAACTAAAATTTAGAAATAAGCCAAATAAAAAAAAATTATTCAAATAGCTACACTAAATAAATTGACAGATGCAAAAACGTTATTAAAAATAACAACTAAAAACAAACACACACAAAAAACTAAAAACAACTGAAATCAGTCAAGAATGTAAATTAAAAACTGAATGACAGGTAGTGCTTCTCTCGTGTTGTGTCTCCATCTCTGTGTGTGTGTGTGTGTGTGTGTACCTTGGAGCAGATGCTGTCGTCGCTGCTGTACAGCAGAGGGCAGATGTCTCTCAGGTGAGCGCTCACGCTGTCTACAGACGCACTGTCTCTGATGTACACGTTAATGAGAGCCGTGATGAGAGCGCCGCTCAGCTCCCGTCCAGAAACAACCACATCCTTAAAACTCACAGCCTTCATCTGATCCTGAAACTCCTGACGGAGGAAGAAAACCAGTGAAGAAGAAGTCTGAGCCTCAACAGTCTGACACCCAGTCAATAAACCTATTCGCTAGGGATTTAACCACATCGGAATCTCACGATATGAAGTCCACGAAACGATATTTATTGGGATATTAAAATAAAAATTGTAAAGTTAAATTATTCTAATACACTAACCTAAGTTAGTGAATTGACTTGTACCTGAACTTTAAAGGAGACTCAACCCTTTTTTTTATTTCTGATAGACAGTCTCAGTATAAATTACACTCACGCTCATGTTTTAATAAGCCAAACAAAACAGAACATAATAATAATAATAACTAAACTTCAGTAGGGAAATTACAATAGTTATTTTCTAATTTCTACACTTAAGGAGATATTGTGAATTTGGACTGCACTTTTATATTTATTATTGCGCTTTTATTTTGAAGCAAACAACATAAGAGCTTTTATTTTATCTTTTCATTAACAAATTTTCAAATATGAAGTTATTAATTTAAATATTTGTAACACTTTTAATAAGATATTTAATATGAATTATATTTGTTCAATAAAATATGTATTTTTTTTACTTTATTTAGTATTTGTTTTATTTACAATGTTCATTTATTATGCACTTATATTTATTATTGCGCTTTTATTTTGAAGCAAACATTAGAGCTTTTATTTTATTTTTACGTTTTTTTCATTTACTAATTTTCAAATATGAAGTTAATACATTTTTTTTTACTTTAAATATTTTTAACACTTTTAATAAGATATGTAATACAAATTATATTTGTTCAATAGATACATGTTTGTTTGTTTTTACAATTTATTTAGTATTTGTTTTATTTACAAATTTTCCGTCATGTTTATTATGTACTTTTATATTTATTATTACGCTTTTATTTTGAAGGAAAAAACATTGGAGCTTTTATTTTGAAGGAAACTTAAAAAAAACGCAATAGAAAGGCATTAAAAAAGGAATTAATCCATAAAGTGCTTTCGGTTTAGTTGAACAGATACTGTGCCACAACATAATGGCCCAAAACACAACTTTAAACACCTGAAGTTTAAATATAGTTTAATACAAACTGCTTTTGCGTTATATCGTCATGTGACCATGATAATATCGAGACAGTTTTGCTAGGACGATATCGTTAGATCCCTACTGTTCACACTGAGAAAGCACGAGGGGTAACAGAGAGCGAGGGCTCGTACTTTGGGCATCTCTGAGATGATGAGGCTGAACTGATGATCACACAGAAGCTTCCAGAGCGCCAGCGTCTGATACGAGCGATGAACCAACTGCTGCATGGCCTGAAGAGACGCTTTCTCGTACACTTGAGCCTCGGCTGAGGAACGAACCGGAGGAGATGGTGAACATCTGAGCGCTCACACACACACAGACACACAGAAACAGAGAGAGACTCACTGTGGTACTTCCTCTGGAGCTCCTGATGCATCTGCTGAGAGCTGGAGCCATCGGGACGCATGAATCCCAGAAGCCTTTGCTGCAGGTTCGCTGGCGAGCTGAAACTGAGCAGGTCAAGTGAGTTACAGACATGCATGGTTATGGTTATGTGTTTTCTTTTAAAGTAATAAAGCAGTTGTTCATAAAATTAAGGAACCCAAAAATCATCAATAATAAAGTAATTCACATTTTTTTTTTTTTTTTTTAATAATTCAAAGAATTGTCACTAAATATATGTAAAAATTTGAACAATTATAATTTTATACAATATTAATATAATTTTTATTTTACATTTTATTCAATAAAAAAAAAAAAACTAAAAACTAAGACAAAAGTTCAAACATACATGACTGAAATTTTGTAAATAAGCAAATACTAAATAAATAGTAAAAATATATATTTATAGAAAATCAATTATAAAGTATTTTTTATAAAGTATATAAACATTTTATTAAATGTAACAAACTAAATAATAAATGACAGAAAATTTGTAAATAAAACAAGTACTAAATAAATATTTATATTTATTGAACGAATATAATCTGTATTAAATATCTTATTAAAAGTGTTAGAACATTTTTAAATAAAACAAATTAAAAGTTGATACATGATTGAAAATTAGTGAAGAAACAAATCAAATACTAAATAGACATAAATAGTAAAAATATATACCGGTACATTTATAGAAAATAAATTATTATAAAATATTTTCTATAAAGTATATAAACTTTTTAAAAATGTAGCAAACTAAATAAATATGACTTAAAATTAGTAAATAAAACAAATACTAAATAAATAGTTGAGAAAAATACATATTTATATTTATTGATGGAATATAAATTGTATTAAATATCTTATTAAAAGTGTTAAAAATATTTAAAATAATAAAAAAGAATAATTAACGTTATATCTGAAACTTTGTAAATTAAAAAAAGTAAAAAAAAAAAAAAAAATCTAATACAAAATTAAAAATAAAATAAGCTAAATAAATAAAAACGAAAGAAATAACTATGTTTGATTTATTTACATGAATACTAGATCTGCTGTTGAGGTCAAGTGAGTGAGAAAAGGACACTGACCTGCTCGCTCCGAGAGAAGACGGACTGAACTGGGAGTTTTTATCCAGGAACTCCTTCAAACCCTGAAGCTCCATCAAGACCAGCTCCAGATCAGAGGAACTGGCCGTACTCTCCAACTAAACCACACAACATCATCAGGGAAAGAACTAGACAGAACACTGCTGAAGGGATTTCAGGGATGTGGAGAATAAACCAAAAGCTTGACTGGCATTACACACTTTCTGATTGGCTTACAAGTAAAACATGTATTAACACATCAACTACAAAAGGCAGGTATAAGTAAAAAAAAATAAGGTCAAAATCAATTAAAATAAACTAAAGGAAAAATCTTTCTGAGACAGGCTATAAAAACACAGCAATTAAAGCTAATTAAAATATAAGCTTGACAAAAGAAAAACAAACAAAAAAATGCTACAAAAATGTAAAAATGTAAATGTAAATGTCATTGCTCAAAAAGAAAAAAAAAGAATAATGCATAAAACATTATCCATAAAGAAAAAAAAATCTGCCATTACTAACAACAAACAGTCAAAACAATGAATTAAACTACTCACAAAACAATTTTTTTTTAAACACTTCAAAAGCTGTGCTTGCTAAAAATAAACAAATAAAATAGCTAAAGCATTATTGTAAGAACGCTAAAAAAAATCTGTAATTATTCACAACAAACAAAATACATGAAAACAAACAGCAGCATTTCTGTAAAAATGCCTCAAAATCGATCATTACTCATAATAAACAAAAAAAATAATAAATGAATAACCCTTAAAACATTAATCAAAAATCCGTCATTACTCAAAAAAGAATTTTTTTAAGCATTTTTCATTAAGAAAAAAAATCTGCCATTACTAAAAATAAACAAATAAATTGTCAAAATAATACATTACTGTCAAATTGCTCCAAGATCTCACAAAACTATATATATATATATATATATATATATACAAAATTGGTGCTTACTAAATACCAACAAAATAAAATAACTAAAGTATTGTAAAAATGCTCTGAAATCTGCAATTACTCACAATAAACTAAATACATGACAACAAAAAGCAGCATTTTTTTTTTAAATCCCCAAAAATCGGTCATTACTCAAAAACAAATAAATCAAGCACAAATGATTTTCATAAAATCGGTCATTACTCACGATAGCCACGGTCTGAGCCCCTTTGGTCAGGGTGGTCTCCATCGAAAGACTCCCATCCCAGATGTTCCTGTTTTAAAGCATCAACATTAAAAACACAAGAGCAAAGAATCAGCACGTTTTATTCTGAATCAATGGTTTGACCGTAACGCTGACTGACCCCAGTATACGTGTGAAGTAGATACAGATGCCGTTGTGTTTCCCAGAGAAGATGACCTCGGGTCCAGACGACACGGCTGTGATGGGCGCGCCGCTCGGCATCATGGGAGTCGCTGGGATGTAAGGCGTCGACACGGTCGGCGGGAACATGCCTAATGAGTCCAGAGCAAATGTTCATTTTCAGGTGATCTACTGCTTTAAGATCCACAGATTATATTAACCCATCGCTGGGTTATACCTGGAGCTGGTGTGGCAAGGAAACTGGGGTTTGGTAGGGGGCTGCCGACAGACATTGGGGATCCTACAATCACAGCAGATGACAGATTAGACATTAGACGACACAGACACATGAGCTAGTAAGTGATTGGACATGTTTAATGGTGAAAACATGAGATGTTAGTCACCTGGGACGGGGGAACTGAAGAGCGGACCCACGTTACTGGGAGCAGACAGGGATGATGGGAAACGAATCTGAGCGTCTCCACCGTACCTACATAATAACAGACATAAGGCTGTGCAACAGATCACACTCACAATATTTGATCAACCGTATAAAAGAAGCATCATGATTCGTGAAATGAATATTGCAGTGGTTTAAGATATTCAATAAACTGATCAAATGCATCGGATTGTTTTGAAAAATGTGTTGCAGCGGATCGAAATTGTTCAAATTAAATAAAAACAAAGACTGAAAAAAAGAGTCACATTTGCGTGTGAATTTTTTTCTATTTTTTTATTAAGTTCAGAAATCATGTGAAAAAAAGCAAAATAAAACAAAAAGGTTTAAATAAAATGAATGAAAAAATTTTTTTTTTTTAAGATTTTTGTAAAAATTATTTAATAAAAAAAAATTAATTTAGGAGATATTCCAAAGTTTAAAATAAAAACAAAAGATGAAAAGCTTTTTTTTTTTTTGGTAAAAATGTCAAAATCTGTCATAAAAAAAAAATAAAAAAAAAATTAATATATACATAAAACACACATACAAAAAAAATTCACTCAATCCTTGACAAATCCTACTATTTTACTGGTATTCAGAAAAATTCAATAAAAAAAATTTAATTTCAAATTTCAAGTTTCACTAGAGTCAAACAGTTCAAATTGTCCGTTAAGCTTAATTCATTCAGTATTTTACATAAACGATATGCATGTTAATCATATCTCTGTTTGTTGTTATAATAGTGAAAATAATACAGAAAAAAAATAGTAAACATATTCCTTGTATTGACTTGAAAAACACAGTAGAAATTATAAATGTAACTTTTTTTTTTTTTAATATTTGATTCTTTACACATACTGAAATAATTCAGCTACAATGGCTGTTAAAAATTAATTGAACAAAAAAAAAATTGAAAAGCAACGAAGTCGAAGAGTGATATAAGCTGATATCTGACCTGAAGAAGGCTCGTGTGGCCCACACAGAAACCTCTCGATCACACGCTGCTGAGGAACAGGCCAAGATCAGCGCCGAGGCACACGCCTGCCCCTCCTGCACACATCAAAACATCTACAGTGATTACATCTCATTTTCTCCTATTGATATTTTTCAGGACTCAACTTTCATTCATCAAAAAGCATGAAAAGCATGCAATTATAAACAAATTATGTCGTTACGAAATGTTTTGTTTTCTCACATTATCAAATTTTGTTTATGCATTTGAATGCATTAAAAACATCTATTCTTAAAATAGTCTTAAGAAATGTTGTTGTTGTTTTTTCTCTCTCTCAGAAATTCTGTGTTATGCATTTAATTTTGTTCTGTTTGTCAAATGAAGGCATGAAACATTGATTTCATTAAATCTTTTAATTATTGAAAATTATCTCGTTAACTGTTACTCACATTTTTGAAGATAGACTTGAAAGTGCATGATACAAACCTACATTTTTATAATTCATGACTGAAAACATTTTTTAACATGATTTTGATGGACTATTTTCATGGTAATGCAATGTCTGATTTTAAAATGGGTTTTAAAGGATGAATTTTGAGATTGTAAGATTTCAAGTGATATATATATTTTCTGATGATTTCTAAAGTGTGATCGAGAAAAAGGCAACAAAGACGACTTTTTTTTGGACAAAAGGTCAAAACTTCTATTATTATGTAGGTTTCTGAGGTGCACTCTTGCCATAAATTAATCTTTTACTTTTCCTACATAATTTAACAAAAAAGATTGGTAAAACATCTATTTAAGATTCTTAGACCTTTCCAACGATATATAGTTTGTCATCATTGGATTAGGATTTTAACTTTTAACTTTAACTGCCGCTCGACCAAATGGTTGAGCACATTTTGAGTCACTATATTTTATTGAGAGGAGTACCTAACTTAATTCAAGCTGATTGAGCCATCTCTACCATCTGGTAGAGGTATGTTAAGCCAAAAAAAAATCAACAGCATTTGTCACAACACTTCTTCTTTGATGGATGTCAGAGAGAAAGAAATCACTCCTGCCATGTAAACTGTTTTTGGTGAAATTTTGCAAGGTAAGCATATTTTTTTGACATATTACACTGTAAGAGCCCTTACTTTACAAAATTATTTTACTTGGTGCCATGAAAAAAACTTTAGTATGTTTTCAATAATTTTTCAAAAACGTGCTCAACCAAATGGTTGATTTGTCACTTTATGGTAAACGTAGAAAAGCTAAGCTAATGTTTTAAAAATTATGGGACGTGTTGGAAAAAAAATACATTGAGTGTGGTAACTAATGACATAAGGAGATAAGAAAGGCTAACAAAAAATGCTTTTTTCTTGGTGGGGCAGTTAAAGGGTTAATTGTAATATAGTGAAGTAAAGGAGGGGCCAGGTGGCAGTTAACAGGTTAAACTTTTTTTTGGGCAAACAAAGGGAATTTACTAATAAAATAAAAACATGGAAATGTTGAGTGATTATTCCTTAAAACTAAGTTTTAATAAGTTTAGCACTAGTAATAATAAGCTACATACATTCTGCTGAACAATAGTAATATATTTCAGGCACAATGTCTTCAAGTTAAACCGAACTCTTATTTTGAAGGGTTGCATTGATGAATACCTTTAAACTGCTGTATTCGACACTATAGTTCACTCAATGTTTTTTTTCTAGTGTTTGCTTACTATAGTGAATGAACTGAGATAATGTGAGAAATGTTGACTGTATCGGTTTCTGTCTCTCACCCCGTGCAGCTTGAAGAAGCTCTCGATGTCCTCGCTCTCTCCTCCGGCGCTGCTCACCAGCAGGTGGCGCAGCTGATCCACCGGACGCAGCTTGTGGAAGATGTGACTCCCCTGAAGACAGGAAACACACCGTGAGAGAGGAACGGCACGGAGAACATCACACCGAGAGGATCGGTCATACCTGAGCGGACAGGAGAACGAACTTCTGCGGCGGGACGCTGTGCTGCTGAACCACGAGAGGAGAGTCAGTCACCGGAACCAGGTCTTTATTGAGAGGAGAGAGGATTCTGGGAGATCTGGTTTCTTCGATTGGACACAGAGCCCACGAGTGACCGTCCACGTTCACCGTCATCTGGAGGAAGAGACAGGAACACGGATGTCAGGGTGCTGTTGCCGGTAAACTAAAGAAGCCTGTTTCAGCTACAGGATAGAAAAAAAAAAAAAAAGAAAATACACAAAAAATTCTACTTTTTATTGGAGATATAAATTAAGAGTTTTTCTCGCAATTCTGCTTTTAGTTTCCATTTGTTTTCCATTTTGATATTTATTGACACTTTTAATGCTTAAATTGAATCTTAGTAATCAAAAACTTATGTCTTATTAATGAAACTTACAAAATAAAGCAATTTATTAAAATCTGAACAAAATTAAAATTTTAGTGCAGTGTGAATTTTTTTTAACCAAAATTCAATTTTAATGGTTAAATTAAAGTTGTAATACACACAATTTCAATAAAGTCAAAAAAAAGAAATGAGCATGTCTACTTAATTTAAATGATAAATAAATTATCTTATTTTTTATAATAAAAATTATCAAATTAATTAAAATAATGAAACAAAATTCTGCAAAAATATTGAAATTGAAAAAATAATTATATATATATATATATATATATATATATATATATATATATATATATATATATATATATATATATATATATATATATATATATATATAAAAAACTTTACTCCAGAAATAATTTTGTCTTCAGTATTGATATTAAAATTTTTCTGGCAATCAAATAAAAGCATAAAAAGTATATTTTAGTTAATTAAACAAACCCTTTAATTTCCTCGCAAGCAAAGTGCTGCATAACAGATGTTTACTCTTAAAAAAAAAAAAAAAAACATTAATATTGCTTTAAAAAATACAATTATTACAAAATTACAATTAAAATTTCATTAGTACTATTAGTATTATTATTATTACTACTACAATGAGACAATCGACTGTACCATAGTAATATATTTGTCATAATTTCAAGTAAAAAAAAAAAAAAAAAAAAACTTATTTTTGAAGACCCTGAAATGAAATGAAGTGACTCCCCGAGCAGTTCTGGAGATTTATTCAACATTTCCTGTTATAGAGTTCGATAAACTGATTATATCTCACAACTCTGACTTTTCTTCTCAGAACTGTGAGGATACAAAAAAAAAAAGTGGGAACTAAGATTTTTATTTTATTCCATGGTGGTTTGCTAACAAGCTTCCAAAAAAAACAATCACCAAACAAATGAAGAAGCAACCAGACAGACAGGAAGAGGAAATAACATCTGACCTGAGCTTCCATGAGGGGCTTTTTAAAGGGAAAGGAGTCGTGGTTGATGCACCAGAGAACGTCGCTGTCTTCAGCCTCAGACGCAGCCATCAGCAGAACTCCTTTACTGTAGAGAGCCTTGTGAACTTTAGCAGGTTTCTGGAGGGTGGAGGACACAGAGAATCCGGGCGGCAGACGCACATGCACCAGCGTCAGGATGCTGGGACGGGACGCCATGTGTTTGGCGTTTGGAGGAGCAAAAGGGATGGTGCTGAAGTACAGACGCACACCTGCACAGAAACCCAATTTAAGATGATGTTGTCATTGGTGTCTGAATATAGAGATATACTTTCTATGCATGTTTTTATGCAGCTCATAGTATTGTTTATGAAAAGTGACAAGCAGCAGGTAGCGTTCAGTCCATTATAAAATACAAAGAGTATATCTGGCTTTTATAGAATCAAAATCCATTTGAGATCACAATCAGAAGTTATTACTATCACCGATGATGGTTTAAACTATTTTTTTATCATAAAAATTACTACATTTTGAAATGTACCTCTAATTATATATTCTTCTAAGCATTATGGATGAGTTGATGAAGAACCAAAAGTTACTTATCTAAATGTAATGCTGTAGGGTTGTAACGATTCACTCAACTCATCATTTTTTTGTTTTAACACGATGAAATAGTAGACCAAATTATGAATTAAATGCATTCATTTTGTTGGTTTTGATTGCTTTTATTGTCTTAATTTGTAATTCGCTTTAGATAAAACCAAATTTAAATATAATGCCAATGTCAATAATAAAACTCAATTGAAATTTTAAAACAAATTATATATCAAATAACATAAAAATTAAATGTCTTCATATAAACAAATTAAGGCTTTGTGTGCTCTTCGTATTAAATGAGAGGCAACCACTGCATTCTAATCATGTTCCAAACAAAGATGCCGCATACATGAAACATGAGCAGTTTTTAATCAAAATTAGATTGTATCATTTCAAAATTATGAAGCAAAAAGAGAAGAACACTGCAGGAGGTGGAGCTTAGAGCACTTCCTCGGTTACCGCTGTAAACAAAGCACTTAAGAACACTGCAGCAGGGGGAGCTTAAAGCGTTTCCTCGGTTACCGCTGTAAACAAAGCACTTAAGAACACTGCAGCAGGGGGAGCTTAAAGCGTTTCCTCGGTTACCGCTGTAAACAAAGCACTTAAGAACACTGCAGCAGGGGGAGCTTAAAGCGTTTCCTCGGTTACCGCTGTAAACAAAGCACTTAAGAACACTGCAGCAGGGGGAGCTTAAAGCGTTTCCTCGGTTACCGCTGTAAACAAAGCAGCGCTGCACTTATGAACTTTAATATGCATTATACAGAGACAAGATGAAAAGAATAAATACCATCAGACAGTATGTTCCTCTCAGACACATCCAAATAAACTCTTTACCCAAACTGAATCACAATTTGTTTAGCATCTCAACCGATTTGAATTGTCACGTATTTGAATTGATTTTCAACTTGCTCATGATCAATCATAACATCCCTACAGAAGGCGATTAATCGTTTCACGCTCAGTGTGTAAAAGCCTTTAGAGAAGATACAGACCCAAGATGCATTAAAGTCTCCATTTCTAAATCATACCAGCATGAGTGATGGCCAACAGCTGACAGTCCGACGACTCGGAGCGGTCAATTACAGCGATCTGAACGATGGGTTTGAACACGGAGCGGTCAATCGTCCTGAAAAACAGCCAAGGACATGCATTTGAGATGAAACATGCATTACACAAGAAAACTTAACATGAAAAGCAGGATTGCACAATATAATGGTGACCATATCTGTGACCATTTGTACTGCAGTGAATTTACTGGTTGAGTTTAAAACCTAGGACTAGTTCACACAAGAGTTTTTTTCTTTTATAATTTCAAATATTTAATGAACTGTTCGATTGACAGCATTTATTCCAAAGATGAGGATATCTTTTTTTTTTTATTGTAAGAAATTAATGAAACTTTCCATGCTTGTTAAGAATCATCTGACATGTTTCCAACAAGTTTCATAAAGTTTTGAGTTTTCGTTTATTTTTGTATACTTAAGAAAAACTAGGTGCGCACAATATATGGGTGACCATATCAAAAACTAACATTAGTATTTTTTTACAATTTTGAATTTAAATATGATACATTTATTTTTAACACCTTTATTATAATAATAAGATAATGTTGGTAAAAACGTCAATATAAAACATTTTATTAAGAAAAACCAGGAGTGCACAATGTTAATCGTTGATATTTACCATTTATTAAAGATAATGATACATTTTTGTAAGTTGTTAATATATAATAAATAATATTTGTTTTATTATGGTTTAACAACAATATTTTAGTGACTATTTCGGCACTGACTAATAAAAACATTTTCTAATTTATTTTAAATTTAAGCTAAAGATAAATGTTATTTTATTAATAATAACACCAGTAAATTTATTTTGTACAACAAATGTGTATAATATTAATATAATGTAGTTTTTTAAATTAATTTCTCATGCCTAAAGATAATTATTTTTATATAATAAAAAATAATACTATTATTAATAATGATAATTTAATTTATAGGAATAAAAAAAAGCCAAATAAAATAATAATTTAAAAAAATCAATAATTTAAATAAAAAAAATAATAACATGCATCCCTTTGAGAAAGATAATTCAAAATGTACTGTTTTGATTGTAAAATCATAATGGTTAATCAGCTATCTATTTATCATCCGAACTCTATTTTTTATAATCTCTACCTGGCGATGTTTCCAGCCGCTGAGACGATGGAGCTCTGAGACATGGCTGCGACTCGACTCATGCCCTGCCCATCAGCGCCGAGATCATACACCTGACACACATCAAAAACCACATTAAAACATCGATCAAAAATCACAAACACCAGTCTCCGGTTCACGGTCAAGACACCCACCTGCAGGACGCCCTTCTCCGAACGAGTGTATAAAATGTTCCTTGAATTGTCAACAGCAATTTGGACAACGGGATCTGAAACAAACCACAAGATTTAAAGTGAAACATTCAGTTTGGCTTACAAAATAGAGGTGTGCGATTTATATCGTCTGCGATAATATCGTAATTATTGCACGATTTGACATTGAGTATTTTTGCAAAAACAGAGTGCATGCATTAAAGTCTAGACTATTGCAAGTATTTAGAGTGTGTTCTTTCATTGCATGATCGACTCTATTAAAATGCATTGAGAATGATCACATTATAGTGAATCAATTTCACACAGAGTGAAGTGTTTTCCTCCAAAAATAAGCATTATTACAAATGCAATGTTGATATTTTACAACAGTTCAGTTAACAAGAAATTTATTTTAAGAGACTTAGACATCATAAAGCCTGTTTTTGTGATATTTCGACAACAAAAATAAATCCAAAACAAATCCACAGCACTGTTGTGCATCTCTGAGCAACATTAGTGATTCGTTTCTGAATGAATCACCCGTTTAAATGATTCGGTTCAATCACAATGACTCACTTATTAACAGTGACTTGCTGCCACCTACTGGCCGTTTTAATTTCACACTCAAAATATCATTTTTTCTATAAATAATTAATTTCAAATATAAAAGCTTCATGTTTAATACATCAAAACATTATTTATGCCTCCGTAACTGCAGGTTAAAACATTCATGTCCTGCACTGAACACTGTGTAAATGCGTCTTTCTCACCGTCCTCGGAGAAGCTGAACTGCAGCAGTGAAGGGATGAGGAAGGACAGACTGCTCTTGGAATGATTGATCTTCCTGCAGCGCTGACTGAACCAGCCGGCTTCGGCCTGATACGCCATCTCATACAGACAGCCGTCTTTCCCCGCCATGAAGATCCGGCCCGCATCTGTGGAGGTGATGGCCAGCAGGTATGTGTTATCGGTGGGGATGGAGTAGAGAGGATCTGGCAACAGCTGCATGGCTCCTGACATGCTGTCATTGAGACCTGCGGCACACAAACACACACTGAGACTGAGACTCAATCAAACATGTGCAGACACTGATTAAATCACATGACTCTCACCTGTGTGTGCTTTCGGGAAGCTCAGGCCCAGGATCACGACGTCCACCGGGGTGGCCAACACTAACAGGAAGTGGATGTGAGGCTGAAAAATACCTGGAACAAACAATAGTGGTTGGTTAAGGTACACTCACTACTAGTAATAAAATACGTGAACGATTCTTGTTGAAACTATTTGAGAATAAAAATATTTTTGATTTTTTGTTTTGTTTTTGAGAATCAGTCACATTTAATTAGTTTGCCGTTTCTTTGTTTTATTGCATATGTCACACTTAAAAGATTCAGATCATTAAACTAATTTTATGATTACACACAGATAATGCAAGAAAATACAAAATGCAGTTTTTAAATAATGATTTAATTAATTAAGTGTCTAAATGCATTTGCATTTATTCAGGTTATCTTTGTGTAATACTAAAATGTGTTTGAGGATCTGAATCGTTCAAGTGTGACATATGTATATATATATATATATATATATATATATATATATACATATATGCATATTTAGTGCATTTTTTTAGCTTATGTTTACTCTCATGCATTTTTCATCTTATTTTTCACATGCAAACTTTTGTGAAAAATACCTGTAACAACTCAGACTACTCATGTCAATACAATATTTGGAATATAAAAACATAATCAGTGATAAAACATCAAATTATAAAAACTGAACATCTCCAGAGCAAAATCTTGCGATGCATGACACATGTTTTTGGCTAATGACTGATAAAACATCAGAATAATCATTCCATAACATTCTCAGCTTCTTCTGAGGGTGAGCACTAAATAGTGCACAACAGAAAACCCAACTAACCAGGCTTAGGTTTGACCAGTCCAACTGAGAGAATAGTTTCACTGAGCCCGTCAAAATACGCCACATCGCTCCTGAAGACACAAACAAGACAAATAAACAACAATCCTCATTTACAATTCTGCTGGAAACATGCATTTGATTTAAAGTTCACACATTTTCTCTCTTCATAAGATCATTTACATGCACAGACTACCCTATGACATGTTACTTAAAAAGCATAACAAGTGTCCTTTAATGACACCCAATGTGTCGATACTCACCCGTCCTCATAATTCCACATAAAAATGTCGTTATCGATGGTGAGCCACGCTCTGGAGATTTCTGGGAAAACTCCCATCATGCAATTGCACTGCATATCTAGTATAAAGGCAATTAAGGCACTGCAAATAACTCAGTGGATTAATTCTACAAGTGTGCAAGGTTTATCTTGTGCATCTGTATGGTAGGATACGACCGAACTGCTCCACGAGCTCCGGAGGAAGTGGAACCCTGCGGATGGCGCTGAGCTCCGGGAGACACGGCACGCTGATCAGCCCCGGGCCCTGCAGGGGGTAATCCATGTCCGACATCCCCGAGAGCGAAGGCATGTCTGCCAAACAACAGACACAAGCACATGAACGCGTTTTATGCTCAACAAGCATGTCTCAAGAACAGCCAGACTGGATCTCTTACTGTGTGACGGGACATTGAGGAGCTCTGAGAGGTCCGGGAAACAGCGGTCCTCCTGCAGATGCCTGTCAATCAAGCGGCTGGAGCTTTCCAGAGCCTCCTGAAGAGCTGCGGCTGGACTGCAGGAGCCCAGACTGGACGGCATGATCACTGGACACGACAAACCACCTGGACAAAAATATATATATTATTTATTTATAACAAATCTACTTATTTATAATATAACTTATGCATACACACACACACACACACACACACACACACAGACACATATATATATATATATATATATATATATATATATATATATATATATAAACATTTACGTGTATACATTTTATTTTATAAATTGTAATATAATTAGATTGTATTATACATTTCTACACACACACATACACACAAATTATACTAATACTTACTAAGACCTTTATACTTCTACTAATACACACATTAACACGCTTTCGACAATTTTAAGATAAAAATTAATCACAAATGGAATCACAAAAAACTATAAATGTATAAAAATATATATGTATACTTTCTGAAAGCTAAGGCGGGAGTTCAGAGTACGGTAATAATAAATAACGTTAGTTGTTTCATTACGAATTATGAATTATTTATACAGCTAAATAGCTCACCTGTGACTGTAGTAAGTACATTTAGTTATAAAATAGAAACTAGCAGCTTTAATTCACCCGATTTGAAAATAAACACGATGTGGAGTTAAGTATAATTTAAATGAACCAGAGATGTTGAGTAGCTTTAGCCGCTCAGCTAACGTTTATTCAAAACACAGAGCGCCACAAAGACATCAGATGTTCACTTACGAGCTTTATTTAGCTTTGATTGAACAGCGATTAAAACGAACTCACCTCTGACAGAAAATTATATTCATAAAATATCAGCTGAAAGCGGGTTTGAGGACTTCAGTGACTCCCGCCAAGCGCGTGTGACTGCAGCGGAGACTTGAGCGGAAAGCGCACCGGAAACACGCGCACATTTCAAAATAAAGGTCACAATTTTTTTCCTCTGTTGCAGAGCCCAACTGAAATGAGTTTAACGACAAAAAAATAAATGATAAATTAAGCTAGTGTGTAGTCTCAATCTAAGCCTACATTGAGAGTATCTGTACAAACTTCTATCACCCTACCCATACAGAAAACCTTCTGCATTTAAAAAAATAATAAATAAATAATTCAGATTTATAAACTTGTTTACCCATGGGGACCTCAATTAAGGGGGACCTCTAGAGAGAGAGAGAGAGAGAGAGATTTAATTGATTTCTTTCTCAAAATGATTGGACTGCTCTAAAATATGAGACTCCAATGTTTTAGAAATTTAGGACACATAATAGAACATGTTTATATGATAACTGTTTTACTTACTATTTGGGTTTATGTCATTTTTTTCAAAGATCAAGATTCAGTATCATAGCTATTAAACTGTATCTGTTATGATTTTAAATCAATATTTAACATCAGAGCAATCTAAAAAAAAAAAAAAAGAGATGCCAAAATCTGAATTTGTGGTGGCCTTATGTGCTTTAAACTTATATTTTTATCACCTTAATTCAAGTGATGAAGGTTTTTGAAATTCTGACAGTAATCAGTGTTGAGTAATCATTATTACAATATAAAGAACAATAATATATCAAAGTTTTTCATAATATAACTTTAAACAGTCTATTGTTATTAATAACAGTTTAAAATATTTATTAAAGTAATTAGGGAAATTTAAGCAGCCTGTTTAACATTAAAGACAACATCATTTCATTATAAAAATTGCCCTCAAGCATGTAAAAAATGCTTCTGGAAATCAATGCTTGGGGGCAAATATTAAACTGTTTTAAAATATATATAAAAAATGAAACACTACAAATAACTTGAGCACTATTTTCAAGTCATTAAAAAATATTCACTTTAGCTTTCAAATTGGTGCATTTGCATGCTGTGTTTGACTTTAATGGTGCATGTAACACTGATAAGAAATTAAGGTTAGAAAAATATGTTGGGAACATTGCTTTGAAATGTTTAAAATGTAAAGGTTTCTTGTCATGATTATAGTGGTGCACTATTTATTAAATTTTGAATAGGGTAACTTGTAATCTATTGCATTTCCAAAGTAGCCTTCCCAACATTGGTTTTGGGCTTGACATCGATTACAACCAAGGTTCAGATTAGAACTATAGATCAGAACCGATGATCGGCGCGATATATCGCTCATGACTGCGGCGCGTTGACGCTCGACGCCACGCCCTGCGCGCGCAGATCTGACTCACGACGACGCGCTTCATCCTGCGCACATTCATCCCTCACAAGAACAGCGGACTCCAGCCATGGCAGGTGAGTCTTTCAGATTATAATCTGTGCAAAAACAGCGCGTGAGGATGAGTTTTGGATGAGAGAGAATCTGTGTGTTTGTGTGTTTACAGAATCGGAGACGCGTCAGAGGCTGCTGCGCAACGTCAAGAAGGAGGTGGGAAATTTTCCGCCTGTGTCTCATTGTTTATCAGATACTGAGCGGATGATCGATAGAAGCTGTCGATCACTAAATCTAATCTGGTTGCATGTGCTTAATGTGTCATACCAGACACACTGATGCTGATAATACAATAACACACATATGCTCATTAGACAGTCGTGTACCGTGTGTTTTATCAAGAAGAGCATAAAAACAAGGTCATTCTGGTTTGTCCTCTCAGTGTCATCAGCTATTTGTTTTATTTTTTCAAGCAACCCAGCATGATGAAAATGTCATATTGTCTTCATTGTACTGTGAATCCAGGAAAAAGCATGGTTGTTGTGAAAGATGACATGTATTTCTTACAGTACTGAACATCATCTGTGTCCCAGTCTTTCATTTTAGTCACTTATATTCACATGAGTATAATCCATTAGAAAGAAAGATCTGTGCGGTGTGTAATCTTTAATGTAAAGTTAATTTAATTTCCAATAAAGCACTGTAATAGTACCATAGTTTATTGATAGAAACACATAATAATACTCTGGAACACAATATCATATGAGTATCAATATGTTAATAATAATAATAGGAATATGTTAATATGTAAATTAAATCCTTGAGTCATTAGATAAATATATTATAGTAACCTTAATTGGTTAATACTTAGAATACAATATGATGTAACAATATGTAAATAATAACATTACAAAGAAAAATAAAAAACGTCTTGGTAATGTACGTACGTTACCCTCGTTCCCTGATGGTGGGAATGAAGACGTTATGTCATGACGACATTTGGGGGTTTGCATGAGAGCCCCAATTCGCTCTGACTTTGAGAGAAAATAGCAATGAAATTTGGTTAGTGGATTTTGCATACCTGAGCCACTCGCCATGAATACGGGTATAAATAGGCGACAGGTGCATCCACTCATTCAGGTTTTATGCTGAGGAGCCGAGAACGTGTCACTGGCAACCAGCAATGGTTCAAGGTTGTGGCATTCAGAGATAACACCTCCGTTCCCTCCAACATGTAACAAGGGTTATGTCATGAAAACAATGAAAAGTGCAACAACCTGAACCCTGTCACAACCTTGCAAATGTTGACAAGTAGTCATCGTAACCTCGTAACCTCCCCAATGCACCACCTGAAAATGTCATAGACTGACCCGGGCTGGGGTAGTACTACATATGGAATGGGTCTCTGAGGCAGGTCCCACCTAGGAGTAGGGATGAACGGCTGCCAGCAGAGACTGACAGAGTGGTCTGTCAAAGGGAAGACACGGGTTCATAGAGAGGGAAACCTTACCACGGAAGAATACACATATTGGATCACCCGCAGGGATTCAAGCCATATGGACATCTAGACCAGTAAAAGGGCAAACACTGTAAAATCTTGCGAAAGTGTTTGGTGAAGCCCATCCTGCAGCTCTACAGATGTCTGCCAGAGAGGCACCGTGGCCAGCTCATAGGAGGAGGCAACACTCCTTGTGGAGTGAGCCCTCAACCCCAGGGAGCAGAGCTTGCCTTGGGAATGGTAGGCCAAGGCGATCGCATCCACTATTCAGTGGACCAACCTCTGCTGGGGAAAGCCTTCCCTTTCTACTGACCTCAGTAGCAGACAAAAAGCTGCTCAAAGCTTCTGAAGCTCCGGAAGAGGTCCACGCAATGTATATGCAATGCTCTTACGGGACACAGCAACACCAAAGCTAGATCTGCTCCCTCCGAGGGCAGTGCATACAGGTTCATCACCTGATCGCGAAAGGGCGTGGTGGGAAACTTAGGCACATATATCCAGGCCGGGGTCTCAGGACAATGTGATATTATCCCGGCCCGAACACAAGGCACGCTTCACTCACCGTAAATGCTTGGAGGTCCCTGACCCTCTTCATGGAAGTGAGCTCGGTCAGGAGCACTGTCTTAGAAGACAGGAACTTGAGCTCAACTGAGTCCAGCAGCTCAAAGGGATCCCTCTGAAGGCCAGCCTGGACTGTAGAGCGATCCCAGGAGGGCACCATGGGTGGCCTAAGAGGATTCAACCTTCTGGCACCCCTCAAGAACATGATGATGAGATTGCGTTTTCCCAGGGACTGGCCGTACATTGCATCATGGTGGAGGGTGGAGGGTGACAGCCAACACCAGAGGTACTCAAATATAAACTTGAAAGGTCCACTTACCAATTTTCCTTTCAGTCCGAGGCCTGGAAAAGTGACCATCAAATTCCAAATATAGAACTCCAACCACAAAAAAAGGCATTCCCCAAAACTATACACAAAAAATGACACGGTAGAACTTTTAGTATGAAAGGTGACACCTTCTTTGTGCCAACAGTTGTTTAAACTTATATAAAAGGTGTGAGGTCCAGGCGGAGGCACGAATGTAAGTGTTCATTGGTGAGTGTACTGCGTTAAGCGTTTTTCACCATTTTTATGGTTGAAAAGGCAGATTCACAGCAGTACGTTGAGGGAAACATGGTGAGAATTTGAAGGGCCATCTTCTGCAGCAGAGGAACACCTGCTGCAGTAACCATCTTCGTCCAGAAGGTGACAGGGACACAGTGAGATTCCTGCAGTGCTAGGTTTTCTTGGAGCTCAATTAGCTCAGCATTGGCCCATTGGAAGACTTTCGTGAGATTCAGTTGAGAATTCTGCAACATTTTTGACAAGAAATGGATTTTTGATGCACAACAAGACTTGTTTTGCCAGAGGGAAATTTTCAATGCGAGTTTGGAATTTTTTAATCCGCTTTTCCAGGAATTCAGCATAATTATGACGGTGATGTTTTCCTGCAATCTAATCCAAAAGTGTTGTAAAGTGAAGCAGGTCCTGCTGTAAGTCACATTTGAAGACTTCCAGCTTCCTCTGGAAAGGATGACATGAGGTCCCACACTGTGCTGTTTTTGCCCTGGAGCTTTATATTAAGGTCATTGAGATGGGAAGTAATGTCAGTTAGAAAAGCAACAACTTCCATGACTTCTTTATGAAATCCACAAACGGTTTGGCTTTTGTACACTTCTGATTCAATAGAAATGTCTCCAGCACTTTCCGCAGTGCCCAAAATCGCTCCAGTACCTTGCCTTTACTAAGCCACCGGACAAATCATCAAATGTTGTATTCACCTCTATTAAAAATGAGTGCAACAAATGATGTTGCAGAGGATGCTCTCAGATAGTTGAGAAGTTGTCATTACTTATACGTATTTTCTGGATTATTTTCATCCTTTTGAGTCCCTTCAAACAGAGCATTCACCATTTCACTCATACACTCCTTGACTATATCAGCATCAGAGAAGGATTTCTTGTTTTCCCAGGACCCATGCTACTCTCAGTGAGGCTTCCGTTGCCCACTCCTGTTGTGTGGCTGATCTAACTATTACACTGCTTCTAGCTTCATAGGATGATTTCAGCTGGTTTATTTTTATGGTCCTTACCTCTGTGTTCTGAGGGTAATTTTGTTCAAAATGTGCATGCTTGGTTTCATAATGGCGTTTTACGTGACCACTTTTGATGATTCCTATCGTCTCGGTGCAGATTAAACACATTGGTTTTCTGCTTCCCACGAGGAGCACAAATGCATATTTTTACTTAAACTTTCTTTTCTTATCAACGGCCAACTTTGAGCACGCCATTTTCACTTTCAGTCAGCAAGAAAAAGTCATTTAGCGATATTTGCACTGCTCGCAAATGGTGAGAATGCCTGTTCGCCTGCACGGCCCAGAAGATGTGATCGGTAGATACATAACCTTGGTAAATACACAGGGGGACAGGGACAGACCAAAGGGGAGAACCCTGTACTGCCATGCCCAACCCTGGAATGCAAAACCGTAGGAACGGCCTGTGTTAAGGAAGAATGAATGTAAGCATCCCTCAGGTCAACTGCTGCACTTCTGCATCAACATCTTGAATGGGAGTTTGTGCAGAGCCCGATTCAAGACACGCAGATCCTTTCTTGGGCACGATTAAGTAAGGCCCTGGGTTGGAACTACCCACATGCATTTGTTTGAGTGCCTTGGCTTGGTGGACCCTTTTGTAGCGAGTGCAGCCATCGGTTTACAGGCTTTGGATGGGATACTTGGGTGGCATTTTGTGGGCACAGGTGCACCGCAACTGCTCTCTCCACCTGGGGAATGTCTACGTACACCCTAGCTGCGCTGCCATCGAGGGTATTGAAGATATATAATTGCTGTATTTGGGACTAGCAATTGAGCGGCTGGATGATTGGTTTCCTTTTTCCCCGGAGGTGCATGAGGAGCTGACGAAGTCATCGATGGACCCGTCGTCTCCCTCCTCATGCACCTCGGACTGAGCTTCTTGTCTTCCCTTCCACTCCCAACTCTACCATATGATTTCACAACCCTTCTACAATTACCCCATTAACTTCGGTCAGAAATCTGGGTGTAACCTTTGATGATCAGCTGACCTTCAAAGACCACATTGCAAAGACAATCTTGCAGGTTTGAATTGCACAACATCAGAAAGATCAGGCCCTTTCTAAGAGAGCATGCTGCACAAGTTCTTGTCCAGGCCTTTGGCATTTCTAAGCTGGACTACTGCAATGCTCTTCTGGCTGGACTTCCATCAAGCACAATCAAACCTCCACAAATGACTCAGAGTGCAATGGCATGACTGGTCTTCAATGAACCCAAAAGAGCCCATGTTACACCTCTCTTTATATCCTTGCACTGGATACCGGTTACGGCACGCATCAAGTTCAAGACATTAATGCTTGGATAAAGAACAGCCACAGGTTCAGCAGCTGCCTACTTCCACTCTATTACAAATCTACATCCCCTCCAGAAGTCTGAGATCCGCTAGTGAGTAGCGCCTCATGATACAATCAGAGAGGCTCAAAATCCCTTTCCAGAACATTCTCGTTCACCGTTCCTGGCTGGTGGAATGATCTTCCCAACCCTATCCGGAATGCTGAATCCCTGACAGTTTTCAAGTTACAGCTGAAAACTCATCTCTTTCTAAGCTACTTTTTTTCCTTTTCTTTCTAGCTTGTACTTACTATATTTGAACAATGTCTAAAACTTGGTAGTATAAGCACTTCCTGTGTCTGTTTGCCTCTTCAAGAAGAATCGCTTTATGTATCCCCCAATTGTAAGTCGCTTTGGATAAAAATGACAAAATGTAAAATGCCGCACCATTCCCATGAAGAAAGAAATGCAAGATCGCAGCGAGGCCATGCTCATACGCTCCCAATGAACGCATTAATTATCCACGAATGCAGCTTCAGTGGGTTGGATGTCCATTAACATAAACAATAAAACTTCAAATGCAGAATATTAAATAAAAACTAGAAAAATTAATACATAACTATATATAACATTATAAATATTATAATGCTAAAATGACAAAAATAAAACCTATATAATTAAAACACGCGCTATATAAATGTAAGGAATTATTATTATTATTATTAGTATTATCAATATATAAATAAAACCTTAATTAATTTATAAATACTTTTAATGAAAAGTAATCATTTAGATATTTAAATGTGAAGGTTAAAAAACATTTAAATAAAAATTGACTTATATCAGTCTAATCATATGTTCATGCAAATGCAGTATTTGTTCATGATCTTTATGTCACTAATTCATGTTTATGAAATATATTCCTATTTACAGTCAATTATTAAGTGTATAACTTACTGTTTAAAACAAAAGACTACCTAAACAATATTATTTTGTTTTTAGTTATAATTAATTATAAATAATAAGCTTTAAGTTTCTTAAATGCTCATTTTCAGAAAAAAAAAATATTTATATTTTTTAGCTCTAAACAATCTGGGAAAATGTGAGTGTGTTATTTCTCCAGCACCAGCGCCACCTAATGGAAATAATCAAACACTTTCTGGGGAATCAACCAACTGATCAAATACTTGAAATGAAAAGGAGCTGAAATAAAATTTTTGTATGAATATGATTTCGAAATCAGAATCACGAGGCGTCAAAGAGTAAAAACTGCTATGATCGGTGCACATATGTCCATCTGCACATGCTGTACACTCATTATGAGACTCAGAGAAAACAAGCTGTGAGTAAGAGAGTGTGTTTGTGACTCACTGTCAGCCGCAGGACACTCTCCTCACCCGCTACCCATGATTCTCAGCGGCTGAACACTGCAGTGAAGATACTGATGTTGGTTTTCTTCTTGGACTTTCAGGTCAAGCAGATCATGGAGGAGGCCGTGACACGCAAGTTTGTGCATGAAGACAGCAGTCGCATATTCTCTTTCTGCGGTAAGATGACCTTTCCTTAAAAAATCCTGAAAGAACTGGAACAATTATTAATATTACTACTTTTATGTTGTGAATTGCAATACTATATTTAATTACAATTATGTTATTACAATTATTATTGTTGTTAATAATAAAAATATGAAACAATCACAGGTAATAATCAGGTAACCAGTGTTATTTAAGTATCCCTGATATAATATTAATAATAATATTTTGAATCTGTTTTTTTAGTTTGATATTTTCTGTTTTCATTTTAATTTTTAGTTTAGTTTTTGTCATTTTCTTGTGTTTTTTGTTGTTGTTGTAAATTGTAATTTTTATATATTTTTATTTCAATTTCAGTTTTCATAATTTTAGTACATGAAGTTAAACTTTATTCAATTGATAAAAGGTTGCTTTGGCAAATAGCAGAAATCACGTGTTTTTAATATTTTATTTCAAGTAATGAAACTTTCATTGACTATAATAACTCATATAATAACAAGTAACAAAATTTTTTAACAGTTTAACTGTTTTTCTATAATAACCCTTTTTCAAACACTTTTTAGTATATACAGTAAACGCACAAAAAAACATCCGCATGAAACAGATGATGAGCTGTTTTAAAGCAGCTTTTAGTGTCAGTTCTCAGAGTCTGTGATTGTGTGTGTGAGTGTGAGTGTGTGTGTGCATGTGTGTGTGTTTTTGTGTGCATGTGTGTGCGTGTTTTTGTGTGTGTGTGTGTGTGTGTGTGCTTGTTTGTGTGCGTGTTTGTGTGTATGTGTGTGTGTGTATGTGTGTGTTTTTGTGCATGTGTGTGTGTGTTTTGTGCATGTGTGTGTGTGTATGTGTGTGTGTTTGTGCATGTGTGTGTGTGTATGTGTGTGTGTTTGTGTGTGTGTGTGTGTTTGTGTGTGTGTGTGTGCATGAAGAAAAGGGAAAAGACAAAAGTAAGAGTAATGACAAAAATGTAAGAATTTGACTTTATAATAGATAAAAATAATATAATAACATCTTTTATAATAGTAATGATGTTATTATTTTTTATTATATTTTATTTATTTTTATAAGGGAAAGGAACATAGAAAGAAAAGAGTTGTGTTGTTTCTCACTTGTTCTCGATGATTTGCGAGTGTGCGTGCATGTGCATGTGCGTGTGTGTGTGTGTGTGCGTGTGCGTGCGTGTGTGTGCGTGTGTGTGTGTGTGCGTGTGCGTGCGTGTGTGTGCGTGTGCGTGCGTGTGTGTGCGTGTGCGTGCGTGTGTGTGCGTGTGTGCGTGCGTGTGCGTGTGTGTGTGTGTGTGTGTGTGTGAGAAGGCTGCTGAAAGAACAGCTAATGACTGGGGTTCACTCGTCTGACTGATGGCACACACATCATATCCGTTTATCAAACCACCTCCAGTCTGTTGATGACGTGTGTGTGTGTGTGTGATCGTTCAGTTCCTTCTGTGCTCTCAGCTGAACAGTACTGATGTGTGTGTGTGTGTGTGTGTGTGTGAGCAGGTGTGGTGGAAGCGTGTGTTCTTCATGGGCTGAAGCGACGGGCCGCTGGATTCCTGCGCAGCAACAAGCTGGCGGCTCTCTTCATGAAGATGGGGAAGATGTTTCCACCGGCCGAGGAACTCTGCAGGAAAGTTCAGGAACTGGAGCAAATCATCGAGAACAAGTGAGAAACAACACAACTCTTTTCTTTCCCTTATTAAAATTATTATTACAAAGAATGTGATTATGTTTTTAATCTAATATTATTTTTATTATAAGGTTAAATTCTTACATTTCTGGCATTACCCTTTTCTTTGTCTGTTCCTTTTTCTTAGAAAAGTTTTATATATAAATTTTTATGATAATTATTATTATTAGCATTATAAAGTGATATATTCATTTTAATCAATTAGTTATTCATATTTTACAGTTAATTATACTACTAATAATAGTAACTATTATTATTATTATTATTGCTGTCTAGGTAAAATTCTCACATTTCTAGTATTATCTTTTTGCTATACAAACGAAACATAATGACAATAATAGTGATAATAATAATTAAAAAATTCAATTTTACAATAATGATTATTGTATTTATTTTAATTATATTTAAAATATTACTACATATAATTTTAATCATTTATTATTATTATTATTATTATTATTATTATTATTATTATTTTATGAATTATTAATAATGTCTATTTACATTGAATTATTATTATTTTATTTTTATTTTTATAAAAATTATTAATGTTAACTATTCTCTTTATTTTCTTATCCTAATTATATTTAAAATATTAGATATAACTGTATTGATGTATGTTTCTTCTTCTTCTTCTTCTTATTATTATTATTATTAAATTAGTAATCTAAATATTTCTGGTGGTTTAAAATGAATGCTGATTGTGCGCTGATGAATCATATACTTGAGTTTTAAGTATCAAAGTGAAAAGGCTCAGTTCTTCAATAAATCACCATGATTTTAACTTTCACAACACAAGACAGAACCAGGGTCAGACGAGTCAAGAGAGCGTCCGGAAACCTTCCCGCTCTCTAAACCTGTCTCCGCTGGCCATCAAACACCTGTGGATCCGCACGGCCCTCACAGAGAAGCTCCTGGACAAAATCCTCCTGTATCTGGTGGAGAACAGCAGGTGAGGAATTCACAAATCATCTCTCCATTGATGCACGGTTTGTTAGGAGGACAATATTTGAAAATCTGGAATCTGAGGGAGCAAAAAAATCTAAATATTGAGAAAATCATCTTTAAAGTTTTTCAATGAATTCTTAGCAATGCATATTACTAATCAAAAATGAATAAGGGAGGTGTTTATAATCGTTACACTGGAAATGGAAAACGTGAACTAGGCACTAGGCAGCAATATGTTACAATGAACATAGATTCATTTGAATGAATGAAATAAAACTGAGCTGTTTCTATTCATATTTTCAGCAAGTTTTATGAAAGAGAAGCTCTGCTGAGAGATCCAGTCGACGGCCCAATCCTCGCATCTTTGCTTGGTATCAGTTTTCAAGCATTTGTGTCTTGTAATTTTTGAAGAAAAATAAGCAAAATCAACTGAACATTATATATACACTAATATTGAAAAGTTTGGGATTATTAAGGCTGCATTATTTTATAAAAATATGGTATAAAATTGTGAAATATTATTGGCAGTTTAAAATATCTGTTTTCTATGTGAATATGTATTAAACTGTAATTTATTTCTGTGATGCTCCGCTGTATTTTCAGCATCATTCCTCCAGTCTTCAGTGTCACATGATCTTCAGAAATCATGATAATATGCTGAAAAAACATTTCTGCTTATTATCAATGTTGAAAACAGTTGTGCTGCACAATATTTTAGAGGAAAATGTGATGCTTTTTAATTTTCACAATTTACAAATGAATAAAAAGTTCAAAAGAACAGCATTTATTTGCAATAATTGTCACTTTTGATCAATTTAATGCATCCTTGCTGAATGCAAATATTAATTTCTTTCATTAAAAAACAAAACAAGTACTGACCCCAAACATATCCATTTTAAAAAGTAAATTAATGATCATTTTAATTGCACTGTATATTATTGTATTGTGATATGATGATGCATTGAGGGCTAGATTAATTTGAGGATGTTTTTACGTATGCTGTGTGTCTTTCAGTCGGCCCCTGTGCTCTGGAGTACACAAAAGCCAAGACGGCCAATCATTTCTGGACAGACCCCTCGGCTGATGAACTGGTGCAGAGACACCGCATCCACAGCGGACACTGCCGGCAGGATTCCCCCACCAAACGCCCGGCGCTCGTGAGATAACCTGTTCAACTGCTTGCACACTTTGCTTAACCCTTAGGTCCATAGTGGACACAAATGTCAATGTCAAAAAAAAAATACAACTGTCACTGAGCACAGAGTTAGGTTGGGTCTCATTTTAAAGAAAACCCATGGTGGATTGGTGAAAAAAAAAAAAAAATTTATGAAACATGTTGGACACTATACCTGCTAGAAAATCAAAGCCATAAATCCAAACAACTTGTGTTTCAAATTTGAAGTTGATATCTCGAAAAAACGTTTTTGTTTTGGGGCGCAGTACTAAGTTTTCCCCAGTAGATGCCAGCAAAACTCAAATATTACAAGCACACACACAAACCACAAACTCTGACATCCATACCAACACACCCACACAATTTTAGTTGCATTGTTTATTCAGTTGGCTCTACAAAATAGAATAAAGCGAGTATTTGTTTTATAGGCCAAAAAAATTCACCATTTGGTAAAAATGTAAAAATAAATAACAGCAGAATGAAAGTCTGTTAACAAAATGCCATCCTTTTACAGTTAAATGGCACTGCGATTAAACATAGCAGTTTTAATGAGGACATTCTTGTCCTTAAGGTCCTGAGAGGAACAATTTTGTGCAAAATAGATTTATTAAAATTAATGGAAGTAGAATAGTGAAATTCAATAACAATGCACACCTGTGCCGAAAGGTACGCAGTTGGAAATAACACAGAGAGAAAGGGTTAAATCTTTCCTTGTCACACAGTTTCTGAAAGCTTTAACACTCGAACAGCAGAAGCATGCACTAATTTACTAAGTTTTCAATTTCATAAAACACGTTTTGCTAAACACAACACACAGTTGTGTAACACCACAAATCTGCCAGGAATTAATATTGTGGCAAGGTGGTTCCACCTATTTTTTTTTTTTTAGTTCCCTTGCCTGCTCCTCGCTCCCCGCGCTCTTATTCGGACATGGCATGCTGGATTAAACCTTGAAACTCATTCCAGTGTGGAATAGCCTTTAATTATTCAGTGTTAGACTTTAGCCTCGCTAACCTAACTTGCCTCACCTCACCTCAGGAAATGCATAAATCCACTTATTTACATATTTTTAAAAGTGACGCCTGTAAGTTCTGTGCCACTAGTGATGTCATAAATGACTTTTTAAAAAATGAATAAAATAATAATAAATAAAAAAATATCAGACACTCCCCCTCATCTCATGTCACCTCATGCCAAAAGTTAAAGGGAAGGGAAATGGTGAAATATATTCATATATTGAATCAATAAATAATAAACAAATATAGTACTAATACATTACTCTTCAAAAGTTATTAAGTCTTATTTTGGAAATAGATTATTAATAATTCAGCAAGGATGTATTAAGTTAATCAAAGGTGACAGTAAATACATTTATTTTTCACAAAATGTTTCTATTTTAAATAAATGCAGTTTTTTTCTTTCTATTCAACAATAATTTTGAAAAAAAAAAAAATCTTTATTTCCACAAAAATGTTATGTAGCACAACTATTTTCAGTGTTGATTATAAATATTTCTTTAGCACCAAATTAGCATATTAGAATGATTTCAGAAGGGTGATGTGACAACTAGAGAAATAGCTGCTGAAAATGGCCATCAGAGGAATACATTCCATTTTAAAGTTATTTTAAATAAAAAAACAGTTATTTTAAAATGTAATAAATAAATAATATTATTTATTAAACAAATATTAATATTAACAATATTGCTGTTTTTTGTTTTCTTCCGTTAAAATATATTACAGACCTCAATCATTGCAATGGATTATGCTATTTACAGAATAAAGTATAAACTTTTCACTTCAGCCCAAAGTTTGATTGTTTTTGGGTTTGTAGATTCATTTCTCGCTCCTTTTCTTTGGTCTTGTTCAGAGCATCTTTAAATAATCACTTGCTGGACATCAGTGTGAGAGGGCTAGCTGTCCTTCAAGAATGGCATCGATCGCTACTGAAGAAGAGTTGCACCCCAGTAAGTGAATCTGGTTCTTCATCACCATTTCTAGACTTTCTATCAAGATTGTCTCTGTAACTCAGAGATGAAACTTGATGTTCATTTCAGAAATGTCTTCATCGCCCACATACAGTAGAACTATTATCACATTTATGTCAAAGCAGACCAGAAAAAACACAGTCTAACAACTAATAACATCCCATTAAGAAAATCACGGTCTAATATAATTTAGATGTTTTTTTTTTTTTTTTTTAACAGTGGTTTCTACATTATTGATGTAACTAAATTAGTGTCATTTGGAACTGCAGACCATGAAAAAAAAATCCAGGTTGCTTTTCAAAATGTTTCATTTGATGGCTGATGACTGATGACTAAGTGACTAATCCTTCAAAATGGTCATATTTATTTAGCCTGAACAGCATTTTTTCTTTGTATCCTAATTGTAAATGCAAAACACTGAATAAATGCAGTGGGATTTATCATTTCTACCCTTGTTGTTTGCTTTATTCAAACCTCTAATTGTTTCATAAATTTTAATTTACAATTTAGTCAAGCTTGTTTTTCATTGTTAAATATCAAACTAAAAACAGGTACTAATTCAGTGAAAATCCTCTAAAGTACCAAGTATTTAAAGATGTTATAAGCATTTTTGTTTCCCTTGCAGCACCAGATGGAATTGCAAAAACAATGAATTTCCTCAAACATTCCAAACTCTGAACAATCTCATAACGCAAGCTGCTGTTGCTAGAGGACTGAATTCAAGTTTTATGACTGGCTAACATCTGTGGGCAGTGTGTGGTTTCTGTTTTTGGTGTTAACAGAGCCTCAGGCAATGCAATGTTGTTTCATAGGATCTTTTTAGTGTTTCTGTCAGGTCGAATCCTATGAATGTTCTGGTTCTTCAAAAATAATGCTTACGCATATACAAAGTCACATGAAATAGAGCTCTGTATTGCAACTATCTCACACATCACTATACAGTAATCTTTTTATGTGTACTACACATAGATACATAATGACTGATGCATCACAATCATAATTAAATCACTATACTGAAACATGTGAGATATTGGTTTCTGTTTCTCATGCCTTTAGCTCAGTTAATTTAATTGTTGAAAATTATATGCATGAGCACATAAAAAAACATCAACACGTATTGTGAGAAATGGAATTACGATATAATATTGTATCAGACAGGACAGTCCCGGTATCAAGGGTCGAGCATAGTTAACTGCAGTACTTAAAAACCTCTTTGTCCGGTTGTTCTGTGGTTTTGTCCTCCAGCCCTCAGAAGTGACAGAGCAGCCGATTTCGAGAGACTCTTACTTTAGTGCTTCTGTCCCCTGTGGCCTCCAGTGAACGCCCTGATTAATTCGATTCTGTCGCCCTGCTGTAATTCACAGAAACTCTTCAGTCCAAATTCTGGTTAGTCAGTGACCCGCTGGAGATTTTAGCTCTGCTGAACAAAAGTGCTCAGTCTTTAAAGGTGTACTAGGTTAAAAGGGTGTGATTTTTTTTTTTTTCAGCTTAGAACAATGTGTACTCAGGTTTTAGTGCCATTGTTGCTGTACAGATTTTACATTAAAAAACAAAAACAAAAAAACATAGGAAATAGAAGGGTTCCATTCAAAAGCTTGAGGTCTGTTAGGTGATTTTTCTTTTTTTTATTATTTAAAGAACATTTAAAGAAGTCTATCATGATCTCAAAGGCTAGATTTAAAAAAAAAATAAAAAATATATATATACAGTAAACCTTAATGTGAAATATTATTACAATTGTAAATAGCTTTTTTTAATGTTTTTTTTATTCTTGAATTTAGAACGTTTTCTTTATTTAAAATTTAACTTTGTTATTAGTTTAAAAAAAAAAAAACATTGTGCTGCTTAATATTTTTTTTTTTTTTTTTGTAGAATTTATTTTAAATCGAAATCTTTAGTAAAATTATAAATGCCTATGCAGTCAACAATAATAATAAAAAAAGAACCTTACTGGACTTTTGCATGGTAGAGTGATTGAGTGATTGGTACTTTTTATTTTGTGAAACATTTTGCTTGAAAAAGTGTGCTTTGGCTATCTTTATTAAAAATAAATGTCACTTGTATTGATATAGTTGTTTTACCTACTGTATAATGCAATGACATTCATACATTTTTAAAAAGTGGCCTGAGTGACCAAAATACTTTTTAGTGTCCCTGTTTTCCTCTGTGATTCAGGGACACTCGATTCAGTATTGACAATCTCCTTTCTATCTGTCACACTCTCTATTTCTCTCTTTCTAATCAAGTACTCTCTCAGTAGAAGAGAAATCATCTCTCCGTGCTGGTCTCATCACTAATTTTAACGAGCTGGTCAACCAGGTTAGTGTATAGTGTACATACAGTTATCACTATATGAAGAGAAATGCAGTTCATTCCCTGACCATGTGCTCTTCCTGTTCTGTTTATGCCCAGTCATCTAATAAAAAGAACGATCAGACATGATTGAGTACCGTTAAACTCTGTTTAGTGGGTGAGAGTCTGATCTGTGATTCTAGTGAAAGATCAGTTGGCCTGTAGTTGAATTGCACTTAAAGTCTGTGCTGTAATGTGTTGTTGAGCAATCCTGGAGACATTGATTTTTTTGGGGCACTTTTATACAGTGCATTAATTTTGACCCGAAAATATCTGCATCATTAAAAGAAAATCCATTATAATAAAGATATGTGACATCCATGGATTTGAATCAACATCTGTTTCTCTTACAATAACTGTAGATGTTTGATTTTTAGTATTATTGGGAGATGTTGGTTTTGAGGGAATGTGAACAATAACACAAATGATTAAATTAAAAACAGAAAAAACATTTCTTTTGAACATCCATTTATCATGATATTTTTCTCATTTTATACAGCGTTTTTCAATGCATTTGTTTCTGTGTCCTGCACAGTTTTTTAGATGGGTTGGTATTACACACTATTGGTTTATTATTGCCTAATGACTGTGCTCAATTCTTGTTGTGGAGTAACATCACATGCACATGAAAATTAATTGTAGGCTTAAATGTGCTATCTTATTAAAGACCATGGCACTGACACTGTACGAATAGCTGGAGACTTGCATACATTAGTTAAGGAAGAAGATGCAGTGCACAAACACTGACCTGTCATTTCCACATTGGATGCAAAAGTGACAATACAAAAGTAAATAAAAAAAATTACAGAAATAGATAGTGAAGGTTTTTGCAAAGATTGCAATAATATTCATATATTATAAATATTTATTCATGTAATTATTTGATAGCTTAACTTAGGAGTACACTGGTAGCAAAACAAAGGTAGTGGAAAGTTCAGTTCTCAGGAAACGCACATAATAGTGAAATGCATACATTACATGCACTGGAAGTTGCTTTGAATCAAAGTGAATGTTAAATGCATAAATGCAAATGAGAAAATATATTTGGAGATGTGCAGAATGTAGCACTAATTATTCCCAGACAGATCACTTGAATGGAATATTTTGGAACTTTGGTCTAATTTGCAATTATAATCTAACATTGCTGTGTAATTTGCATTGAGTGTTAGATAATCAGAACAGATTACTGCTTTGCCGAAAAACTAAGCAAAACAAAACACGCACATGAAAACAATTGTGCAACGCTTATACATGCACAGTTTTCCCAATGAAATTATTAGTGGGTGATGAATATGGTGATTCTGCCTCCCTCAGTATTGAATATTTTGTTACATTTAAAAAAGTAAAATATGATATATTATAAGTCTCCTCCTTCATTACAGCCACAAAGTCAAAGAGATTGAATTGTTGTAATTGCTGCTTTAATGGTGGTAACACTTCTGCATTTATGGATATTGGATTAATTATTTTAATTAAAATGGTTAATAAAAATCTCATAACCATTTAAGACGTGTTTGAAAGGGCTAAATGCCCACAGGAAGTGATGACTGTTACTTCAATAGTCATTCATTTCATTTGAAATGAATATTGATGTATTCACAGCCATCTGTGAAATCTGCTGCTGGATGTGTCCTTGAAATGTAGCTTTTATTGCAGATCGGGATACAGATAGCAGTGCTGATCGCTAAAGTGCCACGTCTGGACTGTCCTCGGTACAGCTGATCCCTATTCTGCTGGATACTGTGAAAGTTCACCTTCTACCACATCTCCAAGACTCTGGTCTCCAAACGCCTCGTTCTGGATGTGAGTAGAGACCTCATGCTCCTTACCTTCAACTGTCTTGTTTTCTGCTCAACCTTTTCCTTAGAATTTTTTTTCCTTGTAGTTGAATATCAAGTTTATGGACATTGGCTTTCTTGAGGTATGAAAGATGTAACGGTACTTTCGTGTGTGTGAAAACATGATGGAAAGCTGGGAGGTTTTTAAAGAGGGCTAAGGGAATTATACAATTGAATTTGATGGCATTTTGTTTTTATCTTAGCTCCATCTAATAGGTTACCTAATAAAGTAGTGCACTCAATCGTAATGCTGCTTTGTCCACGGGGGTTATGGGGAAACAGCTCTAATTCTTCTGTTCCATAAGTGCCACCTAGTGTCAGAGAGTGGTTTTATAGAATTACACTTACTGTACATTAAGGCTGCATGCAGTTTTTGTCTGGCCAAAAAATTTGGCCAGACAATATTAAAATAAATATTAAAGGGTTGATGAAGAACAAGCTTAAGTGGATTCTACACATTTAAAAAAATTCGGATCAAGTTTCTAGAATTATCTTTGGCTCAGATAAAATACCTATAACCATTTATTAATCAGTTAGCATTTTGATGTGAGGTTTGGCATTTTATGAAACTTTTTCAAAGCTTTATTTTAATATTTCATATATTTATTAGATAAACAGTTGCCCGTCACGTTGCAATTTAAAATCCAGACATCATTGGTAATGTTATTGTTTTAGTGTTTATGAAAACAAAAAGTAATTTTATTTATTGTTTGTTGATTCTAAATATAAAACTTGGTGAAATGATTTATGTGTCAGTCATTTTTATACCGTAATTATACTGACATGTGTATTTTGTAATGAAATTAATTGTCTGAAATTGAAAGCTGAGAAATGCTTTTTCGGGTAATGAATATATATATATATATATATATATATATATATATATATATATATATATATATATATATATATATATATATATATATATATATATATATATATTAGACAAAAAACAAACTTTTTTATTTTTGTCTAATATAATGCACACATTACAGATATGCAATGATTTTAGAAAGAAATTGCTGTTATCATTATTTTTCTTATTTATTTATTTTTTTTAAATAATGCATTCAGATAATTCAATAATTGAAAAACTAATGTATTAAATAAAATAATGTAGTGTTGTGTGTGAGAGAGAGAGAGAGAGAGAGCAAGATAGAGAGAGAGAGAGAATGCATACATACATGCATGTATTTATTAATATTCATAATTATTGTTATCAAAATTATTTAATTAGTTTTGTATTTATTTGCTGGGCACGGGTATTTTTTCCAACCTTTTTTTTTTTTTTTTTTTTTTTTTTTGATAAAAGAGCATCTCAAAGAACAGCTTTCATTAACATGGACAATCAATCATTCATCTTTTTTTTCAGCTTGACAAACATTTTCCTCTAGGAGGCACTGTTCAGCTGCACTCATGCACACCCCCTGCCCCAGTTCACCGAGCATCCCAGGAGATGCTTGAGCACTCCTGTGTAAACTATCAGCAGATGTTTTGACTTGGAGCTGCATCACATTTCCCCCTCCTCTACATTCCACTGATCTTCTGACTGGCCGCTAGAATTGCGGAGATAAGACACATGTACCTTCCCATGTTGTAGCAAGACAAGTGATTTATCACTGGCTTTTCTTCATGTTAATGCAGGTCCTTTCTTCTCCACTAAGACATGATTTTCATTTAACCTTTCAAAACTCTTTTCTCAACATCACAATGTGAAGAGCTTTCTTAAAACAGTGATTCTCAACCAGAAAACAGTTTTACCTTTGCTTTGTTAAAACTGTAAAACATACTTAGTGATATTATTTTTTAAATGAGAGACAATTAAATCTTGAGATTGTTTCTGCACGAGTTCCTCTTGAACTCTTAAAAGCTAATGTATCTCATTAAAGGAAAAACTGCTTGGGAAGTCTTTTAAAGTCAATTATAGTCAAATTAATTTGCTTCATTATAACAAATAATAATGATGAATAATATAAAAAAATAATAATAAGAATAAGTGATTTAGTTTTAATGAATAGGTGTTATTGATGTGGTTTTGGTGGTACATGAGACAACCCCCCACCCCCAGCTTAAAACACTAAATGGTAAATAATAATTATTATTTTTACAATCATATTTCTCAATTTACAAAGAATAAAATGAATCCGAAAAGCTCTGCAGCAACATTACATAATTATTTAACAGTTCCCAAAAAAATGTGAATACAAGGATATTTAAAATGATATTCATGTCTCAAATGTGTTTTTGATCATATAAATGATATGTAAGGTTTGATTACTACCATTTTTCAAAATATCTACTTTTATGTTCCACAAAAGAAAGTAAGTTATACAGGTTTGAAATGACATTGTTGACCGAACTTTTATTTTTGGTTGAACTGTCCCTCTTTAAAGTGCTGTTTGGACATGAAAGACCTCCAGGACAGGTTACTTTTCATATAGGCTCATAAAGCACTGTCCAGGCTCACTGTAATAAAACACGATAAATGAGTAGTGGGTGTGGACAGGCTAACAAGAATGAATTGAGTGTCCATATGGGAACTATAGTCATCAGCCATGGTCATAAACAGTCTGATTTTATTGTGTTGGCATAAGGCTCACCGCAGGCATCACATTAGCCTTGAGCTTTTCAGAGAGGAAATCCGTGACTCACTAATTCAAAGCAGAAGTGTGCTTCAGCACATCAGTAGAGCTGCACAGTATGGGGCATTTATGAATGTTCATTCTGAATTCAAGACATGATGCTTCTAAAGGTGTGACAAACACACAAGCTCCTCTCATCCAGGTGCTTGTCACATGGGATCTTCTGCCATTGTTGGTGAGCAGCATGCAAGTTACATGCGCAGTTATATAATGCTATCAAATAATTGAAAAATTCAGAGTTGATTTAAATATAAATTATACTTATAGAGATATTTTCTTTGAACATCATGGCAATATTTAGATTAAAATTTGCACTCTTTTTCCCCTCTATGGTTTTCTACAGCAACACGATGACAGTAGCTGTTTTAATAGCTAAAAGTTTAAAGACATTGATGTTCAGTCCGCACAACCAGCATGCAACCTCTGTTTAAAAATTGTTTGTCTCTGTTTTGAGTGAGCATTTACAGAAAGAAAACATGTCTGAAGTTGTACAGTGTGAAGCTGACAGCAGTTGATATAATTGGTCTCTGAGTGCAAGGATCATTTAAAAGCCTTTGCGGTAACAAAGAAAAAGCAAAACGGAGTGCAGCAGAAAGTAATATATTTTCATAGTTACAAAAAAAAAATTTTTTTGTGCATTTTGTTTTTTGCAGCTGCTACACCGACATGGATAAGGCTGGCTATACACTAAGGGTCCGTTTACATCACAATGTTTCAGCCAAAAATTAGAAGCTTTTTATGTGTTTTGACTGTTCGTTTATACGACAACAGCGTTGGGGACTGAAAACTCATATTTTTGAAGATGCCACCGTTATCGTTTCTGTATAAACACCCAATACTGGGAATCTTTGAAAACGGTGATGTCATGTGTGTACATAGTATGTGTTAGGTATGTAGACATGCACAGTGCATGCCGATTTTAAAGGCAAGCTCGAACAAACATACACAACAACGGCGGAGTATATGGTACTGTTGTCGCTGCTTGAGAGTTTGCTGACACTACTTCAGCAAAGTGTGGATTTACTTCACCAATATTACCATCAACAGCAGAGACGCATAATATACGTCATATAATCAAGAATAGATGATTTTGGTCCGAGCATCTCCGAAACAGCAAGTCTTGTAGGGTGTTTCTGGTATGCAGTAGGTAGTACCTAAAAACATGGTGCAAGGAAGGACAGCATCGTCAGGTGGCCCAAAGCTCACTGATCCAGGTGGGGAGCAAAGGCTAGCCCGTCTGGTCGGATCAAACTGAAGAGCTGTTGGAGTTCGAATTGCTTAAAGACCTAAAGCTGGCTTGGAGGACAAAAAGGTGTTAGAACACACAGTCCATCACAGTTTGCTGTGTATGAGAAGAAGCCAGGCCGGCGGATTGAAGCAGTGTTATGCTCTAGGCAGCGTTCTGCTGGCAAACCTTAGGTCCTGCCATTCATGTGCATGTACCACTTTCCTAGAGATTGCTGCACACCACATATACTCCTTCATGGCATTGGCATTCCTTGCTCTCAGTGGTCTTTTTCACTGCACCCTGCCACACTGAAGAAATTGTTCGGGAATGATTTGATGGACATGGCAAAAAGTGCTACACTGGCCACCAAATTTGTATCACAGTTTGCTGTATGTGCTGGACCAAACCCAATCCATTTTGTTCCCACCTAGCAACTTGTAGGTTTTTATTTAATGTCTTGATGCCAAATACCACAGGACATGTTCAAAAGTATTTAGTTCAAAGTATTAGAGCTGTTTTGGCAGCACGAGTGGGAGACAGGTGGTTCTAATGTTGGGGCTGATCAGTTTATATTTCTATAGTTAATGGCGATTTTGACTTATAAGCTTATAGTATTCTGACTGAGTTGAATTAGTTGAATGAATGCTATTGTAAAATTTAATTCTAAACAACAGACATCACATACAGTACATTTATAATAATTCTAAAAATGTCCATACAAAGTAAAAAATGCCTCTGAAAATCAGTCCAGAGGGCAAATATTGGCCCTTTATGGAAAAGTACTTTTCTGACACTGTTTTGAATTCGAGTAAGTAAAAACCGTATTGTCTGGCGAGTTTTTTGGTTTTGTACTTGATGTGAATAGGCCTTACAAGTGAGTCAGTTTTTTAAAGTAGTTTACAGGTACAGTTATATCATGTGGCATGTTTTCATTATGCTTCCCATCTAGTAAGAGATATGTCACAGTCAAGCCCAGAGCACTTATCCATACATGTTGTGGGTCCTGAACCCCTCAACATCGTGTTCAGTATTCGACAAGCGTTCACTTGCTTTTTGAGGCTCCTGGAGCTCAGTAATATTCTCCGGTGGTTGTATTGTAATGAGACATGCCAGGTGCTTTGCTGTTGATAACTCTCAAGTCTAGAGGCCCAATACACCTCAAAGCTCCAGAACGGATATTTCTTATTATAGGCTAGGCAGTGAACACCTGCCATAGGCATATTTAATTGTGTGCGCATGTGACAATCTTCATCTGGAGGTGGGGAGTGTATGTAAACCGCAGCTGCGCACTGTATTCCTCAATATTGAGCAACTTGGGAGCAAAGTTGCTTGTAATCTTTCTTCTAGCTAATGAACCTGCACAGAGCAAGCGTCTTCTGTTAAGCATTGATATGAGGCGCTGTGTATTGTGTGGAATTAGCGCAAATTTTCCCACCTATCTTTGTAGGGAAGTTTTTTTTCAAATTGACTGTGTTCCAAAAAAATACAAATTTAATTCTACATGGATATAAAGCTGATGGATTGGCTTTACTCACCGCACCAACAGCAGCAATTTGTTTCAGGTAGTTTTGAGTCACTTCGAGGATTTATTTGCTAACAAACTTTAAGAAGTGAAATCTGCAACTTTGCTGTAAAGATAAACTTAGCGAAAAGATGATTTTGAAAAATGGCATGTGCACTTTTTTCCACTTCAACTTCTTTTCAAGACATCTTTCTAGTATTTTTTTCTGTCTTGTGTTGTAAATTAGTCTGCGTTTACTGAGTGCTAGAGTGAATTCATAATCTAGGTGAAGAATAAATAGTCATCATTGGCAGAAATCAGACTAACCTTGAGCACTTTAATGACCGTGCTAGCAGCCACGCTTTCAGTATTTCATGTCAAACAAATCATTGAGGTGCAGAGGCCAAAAGTGTTGTTCGGCTTTCTCAGGCACTTCACATAATGTTAACAACTGCTGTTAAAGAGCCATTTTGGGTAAGGAAGTCTATAATACCTTCAGAAAAACATCCGTTGGCAAATTCATCTCAGCACCAGCACATCTACTAGCCTATATTATATTGTCACATTAGTGATATTAAGCTTTTTATAAAATTGTATTTATTTGAAAACTATGGCATTATTTTACTGACAAATGTCGAGCACATTACAGCAAAAGCAGATTAATACAATGAGCGAATCTCTCCATTCGCGAGCGGATTTCCTTTGCTCTCACACAAAACTGGACTCGAGCGCTCAGATACATGCTGCTCTCACCTGAAAAAATGTGCACAATTAATTGATATTAATCCTCGCGCATTGTATTGATGTGCTTTCGCGTAACAGTAATGCGCTCTCGACATCTGTCAGTAAAATAACGTCATAGAAATTTGAGAAAGCTGCATTTTTTCAGCCAACAGGGCCTAACAGGGCCATGCTACATGCATGCTACATCTTTTGTGTGTGTGTGTGTGTGTGTTTTGCTTTTGCTTTTGTTTGGTTTAGTTATGTCTTGAACAACTCTAGACTGTTGTTGTTTTTTCTGTTTTATTTTATTTGTTTGATTATGTTTTGTTTAACTTTGTCTTGACAAGCCTGTCGGTTTTTTTGGCTTTTTTCTGTCTTGACAACACAGGTTTTTATTTTTTTGGTCTTGAGTGTCGTTTTTTGTTTTGTTTTGATTTGACAAGACTGTTTTTTTTTTGGGGGGGGGGGGGGGAATACCATCATTTTGTTTTTTGTTTGCATTTTTGGTTTTAACTTTTGTGCTTGTTTTACTGTTTTGTTTTCAGTATTGATAATAAAGATAAATCATGAGGGTGATCAGGAATTTTGGCTTGAAGTAGATAGTAAGATAATGAACTAACTGTACATTATCACTCGCATGTAAACATTTTTATGAATTCACATAACTATATATATATATATATATATATATATATATGAATTTTGTATATATATATATATATATATATGAATTTTGTTCTTAATTAAAAGGAGTCAAATATGTGATTTTGTAGATGAGATACCTGTATTTGTACCTTTTTTTAGCATTGCCCATTTTTTTTGTATTATACAAAACAGATGATAATATCAAATGCATAATCAGTCTAATCATCTAATGGCTAATCATCACAGCAGCAGGAGCAGGACACTGTCAAGTGTGAGCATAGTATATCCATTCCACACAAGTTAGACCAACAATTTATTAAAAACTTTCCCTGACCTCAATTCTGGGCGAGGGCAACTAGCACTGAAACAGCTCCTCATCCTCACTGCTCATCTTCAATTCTGATTATTTTCTCTGTCAGTTTTCAGAAGTTGATGCAGAAGTTGACGTCAGCCACACACATTTGTTGGGGAAAATTTGTGCATATGTCAAGTTTATTGCTTGACTATAAATTGCGTAGGTTAAATGTTAAAGTTTCTACCGAGAGATTATACTTAGTTTTAAAGTTGACTTATTTTGCTGTGAAAAATTAGTTTGGAGTGGAAGGAAATAATTAGTTTGTGCTGACCCCTCCATCTGACCTGTAGCATGACATAAGCGGCTAATTCTGTTAATAGTCATGTTTTGTGCAGTGTTCTCAATGTGGTCAGTAATGATTGGATAATACAAAATTCATTATGACATTAGGTAATATCTTATAGATATAAGAATAAGAACATCCATTTCCATGGTAATTTAGCAATCAGTATACATTCTTAATTGCATGATATGCTTCTGTTAATGAACATAATTTAAAGATGATTATCGCAGCTGTTCCTTCATTCTGGCTTTTGGTAATTGCTTTTCATTTTACCTGTTGCTAGGCTGTGTTACCAAGTCCATGCCATACAATGCACAAATAACAACAAAAAACCCTCATGCAGTTGGAGAGATTATTTTAAAATGTGCTTCACTCTCTACACATCATTTGCTCTCATGATAACTATCATTTTCCACCTGGTCTTTCCAACAGTTGCTACATTTGCACTACAAATGGCAAATAACTATTTTCAGCCTTTTGGCAAATGTAAACAGCATTTGCAGTGTAGATCAAAATTTCAATACTAATTGTGCAGAAAAAAAAGTGTCTTTGCAGATGCACAAATTGGACACCTTTTGCATATTCTACAGATGGTCTTTCATCTGTAAAATGAGGATGTTGATGTCTTTCAGAACAAGAACGTTTGCAGTACATCAAATGGCAGTCTGCTGATTGAGATAGAAGAACTCTATGCTTTTGTTGCTTCTGAAAATGCTTTTTTAAAAGCAAGTATAATAAATCAGTGGCATGTGATGGTGTCTGAAATGAGGAGACAAAAACATCTCTCTTGGAGATTTTCTTTTTTTTTTTTTTTCAAGTGTTCCAGTTCCATGTGAGGTTTATACTTATATTTAGAGATGTAATATTTAAATATGAATTGACTTCATTTAAAGGAATTGTAATTATCAATAACAATGTACTTTTTTATTATAATTGAATTGAACAGTTTTAGGACACATAAATGCTGTAGTGTCAGATGTTTTTCAAGGCTGCATTTGTTTTATCAAAGAAGAAAAAAATACAGTAAAAACAGTACTATAGTCAAATATTATTGCAATGTGAAATAACTGTTTTCTATTTAAATATATTTAAAATGTAATATATTCCTGCATTGGGAAAACTGAATTTTCAGCAGCCATTACTTTCGTCTTTAGTGTCACATGTTCCTTCAGAAATCATTCAAATATGCTGATTTCTATTAATTTTTAACATTATTTTTTAAATAAATTTTTCCTCTCAGTTATCTTTTATTATTATCTTTTTTTTATTATTTTTTTAGGAGATTCTGTTCTGCAATGCGGTGTGCAAAAACAAATAGGAATTTGTGATATATGGAATTCCTAAGGTCGCTTTTCAATATAGAAATGCTTTGTGTTATCTTCCTGTCCATTGTGGACAAATTCTTATACCCTCATTCCCTAACCATCAGCTCACTAGATGCTCAGCCTGTAGCGACAGGTCAGGTGTGTGTTTGTGCCTTCTGCAGCCCTATGGCTATTGCAGTGGTGTAAATGATGTGCCACATGTGCAAGACTTAAGAATGTCCAGGGAAATACAATATACTCTGATCACAATCTCATGTGTTACAGAATCATTGACAGCAGATTAATGTGATTCTGTTGAATTAGATTTGACAGAAGAAATCATTCTGTGACCTCAATCGGAAGCCATTATTGATTGCATGTAAGAAGGTATGTGATACGAATATAGATGTTGTTTTTATGTGAAATATAATTATATAAATATGGAAATCACTGCCCCTTGGTGATCTTGCTTATGGAAACCTACAGAACAGGCAGTAATGCAACACCTTTGAGTTCTGATGTAATGTGTGGAAATGCACTTTCCATGTGCAGGCTAAATTAATTACTTTTTGATTCTTTTGGATTGTTTCTACACTAAAACTATCTTTAAAACACTTTAGACTTATTTTTTAATTAAAGAAGTCTCATATGCAGCATTTATTTGATCAAAAATACAGTAAAACAGTAATATTGTGAAATATTATTACAATTTATCAGAACTGTCAGCATCATTACTCCAGTCTTCAGTGTCACATGATCCTTCAGAAATCATTCTAATGCGCTGCTTTGCTGCACATGAAAAATATCTTATTATTTTCAATGATTAAAACATTTTTTTTAAAACTGTAATACATTTCTGAAGAATTTGAGCACATAATAAATGCCTTTACTGCCACTTTAATGCTTTGATCAGGTTCATGCTTTGTTGTTGAATAAACAAACAAACAACAATTTCACTTACCCTAAACATTAGAAATGTTTAATGTGTTAAAGCAATAGTCAATTTAAATGTTTTCAATATTCAGTCAGTTTTAAACATTAGACAAGGTTACACAAATCAGGCTTTCAAACATTTGGTAAGAGGTTTTCATACCTCCAATTTTTCCCTCCTGAGGTTTAAGCACCTCTTTTCACTGACCATTTGTTGAAAACAGAAAAAATATATATTTTCACACCCATTTTTGCGCCCTCTTTGTGTAAAGTGCAGTATCCTTTAGTCACACCTTTTTGATGCATATAACACTTTACAATTTGCTATCTCTCTCTTTTTTTTTTATTCTGACTTTCTGTAAGATGTACAGAAACGGGTCATACATTTTCACTTTTCGTGCATCTCCCGTGGGCATTCAGCCAGGCACGTTGCCATAGTGACAAGAAGGCCAAGCCCCAGTCTGCAAATTGCTTTCTTTCCAACCCCAGTGTGACACACACCTTCTGTAATATGAGGGTAGAAGATGATGCTTTTCTCATGCAATGCATTTTAAGTTAATTTCTAAGTAACAGCTGCCTTAGTGAATAGTGCTTTACTCTTGATTGTAATATAATTGTAGTTTCTTTCGAGTAGTCACTATTATGTTCTTTCCTTCCCTGAAAATGCCATTTATCATTATGAAAAGTCATTTATTATGCAGCTCATATATGTAATTAATGCTAATCTATCATCATCTGCTCTGCAAAACAGAAAACAGAATGAGTTTTTGTTCTTGTCGGGTAGATCCTCTGAAGTGCTGTTCAAGGAAAGAGTTACGTGCCGCAGTCTTCGATGACGTGCTTGCGTGCTCTCGGGTGATTTGAGAAAGTCTTTAAATGAACCGTGGAAGATATTACTGCTGACGTCTCACTGTCCTCAAGCTATGACGAAAAGGCTTTTTCTCTGTGTGCTGGATGGTTTTGTAATATGAACTGTATGAATCACAGTTTTCTTCATATTGTAGGTTGTTTGGTCGGACAGTTTGCCATCAGGCAATTTTGCTTCCGTTCTGAGACGTTTCTAGTGTTGCTGTCCCTACTATGAAGATTTTCGTTGATGGTGTAATGCCTTAAATAAATTAAGCTGTTAAAGAATCACTGCCCTTAAGAAATATCTGCTGCTGTGTGAATATTGATGTCACCCGTTTATCAAAATAAACCCCTTCTGCTTTAAACACGATTATGGCTTTTTACCAAATAAATAAATATATGCATATGGAATAATCTTACTTGTGAGAATATATGTATATATGGTATGCACAACGCTGACCTCCATACGTCATCCTCCCGAAACTGCTTCCATGTACAACTGTCGGAGACATTTTAAATATGTTTTTTTTTTTTTTTCAAAAAAAAAAAAAAAAAAGCGCTGTCCTTCGGATGAGATGTTAAACTGAGGTTCTGACTCTCTGTGGTCATTAAAAATCCCAGGATGTCTTTCAAAAAAGAGTAAGGGTGTAACCCTGGCACCCTGGGCCAAATTCGGCCCATTGGCCTTTGACCTTTGACCTCGAACCATCCTCATATCTGCTGATTGGCTACATCACACTGTCCCCTCTCCACCAGTAAGCTGGTGTGTGTGGTGGGCGTTCTGGTGCACTATGGCTGCCGTCGCATCATCCAGGTCGCATCATCCCCCTCCTATGTAAAGCGATTTGAGTGCCTAGGAAAAAAACGATATAAATGTTAGGAATTATAATTATTATTATTATTATTATTATTATTATAAATCCCATATTCTGCATGTCCATGTTTAAGATCAGCTGAGACATAGTTAATAGTTAATATTTACTAAACTAAAGTGTTATATATCTGCTGTGTTTGTGTGTGTGTGTGTGTATAATTATGTATATGTGATATTATTGTGTATAATATATATAAACATGAATAAACATTCAAAGGTATGTTACAAGATTACAGTTTGCTGAATCTGTATCCTGTGTCATATAATTACTCAATCAGTGTTTCAAACATGCAAAGATGTCATTATAGCTGCTTGTAAACAATGTCATGTAATATCACATTTACCTCAGAAAAGCATATTCTGTGACCATAAACTTGTTAGTCAGCTGGAAAAATGAATTATAGAAGGGGCATTTTGTAAAACATATGCACCACCATATAACATTTCATTATTATTTTTACTGTTCTTTAATGTTTCATTTAGGTTTGAATACATCCATAAAGTTTTTATTACAGCCAACATTTAAATGTGTATATTTCCAAAAATGAATTGGAGTAGATTTGTGCATTTTTTTTATTTATATAAAAACCTAATTTGTAATGTAATATGTGTTTATATATAAATCATTCATATAATTAATTTCAACCTTCAATGTTATAGTAATGTTACCATCTCACTCTTATTTATATTTTACAGCATTTGTTGAGATTTTTTTTCTTTTAGAAAATGTGGCATGTACTGTACCTGATACATATCCAGCATAATCGATACTGAATCGAATCAAATCAGAAATTGAATTGTGAAATTTGTCAAAATCCAGCCCTAATGATGAATGAACCTATGATGCTCTCTCTTAGTCTTAGCAAGTGTTCAGTGTTAGCTGAGATTATAACAGTAAAAAATAGGTTAGAAATCATTTTCATTTATTGTCTTTGCAAATTCTATTTAGTTAGTTAGCAGCTCCAGTCGTGTTCTCCAAAGCAGACACAGGTCATGTAGTTCCTGACTGTAGAAGTCAAAAAGTACATCAGGAATCATCAAAGAGCTGATGCAGCATCGTCTAGATCTGCAGTGGGCCCAGGGGTACAAGCAGAATGAAAAATGTGAAGTTCTCCCTTATGAAGAAAATCATTTTGGGTAATCCTGCAGCTTATGCACAGTAGTAGCATTGGGGACTTGCTTTATCTGTCTATGGTGCTCCAAAGTAAAGTTAGCATAGTGGGTGCACCAAATCAAAGATGCGCTGAAGCAGCAAAGACTTTAAACATATCTGCCAAATAGTTCAATCACATCGTACCTCTGAACGCTCCCTAAAAAATGCTTCACCAAATGCTAATTTAGCCCCTGTTTTTGTGATTCTGTTTTTTTTTTTTTTTTAAGCTGGCGTCAAGCATCTATAATTTGCTTGCTCTCTGTGAAATCATCACACGGACATATTCCTACAGTAGATCTACGCAGGAGACCAACAGGCTGCTCTTAGCTCCCTGGAGCGTACTCTGATCTCTTTGAAAGGTACACAAACACACACACAAAAACACATACGGCCAGTGCTGAAACACTCATTGCTTCTTAGAAAATTTCCCAGCCTACACTTGCAGATTACAGACTTAAGCAGCGATACATAAAAGCACAGACACTGGTTGAGTTAATGTTGCAAGCCACTCACTGCTCTCGGCTGGATAACTTTAGTAGCTTAAAGCCGAGAGTCAGGCTTAGAAACTGAAAATATTCTGCTAATTTTAATTACTTGCCTGTTTGTCAGATTGATTATATGTATCTATCAACATTAATGTATTTGAAAGGATTTTGTGATAAAATGGAAGAAGCAGGTGGTTGTACCCAAATGTAGATTACTACCACTTAACATGTTGAACGAATTAATCCAATATAATTACTTGTCTATATAGTTCGTTTTTCATTTTTTGTAAAATGAGTGCCTAAAAAGGTGATAAGAAAAATTCTGTATTTTTTTTTCTATTGCTTTGAATGTTTTTTATTTTTATTTTATTTTTTTATTATTATTACTTGATAATTTCTTACAATTTGAATTGCTTGGACAGCATGGTGGAATCTTTGGAGAGAAATACTTTAATTATAGATACCAGTCAACGGTGCGAGGACCCTATTGGGATTGCTGAATTTATTATTTATTTTGTATAAATATTACAATTGCAGTTTTAACGACTTTTCAATTAGAGAATGCATGGGATATGTGTAGTTAGATTTGTATAATAAAATAATTAAAGGCATTAAAAGAAATGGTGACCCATGATATACGCTTTCTCTTTAACCATTCATCCTAGTAAAATTAGTGAAATAATTATTGTAAGCATACTAAGCATACAGATTGGAAGTATAGGGATAGTTCACCCAAAAATGAAATTCTGTCATTAATTACCCTCAAAATCGCAAGACCATTGTTCATATTTGGTACACAGATTTAAATATTTTTGAAAAACGGAACACAGTGAGATATGTGGGGGCGTGTTTAAATGAGCAGTATGAGGAAAGCATGGACAAGTCTTAACTTTTATAAAGAATTTCTCTTTTGCAACTTTACAGATCTTCTTTATGCATCAAAAGCTTGTAACACTCCAAAGAGAAAGGAAAACTTGATATCACATTATATGATCTCTTTAATAGCAAAACAGCTTTGTTTCTAATATTTACTCATTCCTCATAATATTAACTCATAAACTGCTTGTTTAGATCTGATCTCAAAGCCAGGGCTGATGTTTTCTTGTGTTCACTTTTAAACAGCTAATCACACTTTTTAATCACACTTCTGCACCCATACATACTCATTTTGAGGAAAGGCAGGTGTCAAATTGTAAAAATTTAGTAGATGTTTGCAAGGAAAATCAACCTGAGGGTTATGATGTTGGAGTTCTGACATTAAAAAAAAATCATTGCACATTAATGAGATGCTCATTCTCAAGTGGAAGATGGGGCTTGGGGGAAAAAAACAGGTCAATGTGAATATTTAATGCATTACATGTGCCCTGCAGTAAATGTGCCTTAAACATCGGAATATTTTTTCTTGAAACATAAAATCTTGTGTTGACAAGTACAACATAATAGTGATTTATTTGTTCATTTTGTTGTATCTAAATAGGTTAAATAAGAGTTTTGTGACATTATAATAAGACTGCGAGGAAAATTTGCCGGCACAAAGAACAAGCTGAAGTATAGCCAGCCTCTGCAGGAAGCCCATATGGTGCCTTCATCTCTTAATGCATCTGTGGGAGTTAGCTTATCAGAGAGAGTTTTCAGAATGATGCAAGCCTTCCTAAACCTTAACGAGGCTTTGTAAAAACTGAAATTGGCAGGAAACAATGAGACAAAGAAACAGTGTTGTAGCATTGACAGTACAATGCAACAGTGCAAGAAAGTATTTAATTTAATAACTGTTACGCTGAGCATTAAAATGTATTTGTTAGTCTCAAGGGACAGTTAGGATTGCTTCATATATACACACTATCTATATATAGTACATAGATGTCTTTATAGTGGTGCTGGGTATATTAAATATTCACAGTATATTCATGAATTTGACATTCCCATTTCTTCCGTTTCTGCTTCAAAGAAGATCCCATTTTTATTCCAAGTTTATATATACAACCCTTGATCCGGCAGTCCATTTGTTAGACTGTCAGGACGACTACGTCTTTGGAGCCTGTGCCACTGACATTCTGAATTTGAGCTTATTAGTTGCGGTAAAGAAAATGATGATGGCACCATTATTGATGCATTCTGGAGGTAAGACAACTCAAAAGAGAATATTTTCAATGAGCTGCTGCCTCCGGCTTTCAATCAACTGCCAAGCTACAGAAACATGGTGATCTCCCGGTAGGGTTGTAGCTCTCTTGTCTCTCTGGAGGACTTTAATGTCATCTTTCCTGCTCAAAGCCAGACAGTCAGTGTCATAAAATATCCAATTTTTTTTCCAGTCTTCTTCATCCTCAGTACATAATTAATCCATCATTATTAACTCAGAACATCTTTAGTCTACCTTTGCCTGAAGTCCAATGCCTGAAGTTCAGTCACCAGTGAGAAATCACATCGCAGGGAGTAAATATTTTTTTTTAGAATTGCTAATGGCATAAGAATATAACAGGAAGTAGACAGGGAAATATACGTACTTACCAGTCAGTAACTGATTAAATCTGGCTTAGCACAAAATCTTGTCTTTATATGATATACATTCAGGAGTATATATCATTTTTATTGTTGTTGTTTGTTGTATACTGTAAGTTTATATAAAACTTACTTATTTTTTGTATCTTAAAATACATTACAGTATATCTAGGAATAGGGTGTTTGAATTTTAAATATACATCAGGGTTATTTTTGTTAACTAACTGTTTATACTAATAATATACTAATAATGCTAATTTACTCTTTATAAAAATGTTGATGTATTTAATACAAAGCATGAGCTATCTAACAAAACCTACTCATTTTCAATGCCATGCAATAAAAAAGAAAAATAAAAGACAACATTCAAGTATGTCGATATAGAATATTTTGTACAATAGGAGCAATAGGTTACACTTTTTTTTAAGGTGTCCTTGTTACAGTGTAATTATTATTATACATTTAAGTATGGGGTAATATTAATTCACTACATGTACTTACTATATGGTTAGGGTTAGAATTAGGGTTTGGCTTAGGGTTAATTGCATATAATTATGCATCATGTATTGTAAATACACGTAACATACGTAATAAGGACACCTGAAAATAAAGTGTTACCGAACAATATAAAATTATCATATTTTAACTTAAATGTGTGTGTGCAGTTCATCTTAAGGCATAAAGAAATTAAATGTACATTCAATGTACGTTGACATTAAACCAATTGTTTATTGACTGCAAAGTTTTAGTGTTAAGAGGTGTAATTTACTGTTTGTGGTGCAGAAATTTCCATTTGTCAGCTCAGTGCTACTTGTGCCCTGTGTTGATCAAACTGGTTCCATATATTTAACGACTGTTCTAGGATTGTCTCCTGGCACGGCAGGCACTCTCTAAATCTCTCCTCCGACACACCACGTAAACAGCCTGTCCTTCCCCAACCTGAGTTAAGATTGCCTGGGGCTTCCTGCCAAATCTGCCTTCAACATGACCTGAGGAAGCCTAGATGTTATCAGCACCGATTGCACTGTGGTCGCTAACCACACCAAATACCGATGTTTAATTTACTGTCTCTGTCTACTTCCCTAGGGCTCCCTCAATGCAGTCTTTGAGCGGCTAAAGCAGTTTCTAGAATGCTGTGAGTTCCAATGGCGTTTTTGACTTGTTTTTTTCCATCGACAAACTTTTTAACACATCAACTTTTTGTGGTGTTGACCCCAAACAGTTAATTAATCCAATAATTTCTTCTTTTTCAGTTGATGCCATAGTAAAAATGTGCTATTCGCAGTCACCCATGATACATTCTGTCAGGAAAAGTATCCAGCAACAGGAGATTACTGAAATAAAGCAGGTACTATAGCATTTGACTGGTCATGTGGTATCACATGTCTGCTCCCGTGAGACAACCAAATCTATGTACAACAATTAGGCTACTTACATGACAGTTAAGTATTTTTAGTACTATTCATTTCTTTGTGGAAAACTTTTTTAATGAGGACAAATAACTAAGAACCCCTTTAAGAACTTTTCCCCCTTCACAATGTATGGTGACACTGTTTTTCCAATTAAATTTTATTCAAAGCTATTCCCATTTGGGAAATAAAGTGCTATTGTATTGAACATTACATTTACATTACATTTAGTCATTTTGCAGGTGCTTTTATCCAAAGCGACTTACAATTGGGGGATACATAAAGCAATTCTTTTTAAAGAGGCAGAGAGACACAGGAAGTGCTTGTAATACCAAGTTGTAGACATTGTTCAAATATGTACAAGCTAGAAAGAGGAATAAGGACTAAATAAAGAGAAAAACTTGGTTTGTGTGAGTTCACTGCTGTGTGTGTGTGTGTGTGTGTGTGCTTTGGATGGGTTAAATGCAGAGCACGAATTCTGAATATGGGTTTCCATACTTGGCTGTATGTCCCTTCACTTTCACTTTTTTTCTGGTTACTGAGTGAGGATAAAAATGTCCTGTTCATTTTTGAATGTCAGTTTAAGTCATTGACCCATCTACACTTTTTTAAGACTATTAAATAATTGTACATGAAAAGCTGTGCATTTTGAAATATGAATGGTTCCTTATACTTTAATATTATCTTTTCTCCAGCTTAATCGAAAATATTAAAATATTCTAAGTAAAAAAGGATTTGTTTGAAAAGAACTTTTAGATATTTCTGATTGAGAGCACAAGGTTAATTCTGACGGGCTGGAATTCTTTATTGCTTGAATATAGAGTGCATAGTCAAAGGCCGAACTAATTTATTTCTGAAAGATCACCACTTTAAAGGCTCAGTCGAAATTTCTGCTCAAGCAAAAGACAATAATGCCATATCTGCATGGTTTCACCTGGAGACACTGTGCCCTGCTTTTCCCAGCCTCGTCGTTGCATGAGTTATATATCATCAGATGAGACAGAAGCAAGCTGTTATCTACTGGTGATATCACAGGCAATATGTTCTCCTGGCTGGGCCGCAGGTCAGGTTCCATTCGGCCTGTTGGTATTTCAGTGTGGATGAGAGACTTAGCTTATGAGCAAACAGAATGTGAAATATCAACTCCGGGCCAGATAAGGTCCCCAATATAATCCAGGCTTTTTTGGTTCTATTAATTTCTCTGCATACCGAGAAATTGATGCCCAATCCCCTTGAAAGGTTACCCTGCTCTATCTCACTGTATCACGCTGTCCTGAGTGCTGACTTGTAAGGAAACAGATTAGTCTTTGCCGTTTGGGGCTGCTTATTATTGGTTTTGTAGTTTTTGGCTTTCGTTTGAGCCAATGCAATCAATATCAAGTGATGCTTTAAAGACACAGTTCGCCTAAAAATGGAAATTCTGTTGTCATTTACTCACACTCATGCTGTTCCAATCCTAAATGAATTATTTCACACAAAAAGGCCCTCTTTGTCATATAATGTATGTGAATAGGGACATTCTCAGTGTAGTTCTAGTAGGAAGCCAGCAGGTGGTTCCTGGAGAACTAATTTCCCCCTCAAGGCCATTTTCATGGTTGCATTCGCAAGGACTGTGTTACTAGTAGTTCATACAGATCTGTTTTAGACAGTACTCTGAAGTAGGAGCTAATTTAGTTCCCCTGAATGGAGTTCCTGTGGTATTCAGCCAATAGTTGTAGGAACTATAAAAAGGTTATTCGAGTGCAAAAGCCCCTTCTGAGGGCTGCTGTCAAGCTTCAAAATGACCTTAAAGCACCAAAAATATATTATAAAAAGTAGTTCAGATGTCTTATGAGCCAAGGCTTTAAAAGTCTATATTCCCAGAAAACCCTCCAGTGATCGAATCATTGAGTCCAGAACTGGATCAGGCGAACTTGTGAACAAATCGTTCAGACAGATTTTAAACCTTCATGAAGAAAGCTAGATTGGATTTCCAGTGAGTTAGAGCTTGAATTTCGATCTATTTAGAAGACTGAGAATACCACAAATGGACTGCTTTTATGATACTTTATGGTGATTTTTGTCATTTTGGAAGCTCGGCAGCGTGGGTGAGTAAATAATGATACAATTTATATATATATATATATATATATATATATATATATATATATATATATATATAATTTTTTTTTATTTATTTTTTTTTTTACTATTTGCTGGCCGGCAAGTTGGACAAGGCAGTCTTTGCAGGGTATAGCTTGAGAAGACCATTATTTTGTTTACCAAAGTTTTAAGTCTAATAGTTCAGTCACTTAGAGGGCAAAGGAAATAATCTGGGCACTTAAACATAAGATGTTGTACTTCTGTTCTGTGGTTTAACGTTGCCTCTTATGCTATTTACTAGCTGCTGGACTTCCTGGAACATTACCGTGGCCTTTCATCCCTCTCATTCAGCGTTCGCTGGAGTTCGCAGTCAGCTACGTGTTCACTGAAGCTGGCAAGGGAGTTGTTTTCAAGCATTTATTGTACAGTGCAGAACCTCGTCAAGATGATTGTCAAAAACAATGCCTACAAACCTGCCAAGAACATTGAAGGTAGGCAGCGTAATGACTTTGGCATGGCATGCCTCAATTTTAAGTATAGCTTATTCGAATAAGAAATGGATAACAGCCTTTAAACACATCAAGGGCATTTCTGAATTGATAGAGGGCAAGAGTGAATCGATGAGATGTTCATAATGAAATCTGGCTGTTCGGTCATGACTGAGGTAGATAGAGATTGAAGTAGACTGATATAAAAATGCCTCCCGTTTCAATGTTTTATTGTTTCACGAATGGATTGTAGGAGCACACAAGATGTTTTAATGAAAAATCTGATATCTTGAACATTACTATACGCAAAATTGTATATTAAAGTTATGTTGCAATATGCATTGCAGACAGTAAGCCAAAGAGTCTGGAGGCACATGCAGTTAAGACCAGATTATTTACACACCAAACGCTGACGGAGATTGGCAGGAGACTGGTGCCCAAATACTTTCTGCTGGTAGAGGAAGAGCTTTTTTAAATGTGAATTATGAATTTAATATCTGAAGCTGTGAAACTTTTTGTTTGCATTTTTCTGGGCTGTTTGTCCCTTGTAATCAGAGAGATGGTAGAGATAAAAATAATATAATTCATTACATTTATATAGTGCTTTTCCAGGCACTCAGAGTGCTTTAGGTTGTGAGGGGGGATCTCCTCATCCACCACCGATGTGCAGCATCCACCTGGATGATGCGACGGCAGCCATAGTGCACCAGAACGCACATCACACACCAGCTTACTTGTGGAGAGGAGACTGAGTGATGAAGCCAGTCAGCAGATATAGGGATTGTTAGAAGGCCATGATGGTCAGAGGCCAATGGGCAAGTTTGTCCAGGATGCCGAGGTCACACATCTACAGGATCTCGGTTTAACGTCTCATCCAAAGGACATTGTTTGTTGATAGTGTCCCCATCACTATACTGGGGCACTACCTACACAGAACACCTCTTCCAGCAGCACCTGGTTTTCTCGCGTCCAGGTACTAACCAGGCTCAACTCTGCTTGGCTTCAGTGGGGGACCAGTTTTGGGCTACAGGCTGATATGACTGCCAGGAGTAGAACTGATACACTTAGACAGAACCTTGAGAGCCACAGCTATAGTGGCAGGAGCATGTGCACCAATTGCTAGGTCACACACACACACACACACACACACACATGTGTATATTAGGGGTGCTCCGATCACGATCGGCCGATCGTTATGCGCATCTCTTCAGTAAAGTCGGTTCTCTAATCAGCAGTTAATTCCATCAGGTGCTTGATTTCACATAGAGCAGCTGTTACTACACAGAGCCGTTGTTAACTGAGAAGATGCACAAATCCACTTCATTTTCAGCGTTTTTTGGCGCATTTTAAAAAATTTTCATTTCTTTTTTATTCTTTTTTCGGGTTTGTACTTATTTTGTCTTTTGCGAAACATGTTAAGTATTTTTTTAGCTTCTAAAGTCCAGTACTAAGTGAAAAAATATGATTATTAAACAAAATGAGTAGAATTTACACATCATCATCCCATATAAATGCATGCATACATTAAATACCCACACCCATATGTATGTGTGTGTGTGTGTATAAATAATAATGCAAATACCAAATTTAAAATAGTATAATATTAACATTATATACTTATTTACATTATTATATTTGACATGTCTTTTTATTATTCTGGTTACATACATTATATGGGGTGGTGTTGGTGCAGTGGATAAGACACTTGCTTTGGTGTGAGAGACCAGGGTTCGAGTCCACTGTGAGACACCAATGTGTAGCTGAGCAAGACACTTAACCCCTAGTTGCTCCAGAGGTGTGTGACCTCTGACATAGAAAGTAATTGTAAGTCGCTTTGGATAAAAGCGTTAGATAAATGTAAATTATTTACAACGTACCATGAATTACACTCAAATATTGAAAATTGGCATTCTAAAATGCCACAGGATGTTATTTTCTAGGTTTTAGAACAACAAACTGAACCATATTGTTTCAGGTGTTCATTAATGATGACCATACATGTCTCAACCTGTCAGAAAGGAAGAGGACAGCATAACCAGAATGCATGTAGTAGTGAGGTGAAAATAGCTATGCCAGCAGATGTACTACCCGTGAACTTGAAGTCAAGAAGCTGCCCTTTCCTGTCAGTTAACTGATCCCTGTGTTGTGAGATGCTGAACCATACCTGCCGCAGTAATTTAACATATGTAATTCCTCTCAAGGATATGGGCATCGCAAATATATTATGGCCATAATTTAAAATCTCTTGGTGTACTTTGCCGGTGTCATTTTCTAATCTATATTGGCATGGTCCAGAGATTTGCTTCTGGCGCTGGGAATGCCAGTTGGTGATTTGTCCAGGGGTCCTGCTGTCAAGGCAGCGTAATTGCGATTAATTCAGTGACTCAGCAGCAGACGGAATTGTTCTGGCCTGTTGATGACCAGCCCTTAGGAATAAAAGGTGGCTAGAGATGATAGAGGAGGTGACATTATCACTTTTAATGACTGGGTCATGATTGGATCACGGGTAGAGAGAATCCTGCCACATCTGTGGGGGGCTACAACCAGTATATTGTTCCTGAGAAAGGCTTGCATGAATGTTAGAAGTTGTGATGGTTAAAAGAAGGTTATTTACTGACCCTCATTTCTGTGCTCAGTTTTTTTTCTTTTTCTTTTTTTTCATACATTTTTTTCATACTCTCTTCCTATCCTACATCCCTGGATTAGGACTGTTACTGTCAAACTCCAAAATGACAGCGAAGCACAGTAAAAGAATCATGAAAATGGGAGAAATTCAGCTCACTGACTCAATGATTCAGTCGCAATTGTTAACAGCCTACTGGAGTGAAAGATTATCAGTGAATGATGACAAAGTACTGGAATTTTTGAAGCTTGACAGCCTCGGTCCTCCTTCAGTCCTATTATATTAAACAGAGTGGACAGGACATTCTTCAACAAAGTCGTACAGTTTGTGATGACATCAAAGATGAATAACTGGCTGAATTTTTATTTTGGGCTGAACTATCACTTTAAAGTGCTCGATATATGTTGTGACAAGTTGTGTTTAACGGCGTTTCTTTCTTCAGCTGTGGAAGAGACAGGCGGTGACTCCTGGAAGTATAGTTTGCAGGTAAGTGACCTCTTTTCTTCCAGTTTGACTGATTTCATAATTATTATAATGTTCTAAGGTGTTTTTTTTTTTTTTTTTTTTTTTTTGCATATGGAACATTTCCACTTGCTCATACAAGGTCAGTGGAAGTGTCAGTAAATTCAAAGCGACTGAGTTAAAAGGATTCAGGGGTCTGTCTCATTTCTTTGGAATTTACATATGGGGCCGTGACTCAGGGTCATTTGTTACTGCCCTCATGCGACTTGATTTGCATTACATCTGGCTGCCTATTTAATGTGGCTTTTATGTCCTGGCTTTAAAATGACATTGGCTGACTAAACGTATAACCTCAAGCAAGAGTAGCGTTTTACATCATATTTGTAATGTACTCGGTGAAAGACGCCACTGTGGAGTCATTTAACCTTCAGGTGATTTTCTAAAGGGAATGTCTTAATTATGTTTTGGGTTTAAATATTCTTCCTTGTCCTCTGAGTGCAACTATTTGTAAGCAGTGCGAATGTTGCACATCAGTGGAAAGTAGTGGATCTCAACTCGTTAGTCACAAACCTAAAATGTGATGCATGTCTGTTCTGATTTTGTTGTGGATAACAGGAAAAAACAGGGGTAAATGCAAATAATAAATTGCAATAATTGCAATTAACCAACTTATCAAAGATAGCAAAGGCTTATTTTTTATTATTATTAACAGAAACACTGTTGTCATTCATGTCACAAGCTCTGTGAGTTTGTGTCCAATCAAAGCACAATATTTTGAAATACATTTTCTATATTTGTCATTTGTTAGTAGGGCTGGGCGATATGGCCAAAATAATTACTTTTTTATATGAGTCGATATCGATGATTATCGCTATAAATGTCAAATCTTTATTTTATTTTTTCAAGTTTAAAGCCAGATTTTTGCTCCAAAGTGAAAGTTGTAGAAACCAAACCATTTATTTTTCTTTAACAAAGTAAATATCATAATAGAAAAATACATATCTTAGTTTCTGTATGTTCTAACGAGTGACATTGTTTCCAATCAAGAAACAATTTTGGGTTGCCTGATAATGTTAATCATAATAATAAAATGTTGTGGTCTCTTAGAAATGCACATTTGATAGAAGCTTGATTTAGGATGCAGAGGTAAATTGTTGTTCATTATCAAAATCAGTAACATTTGTAAAAATTGTAGCAATATCCGTTTTATATGGTTACATTTATTCTGGCCAAGGATTTTTTTTTTTTTATTAAGCATTGGTCTCCTGTAGTCGCATACATTTAAATCATTTAACACAGTTAAAACCACACATTAGTACTTCAGTACCATGGTAAAAATATAACTATGAAAAACAGTAGTCTAAAGACATTCAGTTTACATATGCGCACATGCTAGCTTAATAACAAATACATACAATAATTATATACCATTACTCCTTTAACAATAACATCCCAAATTTCTGCCACAATACCACGTTGCAGTGTGTGTTACTACAGTAAATCTATGGTAAATGATGCTGATGTGTAGATTAAAAAGCCTTCTGACTGTCTCGTTGCGCAGTGTTTCTCCTGTTTGGCTTTAAGCTATTTTATATTTAAATTCACTTGTGTTTACCGCTGAATTTAAGCGCTACACATAGGATCTCACAGGACTGTTTAGAGCTCATGTGACCAAAAGCATCTGCTCTAGTGAGCTTGTGCCGCGCCACGTGGAAGTTTGAACTGTGATCCGGGCAGATAAACAGTTTTGTTTCCGCTGTTGGTGCATGAACGTTATATCAAACATTTATTGAACTCGTCAAATCATTTTATAGAGTAAAATTATACCGCAATAGGTATAGATTTATTGGCCAGCCTCAGTAGCATGATTTTTTTCTGATTAAGGTTGCGATTTGGTTTCCTGTTGTTGTTTGTAAGACTGCACTCTTTATTTTGGTGGAAAAATGCATGGGGGTCCCAAAGGTTCTCTTTTGTTGACAACAATTGTTTTATAAGTGTTTCTCGTTACAAGATTGGAAAGACGTTTGGTGCTTGTTGCATTCCCAGTGCTATTCTAAGCAACCCAAAACTCCGAGCAGATGTAGAGAGTTGTTGTAGAGCAGTATTTACTGTGATCCAAGCCGCTCCAGACACAGAAAACCTTATCAGCTGCTGTGCTGTGCCTTACTCTGAATTATTCAGTGCATATATTGAATTAATTAAATTTTCAACCTTTCCGATTTAATAATCGCACTAAGCCATACCGGAGTTTTAGTTTTGATTAATCATGCAACCTCATTTGATAGAAGCTAAATCTTTGAAGTCTTCCAAACCTCTGGGCCAGAATGAAGTCCTTTCTCTTGTGATCATCCATAGTCAGTCCAGGCACCTGCCCTAAGTGCCCTTATTGATCCAGTTCTGAACTTTATCGATCACGTCAGATTTCCTGCAGGCATAGAACATGATGTGACATATGTGGTGATTGTTGAGCTTGCCACATGCACTTTGCAAAGGTGTGATATTTGACCTCCTTTAGTCCCCTGTGAGGTCAGTGTCCAAGCATGTAATAATAGATGCTGAAGGCCACAGAGTCAGGTCTCGCACCCTGACCCCTCCTTCAATGCAAACTATTGATTGTGTTGGCTAGAGCGATGGACACCACTGAAAATCCGATGGTTTTCTTTTCATGTGTTTGTGTTGGTAGGTTAATGCTTCTGTTTAAATGTTGTTTCTTTATTCCTTGTCAAATACTCTTTGTTTAACTCGATATCTTTACAGCCGTGCACAGAAGTGCTTTTCTTGGACATTTTCCACAGCTACAGTCAAACTTTGACATCATTGCTTCAAGAAATGGTGCAGAATCTTCGAGGTTGGTTTAACCAGATTTTTAAATAAATATTATTTAGACTATCTTGGGATAAAAATGTTATCAAATTAAAAAAAAAAAATCAGAATAATAGGAATTATTTTACATAAGTGTATAATAAAACATAATGCTAGTTTGTGGTGACACTTTATTTATTGTTTGTGAATCTTTAACCATGTTTTTTTACATTTGATCAAATGTTTCAAATTGTATTTATTTACACTCCTTAAAAAATAAAATAAAAAATAAAAATATACAGGATTAAAATCCACATGTCTTCCTAGTCTTGCCAAGATGTTAAGGCCGTTCTGTTTTAAAGGTTGTAGAGTGGCTTTAACCAGGTAGAACAGCTTAAACCAGCTAAGACACGTTTTTTCCTGGTTTAAGTTGTTGATTTTTTCCAGCAGGGATAGATTCATTATGCCTTATTAAAAAGAAAAAAGTGAGCAAAGACTGCTGGCATTCAAGGACACAGTGAATGAATTAGACAAGTCAAAGCTTTTAATGTGCTGCTGATTAAAGGGATACTTCACCCAAAAATGAAAGTTTTCTCATTAATCACTTACCCCCATGCCGTTCCAAACCTGTAAAAGCTTTGTTCGTCTTTGGAACACAATTTAAGATATTTTGGATGAAAGCCTATAGGCTTGAGACTGTCCCATAGACTGCCAAGTAAATAACATTGTCAAGGTCCATAAAAGGTATAAAAAGTCATTGTCAGAATACTCAATCTGACTTTATTCAATAATTCCATTGTCAAAGAAAAAGTGTGCGCTGTTTCTACGTGTATTTCAAATCAAAGCGAAATGCACATAGAAACAGCACACCCTTGTGGTGCGGAGGACACAGAAGAGCACACGCAGCATTGTGATATGGAGAGACACAGAGAAGACCTTGACAAAGGAATTATTGAATAGAGTCGTTATTTTAGTTGTCTTCGCTTACAAAATGTGTTCCCATCACTTCATATAACCCAGATTGCGCTTCTGATGGCAGGTGGAGTATTCTGACGATTACTTTTTTCATACCTTTTATGGACCTTTTATGGACCTGTTGGGACAGTCTCAAGCCTCCAGGTGTTCTTCCAAAATATCTTAAATTGTTTTCCGAAGATGAACGTAGATTTTACGGGTTTGGAACGACATGGGTGTAAGTGATTGATGACAAAAATAAAAAAACATATTTTGGGGTGGAGTAACCCTTTAAAGACTTGGAGATCAAATTAAACTCACTGGTCAAATGAACTGCTGTTATGTTGTGATAATGAAAGAAATGTATTTTAAAAAAAAAGTGTATTTAAGAAAAAAAAAAAAAAAAAAAAAATATATATATATATATATATATATATATATATATATATATATATATATATATATATATATATATATATATATATATAAAGTAAGCTATTCTTTGTCAAAATAAAACTGAAAGTTCCGTACTGCAGGACACTTTTTATCTATAGTAATTAACATGTTAGCTTCTTACATCAAATATTTTAAAAAGCCAACAAATGGGAAGTGCTGAAAATGTGCCCGGATACCACATTGTTTTTAGAGAACCCCTTTTTGAAGTGTTTCAGCATAGAAGTACTGTCAATTCTAGCTTCCGGCTGACATTAGCTTAGAAAGGCTGGGTTGACACCAAATGACACATGCCATGCCATCAGTTCTTCAATGCTCTTTTTATTTCCAAATGAGGGGTTTTCTCTACCTTTTTTGTCAGGAAAACCTGACAAAGTCATGTGGGGTTCTACTTTAGATGTGGACTTTTTGATTGTAGCCTTGCTGGGCAAATGTCACCTTTATAAAGGACATGCACCCCGCTAAGCTAAAGCGCTAGTGCTACCACTTACAGCTGCGTGTAGCAATTAAGCTTGCACTTTCAGCCAAATACAAGGACTGTTCAACTAGCATTACGCTCTCATTGCCTTTGATCTGGCTTGCTACTAATTAAGTAGTGAATGACTCAAATAAGCTTTCCGTGTAAATTAGTTGATGATTAAATTAGTTAGCAGGTTTTTTTTTACAAATCATGTGTCATTAAAGTGTGAAGTCAACATCATTATAAAGGCACACATTTAGATGAGGATTCTGATAATGACCACAGTTAATTTCCTAGTAGGGCCGTTGTCTTTTTCTGTGCATTTCCTGTGTTCTAATTATATTTGGACTTGTCATTTTATGATGGATAATTGTGATTGGTTAAGGGAAATGGGCCAAAAGTTTTAGTTGCTTATGTTATTTTATTACAGGCTCTGCCATTTTTACTACTTTGATGGTTTGCAAAGTGGTTAACTTACAATTGTTACAGATGTGTAAAAGTGCTAGATGTTCCCTACAGGCCTAAAGCACATTGTGTGCAGGTTGTAAGGGGAGACAATAAATGAAAATTTAAAAAGCACAATGTCTGCTTTCCCTCTCAGACCCCAGTAATGTGGAGGATCCAGTACAGATGCTCATGAAGGATGCAGGTACCATCATGCATTACTGGTTACCCTTGCACACTCAACACCTTTCTCTTCAGTAAGACTAAAAATCTGGCTCAATCAAATAAAAAAAATAAAAAATTAAAGTAAAGAATCATGTTACATTAAGATATTAATGATGTCCTAAATGTTGTAAATAGATATTGTAAATGTCCTACCGTATATATATAAAAACAAAATTTTTGATTACTAATGTGCATTGATAAGAATTCATTTGGGCAATTTAAATGGATCATTAGGGCAATTTAAATGGAGTAATTTAAATAAATTACTCCATTTAAACATTCTTAAAAATACCCGCAGGTCTGTGTTAGTGAATGAAGCCAGAAAGTCATGGGAACTTCTAAAGCCTTGCCTTCTGTAGGTGAAACAGTATTCACTCCTGTTATTGTTTTTCCCAGGAAGTGATGTCACTCCACGGGTGAGTTCAAAGAAGCTTGTGCAGTGATAGAGTCTCACCCTTCTGTAGATAAAAGACTAAAGCTTTCTCTCAGAAGTTTTTAATTTTTTTATTGCATTACTCCTCTGTGAGCTCGGATAGGCATTTTATCAAAAAGAATGTGAAATGAAGCCCAGCACCTTCAAGTTTCTTGCTGCTTTGCCATGATTTTTCTTTCTAGAAATCTAGGTTGGTTACATAAAGGTGAACAGGTATAAACACATAATTTAATAGCTCAATTATTTATTTATTTTTGGCCTCAGGAGTTTAAAAATTGTGCCGGATAACATCAAAATTCTGAATGAGGACGGCCCCTGGAAAGAGCTGATATCTTTCACTCTCTCGCAAGTCTTTTTAAGAACAGCACAAAGATATCGAGATTTAGATAAACCTCTCAGACGGGAGCCTGGATAATCTTTACACTTCGCCTCAATGACATTTACTGCCTTCTTACAATAGCAGTATTATATCAGCTGTGGTTGATGGATTGGTTAAACAATGTTCTTCTGGGAGACTCCAGCAGTGCATTTGAAGATGTGAGGCATCAGATATGTTAAATAAACGTCCTGTGGAGAAATGTGTTGAAATATTAATTGAAGGCCATGAGGAATAAGTAAAGAAACTTGGAAATAAAAATAAATAAATGAGATGTTAAAAGCAAAGCATAAGTAGGTGCAGAAGTGTTGGGGAAGATGACTTGACAAGCTGCTCATAATTTACAGTAGTTAATGAAGAGTCAAACTACCCATTCTACTTATTTAGTTACACTACAAGATAATAAAATGTTGCTTGCAACACTGGTTTTATTTTTTATTTTATTAGTTATCTAATTTTTTATTGGGCTGTAAGTCAAATTAATATTTATTTCTTAAACAGGCACTACAAAATGGTTTTTTCTTCATTTAGTTACTTCTATCATTTGGCTGTATATTATTAAAATATATAGCGATGTATCTAACTAGCAATGTAGAAAAACTAGTGTTATGCAATTAAAAATTTAGTTCTTTCTACTTTTTTGTCATTTACTCTCCAATACTGCTGTGAACTGCCAGTGCCTGATGCAGTTTTTATGTTTTGGTGACAGTTCTGTGGGAGAAAAAGACAAAGATATAGAATTAAATAAAGAAGTAATGGAGACTGTGACTCTACACAAACCATCATTTTTGACTTTAGAGAGAAAGAGAGTGGAGAAACAGACCTCTGTTGTGGAAGATCTCATTATAATCGCATTTGAAACCATGACCGCCAGTGTCTTCTTCCATTCACCACTGTTTGTTTTTGTTTTTCTGTTTCTTTCTCCTACTGAGTAAGGAAAGAGGGATTTAAACCTCAATTTGCATATTTCCAAACGTTCATGTTGACTCCACGAAATTAAAATGAGAGTTTTGTGACTTTTAGTCTATGTTTTGAGGTCATCTACACTATCATTCAAAAGTTTGCACTCAGTATTTTTTAATAATACTTTGCCTCAAATTTACAAAGTTGATCAAAAGTGAGAGTAATTAAATTTATATATATTAATATTTCATGACATTATTCTTTTTACTGTTTTAGTGATCAAATAAATGCAGCCTTTGTCAGCAAAAGAGATTTATTTTAAAGACATTTAAAAATCTTACAGACCCTTAACTTTTAAACAGGGTACATGCAAGCATATTTATAAATGGCAACAAAAGTAAATTCTATCAGATACATATTTAAAAATGTACAGATTTCCTCAATAAAATTGAACAAAAATATGAATGACTCACGCACTACATCAGTTTTTTTAAATTATTGCAGAGAAATGACATAACTAAGTGGAAATGTCTTGTCAAAACTTAGTTACAATAAAAAAGATGTCAAAAACAGCAAGAAAACTGCACTTCTTAAGTGATTTTCTAGAATAAAAGAACTAAACTTAAGAATTATAGTCATATAAATATATAAATATATGCAAAGTGAATCAGATTCGGAGATTTTTTTGCACTGTGTCACCAACGGATCCTCTGCAGTGAATGGGTGCCATCAGAATGAGATCCTAAACAGCTGATAAATACATCACTACAGTTCTCAAATAATCCACACGACGCAGTCTATCAAATGTTTTGTGAAGTAAAAATCTATGTGTTCGTAGGAAACAAATTAATCATGGCATTTATTTTTAAATCTCCATTCTGATGGAACCCATTCACTGCAGAGGATCTATTGGTGATCTAGTTAATGCGTGTAATAAAGTGTAATAAAATCTGTTCAGCTGAAGGAACAAACTCATCTACATCCTGGATGGCCTCAGAGTGAGAAGAAAAATAATAATAATAATAATTATATATATATATATATATATATATATATATATATATATATATATATATATATATATATATATATATATATATATGCTTTATTAAAATTATTATTATCCATTTATTTAAGGAAAGAGAGAAGTCTTGAATTTCAGAGTTCCACAGTAGTTTGTTTGTAACAATCCACTTGTCTCAATTGTTTTGGCATCAACATACTCAAGAGTGCCTGTGTTGCAGGCAGTGTATGTGCAAATGTGTGTGTGTGTGTTATGTGCTGTTGGGCTTTTTTTGTATGTGTGTGTGTGCGTGCTGCTCCAGTGGGGTTCAGTCAAGCACTCGAGTGCGTGAGTGTGTGTTGATGGGCATTGAGGCAGTCTTGACAGAGCAAGCAAATGTACGCCTGCCACTCTTTAATCAGGCACATTTGTCACTGTCATGATGAGACAGTATGCCTGAGAAAGGCTCAGAGGGATTTTCAGAGAGACATATGAGTAACCCTGGTGCTGACATCTGCCATCTGTGCCTTAGGCTTTGGGATTTGACAAGTTTATATTCAGCAGGAATTCACCAATATGCATTATACCTTCGTAATTAGTCCTCATTGCTTGTTATGAGAAATAGCTGAAAATTCCTTGACCTTGTACACTGTCATTTCTCCCGACTGGCAGCCCTCCAGACCCTCCCATTGATTCATCACTTCATTCGACCTAGTGTGTCACGAAGTCCAGACTCTTGCGCTTTGCCTTGGCAGACAGATTATCTGAGCACTGATCTTGTGGCTCTAAGGTCAAAAGGGGCAGCAGCGCTGAACAGGTGTTGCTAAGGACCAGATCAATAGGCTGGGGAAACTAGTTGCATCCGTCTTCCTCATTTTCAGGAACTCTGTCACGTTTCTTCTCCGCCCTGAGATTGTAGCGGGACAAAATAAACTATTACTTTCCTTGGAAAGATTAAGGCCCAGGACATTGGGGACAGTGCACTGAGCCATTACATGGCCTCAAACCTGAATAAAAGGGACTAACGTTCATATAGATAAATTTATGTGGCAGTATAAAAAAAAATAATAATAAATAAATAAACAATCAAATAAAAATAAATAGATTCATTTTCAACGCGTCTTTTGTGTCCATACCCAAGTGATTTCCGCTGGTGATAAGGTGAGTGAATGTTTAAATTCACTCCCTGACATTAGATGGCATTTAAAGAAAAACAGAAATACCACGGTACACATTGAATCCTATTTGATCTGCAATTACTCTCCATAACATGTCCCTCTTATCAAGATTTTTGTATTCGCTGTCACATTTGTCACATTTTTGTTCAGACACCAATGAAACCAGCAGCTCTACATTCATCTTGCCTCAATGCATCTTTTTGGTCTACTTACTTCTTCTTCATCGTTAGGTATCAAGTGTGCTTGGAAATAACATTTTGTGCTTGAGCATCATCAAGTAGTGTTTTACTGTAAATTCAGCAGCTCCAGGCTTTGGAACAGATGTGCCAATCTCAATGATCGGGCAGTTTTTAACGCGGTGCATCAAACCAAAAAAACAAGCCCGAGGCATTTTTTTACGCTTTTATGTCTCATGTTTTGCGTGTCATAGTGCACAATCATATTAGCGCCCTTTGTTTATTTACGAGGCGTTAAAAGACAGCGATAATCGCGTGCAATATTCGTCCTGGTGTGAACAAGCCTTAAAGGTACTGTTTGTAATGTCTACTTAATACTTTCTCATTTAAAGCAAAGATCTCTTTAAATAATCATTTGGGGGTATTTTCACAGCTAAATGTAATTTGTGATTAATTAGATTCATAAATCGACACATCATGTAATTAATTAGATTAAAGGTGCAGTAGGGAACTTTTGTAAAAAAATATTTTTTACATATTTATTAAACCTGTCATTATGTCCTGACAGTAGAATATGAGACAGATAATCTGTGAAAAAAATCAAGCTCCTATGGCTCCTCCCAGTGGTCCTATTGCCATTTGCAGGAACTCCATCGCTCCCGGTAAGAAACAAGCAATCAGAGCTGCGGTCCGTAACTTTATTTGTGTTCAAAATGTAGAAAAATGTATATAATAAGTGAGTACACCATGAATCCATTTTCCAAACCGTGTTTTTGGCTTGTCCTGAATCACTAGGGTGCACCTATAATAAGTGTTTATATTCGGACTATTTTAGATTGCTTCGGGGGTACCGCGGCGGAGTAACCCAGTACCTTTGTGATTCTTCATAGACATAAATAGAGAGAAGTAGTTCCGGCTACGATGTTCTTCCGCAAGACGCAAGCAGTTCTGTTTATTAACCGCTAGAGCGTCAAAAGTTCCCTACTGCAGCTTTAAACATTTTAATTCACTGACAGCCCTACTATAATAAACCAATGAGTAATTTTTTCATAATTCTGACTACATTAGTCATTTTTGATTCATTAACATGAAATGTTCATACTTTGAGAATCATTTGTTTGTAAATCAAACTACACTATATTTTTTGATTCACTAACACAAACAGGCTTTTGTACTTTACAATCTGATTGTGAATTGGCCTACACTGGTTGTGCTGTATATTTGCTGAAGCTCTGAGCTGAAAGTGTAGTTCACACTGTAAGTCACTTGTTCATAAGTCAAACTACACCGTTCATGCTGTATGATTGTTTTTTCATGCAGCACTTGTGGACAGCCAAAATGAAAGCGATTACTTGGCATTCGTTTTGAAAATTTTAGTTCTCACTTGACTTAAATCCATCTTTGCTACTTCCACTCTAGGAGAGTTCTTGAAGGCAGGTGCCCTTTCTTTGTCCTAGTTGGGTCGCATCCTTTGGCTCACGTGGAGAATCAAGTCAATGCTCAGCGACCCTTGGCCTCTCGTCACATGCCATACTCTATTGCGTTTCAAGTACAGCATAGCAGCCCCACTGCAGGCAAGCTCGGAGAGCAGCAGCATGTGTGATGGTAATGGTCAGTGTGCGATTCACAGCAGCGTGAAATGACCTTTTCAGCTCAGAGCTTCAGCATGGCAGCTGTGGTGCCAGTTCAGCTTTAGGCACCGTGCCATTTTTACTCCTATTTCGTTTATTTGTAAAATATTAGTTTTGTATTATTATATGATAAACATTTAGAATGTATTGTTATTAATTTGATAATTTTTGCTATTTTTTAAGTCTTTGTTTTCTGTCTGAAATGGTCACTTTTGTACAAGCAGATTCGGATATGCTTTTCAGTTTTATCTATATACCATTGTGGACTCTTCATATTTTGAAATGTGTTTTAATACTTTTTTTCCCTCCACTGGCCCCTAAAATTAAAAAAAACAGAGGCAGGTTACAATACAGGTCAATCATATGATCTTTAGGTTTGAATTTAGATTTTTGACTATAAAGTTGCAGACTAGACCAGATTTTATGCTGCAAGTCAACAATCTAGCTATGCTTCCCCATCCTGTTTAAGTAGGTGTATTTTGGCCAGAATAAGTTGCAGTCTGGTCCAAATAATACTGATAATCTGGTTATGTGTGAATACATTTTGATCAGTCAGCATCTGAGTGAGTGATCCTTGGCAAGAATAAACTGCAGACTGGACCAAATTTTTTGCTGATCAAAACAGCCTCAGTTTGGGTTGACAGATTGTTCCAAACTAAAACTTTACCTAATATCAAAAATATCTGTTCTTCGCATGCCTTCAATGCAAATATCCACATTTGCAAAAGATTCACAGTCAAAGCTTTGTTTCTCATCATGCCTGCTTCATTATAATGGTTTGTTGCTAATTAGAGGTGTGTAATTAAAGAAATGCTGCTGTGCTTTGTGTGTGTGTGTTCAGAGCACAGCATGTTTGAGGCTTGTATGATGACTCGGCTGTTTAAAAAGGTAATGGAGGCTCTTGAAGCTATGTTTTATTTACAAGTCCCTCTGGTCATAAACAGATACTTTCAGCCTTTCAGTGTTTGTGTTCATGACAAATTTAAGAGAGACCACAAGATTCAGTCTCCTTTTATAGAGCTTCACTTCCGTACCCTTCTTTTTGACACAGACAAGACTGAGGTTATCAGCAGTCTTTGAGTGACGTCTCCTGCCATAGTCTGTTCTGACATGTCTGAGCTGCAGCCACTTGACAGCAGCCCTCTTTAAAATCAATCATTCCCTTGAATAGAGGCAGAGTTTTATGGTCAGCCTCTTTCAGGCCTACTGAGAACATATTTATTTTTTCTCCTATTGAAGTGATTCAAATACTAAATAGCAGAATTTGATTTCCCTGGCAACCGCGCATATATGAATGTATGCAAGTGGAGGTAATAACTAAATCACAAAAATTCAATTTTCAGTGCGACACAGTCACGGCGCTCTGATACATTTAATAGTTCTTTCTCCAGTCTTACAACGGCAGGAACTCTGTCCCCTTTTCCCATTTTTGTAAGATGTGTTTTTCACAGTAATAATATAAAGATTGTCCTGATGGACTATGCTGCGAAAACCCCTTGAGCCTTTCCTTTTTAGGACTGACATTTTATGTCTTGAAATATTGAGCAGAACATTGGCAAAAAGTTGCATAAGTCTGACGTGATTCATTAAGCACTTTAGACACTACCTCAGGCATGCATACAGTAGAAAGTTTATGATGCATATTACCAAACAAACAATGCAAGCTATTTTATATGACTGAGGATTTTCGTCTATCTATCTTAATTCTATATTATCTCAAATTATAATTGTTAATATTAATATACAATAATGTAATAAATGCATAATATATAATAATGTAATGAATTACATTTAGCATTAGTAATCTACAGAATAATATATATACATTTATGGATGTTTATGCATGTGTGTGTGTTTACCTATATACCATGTGTGTGTGTATATATATATATATATATATATATATATATATATATATATATATATATTTATATATATGCATATACATGTATGTTGGTCTGTTTGTATGTATATATACGTATGTGTTTACAATTCTTACATTTATGGTTTAAATAATTTTACATTATATTTGTTTATACAGTAATCAGAATGCAATTTCTTTTCTTTTTTTTGTGTCCTTGTCCTTTCTAATGTCCATTTAGCTCATTACCTTCTTGCCACACTGCATATTAAATTTCTATTAAAACTGAATTAAAATTATTTAATAGGAAAAGGAGGTCTCTTTGGAGACTCCTCAAACTAATAAGTGAACAGGAAGGCAAAGTGCCCTCGGCAGCAGGCATGTTTACCTTTATTTGCATGTTTATATGTTGTGCTGTACTTCGTTGGGAGTAATCACTGGGTACATGTCATTCAGCAGATGTGTTGTAGAGCAAGCAGAGTGTTTTGATGCGTCGTTCGTTACCTTAGAGTGGACTCATTATGACTCACAGCTTGGATAATGTGTTTGATCTCTCTGTGGAGTGACCTTTATAGTTGATGTAATGAGGTGCTGGTGATATTAGTTGTGGTGGTTTTGGATGCGATGCTGAAGTTTTTATCACCATTGGCTCTAATTACTCTGTCGCTCACTGGCAAGTAAACGAAAGCAGCTTAAACCCCCGGCATGCTCCCTTACTTTTTATCAACGCCAGTGGCACAGCAACCTGTTTCTCCAGAGATATTTTCTTCCAAAAAATAAAAAAGCCTTAAAATGATCCCTCCCAGACTCTCTTTTATTGTCTCCAGTGACCTGAGAGATCCCCGGGGCTCAAAAGTCATGCCTGCTTTACTTTGGAGAACTGATCCTGCAAAAACCTTTCAAAACTGGGACTGGTTTTTGGTGGGAAATGCAGGTTCTTTGCAAAAGCAAATACCCTGATTCGCTGCTTCTGATATATTTATTTTTATTTTTTTTATTTCTGCTTGAGTCTTACTTTGAATGTCCTCTATATTTATTCTATATTTATTAATATTTATAATATTTATCTGCAGACATCCATAAAAAAGTTATTCTGAGGCATGAAAGCTAGCATTCATCTGTGAGATGTCTAGAATGGACAGCGGAGCGAGGAGGAGAGTTATTGACAAAAATAAATCAATGTACAGATGGGTGAAAGCAGCAGACTCGTATTTAAAAGTTATTAACCTACATTTTACAATTCATCCTCCAAACTCGTCACCTATTGTTGAGGACGAATGAAACTGATTAAAGTGCAAATTGAACATAGAGAGAGGGGCAGAATAGCCAGGCAGTCTTAGTATGTATGTTGCAATGTATGCATAAATATTCCACAAGCAGTGCACCCTAAACCTCTTTAAGCTTCAATGAGAATATATATCTTGATTTGGAAATGATGTGCATTTCAGTGTGGCCAATGAATAAATATAACAATGATTATGAAAATGAACCATTGATTTGGTTATTGAGCGGTCTTAAACTTGGAAACATATATAAGGTGCCCTTGGGTTCACTGCTGTATATGCTTTTTCTAAGATATGTAACGTTCAAATCAATTTCCACATGCACTTTAATTGTTTAATCTTACAGTATAGAGGTATCTGGGGGCTTTCTGTAGGTGGAGTGCGTTCGATCGTTCATGCCTGCATAATTTTAAGATAATTTGCACTAATTAAAGAAGGATTTTTTTTGTGCTTTCATAGGAATGTTAGGAAGTTTTTTTTTTTTTTTTTGCATTCGGATTGTTATATCCCTTTATATGTATTCAGTGTTTTATTCTGGACTTGTGCCCGGAGAAAGTTTTTCTCTTATGAATACTATAACCTTACGTGATTTTTTTCCTCCTGGGAAAACAGAAACCTTTAAGTTGTGCAGTTTTCATGAAAATCAGAAAAGTTTAAAGTGTGCTGAATACAATATTTGAATTGTAAAAGACAATTTGCAGACATCATCCCTATGTTGTCTTACACTGGCAATTACTTCTCAGATAAAATAAGCTTTTTAACGAATTTTTAAACAGGACAATGCAAAGGAATGCTAATTTGGCATATTTCGTTTTTTAGGTACAAGTTGATCAGATCAAGTTGGGTGATCTGGCTGATTGAAACACTAGTACTCTATTAAAATTTACTCCAAATTTGCTGTGCTTTCTTTTTTTGCGCAGTTGCAATGAATGCAACCTGAGGCTTTCAAGCTTCAGAAAGTACATGAATACACCATAAAAGTATCATAAAACAATACAAAATTATGTTATAATTATGTTATAACTACTTATGTTACTCAAACTGTCCTTGCCAGATTCACAAGAGATGAAGCAAAGTATGGTTCATGAATTATTCGTTCTATTCAGTTAAAAAATCAGTTGGTCCAGTTCATAAACTGGTCTGAATGATTCACTGACCACATTTATCATCCTCTTATGATGCTATTTCCAGCTTTCAAGCTTCAGTTCCCATTGCATGGAAAAGAGCGACAAGCGCATTTTTTAATCTCCACTTTTGTCTTCCTCAAAAGAATCAAGCACCTTGTTATTATTTTATGTATGATGTTTTATGTATAATTTCCATGATTAATTAATATGTTTATTGCGAGAATCCCCAAGCAAGCTGGAGACTGCACAAAACAACCATACATTAATTTAATTGTGTTATTTGAATATTATTCATATACTATAATAGTTTTTATTGAAATTAATTATCTTTAACTTTCATATTTTCAGTATATTCATAAATATTTGATCTTTATTTTAATTTCAAATGTAGTAATTTTGTTGTATTCTTGTCATTTTTATTATTATTTTTTGTTTTTAATTATTACTGTTTAGTATTCATTTATTTTCTTTTTTGTTTCTTTTTTATTGAGGTATTTTATTTGTTTCCAGTTATTAGTTTTAGAGCATAAACTTATTCTGTTAATAGCCAAGGCACTGTAAGTTTCTGTAAGTTTTTTAAAATCAAATATTTATATTTTATTATTATTATTATTATTATTTTTCAGCTTATAAAACTGATTTTAAGATTTTATGTTTTATATCTTTAGTTATAGTTTTAGTTCCCTTTCAGTCGGTCACTCTCGACGCCACGTCGGATGACCGACGAATATGGGATATCGCTTCGATAGACCAATCTACTTCGAGTGTAAACTAAACGAGCCAATGCACATTGGCATGCAATTATTGCATCCAGCTGCCGCTGATCACTGCGTGAGTATAAGAGGGCAGCAGGTGCAATGCATACCAGCTTTTCGCTTCGGAGCCGAGCGTTAGTATCGCGGTATCCAGTGGGACTCCCCCCGACCAGATGTCGATCTCAGCATCGGAGGGAGAGCTGTCGGATCACGGTTCGGTTGCGCTACCGTCCTCTGGGATGGTGACAAAGCCTGATTCGGATCCCGAAGTGGCAGCTATGCTTTCCCGGGCCGCCGAGAGGGTAGGGCTCGAGTGGAATCCCCCACCGCGTCCCGAGCCCTCACGGCTGGATGATTGGTTTCTCGGGGTGGTGCGCGCTGGTTCTCAGCGCCCCACCCCAGTGCCTTTCTTTCCGGAAGTGCATGACGAGCTCACCAAGTCGTGGATGGCACCTTTTACTGCCAGAAACCAGCCGGTGGGCTCCTCCTCCCTCACCACCCTCGAGGGCGGTGCAGCGAAGGGGTATTCAGGAATCCCGTCGGTGGAGCGGGCGGTAGCGATGCAATTGTGTCCTAAGTCCGCCGCCTCCTGGCGTGGAGACCCGGTGCTCCCTTCCCGGGCCTGTATGCACTCGTCTGGTCTGACCGGCAGTGCCTATGTGGCTTGCGGGGAAGCTGCTTCCGCCTTACACGCTATGGCGTTACTGCAGGTGCACAAGGCTAAGGCACTGAAAGACCTGCACGAGGGTGGTCACGATCCAGCGCTTCTGGAAGAGCTCCGAACCGCCACTGACCTTGCGCTTCGAGCGACGAAGGTCACCGCGAGTTCGCTGGGTCGTGCGATGTCCACATTAGTGGTCCAGGAGCGCCATCTGTGGCTGGGTCTGGCAGACATGAGGGACACCGACAAGGTCCGGTTTCTCAATGCCCCTGTGTCCCAGACCGGCCTCTTCGGCGACGCAGTCGAGATTTTGGCCCAGCAATTCTCGGCTGCCCAGAAGCAGACTGAGGCGATCCGACACATCCTGCCCCGGCGGGCAGCTGCTGCTATCTCCACCCACCCGCCGGCTGCAGTGCCCCAGCCTGCTCGTCGCCGAGGGCAGCCCCCTGCATCCGCCCCTGCTCACGCGTCGCATCTGCAGCAGCCTCCAAGTGGTGCCGTTGAGCTGGGCACAGGCAGGCTGCCCCTCCCGTCCTGGCCCCCGTCAAACCTGACGGTAAGCAGAAGAGCAAGAGGCCCTGGGACGGGTGACCCAGAGAGAGGTAGCTGCTTTCTGGGGGATGGTGTAGGCACCTCTCCCTCCCCTGGAGGAGGGCCAGGCGGAGAATTTGGAAATCTCGACAGGAGAGTAGTTTCCTCCCTCTCTGGGTCCCAGGAGGGCACGGAGAGTTGCGGACGGCCAAGCACCGGACCTCACTCATCCTCCTCCTTCGCCAGATGGCAGCTGCGGGCGGTTCGAGAGCGTCAACAAAGGCCCTACTCACGCACCCTCTGCCAACCCGTGGAACCAGGTGAGCCCTGCACCCCACACTCGCACCACACAAGCCGCCCGAGTTGGGCCCCTGTGTTCCACCTCGCTGCCCCACTGCGGGTACGGCTGTGGTTCTGCTGGTCCCGCTTGTACGGTTCTTAGGCGCCTGGTCAGTGCTACCCAGCCCGTCTCGCTGGCTTCTGCGAACCATCAGCCTCGGCTATGCGATTCAGATCGCCCGGCTTCCCCCCAAGCTCTGCGGTGTCCGCCTCACTACAGTGGAAGCGTCCGATGCCCCTGTCTTGCGGAAAGAGATCGCAGTCCTACTGGCGAAGGCCGCGATAGAGCCGGTCCCTCCAGCCGATATGAGGAAGGGGCTTTACAGCCCGTACCTCATTGTACCCAAGAAAAGCGGTGGGTTACGACCGGTCTTGGATCTGCGAGTTTTGAATCGGGCCCTCTATCAGCTACAGTTCAAAATGTTGACACAGAAACGCATTTTCAGGTGCGTCCGTCCCCAAGATTGGTTTGCAGCGATCGACCTGAAGGACGTGTACTTTCATGTGTCCATACTTCCGCGCCACAGACCTTTTCTGCGGCTTGCGTTCGAAGGACTAGCATATCAGTACAAGGTCCTGCCCTTCCGGCTGTCCCAGTCTCCCTGTGTCTTCACGGAAGTCACGGAGGCAGCTCTCGTTCCTCTCAGAGAGCAGAGTGTTCGCATTCTCAATTGGCTGATACTAGCACAGTCTCGAGATCAGTTGTGCGAGCACAGGGATGTGGTGCTCCGGCACCTGAGCCTGTTGGGCCTTCAGGTCAGCTGGGAAAAGAGCAAACTCTCACCATTGCAGAGGATCTCTTTTCTCGGTATGGAGTTGGATTCGGTCGAACAGACAGCACGCCTCACAGAGGAACGTGCGCGGTCGGTGCTAGCCTGCTGGAATACGTCCAAGAGCAGGACGGCGGTCCCACTGAAACTCTTTCAGAGGCTCCTGGGGCATATGGTGGCCACAGCGGCACTTACACCGCTCGGCCTATCACATATGAGACCGCTCCGGCACTGGCTTTATGGCCGAGTCCCGAGGTGGGCGTGGAAGCGCGGCACTCACCGGGTCCAAGTTACACCGGCCTGTCGCCAAACCCTCACTCCGTGGTCAGATCTGGCATTCCTATGGGCAGGGGTGCCCCTAGAGCAGATCTCCAGGCATGCTGTGGTTTACACGCATGCCTCCACCACCGCCGGGGGGGCCACGTACAACGGGCATGCAGTCTCAGGGGTTTGGACGGGCCCGCAGCTGCAGTGGCACATCAATTGCCTAGAGTTGTTAGCAACGCACCTTGCCTTGAACCATCTCAAAGGTCTCTTACGAGGCAAGCCTGTGCTGGTCCGATTGGACAACACTGCGACTGTTGCGTACATCAACCACCAAGGTGGTCTGCGCTCTCGTCGCATCTTGCAACTCGCCCGCCACCTCCTCCTTTGGAGTCAGAAGGTTCTGAGGTCACTTCGTGCTGTTCACATTCCAGGCCTGCCCAGTCGTACAGCCGACGAGCTGTCTTGAGCAATGCTCCCGGGAGAATGGCGACTCCATCCCCTGACGGTCCAGCTGATTTGGAGGCGGTTCAGAGCCGCTCAGGTAGACCTGTTTGCTGCTCCAGGGACCTCTCACTGCCAGGCTTTCTACTCCCTGACCGAGGGAACTCTCGGCACGGACGCACTGGCACACAGCTGGCCGCGGGACCTACGCAAGTATGCGTTTCCCCCAGTGAGCCTTCTCGCACAGACGTTGTGCAAAGTCCAGGAGGACGAGGAGCAAGTCTTACTAGTAGCGCCATATTGGCCTACTCGGACCTGGTTCCCCGAACTAATGCTCCTCTCGACAGCCCCTCCTTGGCTGGTTCCTCTGAGGAGGGTTTTACTGACTCAGAGACGGGGCACCATTTGGCACCCGCGTCCAGACCTTTGGAAACTCCATGTTTGGTCCCTGGACGGGACGCGGAGGTTCTAGGTGACCTACCCCAAGAGGTAGTTAACACCATCACTTCGGCAAGAGCACCGTCTACGAGACACGCCTATGCCTTGAAGTGGAACCTGTTCGTTGAGTGGTGTTCTTCTCGCCGAGAAGACCCCCGAAGATGCCCGATTGTGGCCGTGCTATCCTTTTTGCAGCAAGGGTTGGAGCGAAGGCTGTCTCCCTCCACCCTCAAAGTCCAGGTTGCCGCTATTGCTGCGTACCATGACCCTGTGAATGGGAAGTCTTTGGGTAAGCATGACCTCATCATCAGGTTCCTTAGAGGGGCCAGGAGGTTAAATCCATCCCGGCCCCCCTGTATACCCTCTTGGGACCTGTCTCTAGTGCTTAAATCACTACAGCAGGGCCCATTCGAGCCTTTGCATTCAGTTGAGCTAAAGTTTCTTTCATTGAAAACTGTGCTCCTGCTTGCACTGGCCTCCATCAAGAGGGTAGGGGACCTGCATGCATTTTCGGTCAACGATTCGTGCCTAGAGTTCGGGCCGGCTGACTCCCAGGTAATCCTGAGGCCCCGGCCTGGCTACGTGCCCAAGGTTCCCACTACACCCTTCAAAGACCAAGTGGTGAACCTGCAAGCGCTGCCCCTGGAGGAGGCAGACCCAGCCCTGGCTTTGCTTTGTCCTGTTCGAGCATTAAGGTGCTACGTGGACCGGACGCAAAGCTTCAGGACCTCAGACCAGCTCTTTGTCTGTTACGGAGGCCGGCAGAAGGGGAATGCCGTCTCTAAGCAGAGGATGGCCCACTGGATTGTGGATGCCATAACCCTGGCTTATCAGGCTCAGGATGTGCCCTGCCCGTTCAGGCTTCGAGCTCACTCAACTAGAAGTGTTGCATCCTCCTGGGCGCTGGCTCGTGGCGCCTCGCTGACAGATATTTGTAGAGCTGCGGGCTGGGCGACCCCTAACACGTTCGCTAGGTTCTATAGCCTTCGTGTAGAGCCGGTATCCTCCTGTGTTCTCACCTCAAACGGGTAGTGGCACTGAGAGGCCCCGGTTAGTGTCGGCTTGCTAAAACTGCTCCAGAGTGTCCGAACTGTAGACCCTGTTGAGTTCCTCCATCACCCTAGGCAGCTGGACGCGGCGGAACGTCCGGCGCCAGGCCTTCATGATGAATCCGTGAGAACCATGGAAGGCTGGGCTCCATATTGAGACCTAAGCGGTACTCGTATGTGTATAGTCCATGGTATAGCCTTAGAGCCCGTGTTTCCCCGGCAGACTTCTGCCTTCCCAAGAGGGTTTTAATCACCTCAAATTTCTCCGTATACTCCTAAACGGATGCTATATGTGTATTTGCCTCCGAGACCTCCTTCGGGAAGGATGGGGCTTCCGCAGCGTCCCGGCTCCAAGCGGACCGGGTACGTTTTCCCAGTGTTATCCAATCTCACCCAGTGAGGTAGTGCTTTGACAATGGTGAGTGGAGCTACTTGTTCTGAGCCCCGGCCTACACCTAATAGGGGCGCAGGCGGCTCGCACAGGGCACTGGAAGGGGCAGCACCCATGGCGCTTTGATAGGGATCCCATATTCGTCGGTCATCCGACGTGGCGTCGAGAGTGACCGACTGAAAGGGAACGTCTCGGTTACGTATGGTAACCCTCGTTCCCTGAAGGAGGGAACGGAGACGCCACGTCCCGTCGCCATGGTTGCTGTACCGCCGCTGAGCTGCCGGGTTCCCGGCTCGGCTCCTCAGCGAAAAACTGGTATGCATTGCACCTGCTGCCCTCTTATACTCACGCAGTGATCAGCGGCAGCTGGATGCAATAATTGCATGCCAATGTGCATTGGCTCGTTTAGTTTACACTCGAAGTAGATTGGTCTATCGAAGCGATATCCCATATTCGTCGGTCATCCGACGTGGCGTCTCCGTTCCCTCCTTCAGGGAACGAGGGTTACCATACGTAACCGAGACGTTAACACTAAACCTGATGTGATGTGATGTTATGCAGGTGAGCAGTCATGAATTTCCCATGAGCATTACCAGTTATTGACTTGTTTTCTTAGCATTGAAAGTCTTGACAAATCACCCATTGGTTTAAATCAATATCATCTTCCCCAATTAGGAATATGTGAGGACTCTGATTAGTTGCATTGTCACACAGTAAATAATGAGAGACCATCATTAGATGCCAGCTTATGAAGAGCACCATTAATCAGCAGCACCCGTGGGTAATCACTAATATGACTGCCAGTGACCAAACGCACCCTCCAGTCTGCAGCTTAGCCACATTTAGTTCAAATGAGAGCCGCGAGAACCTTGTATAGTTACTGCTGTCCAACACTTTACCCAGTGTACAGTCTTGTATTTGTTTGTTCAGTAGTGTTTCCTTTTCTCATTGGATATTCAGATATGTATGTTCATGCAGTTAAATGCATTGACAGGATTGACTGCCTGCATCAAGCCTGTGCAGTTATTTATTTTTATTTTTGTTTTATCAGCTTATCTAGTTTTGGTTTTAGAGGTGGCTCTTTAAGGGGGGTTAATTTCTCAAGGGAAAGACAGTATTAGCCAGCTGTGCTATAGTGTGCTAAAACAGACTGTCAGCATGGTAAAACCCTGTCTCAGAGTGCTTTACATCCCCCAACATTACAGCACAGCTTCTGTACTCATCAGAGCAGTGCAATTGTAGCACATTCATTACCTAACAATAAACTTCAAGACAGTTACTGTCTGATCTCAAATAACCAGCTGTGAGCAGTGTCCACATTATTTTGCATAATCTTTCCTTTGTGGAGACTATGAATGACAGGCTTAATATCATTAACCTTTTTTGTTTTTGCACAGAAATGTTTAATCTCCTTCGGTTAATGTGTTGAGTTTTTAATTGCTGGTGTTTGTATTCAACGGATGGAGTTTCTGTAGCCATTCAAAATGCATCTCAAACTGCTTGAAAATATCTAGTTTTGCACATCTTTAATGTTTCTAGCTTATATGTGGTAAAAATGTATTTATGTGACACTAGGATGTCAGCAATAGCTATTGGTATTCATCTTGTGCAGACAGATGTTGGTGAGAATCCTTTCTTGTTGGTATTATCGGAGAAAATGGAATGAAGGCTTTATCAGCTGGCAGAGGAGTGGACACGTTCATTCGGTGATGGAGAGAGAGGGAAATTATCACAGAAGTGTTTTGGGGATTTCTTCGAACGTTCAAGGCGAAGGACGATCCACAAATCATTTTCATTTCCTTCAACCTGATTGGAATTTTGATTGCTGTCGCTGGCTACGAAATGCTGCGTTCTAAAATGGGGACAGCAGAGTGAAATCATCCAAGCGTTTTATCTAGGTTTAATTCCTACCTGTTGTCCATTCCTGGCTTGATTACATTTACATTTAAGGCAGTGATTATGGAACAGTATGCACCTCTGTCGTCATAGTAGGTGGAGAAAATTGTTACTGTGCAGCACTTAGCATGGAGATGAATATGTTAGGGGTGGGCAGTATGATCAGTCTTATATCATTGTATGCATAATTTTATATCATGGCAACTGCATAAATACCAACATATTTATTTTTGCAGGAAATGTAATGTAAATGTAGAAATATAAGACTACTAGCTACTAGGGATGCACGATATTGGATTTTGGCCGATATTCGATATGCCGATATTTTCAAAATAATTTTGGCCGATGCCGATACCGATATCGATATATATACAAATATATACTGATATATTTAAACTTTAATTTTACTGAAGAGAAATCCATGTATCTCTTCTGTACTGATTCTATCATAAATTTATTATTTTACAAATGTAGACAGACATTCACATCTGAAAAACAGGTCAATTATTTCACTTGGAGAATATCGGTTTGGCTCATCGGCAGAAATATTCATATCGGCCGATACCGATAATGGTCATTTTAAGCTTTTATCGGCCGATACCGATATTGTGCCGATATTATCGTGCATCCCTACTAGCTACTTTATTTTTATTGCATTTTCTTTACTAGAAATTATATTATTGTCACTTTTAACTATTGTCAATTATATTATATGTCTCCCTTTAAAGACTATACAAAATTAATATGATCAGTTTCACAAATTCTAATATTTGACTTAGTGACTTAGTGCATATTCTTTAATTATTTCTCATTTTTGTTCCATTTATTTTTGCATGTAGTTTTATTTAAAGGTTTTAATTCAGTTTTAAATACTGAAATCCAATGTGCAGTAGATTAAGTAATGCCTAATGCAACCAGTTAGTAATTTTAGCGTTTCAACTTAAACTTATTATCTTAAAATAAAATTCTCTCATAGCTGTATGAGTAGTTTTATATCATGGTAACTGCATAAATTGCAATATAGTTATTTGTCCAGAAAATTAAATGTAAATGTAAAATTCTAAAATCACTAGTGAAAATGCTCATATTTTGCGTTTTTCAAAAGTTATAATTGTGTTTTTTTCTTTAATGAAAAAATAATGACATACAGTTTTTCATAAAACTTAAATAAAATAAAATAAAATAATGTTTTACTGTTTGGCATGTCCCTCCTTTACTAAAATGACAGCAATATCAGCAAGTCGAATCTCCATTTATTTTTGTACAATACATATTGTTCAGCACTTCATACAATTTAGACTGATCCAAAGCAGCCTCTAACAGTATTGCACAGTAAAGTAGCACAATCAGTGATACAATTTCAAAAATGAGACTAATCCTAGTTCTACTGAATTTGAATATCAGTGTCACAAAGGATTATATTTTAAGATTTTCAAATATTTCTGAATTTTATATAATTTTGATTTGTGCAAATATCTCACCATTTACTTATTTTAGACATGTCCCACTCCGTAGTTTTATATTTCATGTTTCTCTCAAATAGCATGTAAATATTACATAACACAGTCCTGCCCATTCACAATCCATGTGGATCTTTCTGGCATCATGCTGTTGTGCCACCACACTGCCTGACCTTACTGTGTACTTATTTATTCATTGATCTGTTCATTGTATTTATGGAAGCCAGTGTAGTCTAAGGACCAATGTCGATGTGCGGCCCACTCTCTCATGTCATATCGCCCCTGCAGGCTCCACGGGCTCAGCCGATCCAGTTTAAATATTTAAGTTGTGCAGATGACAGACCATTAGCATGCTGTTCAAATGTCTGAGAGCTCCCCGCCGAGCACACTCGCTTGGGTGTTTGTGTATGTATTTATGTGCGTGCCACGGGAAATTGCAGTCATAGACCGCTGGAACGAGGCAAACCACGGGTTTACCAAACACAATTAACTCTCCTTCAGCTGAGCAGCTGCTAGGTATGTGTGACAGGGAGTCCAAATAAAGTTTACATCTTTAATATTAAATTATCAAACCCAGTAAGAAAAAAAAAAAAAAAAAACAGCTCCGTTTCACTCAGCTGACCCATCTAGAAATGAAATGGCGAACAAATATTATTGAACGATGGAAAACGGAACAAACTGGGAAAGGGCAATAAGATATTCATTTAATGTATTTCACATTTCATCGCATACGTGTCAGGCATTGTAATGTTGTCGCGTCTCGGGGTGAGTCTCAAATGGCGACAGAGCAATATGGATGTAAAACCTGAGGCGTTTACAGCATTTCATCAGCGTACCGGGGCTTATTTTCCAGGGGAGTCTCTTGAGATTGTTTAATTTTGGCTCCTGACTTAGGAAGCAGCAATTTTATGGTGTAGCATTAAAGGGATAGTACACCCAAACATGAACATTCTGTTATTATTTATTGACCTTCATGTCTTTCAAAATCTGTATGACTTTCATTCTTCTCTGGGACACAATAAGATATTTTCATGATGTGAAATTTATTAGGGTCCAATTTGCTGTTTTGAATTCCATTGCATTGTTCCCCACAGACAATGATGGACCTTGGAAGAAAATATTTTACATTTAAATGGATCAAGCCTGTTGTGCTTTGAAAAAATCTAATCAAATCAACCCCCATTTTGAATAGAGTATGAAGTATTTATCAATTTGTACCTTGATTTTAAAGTGGACTCAAAATTATTTTTTGTTGTAATTGTGTCTCAGTCCACATCACTTTGTCACTGGTGTTTTAGAAAGCAAAAGAATATTTTTTTTAATTAATTAAACTATAAAATAAAATAATTCTTATTATTTTATCCCCAAGAGAATTATAAATTACTATTGTAATAAAACTGAAAAATTTAGATTTCTTCTCTTGCAAGGGTTAAACCTTAAAGCTTTTATTTTGCTGTTTTATCTGCAGTTCCTTTGAGAACAGTTTTACAAATACATCTCTTTACAAATCCAGTGAATTGATCCATCCACAAAAATGGAGTTTGGGGTTATGTAGTTTGAACCGAGCCACTCTGAGATGCTTGAAATCATCGGATCATGAGCTGCTTGCATTTAAGAACACAGCGCCTTGTATAGAATTTTTATTTTTGGCTGAACTAATCATTTAACTGCAACTTTTGGCTACAGTTTTTATCTGCAACTGTAACCAAAACACATTTGAACTGGCAAGCAGGTACTTGCTAAACAGACTTCACTTTCTGCAAATTAGCGGGCTCTACATTCATGGTTTTCCACAGACAGGCGTTGTTTATGAGCGAGGTGTGCCGTCAGCGCTCTAGAGGTGCTGTCATGTCAGTGTGCAGACGTGCGGGGTGAGTAGTCTTGACAATTGCCGCAGGCCCAGAGGCTCCAGGCAAAGACGAACTACTCTTACACGGCTTCAACATATCAACAATTTTATCCTTCTGCTTATAAAACAACCCATTTCCTGGGATCATATAAAGCTTCACTATTCTAGAAATTCATTATAGTCCAGTCAGCCATCATTCAAACAATGACAAGTTGTGGTCTGTGTGGTTTTGATTTCAGTGTGAGAGGTGGAAGATTGCAATTGTGTGTGAGGGGCGAAATTTTTTTTTTTTTCAATTTAGTTATATTTGTTTGTCAGAATGTGTTTACCAGGAACATTTTATTTGTGTCCTATACAGAGTAAATACAAGGTTCTGGTTAATCACAGATCCAAAATGGTCCAATATGTACAGTAATCTACATTATATGTTGTTAAAATATTTAGTTTTGTTATAATACAGATACATATGTATGAAAGAGGATAAGGACCAATAAATAAACAAATAAAAATAAAAACATATCAAGATCAAAGTCAATATAATGCGTGATTAAACTAAATTTTTGAGTATAAAGTCGTTGGCTTTGAGAAAAAAAAGTTGAACTAAAATGTTGAAAATAAACTCTCTTGTGTGTTTGACTTGAGTAGATCATTTAATATATACAGTATATTAGCTGAACGATATTAAGCTGCTTGATATTAAATGTTGGTGTGTCTTGTGTTGTACTATTTTAATGTACTATCCTAATTATGAACACACTGGTTTGTAGTGCAAACACTTTTACCATTTACTGCACATTGTTATTCTCCTCATTATTCACCTATAGTGCCTAATGAACCTGAAGTCTCATCCATAGGCTTACTTCTGCATTGAAGAAAAAGGTGGATACTTCATTACTGTATACTAATTTATTCAGTGTCTTTGCTCTGGGTGGATGTCAGCTGTGGTCTTCTATTTATTGACCTCTATCCTAGGCCCAACAAGACAGCTGGTCAATAGCATTGAATAGTCAGGTGTGTGCGAAAAATGTCCAGCGTTTGGCCAGTTCAGATATGAGGGACCTCACCAGAGCTGGAGACAGAGGAGCTCTCGTGCCTCCAGGAGCTTTCAACACTGCAGTAGATCATTTATCTTACATGTTTCAACGTTGCCCGAACTCTATTATGCAAAGGAAATGAGATCGGGCTACTTCTATTTCATGGTTTGTCAGCTTGAAAAGAATAGACTAATCGCTTTCATATGCACGCAGCCTCATACATATATACAACTTGTATTTGCAGATACTGTACACTCACGCAGCGGCCCTCAATTACACTGGGGGAAAAAAGACTGTCTAATTATCCATGTCTATGTTTTTGTTTTGTATCATCAGTTATAAGGGATATTGTTATGTTTATCTCTTCAACAAGCTTACTCAAAATTAAGTTTCTGATTTTGTCAGCAATAATGAAAATAAGATGCCAAGAATAGTCATGATTAAATGAAATTATTTGAATTAAAACATATATATATATATATATATATATATATATATATTAATATGAAGAAAAAAAAAAGAGTTAATATGTTTGAAAGGGGGAAAAAAGAAGAGAGAATGAGACTGGTCTGATTGAGCTGCTTAAGAGGAAATAGCTAAATTTTATTTTATTTTTATTTTACAGGCACGGCTCACCTGTTAGGGCAGGTATATTCACCCAAAACATAGAACCCTACATAAACTGAATAAAAAAATACACGTAATTTTGCAATGTACTGAAAAGTGGAGAATGCTGTAATTGAGAGCTGTTTGGGCCATTTTGAGACTGCTCCACTTATTTTCACATTACCATAGCTCACTTCAGACCAAGACAATACATTACGGTACACCTCAATTTACGGTCTGGAGCCACTACTGCTCTGTTCTATTCTATTATTATATTACAGGGCTTACAATAAATAATTATAGTTGTTAAAACGTAATAAACTTTGTATGTATGTATTTTGTGAAGATTTTGTTGAAGATTAATTGTGCATGTATGCTTTCAAAAATATACTTGTTTACCAATGGAACGACAATATAGTGAAGTGCTTAATGAACTTTGAAACATAAAAAAGGTTGTTGGTAATTATGAATTGTTAGTAGAAAAATCTGTAAAAAAAAAAAAAAAAAAAAAGTAAAAATATATGATGTGTTGCGATTTTTGCCATTTTGCAGGTCTGTCTTGAACACATTTTAAGCCATTTTTAAAACACGCAAAAATAACATGTTAAATATTGACTACATTGATAGGGCATTTTTTTCATACCACAAAAACTATAGCTAAAAAATAAAAATAAATAAAACCTGGAAAGTGCACAACTCATGGATCTGTGTTTGCGTGAGAAGTCTTGTGTGATGGAATTACTGCGGAAGCTGTGTCTTCTGCGATTGCTTGTAGAGACTAATAGTTATTATTCAGCAGCTTCTCCATTCAGACGAGCAGAAAAAAGCAGGATTAGATGCTCATATCCATAACAGAGGCAAGCTGAGCAGACTGATAACAGTGATGTGGGCAGAACCTTTGGGTGAGCAGACCCGTGTTGATCGACTGCTCTGGTTAAACAGGAAGCATATGGACCTGTCCGACATCCACAGGCACGGGTCTACCTCGTTAAAGAGTTACTGTCACAGAATCCCATCTCCTCACTCATAATTCTCTCATATCTACTGGGTGGGCGCTCTGTACTCTGGCAGGGAGCGGAGTGCTTTATTTTCAGCCGGTGTTTGATGTTTTATGCTGCAGATGCCTCTGAGAGAGAAGGCGGCTCTGCTTATCTCTGCTTTTATTTCTCTGTAGAATATCTAAGCCCTCCTAAACCCATTCCAATGAAGATGGATTGAATTCCATAACGGTCGACATGTTTTTTTTTTTTTCTATCTGACGTATTGTTTCTGGTAGCTACATGCTTTACAACCTGTCATTTAGCAATGAAAGTGCTTAGAAAATAGTAGGTTTTATGTCTAATTTGGTGCTTAAATAGGAGCAAAAATGAAGTGCAAACTGTAGCACCTGTGCAGCGTTGCTCTTACAGTCTTTCACGAGTACAGATGTAGCCCCCTAGAGACTTATGGGATGATCACACTGGCAGTTTCTGTATCCAAAATTACATACTTTCATCTAATATGCTTTCCTTCATCTAACAAGAATAATTTGGTTACACTTTACTTTAATAAGGTGTCTTTGTTTCCCTGTTACAGTGTAATTATTAAATTATGTCCTGAGCAATAATAGCTCACAGCATGTACTTTTTATTGGGTTAAGGTTTGGTTTAAGGTTAGTTTCCTGTAATTATGCTAAATAAAATATAAACAAGTAGATCGAAAGAGTAGAGAAAGCTAGTGTTTTTAAAGAAAACAAGCAGTTAGAAAACGAAACGAGAGTTCAAGTGTTAGGGTCAACAAATAGATAAAATAGATTTAGAATAGAAAGTGTTAGGCTGTTAAATAAAGATGGAAGATATGTGTTTTTAGCATTTTTTTTTTTTGAAGATGGCCATGTGAAATATAAAATATTTCCAAATTCATAGTTATTACAATCCTAGCTGATACAGATACACTGAGAATCATTTTCTTGTTATTACCAATGACCAGTGAATGTATATTATTACAATTCTATTTTGATTAGTCTTACTCATGTGTGTGTGAGATATTTAGAATAATATAGAGATATTTAGAATATTAGATTATTGTATGTTGAAAACAGTTTTGCAGCTTTATATTTTTGTGGAAACTGTATTTTTTTATTTTTATTTTTTATTTTTTTGTAATCTAAATATTCTAAATATTTGTCAATACTATATCACAGCAATATAGAATTTTAATAATACGTATTTACAGGTCATTGGTAATAACAAGAAAAGTATTATCGGATTATCTGTATCAGCCAGGATTGTAGAATATGGGTATCTTACACAGCATTTATTATATACTGTATATTACGGTATTAATGATTATGTATGACCACAAAGTAATATAAGACCACAAAATAATATGAATTTGCTATGAAATATAAACATTAAAATAATTTACATCAATAACATATCAGTGAAATATTGATCGTTAATTAATTATGAATGAACATATGTATTTTGTGTATTTAGCATTAACAAAGCATGCTGTTAAAAATATTGTTTATAGTTCATGTTGAATAATGTATTAAATAGTTAACATAAAAGTTAACACTATTATAATATATAATAATTGTATCAGTATGATATTGTGCATCGCATACAGGTATTTCTTTATTATATATAATAACAAAGTTATCAATATTGAGTTTCCAAAATTTCCATTAACATAAACAACAGCGACCATTGGTGATGCAACAAAGCAGCTGACAGACTTTACATAAAAGAACTATCCAAAGATGTATCAAATCAAAATGTCTTTGTTGTCCGCTTGGGTCTTTGTCAGTTAACTACTTTATAAATGCATTGCTCCAGACCCCTGGCTATTACTCAGAAGATTGCTTGATCATTAAGTTTGATGTGTTGGGGAAATTTCATCATCTCCTGCTATAGCTCGTTATAAACCTGTTTGTGGAGCGCAGCATGCTGTCCCATCAGCCTGTGTAATACATCACTGTGAGAGGTTGGCGGGGTCTGTCATTAGCCACCTGCTTGAGTCGTACTCTTTATGCGATCCTTGCTAACACCCTCAGGCTCCTCAGATATCCCATACTGGCACGACCTTTTAATGATGTTAATTTTGTTTTGGTTACAGGCTAACTCTTTCAAGATTTATATGTTGAGGAAACTCGATTAAGCTTAGAGGTCTCTTGTCAACATGTACCACACTGATTTAAGGTGAAATTAATGGCTGTCCTTTAAAAGATTCCTTCGGAGGTGAAGCGTGTAAAATAGTAGTAAAATATAGTGTGCAGAGAAAACTACAAGTAAGCCACAAGTACGCAGAGTTCCTGAAGTGGGCCGCAGTGTACTCTGGTCAAGCCAGGGGTTGGCAGACCACCTGAGTTTGTGGTACACCTACCGGGATGCAGCGAAAGCAATGGTACAGTAGAGGTCTTGGGGAAACGCGTATACCATTCAATAATATTGGTAATATATATATATATATATATATATATATATATATATATATATATATATATATATATATATATATATATATATATATATATATATATATTATTTTAATTGAAATCTTTGGTAATATTTAGTGCTGTCAAACGATTAATCGTGATTAATCGCATCAAAAATAAAAGTTTTTGTTTGAATAATATATTTGTGTGTTCTGTGTATATTTATTATGTATATATAAATACACACTCATACAGTATATATTTACAATGTATTTACATGTCTATATTTATATTCATTTAATTTAGATTATAAATCAGTATATTTAATATATTAAAATAACATATTTTTTCTGAAATATATGCATGCATGTGTGTGTGTGTATATATATATATATATATATATATATATATATATATATATATATATATATATATATATATATATATATATATATATATATATATATATATATATATATATATATATATATATATATATATTCATACATACATACATACATACATAAATATACACAGTACACTTGCATACATTATGTAAAGAAATATTTTATTTTGGATGCGATTAATCGTTTGACAGCACTAGTGATATTATAATTGCCTGACTTTCACTATTGATTAATTCAGTTAAGTTATTACTTTATTCAAAAAATGTACAAAATAAATTAGTGTATGCAAACAGTTGGGTCCCTACGGTTATAGAAGCCCAATTAACTTTTAAGCTGATTTCCATTTATGGAAAAGTCATGGAATTGTTTATAATGAAGAAAAATGATCCTAGTCAGCTTTCACATATTTCATCAGCTATTTAATAAGAATAAATAAAAAATCTAGAAATAATAAACTTATTAAAATGGTTGGCACCAATCCTGATGTCAGTGAAAATGTTAATTAAATTGTTATCATACATGTTAGTTTTGACATAAAATTATTTTAGAAATCCATTAATAATGAATCCAAAATAAATTGAAAAAAAGTCTCAGAAATGCTTTTGTTCATAAGGTGTGGAATCTCTGAATAATTATTTCCAATTCATTTGGTGTCACTAGTGGTGTGGAGGTAACACTTCAGCATTAAAATTTCATACTTCACAGCGCAGATCATGCTTTATTAATTTTTGTATAATAATGTAATTTTTCTCTGTTTCAGGTTTGCATTGAAAGAGCCACAACTCTAAAGCTAGATATCCTCTGAGTAATGCCTGCCGTAGTTTACAGACTTAACACCAGGCTGGTCATTTCTCAAATTTAATTGGATGCATTTAATCACTCTTGTAATTAGTTTGCCTATTAACCTATAGTCATTCAACAACTCCCACTTGTTTGGATGGCGTCGTTTGATTACTTGAATCACTCTCATCCTCATTCATTTGCATGTCAGATAATCATGTGTATTTAAGAGGACATTGCTTCTCACCTGCAGTCAACACAAAACTCAGCCTTACCCATGACTTTGAGTTCAGAACTGAGCAGTTCTTACTGGTAGGATTGGTTGTTTTGAACATTTGACATCACTGCATTTAATCTGTTGAGTTAAATGTCTTCATTAGCAACTCTTTTATTCCTTTTCTGTATTTGGCGTTGATATTCAGCCTGTTGCTCCAGCTGTTACAACAGGTCAATGAATGTGACACCAAAATGCAAGTTCTCCACATTATTTCCTGTGCCATCGAGAGAGTCAGCATCCAGGTGAGCTTCAAACCTTCAGAGAGGTCAAATGAAGTCATCCAAATGAACACGGTTCAATCTTGACTCTAAAATCAGTTGCTTTTCTTGATATTCCTCAGGACACTACTTGTTGTCTTTGCACACTGAAAAACACATATTGATGTCATATCATTACCAGACAATGCTGACTGAGCACAAGGCCACGACCTGCTTTGAAAATAACCTTTAGCTATTGCGTGAGCCTTGACTTGGAGACATTTGATGAATGACATTTATTTTCATCATGTTAGACTGACTCGTGATTTAAGCTTTGTTCAGTCAAACATGCATAAATTACATAAAAGGCGGTCATACCATATGTATGTTGGAAGTAACCTTCCATGTCAAGTTTACGCAGCACAGGAGATATTTACTCCCCTATCAAATGATTTAGTGCTCATCTGTATTGCCTCGTCTTCAGATTAAAGATTATTCAAATAAACAGTATTAAATATGAATGTGTTTTCATGTAGCATGTCCATCCATGTTTTGGTTCATGTAGATGTTCTGTACCACCTTAGGAGGGAATTTATTTCTGTTTTCCGTCATAATGAGCGCAGTAATATATATTTTTACATTTTTTCACTACTTGTTAAATAATGTCTTTTTCTGCTATACTCTCCTTGATCTTTTAAGTTCCGCTTGCCAGAGCTTAGCTCTTTTCAACTTTTGTTAAAGCTCACGTCACTTTATGGTATAAAATCTCAACTGGCTGTCCCATTTTAAAAGGTGTGGAATGTTCTAGGCACGGGACTTAATATGCCTTTTTCTTTTGAACGGTTTTAGAATTAGGGATGTGCAGCATTCTAAAGAAAAAGAGAAAGAGTTTCTTGTGAATACGATCCCTTATCATTTCAGTCTTACACTGAGGGAAGCCCCTTTTTGAGTCACACTGTAAGATATAAAATCACAATTACAAGACATAATAACAATTTAAATCAGCTGAAGCCGTTTCAGCCTAGAGTAAAAAAATAAAAAATAAAAAAAATCAGTTGCATCTTTATTTCTCCCAGTTGCAATATCTGAAGTTGTAATTGTGAGAAATAAAGTTGCAGTTTACTTTTGATTGTGTTTTTTTCTTAAAGGCACAGCAGTAAAACAAACAAACAAACAAAAACACCCACAGTTTGGTAAGACCTTTGTGAAAACCCTAGTTTTGTCACATGTAGTGCAGGCAGGGCTTAAAAATATATTTAAAGGTTCAAATTGGCAGTGTAATCCGATTAATTTATAAAATAGTTTGTAGTTAATTTAAGCATGTTTCTTTTTTTAAAGTTATGCAAATACTGTCATCAGTGGTTGGTGCACAGTGACAGACTACTTACGGTGTATTTAAACTGTTTTCCTTAGAGCAGAAGAAAATGCTGATAAAGCACCAAAATGCTAAGAGCTTGACAGCAAAAAACACAATGTTTGCTAAATGTTGACTAAACTACTGCATTCCATTGCAATGAGAAAGTTTTAAGTTTGTTTGACATTTAAATGTGAAGTATCATTAAGAAGTCAACACTAGAAGCACAGATGAGTTTTACATTTGTATGTAAATAAAATCTATTTTGACGACATTGTTCTGAATAAATAGTTTTTCTCTGCTGGAGAAACATCCCATCACTAAAGGATGCTAATAAGAAAAGTTTTAATGCACCACTGCAAAAATAGACAAGGAGAGAGATGTGAGGGAGAATTTAGACTGAGATTCCAAATGTAATCCATAGGAATAATTCATGGAGTATTGTTCATTAAATTAGGACCCAAATCGCAGGACCGAATAATGCAAGGGCAGCATGAAAATAAAGATCTGCAGCACAGCGCTTATTAAGTAGATTTTGCCAAAAAAAAAAAAGAGAAGTATTTTTATCAGTGTTTAAATCGAAAGATTCTGTATGAGTTTTATCAGTACTATTGTTGTTATTTGTATGTTTTTTTTATTTTTTATGTACAATTATTTCTTCTTACGATGTATTGAAATGATACTGTTAATGTTGCCTTAAATATAGCAATTGTTGCTGATATGGTATTAAAACATAAATAAATTTACAGTTGTTTGTAATTTGTAGTAATTTAATTTAATTGTAGGATAAATGGTTCATAACATGCAATTTTTCAGGGAAGTTAAAAGAAAAATAGGGTAAAATATAGTGATGGTAGTGATTTTGATGATGATGACAATAATTTTTTATTACTATTATTATTTTATGTATTTATTTTTTAAAGTATCATTCTTTGAATTTATTTCTTTATACATTTAATTTCATTTATAATTTATTGACCTGTATTCAGATTTTTTTTTTACATGTTTTCATCTGAAACATTCAAGTTCAAACAAACATTTATTTTGTGTGTGTTCTTTACAATTGAGATCAGTGCTAGACTCCAACTGCCCCCCCCCCCCCCTCCTCTGTTCTAGAGTCAGATGTACGTGGGCTGCTTGGTTCAGTACATTCCTCTTCATTGGAAGCAGTTTGAAGAACACAACATGCTCTGCTGTTCCATCCTCACTACCCTCATCCATCTCGTATGGGTGCGACATGCCCGAGGGGCCAGGAATGAAACCGGTAACGAGCCTTTGAAATGGTTGAGTCAGGTGTTTAGCATTCTGTCTGTGCTTCAAGTGCTCACTTGAACATCATGTGCGTAGCTTTACCAAAGGGGGCCTCATTTTCACAATCGTCATAGTGTGAATATGAACAAATACCCTCCAGCTCTGCTGAGCACTTCTCAGGTTTTCTGATACTTGCAGAAGACCTTTATTTTTGTACGATACACTCCATCCCTTCCTGCTGTGAGAGTATGAACACACATGTGGACAAGGGCTTGTTACTGATGGGTGTATTTGGAAATTGCCACTGTGCTTCTCCATCTTCCTCCACATGGGATCCCGCAAGCTGCTCATTTTGTTTTGTGTTTTTTTTTTTTTTTTTTTTGCTCCATGAGTCAAGAGCAGTTTCTGTGTCACTCCGGCCCCTGAGGAGATGAGTGACACTCCCATTTAAACCATCCGAAGGATACAGTAGCTGGATATCTTAAGCTCGGTTTAACTGAGAACACCACTGAGCAGCTCTTTGCTCATTGCAAGAACAACCCTTTTCACACTTTCACATACAAAAAACTAATAATAATAAAAATAAAAAAATTAAAAATTAAAAAAATAGTTTTGGCCCAGATCCAGCCCACATTTGGGCCGCATGGACTTCACGTGGGCCACAAAACTGCTTGCTGTCTGGGGATCCTATGCGTTGGGTTTGAAGTGGCGCTGCACAGACCAATCGGTGTATGACATCAAAGTACGAGAGCGATTCAAAAGCACTAGGAGTCGTCTGCTCTCTTGCGGTATTTTGATGTCGGTCGGCCCATTGGTCTGATTGTGATGATCCGCTTCAAGTCGAACAAGCCTAATGATTCAATGAACCATTCGTAAAGAACCATTTACTTCACTTCTAAAAGAATCAGCCATTTGAACGAATCTAATTAATGAAGAAATGACTCGATGACTTAATCATTAAGACATTTACCACCTCCTATTGGCAGTTTTAGTTTATTATTTAAAGTATAATTTCATTAAAAAAAAGAATTTCATATTTCCATAGTAATAATAATAAAATTAAGAAAATAAATTATTAAAGTTATAGTTCACCCAACCAAAAATGAAAAATCTGTCATCATTTACTCACATGGTCCAAAAGAGTAGGCTACATGTAATACATTTTATCAAACAAAATATTTCTTGCTGAACCTTCTTTTTGTATTCTCTGTTTGATGCTTTGCACCACAATGATTTTAAATTATCTTTTTTGAGTAATAACTCCAAATTTGATGTGCGATTAATGTGATTAAAATTAGTCACCACATCATGTAAATAATGCAAACAAGTCATTGGACAACATTACTTTCGACGTAAAAATATAAATAAAAGCTTAGGCTGTATAAAAATGCATGCAATGGATAAAATAAATTTAATAGCTGGACAAAAAGGAAATGATTTTAATCAAATATGTAATGACTCAATCTGACACTCAAGTGTTGAGAGCTGTTTGAGAGGTGGCTGTGCACACTTTTGGCTCAGAGTGGATTAAAGACCAGCTTCCAGAGAGTGCACGCGTACTTTATGGGTTAAAATAGCTTGAATGTTTAAATTGTCATGATTTAAATTGACTTCCAAGTGGCAATTTCAACTGTCCGTATGTGCTCTAGTCAGAGCAAACTCAACGTGGATTTTATGGATGTGAGGTCATTTGTACATTTTGAGAGAGTGAAAGATGCCGGTACCACTCAATCCCAATCACTCAAACTTGTGTGTGAAATTCCATCTAACAGAAAGTTTTCAAATTACTGATCTGCTCTGATGATCTGTTTGGATTCACGCTACATTACATACTGTAGTGCATAAATGTTTGCAGGTATTTCCTGCTTTCTAATGCATTTGTATTTTAAAATAATTTTATATAAATGTATACTTTCACTGGAGCAAATAACCCCACCCCTACTTAACCTACCCACTTCTGAACAATATAAAACATGTAACAGGCAAATAAAAGTACAGCCACAGGTATTTATTGCAAAAACCAACCATAAACAAGCAGTAGGCCAATATAAGGATTACAAACATGTCGTGCAAACATGCCAAGTCTTCTAAAGCCATACGCTATTTTTATGTGAAGAAGAGAGTAAAACATAAGGTTTTAATTTGCCTAGAATGATCCTGCTCCATTAATGCACTCACATCACATCTTATTTAAAAAGATACTCCTATAACATGATGCAATCGGTCATGAGACACACAAAAGCCAATAGCTGATGTAAGGCTTTTTCTGGCAGATTTCTTTGAATGCACGCACAGAAACAGCACTAATGATGGGCAGTCCGGATCATTTTACTGGCTCGGGCCTTAAGAGTCTCGTTTAGTAAAATTAACAAATCTTTTTCCATGTCATTTCATTTATTTTTATCAAAATATAATTGATCAATTAGCATCGCACACCTGTAGGTCATATATAGGTGCGTAGGAAAAAAAGACTGATATAGTCAAAATATGAGAAAATAAGAAAATCCTGCACACTATCAACTTTCAAAACAATAAAAGAAATACTTTAATAGCAACGTTCCCGATCGTATGACCTTCATCAGTCTTCAACATTGTATTCAAACTCCATTGTATTTAAAACAACATGACACATCACAGTGAAGAATTATCAATATCCAGTCAAGATTAGTAATTGAGTAATCATTAACACCACACCACATTGTTAACTCCACAATTACATACATAGGAAATACCAAACATTTTGTCATGTTGTTTTAAATACAATGGCGTTTGAATACAATGTTGATGCCTGATGAAGATCATATGATCGAAACGTTGCTATTAAAGTATTTATTTTATTGTTTTGCAAAGTTTATAGTGTGCAGGATTTTGAAGCGTAGACCAGGAGACTCTTGGGTAATCTTCAGCAGGACGCTTTGTTGAGAACGCGCTGCGTGTTGCTGCAGTAATCAAAAGTCTAACCAAAGCAGTGATACTTTGAAGTTTATATACATTCAAGAAGGAGGGATACATACAGTAGAGATGGAGACAATCTACACGATAAAATGCAAATGCAAATGCATTACAGGAATCAGCCCGACACTGGCATTTTCCCAGCCATGATCTCATCAGCACCAAATGCATGGATGCTAACCCAATCAGTCTGACAGTATCGCCATACCTTCACATTACCACTGAGACGAAGGCACAGCTGTGCCTTGAGCTTAGCATTCACCTTTAACTTGGTGGACCCTGCCCAAAAGTCAGGAAGTGCATAAAGTGTCTCAGACGCCTGGGCTACTTGACTTGATCCTATTGGAATGTCATCATCTTTACCTCAAAATGTAATACACACTTTACATAACGTTAGTTGTTCATGTGATGCCATGTCAGAACAACAGAACAACATATTTTAAACAGATTCTTAAATGTGTAATCCCACAGTCCCCCCTTTGATAGTTCTAATAATGCTCACATAACACAAATTTAAACCTTGATAAGTCCATTCTATGGCCGATGTTTGTTAACCTAAGCCCCATCTTGAAGTCATTAACTTGAAAAGGTTACTTGCACATATAAATTACTCTGTGTCTTGTCCTAGAGTTACTTAGGTGTAATAGTTATTTTTAAAATAACTGTTGACACATACAACATGGATGGTAACATGTCGTGAAAACTATATGTAGACACAGAAAACCATAGCATTAGAGTGGAAGTCCTGAAGTCCACGGCACCTGAAAAGCAGTGAAGTCTTTTTTCTGTAGTCCATTCTCCACGTAGATTTTCTCAGGTGACTCTTTGTCCTCATTAAGCTTGTTCATGGATGTCTGAGGTGATGCTTTACATCAGGGTGCTGCTTATAAAGATGAAATTGCATGCACACATACCTGCAAAACAAGAAAACAAAGAAACAGCAGACCAGCATTATATACATAGACATTTTTAGACTTCTGTTGATTGTATAGGTATTTTAAATCTGGTGATTGTATAGTGTTTTCCTCTATCTAGTTTTAAGTAATTTGACACTTATGGACCAGTGAGGTGGAGATAAAACTAATGATAGGGGAAACCTAGTCTTCACCACAAGGTTGGCCCCTGAGGCCTGTTGCTCTTCCCTGGGCTTTGCCCCTATAGTTGGTGTGCAAACTTTACTGTGTGACATCTCCATCCTCTAATGGAACATCAGTCATAACACAACATCATAACCCAAAGAGGAAAGGTGAGTGACTGGAATGTACTGTAATATAGTTTTGAAGGCTGTGAGTGTATTTAACTTTCTCTCAATGAAAGTAAGTGACAGTCACCTTCCTGTAGTTTTATTTACAAACAATCCTTCACCTTTGTTGTGCATTACTTGTGAAATTAAGCACTCACAGCCCTAACAGTTAACACCTGAGAAAGCTGCTCCAACAGTTTGGAGAAGTGGGGAGGTGAGGGCCTGCTTCAGAGTAGGAAGTAGACTCACCAGGAGCTGAGTAACACTGTTCATTTCTCCTAATGTCTTCTTGCTTTTCCTAGACGCTTTCATCAAGTGTCCAGGTTTACCACAGTAATGACAACTGCCCTCCCTCCTAGTACTTTTACATTTCTGTCGGTTCTCAGTTGACCTGAAAGGATGCTGCTGCAATTTTTACTCTGGCTTTAACAAGAGTCTTTTTCCCAAGTAGCTAAACTGTCTAGATTACTTCTGAGAGTTTTGTTAGACCAATTTAGATCTAGGAACGGAAAGGCTTTTCTGTATTTGGCTACAAGGCCATCTGACCAGACGCGGACTAATGGTCCCTTGTCATCTAGCGCACTTTCAGGATCATCGACTATTCCAGTGTCACTGTAGACTGACAAAACCTTTCATTGTATTCACTCACAGTTTCTTTTTCCTTTGCACACAGTTAGTGATTCTGGACCAGTCTATTTTAGGTTCCATGATATTCTTTAGAATTTTCAAAACAACTTCTCTCAAATTGCCTTTACTGGTATGTTGTAATTCAGAAGTAACAGCAGACTCAAAAGTTTTGAATTCATATTCAGTTAGAATTTGTGACATCAGCAGCTACGACATATAGTAGAGATGCATTTTTCTACTCAGTGCTCTTCTAAATTCAGAAAAAATGTGTGCGTGCTAAGGGTACACTCTGGAATAATCTCTCTATATCTTTAGGTCTTAGCACTTTGACAACAGTTTGTAATTGTACAAGAGAAAAGTTGGGAGGAACACTTTCAGTTTCCTCAATTCCCTGAGATATTCTCCTAGCGCCACATACCTTCACTGAATTTACAGGCACATAATTTACTGATTGGATGGCTACATCTGTTTCAAAGAAAGCTTAGAAGTCAGGATAAATGTTATCAGGTTGACAATTTTTGCTGCAGCTTTTGGTGGTTCAATTTCTTATTCAATAAGGCAACTCTAGCACGGAGCTCTTTGTTTTTTTCGTCTAACTAGCACTAAAGCAAATTCTCTATGGCAGCAGATAATGCCTTTCACATTATTCTTGCGAATAGATGCTCCTAGTACCTTTTCACATTCATCTACAGACCAAATCTTGTCTGGATGGATCTCATATTTCTGAGTTAGTACTTGTCTAACTTTCTCAGTCTCTATTAGGTTCATTTGCACTCCTAACGGTAATTTGAATTTGCTATCTGACAACAATGGAGTCACATGACCACCTTTTTCAGTTGTGGGGATTAGTCTAGCATTCTTTCTAAATATTTTGGGAGTGAGACTGTGTTGATGTACGGTATATGACAGTCCTAGTCCTAGTTATTAATGTTCAGCATTTCTGTTTTGAGTTGGGCGTGCTAAAGATCAGTACAGTGTTGCACTTAGCAAGTTTTTAATTAACAGATTTATTTCCTGAAGGACACTTCTTTATTTATACTAGTACACAACCTAACAATTATGACATATATCCGCACAAAATGAAAATGAACATGTCTGTGCTGCTCTGATTGTATAACTCCTGTTGTGGACACGTACTTCACACAACAATGTGTAGAAACACGAAACTAAACTATACTTTAATAATTCACAGTGTTTTATTATAATAGTGTTCTCACAGTAATGTTATATGTATTTGACAGCCCCAGTCATAGTTATTAATATTTTGCATTTCTGTTTGAGTTCCTACTGTCCTACGTTCTGTGCGCTGAAGTGATAATCTCCATAGCAGGCCTACAATGAAGCACTTTAGTGCAACGCAACTCAGCCAAATGCATCTTATATGAAATACTACACATGATGTATATAAAAATGAAATATTGCAACTTACAGTTCTACAAAAGGCTGTGAGTGGCTGCACAAGTGAATTTGACTGCTAGTTATGAAGATATAACTCTATGGATGCATTCTTGCAAATATCATTAGCATATCGTTTCATGTTTAAATATCGTTAAATGCAAAAATGAGAATTTCAGTAATGACATTTAAATGAATAAATTATTACTAACAATTATTTAAATAATAAAGCATACTGTATGTGACCCGTGGTAGCAAAATTAGTTGGAATGCGAACAGGCTAATTTTGTGCTACAGGCAAAAAAAAACAATAATAATAAACAGGAAAATGTTGATTTTGGTCAAATTTGAAGTTTTAACAAAGATTTGTTCATTAAACCCTCATCTAGCATTCCTTATGCTCCAAATAGTACTTAAACATTTAAAAACATCTTTAATTGTAAGTTTTCTGAGAGGAGTACCTTTTCTCTGCTCACTTCTCACACTGATTGACATCCAAAGCGCCCACATAAAGATGACACCGATGGCGCTCTATCCCAATACACATATAGCCTACACAGATTTAGAGTAGGCTAAATATATATGAATTGATGCAAAAAATAACATGTTATATCATAAGTTATATCTTAAGTGAATATTTGGGGAATTTGAGGAAAAAACATTGGATGTGTAACATCCAATCATTAAGTTTTATATTTGAATTCAACAAACAACAAATAAAATGACTTTTTGTTTGCATAATCACTAAAACAATAACATTACCAGTGATTTCAAGATTTTTAATGGAAACAGCTTATCTAATAACGTATTCAAAAATCAAATTTAAAAAAAAGCATTGAAAACGTTTCTTAAAAGGGTAAACCTCACATTTCAGCCTTTAAATGAAGAAAAGCGTTAAATCAAAATGATGATTGATTCATAAATGATTATATGTATTTTATCTGTTCCATAAATAATTCTAAATAACTTATCTAAATTGTTTACTTGTGTAGAATCCACATAAGCTTACAGCAGTGCATGCAAAATCGGTCCGTTTTTTTTTTTTTTTTTTGGCCATACAAATCCTGCTGCACACAAGTGGAATATACATTAAATACAGCCTAAGTTTCTGTAAATCCCCTCTCTGAAACTAGGTGGCATTTATGTAAAAGCTGAATTACAGCTGTTTCCCCGTAACCTCTGTGGACAAACCAGCATTGTGATTAAGAACACTTCTTAAGGTATTACATGGAGCGAAGTTATACTGTACTTGTGTGGAACAGAGTTAATGTTAATTTCTTTAAGGAGTAGTCATTAGCTTGAAAGCTGTTCTTTGTCTTTGAAAGTGCTCTGTGCTTCGGTAACTAAATCTTGCATATTAACATTTCTCGCTCACATTAAAAACCCTTCATTACAGCATCTTCAGTTCTTGCAAATCACAGGCACATGAGTCAGTCTGAAAGATAGCCGAAGGCTTGGCCGAAATTTGCATACTCCGTAAGATCCACCACTTGTGCCAGCTTAGTAGACCTGCTCTCATTATTTTTTATTTATTTTTGCTCAAGTCCTTAGATTTGCATATTAAAATGCCAGCAGTCCTTCAGGAAACCATCTATTGTGTGCATATCTTACCAACCGCCATCAACAGTTTGCTATTAACCTTGCATTTGTTTGTGTTTTCTGTGGCCTCCTCTGTCAGCCATATGGTACCACAGCTGCTGCTCTCCAGCCTGGCACAGAATGCTGAAAAGACAATATTACCAGTGAACATTCAAAGTCAATCATCCCTAAATGGCCCTATCATGGGTCCATCCCCAAAAGCATATTTTTGGCAGATGTTTCAAAATGTATGCTCTCTTTATTGCACATTCAGATATGATTTGTTGACCTGCAGAAGCCAAATTGCCTTGGCACATGCCATGCCTTGCAAAATTGGCCATTTTTATGGATAGAGGTGTTATATGGGAACAGTTTTTGGTAAACTAGGAACTTTTGTAAGACAGCTGGAATTATTGTTGGTAAACGAGATCGTGGATAACTACTTCTCATGGCTGCCAGTGAAGCACGGTTCTGTGATCAGTAGAAAATCTCCATTGGAAGGTCAGAACTCTCGAGCTGAAACTTAATAATAAGCCAAACAGAAATCGTTCCTGGGAACAAAAGATTGCTCTGCTTTCACTGATTCAGTGTGAATAATAAACACAAACCCTGGACCACAAAACCACCAGGTCTTTCTTCTGCGGAGCTTAATTGGAGTTTCAGCACGAGAGCACCCTCTGGCCTTTGGATGGAGATTTACTACTTATTACAGAACTTTGCTTCACTGAAAAAATATGCATGACAATCACATTCGATTAATCATCCAGCCCTACATCAAGCATAGCCAACCACCTTGCTCCTGAAGAGCTACAGCAAGCCTATATGTAGAATTCAGTTCCACATCCACATCTGTCTGTCAGGGTTTCCGTGGGTCCTTAAATTTGGGCTCTTCATACTTGGGTTGATCCTCAATCTAAGGTTTCACGATGAGTAATCAAAGCTGACAAGGTTAAACCCCATAGACTCCAAGATATTCTATTTTCTAGCACAGGAAAGGATCAATACTTTCTGCTGGTTGGCAAAAATCAACATCGTTTTTTTTTTACATCAAACATGCAGTTGTAAATGTGAGCTGGTGGATTGACAAAAAGGTAAAGCATTATAAAAATGTAAATAATTAAGACACTAATATTTATTTATATATTATAAAGTTAATATAATTAATTGATAACAATTGTTTAAAGGGGTAATTTGATACGATTTAACACTCCTTTCTCTTTGGAGTGTTATAAGCTCTTGATGCATAAAGAAGATCTGTAAAGTTGCAAAGACTAAAGTTTCAAATCCAAAGATATATTATCTATAAAAGTTACGAGTCTACCACCTCCCCCCAAAACAGCTCATTCTAACATGCCCCAACATCTCTACATCACGATGTGGGAAAATGTGCATAATGCCCCCCAAATGTTCATGCAAAGAAAGAAGGCGTCATTTTTAGCGATTTTAGAAGCGAAACTACTTTGTTTGGCCTTCCAAAAGAGGACAAAACTAGAAATCAGTGGTTAAGTTGTATTTACAACACAGTTCTGGAACAGTTCTACCCAAATATAAAGATTTGTGCAGCCCATTTTGCGGAGGACGAAGAGTGCTTCCTGTGGGATTAGCCAATGCCGTTGTCTGTTTCTATAAAGTAGGGCAGTTCTAACTTTGCAAGGACAGTCTGGCGCTTCTGACTCACAGTCTGTAAGTACGTGCTCATATTTAAATAATTTTCCACTAATGATTCATACGTGAGTTCTGAGCAGTGTAGAGTAACGCTTGTCATTTCTGCAGACATGGTTTTATGTTTATGCAGCGCAGTACACCTCGCTTTTTAGAACAATGAGCTTTGTAAAATAAGCATGTTTCAGAAGGCGGGGCATAGAGGAGCAACAGTAATGTACATTATGTGGCAAATAATGTTTTTTGAAGCTGAAACCGCATAAACACATTGCATTAATCCAAATACACAAAATAATGTTATTTTTAGCAACGTTATATGACCCCTTTAAATCAGTATAATAATTGATACTTTGGACTCGTCTTCAAATTCTGATTACGGAGGTAAAAATGTATTTTCATTTCCCTAGATCACAAAAGTCGTATTACCATGGTGTGTAAAAAAACACAAAAAAAAACCTTTATTAAAATTTAAATAACAATACAATAATATTTGTATGATCAGTGAAATACTTAATACACCATGTTGGTGTTTGTTGTGCTACTCTTTGAAAAATAAATGCTGATTTTCCAGACAGGTTTCCAGATTCTCATTATTCATGATTTTTGACCAAAAACTCCAGCTTTTATAGTTTGGTGCTAATACAATCTAGATAGTAATACATCCAGACGCATGACAAAAGTACACTGTTGCACTCAACTTTCAAACTACCATTGTTCAATACACTGTTGTCTTTTTAAATTATGACTTTTGGCTTCTACAGTGTGTATCCTTGGATTATTGTATTTTTTTCATCATTGGCCCATTGACAGATACAAAGCTTCACCTAGATCCTGCGGATACTGCATTGCTACCCTCTCTGAGCCCCCAGAGTTCTCCACCTGTGACAGCTCAGAATCAGCAGACTGTCGAAGGTAGTCATGCCCTGAACTTAAGAGCCCTTTGCGGTGGTCTCTGTGATGAACCCTCATCAGTCAGAGGCTGAGTGGACATATCTCTCTCAGGGGAGGGCAAGGCTGCACTCAAGACCAGGCCCTTGAGTGAACCCAGAAAACACATGGCCGCTGGTGTGTTCTTGAGATTCCCGTACTAGACAGCATGGAAATCTGACACAATATCGCACGTGCTGCTATTCAGTCAGAACATGTTGTTTCTTGTGATTGACTGTAAAATGGAATGAAAACTCATTTTGGCAGCATACCCTTGACAACCTGTTATCACAATTTTATCTGAATACAAATGTTTTTTGCTTGCATCTTCATCGCACAGCCTGTTGTTTTGGTAGGACTGTGTAATAAAGCTAATATTCAGCGATTCAAAAACACTTGTAGGAGAAGCCCAAGCTTGTTAGAGTTTATTTTGAAAAGTTGAGTGAGTATAGTGTTCCCTAATCCTTGTATAATGGGTTGAAATGTTTTTGTGTTATTCAAGGTCTGGGAGCAGAAAGCAAGATTCCTTCCTCCTACCTGTTATCCAGCTCAGCACAGAGGTTTCTCAGCCCCCTCATGTTTACCTGCTGGAAGACGGTCTGGAGCTGTGGTAAGTCTCCAAGAATGTTTCTGAGCCAAAGGTTTAATTTAGGAATAAAGCTTCAACCCAGTCCCTAGGTCTTTATGACTTTTGTACAATTCCAGTGAAAAGTATTTGAATTAAAAAGTGTATGCTTTAATGGTTGAAATGGGTTTTGTAGATGAATTGTGGCATCATGAATTGAAAAGTGTTTTTTGACTGTATAGTTAAAAAAAAAAAAAATGAGGTCATCAATTGTTACTGTACATTTAATAATAGTCTTCGTAATATAATATGCTTCCCAAGTTAGAAAATCTGCAGGACTGCAATGTTTTCGGTGTGGTAGTGTAATTTTGTCCAAATGTCCATATCTGTAATTTCATAATACAGAGATTTTGAGAACAACAAGACGGTTTTAATATTTTTCATGCTGCCTACTTAACTGCCTAATTTTACTTTATTTATAAATATTTATAACTATTATAATTTATAACTATTAGTGCAGTGCCATATGCAGAAGCAACACATTGTGCTTCCACACAAGATGCGTTTACAGTGCACAATTTATCCATGGGTTCTACAACAATTGATTCTCCATTTTTATTGTTTTATTGTAGTTACTGAAAGGCTTTTTTAGCCTTGTGATTGTGCATTTTTATATTTTGTGACTGTGAAAGTAGCATTGTCCATTGTATATACATATGTTTAATAATTAGAGGAAAATTTATACATTTAGCAAGGATGCTTTAAATTGATCCAAAGTGATGATAAAGACATTTATAATGTTATGAAATATTTCAATAAATGCTGTTCTTCTAAACTGTTTATTTAGCAATGCATTTGTGCGCCCATGGGCATGCTGGTCTTAAAAAGAGGTGTGTTCAGGCGCATTGCTGGGGCATTGCCATTTTAAGGAGCTGAAAATAGACTGCGCCATAGACCAACTCAAACCTGGTCTAAAGTCTGGCGCAATGTTTTTTCTTTGTTATTTAAAGAGCGTGTTAGTATACAGTTTTTATACTAACATGCTCTTAATAATGCATAATTATTTTTTGTAGGCTATTAAAATATATATGGATATATATTGAAATAGCAAAAGTGGATTCGGACACGCTCTGAGTGCACCTGCGCCGTGCGCTTTACACTTTGCGTTAAGGTCGTTGAAATAGGGCCCTAGGTGTTCATTAGTTGGCACTGTCCATGCCAAGTTTTGTCAATTCAACAAAGCATTATAGATACAGCAGTTTGCAAATAAATAAATAAAGTTTGATTTCAATCCTTATTATTAGAATTGGCAAATTAATCAATTTGTACAATTTCCTGAACTTCAAAACTCTTTAAACCCTATCAGATGTTGTTTAATGACAGATAAAATAATGAAAAAATGTGTTGTTGTGTTTTTTGTTTTATTATTATTCCCCACTTTGGCCTAAATTTTAGCAATTCCTTCTTATTTTAGATATTTAACTTGTAAGTCTTTGTTTTTAAAATAGGAAAATTAGTTTGGCTGCACTGCTCAGACTACTTGCAAAACAGTAGAACCAACATGACAGAATTTGTATCAAATCGTGAATCAAGACTTTCCTGAAAAAAAAATCATGATATTATATTTTTTGTCATATTACCCACTCCCTAACTCACCCTTTTTATTATAATATTAATTATATTCTCACTTATGTTTCTAAAGACCTTTTTCTCTCTCTCTTTTACACTCTCTCCGTTTCATATTCTCAGTATTTCTGCATCTGTTCTTCTAATAGGGTCTGATCTTCATATCTATACTGTCACAGTTTTATACAATTTATATGCCTATATGAATATATATCACTGGGATCCCATATCTCTAACTCTTCTGATTTCATTCAATTTTCATTGTTACCTATTGGGCCCTGTTGCTTCCTCTGCATTGTTAAAGATTGAATTCTGTTAAAATGTGTTATGATATGATATTATATTACACTGTGGTGGGCAAAATTGTTAGAACAGTTGACATATTTAAGAGGTTCATTTTGTTTTTATTGAATTGGCCATTACAATACCCATTAAATGAACTATTACCAAAACAGAACTACGTGTGACAGAAGAAATCTGCTGGAGCATTGAAAATGATGGCCCCCGAAGTCCGGACCTCAACCCCATTGGGCAAATATGGGGCGAATTGGAAAATAAACTCAACAGATCTATTGTCCATTACAGGAAAGCCTTTGGCTTGAGTTGCAGAAGGCATGGGACAACATTAGTGTTGTTCTCAGGTAATATATTGACACTATGCCAGAGAGATGTGCTTCTGTAATTGATGCAAAAGCTGGATATACCAAATATTAAAGTTAAAAGTGGATAAAAAACAGTACAACCCACTTCATCTGCTATTTGTTGTGCTCAGAGAAACCATCTGCATGTTTTATGAACTTTATGAAATAAAATCTTGTTTTGGAGGCCAAAAAAAAAAAAGTCAGAAGTCATCTGTCAGGTGTTCTTACAATTTTGGCCACCACAAACTGTTGATAATTCCTTCAGTGCATAAAAAGTTCAAATCTGTCATAAAATGCTCCAAAAACCACATGTGACTCATGTGGCTTTTTCACCTCTGCACTCCACGCTGCTCTGCAATGCCGATGGTGAGGGCAGCACAGAATAATGTGGCATGCACCCTCCTCCAGCTCTTATGCTGTTTTGTTCACAGCATGGGTCCTACTCTGCAGCTGGCCACTGCGGTGAACATAAGGAGAGGACAAATTTCCAGCTTTCTGTCAGCTCTCTTCACACAGCTAGCTTGTCGCTCACAGTTGTACATGAGGGTTACCTAGTGGCATACTGTTGATGAATAGAACATCACTATAGCAACCAATTTGGATATGGCTACACTGTCTGAATCCTAGTCCTCATTATGGGATGCAAGAAAAAAGTGGCACAGCAGCAATTGAAACCCATGTATTCTAATAATATTACCAAGAGGCAGCATGTATACTGAAAACAGCGATGGGTCCAGGACAGATCTTTGTGGCACTCCATACTTACTAACTTAGATGATTCCTCATTTGAATAAACAAAGAGGTAACGGTCAAACATGCAGGATTAAATAATTTCAATGCCTGTCACTGAATACTTTTTAATTTTGTAATCAGTCTATGAGTATGTTGTGGGCTACAGTGTCAAATGCAGATTAAGATCAAGTAAAACTACTGTAGGAAGGCAGATGCAGCTTTGGTCTGATGCAAGAAGCCATTTGTAATTTTGAATAGTGCAGTTTCTGTGTCATGATGGTGCCTATCACTGTTTCACAAAAATGATTAGTGCTTATTAGTACTGCAAAAGTTTTGTCAACATTGGTAGTAACATTAAATGTTTCTTGGGCAGCAACCATCATTTTAGAATTTCTTCAGGATCATCTGACTCTGAAGACTGGAACAATATTACAATAAAAAAAAAAACATATTTAGTATTTACATTTTTAAAAGTTTTTTAAAAGAGTTTTTCCATTCTGAATTGAGAGTAAATTTGTTCACACTTTTATATTAACAAAACATTTTCATGTATTATATTACATAGCCTTTAAATAGGTTGAAATTTACACAATCCATTGACCTTTCAAAGGTATACTTGAGGATATGGGTGTCACATTTCAATTCAGTCCTTATTTTTGTTCAAATCATTCCTAGCCTCAGGAATACAGCTAAAGCATTGCAGTGGTATTACCTGCCCTCAATCTAAATGGGTTTCCAGTTGTTGGATACTTTGTCCTGTCAGCTAGTGACACGTAATGCTTAAAAGATTTGTGTGACAAATTGCCTGTCCAGATACATTGATAGCATGAATCATTGGAGTCGTGCCTCAGGTGAATGGAACCAACCCTTTTTTTATATATAACTGCCACATTACACTTAGCCGTGCTCTCAAGCAAAAAAAAAAAGACGCTGAGTCAGGAGGAATCTTATGCATATATTAATTTATCTCCAGCTCCGGGTTTAAACTGTGTGTCCTACATAATAATCGATATTGTCTGTGAAAAGCCCAATGCTACTTTGTATTTACCGTACTGTAGATTTCTTTTCTACTGCTGAAGTTCATACACTCCCCATTATTATCTCCCTTCTGAGTGAATTTCTTTTCTCTCCATTCTGTCAGTCATCTCATTCTCTTCGCTCATTTTTTTTGAAGAGGGTTCATTTGCTCCCTTTAAGTTCAAGGCTTCAGACTCGCTCTCTGGATTTGTTGTTGTTCCCCGCTGTCCATTTATCATTTTCTCTGAGTCACTCTATCTCTCTTGTATCAAGACAGAGAGTCGCTCTGTACAATAACCCGACCTGCACAAAGACTCCTCTGTAGCCTCTGGATCCAAAATAGCAGCACTTCAACAAATTTAGCGGCACCCATTCATTTTCTGGAATGCTTTTATGAAAGATTGAATATTTTGTTTAAAGATGGAAGATGTTTGGCTTGCAGCAGGCCTTTTTATGAATTGATGCCACTGTAGTTTCCATGGGCACTAAAAGCATAGTTCTTTCATTGTAATATTACTGTCATTTAAAGTATTTTTTTGTCATGATTACCTAGCAACGTATTTGATTGAAAAAGGGTATTGCATATTAAATGAAGGCTTTCTAAATGGCATGATCTTTCTCTTCATGCTGGTTGGTGACTAGAGAACAGCCCTGCCATCACACCTGCGCTTTTGAGGATCTTCCAGAATATGTCCTCCCTGCTTGGTCATTAGTTGCCTTTTAAGTGTCCACTTTCTTTTTAAATTAAATATCAAGATGAAAGCCAATGCCAATTTAACTGTCAAACGGACATGCCCTGAAATGCAAGTCACAGACTTTTCTGGCTGAATTCATCATCTTTATTTAAATTCTTGTTGACCTCAATCCTTTGAAATCATTTTTAAACGGTATATTTTGCCATTATTTTTCTGTATTTCCTTATCCCTGCGTCATTACAAAGTCATATGATTTTTTTGCTCTAAATTACAAAAAGTGAAAAATTTCCTGTACACTCCTCTTAATTTAATGGAGGTGTATAAAGACTAAGGACTAAGTATAAACACTTGTTTGGTTAAGCTCCAAAAAGGATGCAAATGCACCATTAGAGTATCATGAAAGTGGTACACTATATTCCTATAAGTCTTTCGAAGGTTTATCAGAGCAGCAGACTGGAATTTGTTATTTACTGAAATTGTATCATCTGCCAATCACTTTTCTTTTTTGTTTTCATGAGAGAAGTAGTGAGATCCCATTTTTTTTCTTTTGAGTCATATAATTTCAGTGAATCTGACTTATATTTCAAGGAGTGACTTTTGGGCTTCAGAACACTCAAAGGGATAGTTCACCTAAAAATACAAATTCTGTCATTAATTACTCACCCTCATGTTATTCCAAACCCTTTAGACCTTCGTTCATCTTCGGAACTCCAATTAAGATATTTTTGATTAATTTTAAAGCTCACAGACCCTGATAGACAGCAATGTAACTGACACGTACAAGGCCCACAGAGGTAGTAAGGACATTGTTATAATAGTCCACATGATAGTTAAGAACCCCTGATTTAGCTAATAATTGCCCTTTCCAGTTTGCTTTTTTAATACGGACAAACATTAACTGCTGTATGGCCTTGAAATACATTTCACTGATTTGTACTGCAGAATTTACAAAGCAGAACTTAGTTCATCCTCTCCAATTTTCTCAATTCTTGTTGGCTGAATATTAACTAAGTTGACCTCAATCCTGAGGTGAAATTAAATGTTTTTGTGTGTGTGTGTGTGTGTGTGTGTGTGTGTGTGTGTGTGTGTGTGTGTGTGTGTGTGTGTGTGTGTGTGTGTGTGTGTGTGTGTGTGTGTGTGTGTGTGTGTGTGTGTGAAGTAAGTTTGATTGTCAATCAGCAGTTAATACTTTTAATGTACTCTTTCATTCAAGGTGTTATTCTAGGGTTCAAGGCAGTTTCTTATTCTGGTCGGCAGTTGTTGAACTCTTTATTCTGCTCAGCTATATCCTTTTAGTGGTTGTCTCTTACTCTCGTATTTTTAATTCACTTAAATGTTATTTTGGTTGTAATAGAATTGTTTCTAAGATGTGAATACATTGATTTACAGAGTGACTGAGGCGACACAAAAATTGCTTGTTTTGCTTCCCTGGGGTTGTATTAGAATTAGATAATTAACGGTTTGATTGGGGCACTGTAATTAAATATGCTTGCATCACCGCTTCCATTCCACCACCATAGCCTCTGGGAAATGTCACACAGAAGTGTCCGCTCAAGAGGAGCCGTTCAGGCGTTAGGCCAACATCTCTCATAACCTCAAATGGTCCGAAAGACGCATAGCCATTGGAGTCGAGGGTTGCAAGAGGTCAGCACGAGAGAGAGAATAAGAGAAAGTGTTTCATTAAAGCATCTGCCGGCACATTGAAATGCAAAGAGAGGCAGCTGATTGAAGCGATTTTTCCATTTGCATGCTCATTTCTCCTGTCCTCGTCTCTTTCAGGTGCTGATGGTAATATTAGCACAAGGGCCTGTTAAGACTCCATCTCTTTCATCCATTCTTTGGGAAGCTAGTTATGGGAAAAAAATTATTTCTCTCTATTGATTGGAATGAGGATGGCCTCTGACCGGAAATGAATCCGAATCATCTACAGATATTGAAAATACTTTGGTAAAAAACTTAAAATATATGAACAAAAGGCAATTATATTGTTATATAGGCTATATATAGGCCTATTTTTTTGTCCTTTATTTTTAGTGTGTTTAGAAAATTGCATAGAATATCAGTCATTTATCTGTTAGAAGTCATTTGAAAATTAATTATTAAATTATTAATTTTTTGAGTAGCATAGTTTTGTAGTTGCATCACTGTATTTCACTGGTATTGATACTGACTACGTTTCGTTATTATGACAACCCTATCATCTCGTATTCATAGCTGTATCGCTTTTAAAAATGTGCAGTGTGACAAGAAAAGTAAAAATAACTCCTCGAGACAGTGTGAAAGAAAAAGTTTCAGGTTGTCGCCAGCACTCTAGCGAACGCAGCACAGCGTTTGGGCCAGCTTATCTGCCTGAATGATGAAATCTCATCATCTGCTGTAACTCTGTGTTCTTAGCGCTGTTCGACATGGGAGCAGATCTCTCGCTGTGCGCCAAACAGCTCACTTTCCTCATCTCTCACTGTTCGCAGCTCCTCATCTGCTGAGGTCTGGGATGAGAGGCTCCTGCCACGGCCCTCCTGCTGACTACACTACTGTCTTTCTCTGAATCTGGAGCAGGTGTGTGATGCTGAGCTGGTTTTCTGTGGCACTCCCATTTGCTTTCTGTTACAGTGAAATAGCTTTAGTAGTACATTTAGCTTTTAAAGGTGGAAATTGGTCTGGGATCACTTGCTATAGAAAACAAGATGCTTGTATCTGAAAGTAGTTGAGGTCAAACTTAAATTAAGACCTACTATTAAAGCTTTTAGTTGAACTCCAAAGCAAATGTTGAACCTGAATAAGTTTTCAGATATATCTTGAATCGGAGGTATTCTACCTTTTTTTTTTTCGCTACTACTAAAGGCCTTGCTTTTCTCTGTTTTGTATTGTGTGTATAAAACAAATACACTTTTCCCCCTGCACTTTAAACTGAATTTTCCAGGTTTTCTAGCATTTCAAATTTCTAAAAGTTACATTTGAGCATTTTAAAGAACCTTCTGTGAATCCTGTTCCATTTACTAGCTCTATTTACCATTTTATGTGTTTCAATGTAACCTTGATTTTTTGGACCTATTTTTTGACCTTTTTTTGTGTTTATATATATATATATATATATATATATATATATATATATATATATATATATATATATATATATATATATATATATACCATATATATACCATATATATACCATATATATACCATATATATACCATATATATTATGTATACACACACACACACACACACACACACAAATGCATACAGAAGTACTGCTCAACTTGCTAAAGCAATGATTTTATATCAGGATACTAAACAAATATAGAGTTCCTGCTTATTTAGCTTATATTCAACATTTCGTAGAAAAAGTTTTTGATTAAGCAATAATGAAAATGTATGTAAAATTGCAGCACCTCTAAGAACTCTGAAATGATCTGAAATGGCTTTATTCAGTGGGTTGGGTTGGTGCTTTACACATTTACTCTGTGCTATTAGACCTGCAAAGTTACAGGAGTTCAGTGACTTTTCTCGTAGCCCGCTTGGGGGTTAGAACCCATAATGGAAATGTTGACACTTGGTTTAATAAGATTTTCAGAAATGTAATGAACTTTTCTATTTGTGACAGCAGAGCTTCATTAGCGGTGTAAATACTCCTACTCCTGAGGATGAGGTCACCATGCTTATTCTCACACGTACACAACAGAAATCCCATAATAAGTAGACTTAGGGCCGTGAGATTTACCTTTTAAATGCCAAATCGTTTGCAGCGGTTTTAATAACCTAAGGAAATTTGGTTCACGTTTGTGTGGCTATTTTGATAGCGCCGGTGAATGTCGGAAATGCCATCGGGCTGATGCCTAAGCCTGTTTGCTTTACTTACAGCACTTCACAGTGGCACGAAAGTCATTGCTTTTTCAAGAAATATGTTTCCATAGAGAGTTATTTCACTGTTACTGATGGCAGCAGTTGATGACACTGACAGCACTGGAATTGTCCCTTCTTTCCACCCCCAGTTTTATCAGGCCCTGCAGTAGAAACGTTCACCGAATTGTCTTTCTTTTTTTTTTTTTGACCCCAGCAGCAAAAGCCCATAGATTATCTCAAACCGAGTTTGATTTCACCTTGTGGACATTTCAACGACCCTTTGACTGATTTTCTGCAGAGGTGGAAAAAAATTTCCCGACTGCCAACGTTTTAGTCTGTCTCACTTGAAACTGCTGAGCGTGCACTTGTGTGTGTTTTTTCATACTTGCGGATGGTCGTTACTGCAAGGACGAGTAATGAGGCGTCTGCTGTTTCTGACATGCTGTGAAACACATATAACGCTATAGATATGCTGTTTGTCTGGATTTTATCTCATCAAATGACACTCCATCTGCCTCTTTGAATCTCTTTGCCTAGATGCTCAGGCTGTTAGCAGTGTTTATTGGCTGTGTCAAAGAGTCATAGCCACAAGCCTTTAGCAAAGATCAGTGCCCATGAGAGATTCTAGAAATGGAGCGCTGTCTACATCTCATAACAAGCCCTCAAAGGCATGAAAAATTCTCTCATTTTTATAGGACTAAACTTTTAGAAGCACTACTCAAATATGAACAAAGAGTTATGTACAAAGTCAGAATCCACTGGCTTTGTGAAAACAAAGTAGTACTTCTGTTTTATAATAATAAAAAATAAAAAATGAACATCCATCTTTCGGTCTGTCTCTCTAACAGACCGCTGGAAATTTAGTTGTCTGTAGTAATATCTGTAATTATTTCAACCTTTCATTCTATCTGCAGTATCTATCTGTCCATCTGTCATTTTATGTTTGTATTGTTCTGTCTGTCTATCGCTCTGTTATTCTATCTGCCTGTCTAGCATTAAATTTGTCCGTCTATCATTATGTCTGTCGATCAGTTTGTCCGTCTGTTGTTCTGTCTGTCCATTTATCATTCTGTCTGTCTCTGTCTGTCTGTCTGCAGTTTCCATTTATTCTGTCATTCTATCTGTCAGTCATTTTGTCAGTTTAACGTTTTGTTGTTTTATCTGTCTATCTGCCATTCTATCTGTCAGTCTGTCCATCTGTCTTTTGTTCTGTCAGTGCATACATCTATCCATCCATCTATCTGTCATCTGTTGTTTTACCTCTCTGTCTGCCTTCTATCATTCTGTTGTTCTACCTCTCTGTCTGTCTTCTATCATTCTGTTGCTCTATCTGTCCATTTATCGTTCTGTCATTCTGTCTCTTCAACCATTTTTCAGTCATTCTATCTGTCTATCGTTTTGTTTGTCCGCCATTCTGTTGTTTACATTTTCTTGTTCTGTCGTTCTGTCTTTTCATCAGTCTATCTGTCTCTCTATCTGTCCATCCGTCTGTCTGTAGTATCTGTTTATTGTCTTTTATTCTATCTGCCTATCGTTCTGTCTTACTTTATTTGCCTCTGTGTATCATTCTGCCATTCTATCTGTCTATCATTCGGTGTGTCCATCTATCTTATCTATTTATTGTTTGTCATTATATCTGTCTGTTTCTGTCATTCTATCTGTCCATGTCTCATTGAGTCTGTCTGTACACGTCTATCCGTCTGTTGGTTGGCCTGTCTGTACATCCATCTTCTTTCTTTCTATTTATCCATCCGTTCGTCTATCTGTCTATCTATCTAAAGGGCCCTTTATATTAAAAAAAAACTGTTTTTTTTCTTCATTCAATTAAAATACTACATTTACATTGTTGAAATAAATGTTCAAATTTAAAGATCAAGGTCTTTTCTGGCTATTAATCTCCGCAGATCACCTTTACAAAACTTCTCTTTCAGTCTCTTTTGTTTCCAGTCACAAGATCTGATTTACAGTTAGACTGAATGAACTAAAATGTCTGTTGTAGTGGAAATCTGTGACATGTCTTTGTCCTGCATGTTCTGTATGTCTGTTCATAACAAGAGACCCTACAGGGAGAGGACAGTTTATAATAATCATAACACTGATGGCACCATTTGAAAATCTGGTTCACTTTAATATCCTACTTCAAGAAATAGTATAGAATGAAGCAGGTTTTTTCTTTTGCATGAAAGAGTTCATTTCTGTAAATAAAAATATTACTATGTTCCTTATCAGTTGAATAGCCATTTATATTATGGCAAGCAAACGAGCGAGAGTTTCACAAACATTATACATTCTAAAAGGCAGTTTAATTACATAACTATCTCTACAAAAAAAAAGGAACATCTAATTATCTACTTCAGTTGAATTATTGTAGCATTATCATCACCTCTATGAAAGCAGATGCATATGTGAAGCTGCTGTTAACATTGATGGCAAAATGTCTGCCTTTTAGCTTGTTTGAGTTTCTTTTAGAAATGTGGCTTCATGTTGACCAGACAAATCTTACATTGATTTAGTAATATTTCATATTGTTAATGGAATTGTATGTACTCTTACTTTGGTTTGTTGCCTCAAGCTACAGCTGACCTTTTTATGTGACCTTTTTAGAAATAATTTAATGAAGAAAATCCACTGAGGTTGGGTTGGTTCTTCGAGAGGCTGTATATCGCTTGTCTTGATTTAATGCCAGTGAAAAAGAATGGCAGCTGTGTGAGATTTATAGAATTGTGTTTGTTTATTTATTTATTTTCATTTTCACATATAATTGCTTTATCAATCCCCTGCACACATCTGTTCAGTTGATAGGTGTTTTTTTATTTTTATTTTTTTATTTTTCATTGTGCTTTGTGCTTGGCCGTTGGCCGTTTGCACTCTTGAGCACTCACTCACTGAACAATTTTTGAGGCCTCAGATCAGCTCTTAATGTCTTAATGGAGCAAGGAACAATGGCTGAATATTAAAACGATGCTATCTGGCACAAGGGACGAAATTATAAGATTTGTTTCCCACTTCGGTGCACAAGCAAGACCTTGTATCTGTCACTCACTGTCCCTACATATTTAAATGGTCTCACAGCATCATAATAAGCACTAAACAGTTTCTTAGTTATGTCTTGAAATTCCACTTATTCATCTGCTTTTATGCAGATATCTATATATTATTATTATTGTAATTTTATTTATTTATTTATTTTGCTATAATGGTTTGTGTTTGATGAGTGACTGTCTAACTAACTAACTAAAAACATTTTCTCATTTGTAATATGCATTTGATAAAAGTGTCTGTAAATGTTCTTTTGTACTATTACACCAAAGGTTTTTCACCAAAAATGCATTTGCTTTAAGATTTAAAATACTTCAAAAGAAATTTGTAGTTAATGCCATTTAATTGCCGTTCAGGTTGCTTGTACAGCCTATATAATACTGACATGAAACTGGAAGGGAGAAAAAGATTTGAAGTAGCTGTATGGCAGCTTGTTTAATCATGCCTTAATGGACTGGTCATTATATTCTCAGAGGGAGCAGGGTTTAGTCAAAGCAGGATTAGATCATAATTCAGTCTGACTGCATTAGTCCAAAGATTCCCAGCTAATTATGCTCAAACATGGATTTGAATACAAGCTCCACAAATATTCATTTTACTGTTCCCTGTGGTATCAGTAATAGATTTCAGAGAAACCTAGCACTTTGTTCCTTCTTGGCAAAAAATAAAATATTTTATAATATTTAGATTTAACTTTTATGGCGTCTTTACATAAACTCCAGTAATGGCAGTGTAGACATAATGATTGCCTGAAAGTGGCTTTATTTTGATTTATGAATGCCATTGCCATGCCTTAATTGACATCACACTGTGCTGTCAGACTTTGCCAACTTTTTTTATAAAAAAAAAAAAAAAAAACATAAAATGAAGCATTACAGCACTGTGAACAAACATGTGCATCTCAAAAAAATAGACCATCGTGAAAAAGTTAACACGTAAAGTAAAACATTTCAAACACTTTTTGTTGTTGTTGTTGTTGTTGTTGTTTGTTTGATTGTTTCAATTTTTATGAATAGAGTCAGATATAAGAGTCACTTCCTCAATCCTCAATACAACTATATAAGGAAAACCCGTAACGGCAAAGATGGCGGTTGTGTGCACATGTCCCGCCCCTCCCGCTGGAAAGCCAATCATCTGCTTTTAACAGTCAAGCCGGGAAACATTTAAGCCTATCGTCTGGTTCCACTGACGTATGCGCACAGTTGAGGAACCCTTGTGCTTGCGTAGTAAAGGTATAACCTGTGGGGAAAAAGCATTTTAAACCTTATTTTGGGGCAAAGTCATCAATTTTTTTTAATCATATTTCACTGCTGTTTCTATACATGCTGTTTTTATGACCAGTGAAAGTGCAGTTCTGACTCTCTGCCCATTCATTTATATAGGAGCTGGTCTTGTTATTTTGAAATAGCTGCCCGGAGGCGTTGCCAAGATGGCGGTGGAGTGGCACAACTTGCCTGAAAGGACTTTGATATCTCAAAATAGAAAAAAAAAAGGAAAAGTTCAGGTTCTTTAATGTTCATTTATGCACTCAATACTTTTCATTACAGAATAACAGTAATATTTTTAAATTATTAGAATAAATGGTAGTTGAAATCACAATGCTGCGTGAATTCAACCAATCAGCATGTTTAGCACACAAGTCCCGCCCCCGAAAGTTACAGACATTTGAAAAAGTGCTACCTTGTGGGCAGGGACTTTCTGAGGGGCAAATTTTTACATGGAACTTTATTTATATCCTGGTTCCTGCTGTGGAACACAGTGTAAATGCTGGTCATGTGACAATGTCTATAATTAAATGTATAATGCAATATTGTTGATGAATAAAAAAAGAGACTAAATGGGGTTTACGAATTAAAAACTATGCTAAAATGTCTCTTCATTTTCGTTGACCAAAAGAGATGAAACGAAATGTTATAACATTATTCCACCTCGTTTAGTTGCGTTTTTATTATTATTTAGCAGTATTTCTGTTGCCTGTGTCTCACTTTAGCGGCTGCATCAGGTCGCACTGCGCAGACGCAAGGGACGTCACTTCCTCATGCGTCCCTCCACATTTCCATGAGCTACATTATTGTGTCATGAAAAGTAGTTTTAAAGTTATTTCAGGTGAGAATGTAGTTGTTTAAAACTCAAATCTGCGGTTTATTTATAAAGACAGCGCCAATGTTAAAATGTATTTTGTCGATTTTGGAGACGATCAGCTCCACGTGATTAGCGGGAGCTCAGTGCTCATGTTACTGACAAGAGCAATCTCAACTCGGCTAGTCCTTCTGACATTTGCCGCTGGCTCTGATGTCTCTTTAGTGGTTAAACATAAAACATAATTTGTTTTGGGTAAATCTAAGCGGTAATATTTGGTCTTTATTCAATCAATCTATTAATATGTTAAAATGAAAATAAAACATTATATCAATGTTTGATATAATATTTTGTTTCATTGTAATGTAAGCTATATAGGCCTACACATTTTCCATGAGCTACATTTGAGCTACATTTGAGCTACATTAATAATTGGCTATTATTATGTTTAAATGAAAACGAAACGAGGCAGTGGTGTTTGATATCATATTTTGTCTTATTATAAATATACAGTGAGGAAAATTGCAGTAGCCAAGGCAAGCTGACTGATGTTATCAAGTACGCTGCTGTTTGCAGAATTACCGGACTTGTGTCGTCCCATCCGCGGGAGATCACACTCCTGACTCGAACTCACAAAGTTCGAACTACCGAGGATGCAAGTCCGAAATTTTCCAATACTTTGTATTGAGAAACGCACACAGACCTATGTCACCAGACTATTTGTCTAATCTTCAAGGTACTTTTGACCGCGGTAGAAACACAGAAAGCAAGAAGTCTGGGGGTAAAAAGTTCCTGCAAAAACAAGTTCCTGGTACAATTGTTCTGGGTAATTTAGGTGGAAACACAGCAAAAGATTGTCTTCTGGACCATTGCCAAAGTCAGCGGTCTTCCCCATTATTGTGGTTTCAAAGAATAAGAGCTAAATACTAAATGACATGGCACCAGTCTATTTTCAATTAATAGGCTTTTAACTCCATGTGGGCTACTGAAATGTTGACACTTGGCTTAATAAGGTTTTCAGGAATGTAATGAACTTCTCAATTTGTGACAGCAGAGCTTCATTAGTGGTGTAAATACTCCTGCTATGGCATCAGTAATAGATTTAACACTTCACAGTTTAACACTCGTACACACACATACACAAAGATTTCACAGAGGTGTCTTCTTAAAAACCTATTTTAGGCAGTGAGAAGAGATATTACAATTGTTTTGTGTTATTTTAATTTAAATGAAGGTGCTTTTTCAATTTAAGGCACTTTTCGGCCTTAGGTTGTTACATAGAAACTGTTATAATTCAAAAACAAAACTCAAAAAAAAAACTGTTAAGTATTATAGTATGGCAATAATTTATCAACCTTACAAAAACGTGTCCGGCAGTTGTGTAATTTCACCACATAAGAAAAATCAAGAAACATTAGAGAGGAATATTAACATAAGTGACTTTTTATTTTTTATACAACTGTCATTTCCTCCACAGAATGCTAGTAAATTAAGTATATTTTTTAAATGATGTAAATTAGTTTTTTATCATATTGGAAAAATGTGAAAACATGACACTTATGATGCATGTATATTAACTGTTGGACATTGTCAGTAGACTGATAAACTATGAGAGTTTGTGTTTAAACTTGCATTATTTTAAGTCCACATGGCCAAAAGTGACTGAAGTGACTGAAGGCTGAAGAACCACCCAGGACAATATTATATTGTCTTTCACTTTGATTTAAATATCATCAATCACTCCACTTATATTCATTGTACCGGCATATAAATCAGATTTGTTTACATAAAGCCTGAACAATACCTGCTGACTAATTCTGAAATAGCTGGTTTGTAAGTATGAGCCTTGTTGCAGATTGAAGTTCTTGTTTTCCCTCCATCTTTGTGTTCTTCAGCTCATTTTCTTCCTCTGTGTGTGTTCATGACGCACTTGTTACAGTGCTCTAGAGGCTGAGCAGAGCTGCCGTTCTTCTGATGACATAAATATTCATGGACTGCACGAGATGATAGAAATTAAATGGTTTCGTACCTCATCATCATTATCAGTCTGCAAATCATGGCTAGGGGAAGCAGATGAGTGTTTTCATTTATTTATTGTGAATTGGGAATGAATTTAATTTTATTCAAATAATTTGAACTCCAAGCAGTCTGCAGACAGCGTTCTTATGATAGTGTGAGTAAGAGGGGGAAGCGTAAAGTGCTCTTGTATAGGAAATGGACCACTCAACACTGTCGAAAAAGTCCCATTTCAGAGAAACCAGCTGCTTTTTCTGAAGAGTGTGGGGCTGTTATCATATGCATGTATTAGTGCTGTCAAACAATTAATCGCATCCAAAATAAAAGTTTCTGTTCACATATTATATGTGTACTATTTGTATTTATTATGTATATATAAATACACACACGTGCATGTAAATATTTACAAAAAAATTGCATTTGTGTGTTAAATACATTTTTACAAATGATATGAATATAAATATATAGATGTTAATATTTTCAAAATATACGCTGTATGTGTGTGTATTTTGTATATACATAATATACACAGAACACACACACATTATATTAACAAAAATGTTTATTTTGGATGTGATTAATCAAATTAATCATTTGACAGCACTAGTACAGTATGTATGCACGTATGTATGCATATGTGTGTTTGTGTATATAATTAAGGCATTTAAAATACAGCTTTGCCATCACAGGAAAAGTATTTTAAAGTTTTAAGTTTTAAAATAAATATTATAATAAAATGTGTTGTGTATTGGATTATTATTTATTATTTTTTTTTGTAGCAATATTTCACAATATTACTGATTTTACTGTATTTTTGATCAAATAAATGCATGATGAGCATTGAATCTATTAATCTAACTATTAAACTGATTAATTGACTAATGATTATTCCACTGATTAATCAGTAGGCTTTGATCAATTATTCAGCTTTTGCAAATTAGTTAATATACTGAGGTATACATACGTGACACCAGACCACAAAACCAGTTTTAAGTCACTGGGGTATATTTGTATCAATAGCGAAAAATACATTGTATGGGTCAAAATTATTGATTTTTCTTTCATGCCAAAAATCATTAGGAAATTAAATAAAGATAATGTTCCATGAAGATATTTTGTAAATTTCCTGCCATAAATTTATCAAAACGTAATTTTCAATTGGTAATATGCATTTCTAGGAACTTAATTTGGATAACTTTAAAGGCGATTTTCTCAATACTTAGAAATTTTTTGCATCCTCAGTTTTCAGATTTTCAAATAGTTGTATCTCAGCTAAATATTATCCTATCCTAATAAACCATACATCAATGGAAAGCTTATTTATTCTGACCTTAATGACTGGTCCAGGGTAAGATATAACAAATAGATAAAGGTAATCACTTTTTTAAAACTTAAAACTTTTTTAAAACTATCTCATCCATCATTTGTTTAGCCATATGAACAAGTAACTGAATGGCACATCATTCAGCCGAACATCTCTTTTGTTAGTCAAAGACATGAGAAAGAAAATAAAGGTGTGATGTTTTTGGATATTTTAACATAATCTCTCTTTAATGACCTTATAGGGTTATGATAATCAGAACAGCCCTGAACTAGATCAAGCTTTGATCTTTGCAAACCAAACTATCACTTTAATGGAATACAATTTCTTTCCCACTCATAAAAATTATGATAGCTCCATATTGGAGAGCTGATTTATAACAGAAAATCAAATTGTAATTTCAAAGTAAAGTGACACTGACCATGGTTTTTCATGTTTAATACTGTAAAGCTGCTTGATTTAAGGATTAGATTTAGATGTTGTCGATTATGTTGAGTAATCATTTCAGCATTAGTGAACATAATAGATTATTTTCAAAATTTTGAACAAATCTTAATTATTTTATGGACTGATACCTTCAAACTTGCCACTGTGTTTTCTGTAGATATTTGTGCGTTTTTCTGTCCATTTTGCTTTCAAAGGGGCTTGTGATGTTGAGTTTGAACATAACCAGCTCAGAAAAGCAATTTTATCTTTAGATCATCAGCTGAGGATGGCAGAAGTGCTGTGAGGTTGTGCAGAATGCAGACCCTCTTGACCTTTGAAAAGTACAAAACACGCTGCGGTTCCTGGCACAATTGAAGCAGTGATTCTGCCATCTCTCATTACTGTTAACAATATAAGGGTCACCCCCATCCTAAAGCCCTTGAAATTCACCCCAAATCCTGTTCAGCCTTTGAGACATTTTGCGCCATTTTTTTTTTCCAGCTGAGGTCACTATGGCTTTGTGCAAGGTCAACTGCAAAGGGAAGCCGGGACAGTCAGCCTCCGCGGTGTACTGATTTTCCCAGTTAACCTCTGGAAGTCAATTAAAATAATTTAAAAAGATGATTTTAAAAGATAAGTCTTATTTTATATGATATATGCCACAGTTCAGTTCAAGCTCAATAAGATCAGCCCCAACATCTAATTGAAGGTATTGCGTCAAAGTGATTATTGGATTCCATAGCAACTGTAGCAATAAATAACAAGATAAGCAGCAGATGAGTGGCTTGCTCCTTTCTTGCAGTTGATCTGTGCAAATAGACTCATTGTTAATTGTTATGCTGCTGTGTATTGATGTAATTGTTACTGTAATTGCTGTATCTCTTTACTTACAAGTTTGAAAAAAAAGTATCATTAACATTAATTACATATATCGATTGTAGCTGCAGAGAAGTGAAATTCATGAAAAGATTGCAATATTTTAATGAAGACAATACATAACAAAATGGCTTTAGATGTCAGTATTTTGTTCGACATGTTTTATATCCATAAAACTGTTATAAAACAATGTATAAAGGTCCTTCTCAAAAAATTAGCATATTGTAATAAAAGTTCATTATTTTCCATAATGTACTGATAAAAATTAAACTTTCATATATTTTAGATTCATTGCACACCAACTGAAATATTTCAGGTCTTTTATTGTTTTAATACTGATGATTTTGGCATACAGCTCATGAAAACCCAAAATTCCTTTCTCAAAAATTTAGCATAATTAATCCAACCAATAAAAGAAAAGTATTTTTAATACAAAAAAAGTTAACCTTCAAATAATTATGTTCAGTTATGCACTCAATACTTGGTCGGGAATCCTTTTGCAGAAATGACTGTTTCAATGCGGCGTGGCATGGAGGCAATCAGCCTGTGGCACTGCTGAGGTGTTATGGAGGCCCGGGATGCTTTGATAGCGCCCTTAAGCTCATCCAGAGGGTTGGGTCTTGCGTCTCTCAACTTTCTCTTCACAATATCCCACAGATTCTCTATGGGGTTCAGGTCAGGAGAGTAATACCATGGTCAGTAAACCATTTACCAGTGGTTTTGGCACTGTGAGCAGGTGCCAGGTCGTGCTGAAAAACGAAATCTTCATCCCAATAAAGCTTTTCAGCAGATGAAGCATGAAGTGCTCCAAAATCTCCTGATAACTAGCTGCATTGACCCTGCCCTTGATAAAACACAGTGGACCAACACCAGCAGCTGACATGGCACCCCAGACCATCACTGACTGTGGGTACTTGACACTGGACTTCAGGCATTTTGGCATTTCCTTCTCCCCAGTCTTCCTCCAGACTCTGGCACCATGATATCCGAATGACATGCAAAATTAGCTTTCATCTGAAAAAAGTACTTTGGACCACTGAGCAACAGTCCAGTGCTGCTTCTCTGTAGCCCAGGTCAGGCGCTTCTGCCACTGTTTCTGGTTCAAAAGTGGCTTGACCTGGGGAATGCGGCACCTGTAGCCCATTTCCTGCACACGCCTGTGCACGGTGGCTCTGGATGTTTCTACTCCAAACTCAGTCCACAATCTTCCTCAGGGTCCGGTCACCTCTTCTCGTTGTGCAGCGTTTTTTGCCACACTTTTTTCTTCCCAAAGACTTCCCACTGAGGTGCCTTGATACAGCACTCTGGGAACAGCCTATTCAGAAATTTCAGAAATAAATAGTTATTTTCAAAACTTTTTTTTTTTTTTAAGAATGCTGGGGAAAAAAAAAAAACTACTTGTTGTCTCAAAAATATTGAGCAGCACCAAATGTTTTCTGCATTGAAATTTAATAATTAATAATACATTTTTCTTGGGCAGCAAACAGCATATTGTAATTATTTCTGAAGGATCACGTGATAGTAAACACTTTGCCATCACAAAAATAAATAACATTTTAAAATAGAAAGTAGTTGTTTTGAATTGTAATATTAATTCACAATATTACTGTTTTTATTGCATTTTGATCAAATAAATCTAGTCTTGGTGAGCATAAGAGATTTATTTTTTAGAAATATTGAAAATCGTACAAACCCCGTACAAAACCTTTTAAATGGTGGTTTATTTATAATCAATCTTACTTAGACTAAGATGTTGTTGCATAAAGGTTTAAATATACGAAGGTCTACCACTGTGGTTGTTTCCTGTTGTCTTGTCTTCCGTCTGCAGGAGTGTGAGTTCTGGATGAGTCAGAGTTGTCTGTGCTGCAGACTGATGTTTTGTTATATGAAATGTAACCATTTTCCTGTCTTTCCAGACAAAGCTTTTGTCTCCCTCACTGCTGGTGTTCATGTTCTCTCCTACCTGTTATTTTTCTCTCAGAGATATTGCTCTGTGATATTGCTTCACCCTGGTATCGTTCTTATTTTGTTTCTCTATTTCAGAAACTGAGCTTGGAGAACGTGCGGACATGTTTTCAGACCATCAATGCCTACATTTATCTCTCTGCTACAGATTTCTTACAGATTGCCTGAAGAAAAGACTTCAAATAAGTAGACATTTAAGGAATGGCTGTGTGAACATAACCTTATTTGCACTTTCTCGAAAGATGAATGTGGCATAAATCTGAACATACTAGTGTGTGATGATTCGGTTTGAAATATATATATATTTTTTTATGTAATGAGTGTCTTCTGCAGGGTTGTTCTTGTTGGCAGGACCTTTTAAGATCTATAACTTAAAAAAAAAGAATTCTGTGCAGGGTTAAAAGTAAATTTGAGGTCTCGGGAACAATCAATTAATCATGAATTAAGAGTATTCTCAAAATGTTTTATTGGGAAATTTATGGTTGGATAAAAAAAGAAACATCTGGAATATTTCTCATCATGTCTAAAAAAAAGAAGTGCTGTCAGTCGATTGATTTTTTTTTTTAACAAATTAATACTTTTTTTTTCTGAAATTAATCGCGATTAATCCCACCTATCATTAACTTGAATTAACTTAAATATACTTTTAATTTGCTGTTATTTTACATTCGATCTTCAAATGAATGTACAAAAACAACATTAAGACCGTATATATTTAATATTTGTTTAATGGCAGCTTTAATCGCCTTTTGGTAACTTCTTGACTTAGCTGATACGACATTGCATACAGATACTTTCATTCGTGTTTTGATATTTAATGATACTGTTATAAGCTAAGCATGCTCGGGAGAATACGCTCCGAGCACAGTACCGTTTCCACGCTCTTTTGATTCACGCCTGGTGCTGAGGTGAAGATGGAGTGCACTTCTGAAATGTCTCCCATTTGATGGTCGCGAAGACATTCTGCGACTGAATAAATGCACTTCTTGACAGGAAACAAAAAGAGACAAAAGCAGCAGAGTGCGGTGGTCCATCCTAACTCCATACCTGCATTAATTGGGTTAAATATTTTTAACTCGTTAAACTGAAAAAAATAATCACCTGCATTAACAAGCTAATTTTGACAACACTAAAATAAATAAATAAATTGAACTTAACAGATCTAGCAAAAATGGCAACCGAGACTTTTAAGTAAACAAAGACACATTTATTTACTTAATTAAAGAATGTCAACCAAAGATTTTCCTTTTTTATTACTTTTCAGTATTTTAATATTTTATTCAAGCAATAAGCACTAATATACCCATATATATATATATATATGATAAATAATAATGTTTCTGCCAAGCAATCCAGTACATCAGCAATGTAATACTGATGTAATTACTGATGTGTTATTTTACAATGTCTTCAGCTAATCATAACCAAGGACTGGAACTATTCGTCTTATAACCAGAGTATTAAGACATATACTATGTGAGGCACTGCATGACAGTAATGATTGTGCTCTGTGTTTACATGTAGTCATCTCTCTCTAGAGCTATGCTGAAGCCCTTTGCAGATCTGCTGAGAGAAGGCCAAGTCCAGGATCACCACACAAGGCCAAGTCCAGGATCTGAAGGTACGACTCAATCCTTCCCCACAAGGCTCTTTTGTGCTCTTTGTTCATCTTCTTGATGCTCTGTTGTGAAATGAAGTGCCCTGGCACTGCTGCAGAATAATGACTATGAAAACGCATTCCTCAACACTGTCTCTTTGGTTTCGAGTAGTTCACAGTCAGCTCAGCTTTTTTTTTTTTTTGAAGCCCTTCTCGACTTTGCTTGCTTTAGTTAATGCACTCAAGCTCTTAGATCTGACAGAAGGAGCGTGCTTTTTGACACTGTTTCCACACAAACAGTTGGGGCAGATTTTTACTTTGAAGAAATGATGAAAGGGCTACGTACAGGACCCCGTTATTTTATTAACTTATTTTCAGTCATTGTAATTCATTAATTTAGCAGTGTGACCAATTGGGCCTTTTAGCACAGATAATGATCATACAGGGGTCATACAGCTGAAGCCTGTCTGATGTGGGCTTCAAAGCAAGGTTCTTGTCCGCTCTGCACTTCCGGTTCTCTCTGGAGGCAGGGGGACAGAGTGCTGTGGAACGGCTGCCAGGATGCTGCCATTAGAGATAAAGCTTTTCGTCTTGGCCTACAGCTGCTCCTTCATAGGTTAGCAGATGCTCATTAGAGACCCCAAGCCAATTTGGAGCCTAAAATGCACTCTGAGCCTCCGCAGGAAGAGCTGGAGTGCTGGGATGAGCCATGTTACCAGAGGTTTTGGATATTTGTGTTAATATTAATGTCCTATTGTGGCATCGTTGTTGTGTCATCTCTTTAGGGCATTGTGAAACTTTTCTAATTAACTTTAGTCATTTTTCTCCCTCAATCCTAAGTAGCGTGGAGCGCAGGTGTGTGCGCACGTGTTTACCCGCTCCGCATCTTCCACTGTGCCAATAGGCAACATCTTTCCACGAGAGTGAAGGCAACCTTAATTGGGGAAAAAAACAAGCCCAAGGTTATCTGAGACGTACATGTTTTTCTTTTTCTTTTTTTTGACAGTTTGATAGAAAGCCTCGTTTTGTGCCTGTTGATGATGGGAATCTAAGTGTACAAGACGTCTGTTGAAAATAAAAGGTAGGGTATGCTGAGGGAAAAATCTACAGTGTTTTCAAACTGTTTAGAGTGATTGTTACTGAATCCCTGTATAGTATTCCTTCAGAACCAATTTTGGTGGTCCTTTTGTCCTTGTCTTCTACTTTACTTAACAAAAGTTCAAATTAAACTAATTAAATTAAATTAATTAAACTAATACAGCTTTGGAATTCGTTTATTTATAACGTTATCTATGGGTGAGTTGTTCTTTTAAAGGTTAATAAGTTAACATTTTACTAGTCTACATTTCAAACTACCTGTCTGGCCTGCACTTCTGCAATCGTTTCTCAACATGGGAACTGTTCTGAATGCATTAAAGCATCTGTGTAACCAGTGAAAGTCTCAGAAGTGTGTGCAGCCATTCGATTAACCTCACAGAGGATTCCCTGCCTTCTTACACCGCAGGTAGCACGTTTGATACGTAAATCATCGGGTCCCTAATTAACTGTTTGTTTAAATCAGCAGTATCTTGCGGCACTGTTTTCTCTTTATTGTTGTTTTTAATTAACACAGAAAGAAGGGGCCATCTTCTCAGTAAAATTTGTTTGGAGAGATGTCGCTGAAGTAAAGGCTAAAGGAGAATGAGAGATGACAGGCCATTTAGCTGACGGAGAACACAGATCAAGGACTTTACACTTCATGTTCTTTTATGACAGAAATCACCTTTGTCAAGAGGAACTAATTTTAAGGCACTTCTGTTAAGAGTGCTCAAAAATCAGATAAAGATGTTGCTCACGAGGTCGATTGGATTTGCCAGGCTTAAAGTGATAGTTCAGCTAAAAATGATAAGTCTGTTATCATTTATTCACCCACATTTTATTTCAACCTTGTAGACACATCTGTCTGGAAAAAAAATCTGTGCTGATTTTCTGATTCTATACAATTTCAGTGAATGAAAACAAAAGCTTTAAAGCGTTGTTCCATGGAAGAAACAAAAACAGTTTACAACAACATGAGGGTGAATAAACGACAAGATTTTCCTTTTCAGCTGAACTGTCCTTTAATAAAACTTGCATGAAACTAGGGCTGTATGTCAGGCTAGCTTGAATGATTTCAGTTAGGTTTAGGAAAATGTCTTTGGCCTTCTATCTGCCCTGGCCAGGACATCCGCAGGGAAACATGTGGTAGTTAGTGATTGATTTGAAGAGCAAACTGTGCAGCTGGAGCCAAGTACAAGTGGGAGCCCACAGGGGCGTCCTTGGATGCTCGCACACACTGACCACAAGCTTGCGGACTGTCAGTGCCCAGATCCTCCTCTGAGAAACGTTCTTACAACTACTTACAAAACTGATGTGGTTTGTGTATTTCCAGCTATATGATATAAGCTATAATTCAAGCTGTATCAATCGTTATAGCATACATTTACCTCAAGAAATGCTTTTGACTAATCCTTCTTTTTTTCTGCAAAAATGCTGTCACATGCAATCATAGAAATGGGCGTTTACTTCCAAGTTATAATTATTATTATTTTTTTAAATCTTGATGACATTTCAAAATGAACAATAAATAAATAAAGTGCTTGCACCAATGTGCAGAATGTAGATGTAAATGTAAGTGAACCAGAAAACAGTAAAGTGTACCTAAGTATTTTAACATTTTGTTTTCCTGTTTGTTTTTTTACGCTTTGAAAGAGAAAGTGGTGTATTTCCCACAGCAGTTTGGCAAGGTTTTGCCAGCTCAAGCTTTTCTACTCCATCATGGCTATAATCCAGATACATCAGATGCATTTGTTTATACAGTACATGTTGTTTCTAGATTACCCCGCTGTAGTCACTTAAGTAAAGTCCGGCTCTATGTGCCAGGCTGTTTGTGCACCAGTGGTCTGAAGAAGAAAAATGAAGACCGTAGCGCACCTTGAGGGAGCGTTTCATCCTGCATCCTGTCAAAGAGAGGCTGGAATAGAAGGGTAATGGCCTTGGGCTGCCAAGATCCCTTCTCTAGCCAATTCTTAGTCTGACAACAGAATTCACACAACTGCAAGCTCCTCGTGCCCTCTTTCAGAACAACAAGGCAATTTTACATCATTGAACATTAGTTGGTTGTCCTCAAGGTCAGAAGTGTGCAGCAGTGCTGGGTGATAAATGGAATATTTATGATTTATTCAATCGGATTTTGCTGGTGATATAATATTAAGCAGAGTTGTGAAACTCACAATAATTTAATGTGCTTTTTATTAGTCCATTTCCTAAAGGCCATGCCAGTAGGCTTGTTTCAGGCCTTCTCCTTCGCGATTCACGATGATGTTAAAAAAATATTAATAGAGTCCTTGTGGTTTGATTTGAACAACCACCATTGTGCCCTTGAACAAGCCATATATGACCCTGATGTTCTTTTAAGATTCGTTAAGTTCCCTAAGACCTCGGTTCTCAAAAAAAAAAAAAAAAAATTCTAATATTTTCTAAATCAATCTGTTATGGGATCTAATAAATGTGATAGATTTGAGTACAGTGATTTATTCACATTTGAACAAATCTAACAAAAAATGTTCAACAAAATTTCACTAATTTTAAAGTTTGCTAATATATATATCTTAGACATGTTTTTACTTAACTTTCCTCCATAGTGTTATAATTAGCATACCACCCAGTGATGTGGAACCCCTGTTTATAATGTTTTTGCAGAAAACAAAACATAATGCAGTATGAAGGTTTTGATTTTACACTGTGGATAGACAGTTGGACATCAAACCGGGGAATTTAAAGATGTGTGTTCAAATTGCTCACAACCATTTTGAGTACTAGGAAATTTAAGGCTGTTAAACTTTCAATTTCTACTCATGCCCAATTTCTACTCTTATAGGTTATTGAAATTGCCATAAAAGTAAGTCCTGTATTGGGCTCCCATATGTTTCAGCCTCTTCTGCCAGCTGTGTTACGGGGGATAGTCAAAAGCGAAGTGAGTGTGAACACAGCACAGTCTATTACAGTAATCATATTGTACACACCTAATTTCACTGAAAATGTACTTTGTCCCGTTTTTAATGTTGACACATGCTTGTGTGTTTGACTGCAGAGGTATACTGTGTTTATGTCTACATACCTGGGTATAATAGGTCAGAATATCTTGCAGAATTCAGACTTTTTCACATCACTTGGCTGTGGAATTCAACCTCCTGTAAGGATGAATGCCAGGCCACCTGATAAAGCAGTGTATTATAAAACCAGCTACCGGTAGCTCTGATGCAAAAACACCTTTTCACTTGGATACACTGTAAAAATATTTAAAATAACAAAGTTGTAAATAAAACAAGGATTAATGTATGATTAATGAGTATATTTTACAAGAAAATGTTTTTTTCAGTCATTCTACTGCAAAATATCACCGTTAATTCAATGTTTTACCTGCTGTTTCTTTGTAATTTGTTTTTACTAGCTACTGACTAACAATATATTTTCACCAATATTACATTTTTCATTGTGCGTTTATATTTACAGATTCTTTTTTTTTCTATTTATTACTTGTGTATTTTTCATATATGTAGAAATATAATTCAATAATGTAATTCAGTTTGTCATTTTGTTGTGTTTTCTTGGCATTTCTGTTTTTTATTATATTTCCATAGGTTTTTATGTATTTTATTTCAGTATTTTCTTGCAAATAAGCAAATGTTTTTTTTAAAGGTTTTAAGTTAATCATAATAATCCTGATATAATAGATAATAAATACTTAATAAATACTAATATTGCCTAATAACTGATAATGCAATATACTGTGCATCTCTTTCGAGAATAGTAGATAGTTATAGTTAGGGGGTGCCATAATGAATAGCTATGGCTCAATATACACTTTAATAGTTGTTATAAAAGCCAGAAATTTAATATTGGTGCATACTAATTAATGTTATGGTTTTAAATAAAGAAGTCCAGCTCACATTCCTCAGATGTTGGAGGGCTTAACATAATTGGAATTGGAATTGGAGATAGCTCTCAACGGAGGCGGTCGCATTTCTTTCCTCTCCTCCCTGCCTTTCCTTGCTTCGCTTGTTTTCTCTTGTCTTGTCTACTTGAGAGACTCTCTCTGCACTGCTCTCCTAAACTGGAATATGGATTTGATAAACTGGTCTCTCAACGCAATTGACACCATCTTCTCGACGAGAAGCCTGGGTTCGGGGGAACCTGACTGCCCTGCCGGAATGTTTGCAGCTGGCTACACGATGGACGCGTGGGCGAATTGGCGGGTCGTGTGTCTGGCGACTCTTTCCGTGGAGGACATTGAAGACATCTACCTATTCGGAACCATGATAACAGGTCTTCTGCTGATTGGATTAGGCTTTACCCTGGGTTATCGGAAAATTAAGAAGACGGGAACAGCCGTCCAAAGCCTCACAAGGCTGCCCGCCATGATTGAAGTAGTGGGCAGAGCGGTCAGCATTGAGACTGAGACTATTAACCGCAATATGGATAACATCGTGAAGAAGCTCACGGATTTGGAAAAGAAATTGGAGAATTTGGAGACCAATGGACAATGAAAAAATCATAGTGACCGTGAAAGAAATGCGGCTACTAGACCAAAACAACTGGTATCTTATCTTCTTTCGGCTCCACTACCAGCTTGGCCTTGGCTGGAAAACAAATTTCTCCTTGGAAAGCACGGCAGCGAGAGACTCTGCGTTCCTCACCCGTTTCCCCCCACACCTGTTGATTGTTGACTCTGTCTAGGACCTGACCAAGGCTGTCTCCATGGCAACTTGCTGTGACGCTGTATAATCTGCGGACTGAGGCATCTAGAGAGAATCGCAATTCTCCAGGCCTACAAATACACAAACTCTTACACATATACAGATATGCACTCACCCCACACCCCCATCCCTCGCCTTCGCCGCTTTGTTCCGCCAGTCTGGCAAGCGGGCCTGTGACCAGCGCTGTAATGGCTGTTGGACCGGATGCTGATTGCCTGGACTGGATCACCTCGACCCCCCAAATTTCCATCCCCAGTTGCTAGTCGTGTGTTTATGGTGTATTGATTATGTGCATTTGTGCTGTGGTGTTTTTACTGTTCTCAAACGGTGCTCCCATAGGAGCACAGTCTGGGTGCTGTTTTTTTTTTCTCCTCTCTTTCCTAATGTTTTGCTATTATCTCTTCCCCTGTCCATTGTATTTCGTTGCCTTGTGCCCACATGTGCAATGACAATAAAGTTGAATCTGAATCTGAATCTGAATCTGAATAATTAGATGAAAAAATATCTCCTCTTTCCCGAGTACTTTCTTTATCCTTCCTTTATGTCAAGGTCAAGTACACTGAAGCACAAAATCATTAACAAACAAACAAAAAATCCTCAAGCTTGGCCTAGCTTTTTTTCATCTGTGCAGCGTATCTTTAGCTGGGTTTGTGGAAGCTGATCTTACTGTAATTTGGTCCCAGTGGACCAAGATGCTTTGCCAAGCCGCCCACACATCATCATTCCCTTTCAACCCTGGGCCGTATCTCCCCACCAAATTATTGAACTCATTTGCACTATTGTAGTCTCAGCATATGTCAGTATTCTCCTTAATTTCCTCAATCCCAGAAATATCTTTCCTGCCTAGACCCCTTCTTTATTTACAGTATCAGCCAAATAACTTCAAAGATGGAGGTTTTTATATATTCGCTCTGTCAGGCGGCTCGACGTACCCTAATGTTTTCCTCTTATCTCATGAAGGGTGTATTAATCTTGTTCCCAGAATTGTGTGAACTAGATTGTTTATCATGGTCATCTCTGCTCTTTCAGGCAGACCAGCTCTTGGGGAGCGTGGATGAGATGTGGGTGGACCGCATGGACAACATCACCCAGTCTGAGAGGAGAAAGCTCTCTGCCCTGGCGCTCATGTCGCTTTTACCGTCTGACAACAGGTTTGTCATTATAAACACCTGCAGGATCTTCCTATCACATTTGCATGCAAATGACTGATGCTTTAATAGCAGAACTCATCAGCAAGCTGTACAAGTGATAACATTTATATAAATCATTTGACATTCACAACGGAGACCATACAAATAAAAAATGACTTTGTAATGATGACCCGCCGGGAGAAATGGCTTGTTGGTTTTAGCCACGTCAGTAGTTTGGATGTCATTTACGTTTTCAAGCCTCAAATTTTTTTTCAACTGCTAATATAATAGACCAAGTACAAATAGCAACATCTATTAGAGTAATGGCAGCCAGTATACACAAGCAATACTAATCATAAACTTTGCCAAACGGAGCGATCTTCCACATTTTTTTTCAGTGACCTTGGTTCTAGAAATTTATTTCTAATTTATTTTCTCTATAGGCTTGTTTTATTATTATTATTTAATCCTCAATAAACAGTGAATAGCTGAGATATAATTTTATAGCACAATTTTTCAAAGTCCTGACCTCTCGCAGTATGCTATCCGATCCAATCAGAATGCATTGCGCCTAGCGCGAGAACAGAACAGACTGGGCATATACCTAACTCCAGGTTCACACACTTGTCTGTTATGCACCTTTTTCAGAGCCCTATGTTAATGGATCAGAGCGTTCACACTGCACACGGTAAAAGGCTAGAAATAAAAACATGCGAAAATAATTTGGTTTTGTGACAGAGCAAAGGAAATCTGCATGCGAACAGAGAGATTTGTGCTTGTGAATTATTTTAATGTGCTTTTGCGTTATGTTAATGCTCTCTCGCTGCTGCTTCTGTACCGCGCACATACTATATACGCACTGCAAATGGAGTAGGCCTACGTGTGAACCTGTATAATGTATAACAAATATATATATAGCTCGTTGAGCACTCTCGGCCACCGTATGAATGCATTTATGACTGCAAAGCATATCTGTGTGCGTCAAAATTACAATTAACATCGAAATAGCAACATTTATCAAAGAAATCTTAGAAATCTAAGAAATCCTTTGATGATTATATATATATATATACAGTATACTAATATATGTATATATAGTGTACTGGAAAAATTAAGTTTTGTGATATTTATAGGATTATTGCTTTCAGGGGAAATTCATTAACTTAAATTCATTAACTTTAATTTCTTAAACTGGTTGCTTATTAGCATGCCTGTTATTAACATCTTGGACGTTTATTAGTACTTATAAAGCATATATTCTGCATGTCCATATTCTGTATCCTTAAATACCTAAACTTTACAACTTACAACTTACTTAGCAATTTAAGAGTTTATTGAGACAAAAGTAATAGTTAATTGTTTATTAATAACAACAATTGGACATTAAAATGAAGTGTGACCGCTCACACTTGAAGGAATCCACACAATAGGGAATTTTTCATGAGAGTGAATGATTAGGCCATACAAATTTTGCAACAGGTTGAAGATGATCACACAAATTCGTCCTGTTGATCAACAGAAGGCTGCTTGGTTTGAAACTGAGCTGTGCTTTCTATATTGCTATACTATTGACAGTAGATAATAAACTCTTTTTGCTCACCAAATTTCACAAATTGAACATTACACCATTAGTCTTAATTATAGAAAAACAGTAATATGATCATATAAAACTAATTTGTCTGATAATTTTGTTAGTTTTAGAACCTTTGATTGGAATTTGAGTGGGAAAACACCTAACCCTTGTACACAACTCTGGGGTGTTTTGCAGCTTTTTTGCTCTCAAAGGTGAAACTTTCTCCATTGTGAACAATGTTAAAAACAAGGATCTCTGCAGCCAAACACAGTTTCCTGAGTTACTTTTCTTTTTCAGTCTTTTCAACTCTGACTCAAAATCACATCAAGGAAAGAGATGCACCTGTTTACCTCCACTGCACACATAATGTAGTGAATGGCAATAACAGTAAACAATGAGGTGGTAATTTGCATGATTTTCTTTTCTAGGAAACGGTGTCAAGCATCCTGCACTGCAGACATAACATATTTTTATTCCTTGTGGCACAGTGATTAACAAGATATATTTAAATTTCACGTCAAACAGTTTGCTGACCCTTGCCACCTTAAAGACCGGACCATATGTCCGGTCATATTGCTTTAAATATGCAAACTGTAAGGGGAAGAGAAATGGTGGATAAATTCATGATTGACTCTACTTCTCGTTTCTCATTACAATATAAATATTCAGTCTGGACGCATGAAAACACTTGAGCATGTCTTTGCATGCAGCCGGTCATCTGCTAAGTATTTCACGCTCTGGATTTATCTGATCTATTGTATGTGTCCACATTTTGTATGTATGTATTTGTCTGTATATGTGCCCATTGTGATACAGTATCTTGTATCATGAAATTGCATTGGGGACTGTGAATCGATTGTGGTGCCGCAGCAGGTCTGTTGTCACCTTATTTCATTGAGATTGATCTTATGTGTCATTGTTCTATAGGATCAATAATGCCATCAATACCAAAGCCCTTCGTTGTCAGTCTCCCTCACAACCAAAGCAATGATTAACTGGCAAAAATGACAGCTCCATCATGGCCTTGTTTTCCTTCTGCAGTTTTCAGGGCTTTGCAGTGATATACAGGAGAGGCTCCCCATGTGGCTTAAGCCTGAGTCTTGAGGGAGAGTGGGATAGTCATGCATTATCATGCTTGTAGAGACAGCCTGGATCTGTGAGCCATATCTCTGAGCCTCAGTCTCTGAAGCACAGATGCAAGATGTTGTTTTCTCCATTATTGTTGCATCTTGCCTTCTGCTCGAATCCAATCTAGTGTCAGAAATAAACTTTTCTATTACTTTTTTGGGGTAGGGCTGTGGAGTTATTACATAACCATTATTACTGCTATGGCTGCTATACAATCAAGAAACTACCCATCAAGAAAAAAATAAAATCCAAAAATATTGATAATATTTTAGAGATTCTGTGAAATGATTTCCATAATGTGTCTTACTGCATCAATTCAATACTGGACAAAACACGAGTCCATATATATATATATATATATATATATATATATATATATATATATATATATATATAATTTTTTTTTTTTAGTTAATCATCTTTAAAAATTGTGATTACAATATCAAGAGCAATAATCAACAGTGTTGATATTTTTTCATAATCGTGGAGCTCTATTTCAGGAGCTTTTTTACTAATTAAAGAGCCACACAGATGGTAAATCAAAAATTACCTGTATTACAGTGTATGATGTAGCTGTCCATCAGTGTAAAAATGTGCAAAGTAATTAAACCAAAAAGTACACGATTTATAAAGTTATTGGCTTCTTAAGTAAGGAGTCGACTCTGAATCGCTGAAACGAGTCGTTATAGATTTCAAATCTTTTGCCCTTCTCTATGTACGTCACTAGAAGCACTTTGCATAATAATCTCCGCCTACCGTCTTCAGAGAAACGGAACTCTGACCTGCCCCACCCCCCACACAGACACTCTGGTTGGTGTGATAGCATCATGTCGAGGAGACAGTGTGTTTTTATTTGTAAAGGCAAGTTTGTTTTATTTTCACTGCCAAAGAATGAAGATCAGAAGAACCAATGTCTAAAATTAATTTTTACCACAATAACAGAGCAGTACAACAAATCCCTTTTGTTGTGTTCACAACATTTCACTGATGACTGCTTTTCTAATCTCGGTGAGTACAAGGCGGGATTTTCAAAGCGTTTGGCCATAAAAGAGTGTTCATTACTAACTTTATTTAGACCAACAAGCATCTCCGAATCACAACGCAAAGTATGATTATGAAGTTATGTGTTTGTTTTCTCCCGAGCGTCTTATCAGTATGTGTGCTGTCTGCAGCCTTTGTCTGTGCTGATCTTCATTTACAAACACGTCATTAAAATGAAGTGTAACAAGTGCTGCTAACAGATATTCTGTGATAAAGTAGTCCATATGAAAACAACGCGATGTCCGTTTTTCACGTCTCCCTTCATTATATCTAATGTGACCACGCCCCCGCGCTGAACGCGCTATTCAGATTCAAACTGAATTTAATTGAAAATTATTGCCTATAAATTGGTTTTTAGATTAAGAGTTTTAAGCATAAAACTGAACACAGATGCCTAAGCAAACAACAACACAAATACCCTAGGTGGAATTCTTGAATAGAAATAAGCTTCCATTCAATCTGAGTCAGTTTTGTTTTTAGGAGAAAAATAACAAATTAATACTTTATTTCAGCAAGGATGTTAAAGGAAGTCAGTAAAGGTGTTTATAACAAACTTTATCAAAAAAACCTGAAAAACAATGTATCTTGGTTTCCACACAAATATTTTCTGAAATGATGACTTCTGATAATGTGAAACTGAAGCCTGGAGTAATTGTATTTTTAGTTTTCTTGCCCTTATTTCACCTTAAGTTTCTGACCCTGACCCAGACAGGGATTTTTTTCTGTCTGGTTTTGCTTAAATTGCCATTTTAATGACAGTGGTTTTGCAATATACAAACTTATTTTACAGAGGAATTGTGCTCTGCCAGTAAACAATCATCTTTAATCAGATGCTTTTTCGTCTCTGGACTCATGTGACTTGAACGGCACAGAGAATATTATGAAAGCAGACTCTGGAAGGATATTTAGTGGCGCCGAGAGACTTGCATGAAATGAGGCCCAGCATATTAATTTTCACAGGCATTCAGGGTGCTTTGAATGGCATTTTCTGATCCTGCCATTACTATTCTATTTGCTGTGTTCTGACTCCCTCTGAATAAACACCTGTGGGCTCAGAGCAATGCCCAAGACACTGAATGTTTCTTCTCTGAGGCTCAATACATCACAAATAATTTCACCCACTAATGAAGTATGACTGCAGTGATGACATCAATGAAACGGTACAGATTTGTCTCTGCTTCAGTCATTTGGAGAGTGCAGAATAAACAGATGATAATAATGATGTAATGATCTCCACGCATACAGCCATGCCAAAAAAGGAAGAGGGATATGCAAATTGGGTCTTGGTTTTTACACATGCACAAACTGAACCATTCAGAGTGTTTTCAACCAGCTGCTTTTGGAATGATGTTGGAGTTTGTCAGAATATTTAGACAATTTAGAGCAAGCTGCTTGCTTGATCACAATTGGAATACATATTCAAAAGAAAATCAAATGGGATATATGATGTTGACAGTATATATATTCAATTTTTTGCACAGCCCTGTCATGTTTTCAACACAAAATTTTTTTTTTTTAAAGGGGTTATATGATGCGATTTAAATTTTTCCTTTCTCTTTGGAGTGTTACAAGCTCTTGGTGAATGAAGAAGATCTGTAAAGTTGCAAAGACTGAAGTCTCAAATCCAAAGAGATATATTCTTTCTAAAACTTAAGACTCGTCCACACCCCCTAAAATGGCTCGTTCTAACATGCCCCCACATTTCTATGTCACTATGTGGGATGATTGCATAATGCCACCCAGATGTTCACGCAAAGAAAGAAGGCATACCTTTTATTCTTGTTGTAGTATTGTTGTTGCTGCCGCTGCCATGTCGTATAAACGCTGTGTGTTTCATTGTGAAAGTGAAACTACTTTGTTTGGCCTTCCAAAAGAGGACGATATCCGCTTCGTCATGCATGGAGCTGATCCGTGCTGGTCACTGAGGAAATACATCAACTTTGGATCTTGAGTCCAGCCCGGGGTCGTCACATGTAAAAAATTATGTTTCAGAGTTGGGGCATAGATGAGAAACAATAATGTACAGTATGAGGAAAATAATGTTTTTTTTGTTTGTTTGTTTGTTTGTTTTACCTTAAACCACATAAACGTATTTCACTACACCAAATAATGTTCTATTTAGCAGCATCATATGACCCCTTTAAAGGTGCTGTAGGGAAATTTTGTAAAAAAATATTTTTTACATATTTATTAAACCTGTCATTATGTCCTGACAGTAGAATATGAGACAGATAATCTGTGAAAAAATCAAGCTCCTCTGGCTCCTCCCAGTGATCCTATTGACATTTGCAGAAAGTCATGCGCTCCCGGTAAAAAACAACCAATCAGAGCTACCCAGTACCTTTGTGATTCTTCATAGACATAAACAGAGAGAAGTAGTTCCCGGCTACAATGTTCTTCCGCAAGACGCTAGTAGTTCTGTTTATTAACCGCTAGAGCGTCAAAAGTTCCCTACTGCCAATGGCTTATAGTCTGAAACATTAGCATGATGTGGAAACAGTAACACAAAAATGTTTGTTACTTTATTTTGTTAGTGTTCATTTATTTTATTAAACTGGATGCATCATTTTTCTTTCTTTACTTTCTAGTAATTCAATGCTTTCTATGAATATTTAAAGTCTCTCCGTGAGCGATCCTACAGGTGTGAATTTATCTGTGGCAGCTCAGCTATTTGACACAATATATTTATGTTGCTAGTGACTTGGATATGTTGTTCTCCTGCCTGACCTCCACTAAATGAGAAATTAACCGGGGAAAAAAGTGCATGTCAAAGAAGGGGGACTTCCAGAACACACCCACTGATTGTGTCATCGCCATGGACCAATGGAAGGTGTTAAGGAGCCAAAACAGGTTTTTAAACTGATGAAACAAAAAAAAAATAATAAACTTTGTTTTGGCCTGATTTTGTTTGAAATTACATATCAGTTCGTTCTTTGATTCCATTTGAACTATATTGGGGCCTTAATTCTAAAGGTAAAAAATTCTGATGGTCAAACATCATGAAATGCTGAATTATGACTTTGTTCATGAAAATTTAACTAACATTATAAGAGCACAAAAATAGAAATGCAATTCTTCTGATATGTTTTCCTGTAAAATATTTAAAAAAAAAAAATGAAAAGAAAAAGTGGTTCTGCAAGTTTATTTGTCCAAAGGGGCTGGTTTGGGTGTCATTAGGTGTTATAAAGGCCTCTTTTTCGGCTCCAAGCAGTGATAAGAAATCTTTAATATGATGCATCTTTGATAGGTCACTAGCGCAGCTCTTATAGCTGTAATATTGTTGGGTTGAGATAAGATTTCCCCCTACCCTGTATTACAAAAAGTAATATAGCTGTAAACTTTATTAGATGTATAACTGAGTAGATATTTAGCTTTGGTGTTTGCCAAGTTTGCTTGTAGCTGACTTTCAGGGTGTCTTCAGTCAAATGGTCATTGGCTTTTCATATATGTTAATATATGCTTGGCATGACCCATTTTAAATTATTTAAACTTTTTTCAGTCATCAGTTTTGAACGGCGAGCCATATGCTATACTGATCATTTTACTTTTATGTATGAAAAATAAATGAGGCCGCAGATAAAATTAAATGACCACCTTTTAACTCAGTTCCTCAGTACCAGGGTGCAGATTGGTAGTGGGGAGGCACACATCATATCGAAATCATAATTTCATACCACCCGTCTTTCATTCCTGACCAATTTCTTGTTATTAAGTCATATCAGCTGTGTCCCTCTCTCTTAGCAACTACAGTACCTCATCATCTTTCTCTATATCACCAAAACAGAGATGTGATGGCTGCTCCAGAAGCGGCATCAACTCGTTTCACCAAGCAATGTTTTTGAGATTTAGAAATGACCCTCCTTATCTTGTTTTTCACTGAATGCTCCATGTGTGCAGATACAAGGCAGAAAAGAATCGTCACAGGGTTCTAAGTGGACATTCAAGGGTTTATGTGTGTTTTGGCTCTGAGTGGCGAATGAATCAATTTGTATTAGGCATTGAGGGGTTATATCGAAGACCATGGTGGAAAGGGCCAAACACAGGAAATTTGGCCACACCACACATTATAAAAGAAAACTGCTGGAAAGGTCAAGTTAGTTCAGGATAGTTCACCAAGAAATGAAAATAATGTCATCGTTTACTCACTTTTGTGTCCTGTGCTGCTTCTGTTGAATAGAAAAAGGAGATATTTATAGCTGAATGTCTGATATTTTAGATCCAATGGAAGTGAATGGTAACCACAACCCTTGTGCAATATTTTCAGTGAATAATGATTAAAATTTTACACACATTGTTTCTTACACAAAGGACACAAGTCATATGAATCAGGGTTATTAATAATAATCCAAAATGTATTTCTATTAAAATAAAGCTAAAATACAAATGTTATTAACATTAAAATAAAGCTAAAATACAATATAATCAAAAACATATTTCAGTTGGCTGGCAACATTTCTATTTTTGTTTAGTTTTAATTGAAGGACTATAATTAACAACTGGAGAAAAAAAAAAAAAAACTAAAACTAAACTAAATTTAAAACTGGTATTAAAAATGCTAAATAACCTAAATAGTTATGTTTAAAACTAAGTAAAATAATAATGATGTTAGAGTAAAAAAAAAAAACAAATTAAATTAAAAATGCATAAAAAATAAAGTAAAAATAAAAGCAAATTCAAAATGTTGATACAAGCTATATATAAATAATACTAAAGTAGCATATTCTTTTATTTTTATTTATTTATTTTTTTCTTACTGGAGCATGACAGCCAGTGGTCACAGTTCACTTTCACGATACAGATTAGAGTAGCTTAGACATTGGTCAAAACTTCTCCATTTTTGTTTCACAGAAGAAAGTCATATAGTATGCATTTGAAATGACATGGTGGTTGTAAATTGTGACAGAAATTTCATTTTTAAATCAGCTATGTCAAGGCTTCAAGGCTGTGAAATGGAGAGATTGTCTTTCATAAAGTTCTAACTGTTGCCATGTCACAGAAAGCATGAAGTTCAGTTGCATTAAGGGTTTAAGCTAATGAATATCTGAATATCTTCACATTTATTGCCGATAACTGCTTAAGATAATATGTGCGGTCTAATGTTCAGGTCCCTTGAGTGTAGTTCAGATTTTAACAGTCAGTCAGACTGAAAGTGTTTCTTAAGCTTTTGATTGTTCCCTTGCAGAAAGGGTTTGTGAGTGCAAGTTATTTCCTGGATTAAAACTTTGTTTTTTTAGACAGAAAATCTCAATACCCATGGGTAGGGATGTCAAGAGTACAGCTGCCTTTGCTACCAACTCAATGCGAAAACATACAAAAAGTAACAATAGCAGTCTTTCTAAAGTTTAGCTAGTCGAGTATCAACTGTACCCACACCTGTCACTGACATGTGACTGCTTTTGAACGCTCATATTATTACTCACATGCAAAGACATTCTTTGTTGAAATAGCCATTTTGGTGTGGTAAAAAAGTTTAATTGAGAAATAATTGTTTTTATTTAGTTTGTTTACTTTTTATCTAAAGTCATTTTTTCAAACTGATATTGAGTATTGTGAAATTCCATTTTCTTTTCTACTAAAATTACCACCATGACATCCCTTCTCACTGGCCCGTGAAGACACTTTGAAACATATTTCTGTCACATTGTTTTCAAAGTGTGAATGATGGAACATTGTGTTCATTCCCTGAATAACGTTTTCCTCTGCGATCATTTTTCAGCGTGATCCAGGACAAGTTCTGTGGGATCATTAACATAAGCGTGGAAGCGCTGCACAATGTCATGATGGAAGACCCTGAGATGGCTACCTTTCAAGGAGTATGTTTGATTCTCTCTTCTTGATGACACTTCTCCTCCGATGCTGGACAAGGGCACACAATGTCATGGCAGGGTATTTCATGAAACAAATTCTTAAGCATTAGGAGAAGTGATTGTGATCTGTTTCAGTGTTTTCTTCCTGCTTGTTACACATTATATATTAAATATAAAAATATTTAAATTATGTAACAATTCAGCCGAAAGCGGCAGCCCCTCACAGATGACAACAGCACACAAAACATAAAAAAAAAATCAAGTCCATGTCCTCTCTCATCTTGGTCCTCGTCATTCCTCCTTTTATCCTTCCGGAGCTCCTCTGTGGGACTCTAGAGCAGTGAGTGGCGCAGGTGTCGCTCATTATCACTTGCTCCACCAGCCTTGATCTGTTCCCACAGCTCTCAGCCCCGTCCCACTCATATTATATTATATTATATTATATTATATTATATTATATTATATTATATTATATTATATTATATTATATTATATTATATTATATTATATTATATTATAAAAAATTATAAAATATATAAAAATCCCACACAATATATATGTGTATGCAATATAACGTGTATGTGTATGTAGTCTACACACACGCACACATAATAATTATAATAATACATATTTCTATATGATTATACATTTCATAACAATATAAAATGTTCTGCAATTATATATTCATGTAATTATTTAAAAATATATATTTTTAAAAACTAAAAGTTTGATATGGATGCTCGAATATAATTCTTTTCTGTAATGTGACTAATGAAATTAATTGTATTTTAATTATATTTAACAAATGATTAAAGTTAAATTCAAAGTTATGTTTCTCTCTCTTTTTCTTTCAATCTATCTATCTATCTATCTATCTAATGACATTAATTAATTAATATTAAGAATTATAACAATAACAATAATAATTCATAATGAATTTATAATGTAGAATTCATAAAAATTGGTATGCCACATAAGAAAACAGTATGTTTGTTCGTACATATAGGCTTGGGTTGTATGTAAGCTGGTCATGAAATGTGCATGATACTGCAAAGCAACCAATATTTCATGACCTCAGGATATGGTGCTATATTCTTAAGTTCACCTCCTAAGGCATTTTATCATTTCCGAGCAGGATGGATACAACCTGCCTCATACATACTTCAGTGGGGTGTCAAAAGAGATTCATAAATGGAGTGAGAGATTACACAGCTGCTGGAGAACAGGGAAAAGTGGCACATTTTAGAAATGATGTGTAACATGAATGTGATTTCTCTGCTTTGCACTCTGTCTTTTTACACACACACACACAAACATGCCCACATGCCTCACGACCTTACACACTCTCTCTGGCTGCCTGTCCTCTAGCTGCATGCTGATGAGCCACTCCGAAGAGCCAAAGCTGACAGATGATGAGGAACCCCCAACAGAACAGGACAAGAGGAGAAAACTGGTGAGTGTTTTACCCTGTCCTCAAAGGTCACAGCTGATACACACTCCTATCGATGACACCTGTCACTTAAAGGCTGTTATTGATGAGATATAGTGAATGCTGATATTAGGGCTGTGAATCGACAATAATTTTGCGATACGATATGCATTACAATACAGGGGTTGTGATATAATATGGTGTGATACATTGCGAAACTGGAAGCAAGGCAATATATTGGGATATTTCTTATTTTAGGAAAATTTTATATTTTTTGGAAAGCTGTCATTAAAACACTTCATCATATGCAAACCTTAAAAAAAATTATATATGAATTATATATATATATATATATATATATATATATATATATATATATATATATATATATATATATATATATATATATATATATATATATATATATATATATATATATATATATATATATTAGGGGTGTAACGGTTCACAAAATTCACGGTTCAGTTCGATAGGATTCACTGGTGTCACGGTTCGGTTCGGTACGGTTCGGTACGTTTTAGATACAGCAAAAAGAAAAAATTTGCAGATAAATTTCCTTGATTTTAACAAAGTATGTTTTTTTTTTTTTTTTTTTTTTTTTACATTGAACAATGATGGAGCTATTCTTTACCCATCTTCTATGGTGTTTTCTTAGCAGCATACTGTATAAAACAAAAACAGCTCCTTATAAAAAAAAAATGAAAATGTTATATTGTTGTAGTAGTTATGAACAAATACAAAGATGTAACTTTTTATATGGCACTCTATAACTCTTTATACTGAGTGTGTTTTTACTCAATTGGTTCTCTATAGGGCTTATGTTTTTTGGAACAAAGCAGGAATTAACGTCTGGCTGAAATGGGCTCGTGAAGGAATATTGTAACGAGGCTCAATTACATTAAGCATGTTCTTAAAACCTGCGTTTTCCACTCACTCAGTACGTGCTGAAGGCTCGTTGCAAAATGGCCAAAGGGTCTTTCACACAGGACGCGGTATGCACGGCGCTGGACCCTGGGCTCAGCGTTGCTCTTCAGATACAACACGATTTGCGCTGCACTATGCCAAGAGCTAAGTAGGTGGAGTTTTCAAAACTGCCCGTGCATACGTTCTATTTATAACAGTTCTTCTATCTAATAACGTGCAGGCCTGTTAATTTTATCTTACTGCTCAGGAAATTCCGACACAGTACAGTACTAGTCCATTTTGATTTCCGTGCTTGTTTGGATGCCCCGATCGATTGGTAAAGTGCACCCAAACACCAGACCTGTTGGTTATTGGAGGATCTTCTATTTATGGTTTGTTAAACGCATTGGCCCTTTTGCAACGAGCCTTCAGTGTGTACTGAGTGAGCGAGCGCCTGACTGAGCCTAACATAAACATCTAAGTTGGTGTTTATTTTCTATTTCGGGGGTGTCAGGGGCGTTGCCTGTTACTTCGTATGGGTTATTGGGCTACCTTGTTGAACGCATATCATTATATTTCACTTCTTTTTTTTTCAAATATAATTAATTAGTCCAATGAACCGTTCGGTAAATAATGTGTACCGCGTACCAAACCGAAAGCCTCGTACCGAACGGTTCAATACGAATACGCGTATCGTTACACCCCTAATATATATATATATATATATATATATATATATATATATATATATATATATATATATATATATATATATATATATATATATATATATACTGTATATATTTAATGTTATAAACAGACCATATATATTTTTAGACCCTGCATTTAAGGTTCAAAGTTTAAGTTTAAAATTGTAACAAATAATGTCATAACATTTTGATCCGAACAAAATAATTACATCTGCTTAATATCAATGAATAATAAAGTGCTTGCAGGATTCTGTGTGAAGAACATGAGCACATGTGAACACACACACTCACACACACATACACACACATACAGTGTGAGTCACAAAGAAAGAAAGTGTCAGTGTGTGAATGCAGTGAAGAAAATTAAATGCAAATTAACCCCAAAAGGAAAAAAAGAATGCTTCATGACTTACATCATATCAAAGTCTAGTTGTGAACGTCAAGGATAAAAGATTTGTAACTGTTTTTAGTCATTTAAAGCACATCTTCAATTATTTAATTATGTGTGGCTTGAATGCTGTGTCCATCAAGAATAGACTAGGCACCTATCTTTAGCAAAACAGCAAGGAGGACCGCTTCTGGAACATGCCGCTAAACACAAGCATTGAATAGAGTAGCCACGATGTGGTGATGCACTGCAGATGTGTGTGTTCTTCGAATATTTGATGTTGGCATTGCACATTTTACACACTGCATGACTTTTGTGAATCTCTTTTATGCCTGTCTGTAATGAAAGCCAAAATTATGCCACACGACAGCTTTGTACACTGAGGCGTGAACTGGAACATTTCTTTCTTCCTTCATTACATTAACATTAGTGGTATGTCTTTATGCTTCCTGTCACTGTTTAAGTTTAGAAATAAGACTGCAGTCTAGCGGTCGAGATATATACTCAAAACCAAACAACTGCCATTAATGTATGATTGTATGATAGATAGATAGATAGATAGATAGATAGATAGATAGATAGATAGATAGATAGATAGATAGATAGATAGATAGATTGATTGATTGATTGATTGATTGATTGATTGATTGATTGATTGATTGATGTACCGCCCGGGTTCCAAAAGCATCAAAACAGACTCTTTATCTCGTATTTTTGAACTTTCCGAACGCCTGTTTACTCCCGAGTGTATCTTACCCGAGACTTTTATTGTCTCCACTCTCAGGTGGGAGGTCGAATCGAAGGTCATAACGGCCTTAGAAGGGGCAACACCTCCGCCCGACTGCCTACTGAATCGGTTATTTGTGCCAGAGGGGTATCGGTCGACGTCATTCAGCGGGGCTATTGTTCCAGCATAGCATGTCATCCAGGGGTTAATCACACCACCTTTTTGGTTAAGCAACAATTCTGGTGGCCATTAATGACTCGCGACATCCACAGTTTTGTCTTGACTTGCTCAGTTTGTGCCACTGGTAAAACTTCCAATTGACCTCCTGATGGGTTACTTCATTTTGACCATCGTGGACCGGTTCTCTATTTTATTCCCTTGTCTTAATTACCGTCCGCCAAGGAGACAGTGGTAACTGTTTACATGGCCTCCTGACAGACATGGTTTCTGACAAGAATTTTGTAGATTACTGGGGGCAAATGTCAGTTTATCTTCGGGGTTTCATCCCCAAAGCAATGGACAACGTGAGAGAGCCAACCAGGATTTGGAGAGAGTGTTGCAATGTTTGGTTTTCAAGAATCCTTCCTGTTGGAGTCAACAACTCTCAATGGTGGAGTACACCCACAATTCGTTGCCAGTGTTATCCACAGGCATTTCTTTATTTGAATGTACCTTAGGTTACCAGCCACCAGTTTTTCCCAGTATGGAATCCGAAATCGCGGTCCCCTCCACTCAGGCCTTCATCCAGAGGTGCCGTCACATCTGGAAAAGAGCATGTGAGACTCTGCTCTAGGTTGGGGCACGCACCAAGGCCAATTGCACCGGTCAAAGCCTCCCGCATACCTCATTGGTCAAAAAGTGTGGCTTTCTACCAAGAACATTCTGCATTCTGCGTATCTAATAAATTTGCCCATTTACTTTCACCAAAATCATTAGTCCGGTGGCAGTCCGCCTCAAACATCCTCCTGCGTACAGGAGAATTAATCCCGCCTTCCATGTTTCTAAAATAAAACCTCTGTTTCATTCACTAATTAACCCGCCGGTCTCGGTTCCTCCCCCGCCAAGTCTCGTAGATGGGGAACCCACTTATTCGATTAACCATATTCTCGATTCGAGAAGGAGGGGATGCAGATTCCAATACTTGATGGACTGGGAGGGTTACGGTCTGGAGGAGTGAATTTGGGTTCCTGCTAGGGACATTCTGGATCACTCCCTGACCAATGATTACAATCGACAGGTATGTCCGTCGGGGAAAGGCAGGAGGCGTTCCTAGGGGAAGGGGTACTGTCACGGTTTGTGAATTCTCTCTCTCGGCTTGTTTAGTGTACAGGTGTGTGTCTGTGGGCGTGGTCCCTGATCACTACTGTATAACAGCACCACCTGCGTCCCATTGTGTGTGTCTATTTAAGTGCAGTAACTGGTGTCTCATGCTGTCAGATCGTTGTGGTTCTTCCCTGTGTTCCGTTCTGTTCCCCTGGCTGTGTTGGATTGTGGATTCCCCCGTTGTTCATTGTCGAGGCTTCTTGTTCCTTGCACCGGAATCATGAGCACCATCACTGGGATTACAGCACTGGATCACCGAGGATCATCACTGTTGTCCACTGGGGTCCCTGCGTCACACACACTGGCTTTTCCCCTCCCCTGTGTGTAGATAGATAGATAGATAAATATTGCATTTTTGAGAATCGAAAATACAAAACAAAATGTTGTGATATTCACGTGTATAAATATTTTCTTACACTCCTAGCTGATATAGTACATTAAAACTGATTCAACGAATTGAATTCACTGCATTGCTCACAAACCAACAGGTCAGAAAGTGTTTAATGTAAAGAAATCAATTTCTCAAGATCAAGATTGACGAACATCCTACTCAAGATAGTGGGTTAAAGGTTCAAATTCTTCATGGGTCGCTATGGTTCTGGCACAGTAAATACTTTGTATGCATTAATACAGGTGAAGATTAATCAGTTAGATTGACTTGAGGCTAGTATGTATAAAAACTGGTGTTTTAACTTTATAATCTAGACTGTATGTCTGCAGTGTCTTTACAGAGTATTTCTGCATTTGCAAATTATATGTATTTGGTGATCCTAAGTCCACATTAGTTATTGTTAATAAGTTAATACATTAACTTGCATTAATTAACAATGAGCAATACAGTTGTTACAGTATGTATCATCTTTGTTAATGTTAGATCATTGTTTGTTCATGTCAGCTCAGATCCATTAAATATTAATGGACACCGCGTTTGATTTAAATAATGTTTTAGTAAATAAAATAAAAATAAGATTATTAAATTATCTATGAGTATTTGTAATAGTTAGTTTATTGTTAAAAATCTGTATCTAATGTTAACAGATGTGAAGTGTTACCACTTGTGAAGTGTTTGATTAGATGAACCTTGGCAGAAAAGCACCGACTCGTGGGCGGCAAACTGTGTGTTTGTTTTTGTGTTTCTCTTCTTTTTTTTATGGGAACCATTTACCAGAAGTGTTTAGCTAAAAACAATAGTGAGAGAATAAAATGTCATTGCTGTGTTTTGGAGAGGACTGTTGTGAAATATCAGTCTGTCTTTTCCTAATGTTATTTTTGTGTGACAGCCATATGAGCATGTTTCAGTTGAGTGGTGCTTCTGATAGAAAATCTGCCAACACCAATAGCTTTCAAACAGCCACTGAAAATGAGCAAATGTACTATGTGAAGTGCAGTAGTTCAAAAGCATGTTCGAGTGGTTTTAAGTGAGTCATTTCTCTTAATTGTCTGTATGATGAAATGGTCCTGGTGGTATTTGATACTTTCAGCTGGTAGCGGGTTTGAAATGAAGCACATTTGTGTATTTGTAAGTTGCAACCTTTACTCAGTGGTCTTATGACAATGTTTCTTTGTTAGAGAATGATGTGGGATGAACCTCAATACCAGAGTACTCTAAAAAGACAGCGGTGACACTACACAATTGACCTTTTTTCTACAAAACATTCTGCAAAAGTATGTAGAGAGGGAAAAGTTTTTAAAAAATAAAAATAAACAGTGCTGCTGCTGATGATTCCTTGCTTTTGCAAGGGCAAGGCCTTTTTGCTACAGTTTGCATCATCAGTACTATAACTGGACACGTAGACTGGAGCCAAAGCGTCCACAGCATCACAATGCAGATGCATATGCAAAGCAGACACAATGCAGATGTTTTAGACACATTTAAAAAAGTGACTTACAAAATGGTGTGTATTGATTTCTGTGGTTGAAACATGGTTTCTGTGGTTTCTGATGTTCATTCATGTTTATTGCATGCTATAACTAGTAAAGAGGAAGAGAGGTTCACGTGCTGCTTGAACTGAGTCTTTATCACAATCTATCACGACACATTAAAGAGCCACTAAAAGCTATTTATTGTTTTATTTATTTTACAAAGTGAGCTGAGACTGTTTCATATGAAAGTTAACGTGCTCTGTTTTGTATCTTGATGTGTTGTACATTTCCTCTTTTCTCCATGATGTATTTTTCACTGCTTGAGAACAACATGTGTGCCATGGCTTGTCACATATAGCAAAAGTAACTATAGGGTGAGGGGGGGGGGGGTTTGCAATGGGAAAATTGCAATGGTCTGACATGTCTCTCTAGCTTATGTTTACATAGAAAAACAAAGACATCCATTGACCAACAATTAAACAATTGCAGATGGATTCCATCACATCTGAATACTCTGTTGATTCGTCTGTCAAGTGCTTAAAAAGACAAAATGACCAAATTATTCATCCCTAATAACTAAACTCACACCTACGTCCCCTGAAAGAGAAATGCTTCAAGTAGGAGGGATGAGATTGACAGGTTATTATCTAGTTAACATGATCTAACCACATAAAGAGACTCAAATAAGCTTGTTTTCTGTATTGTTTGGATGTATTTCCTTATGGAACATGTACCTGGATCACTTTGACACGGTACTCAAAAAGCAGCAGTATATTGAATTACGTTATATTTCCTCCAGGCAGTAGTGCAGTGTTCAGAGCCGTTTTGAAGAAGCACCGGAGTGCAAATTGCATTGAATGAGGAAGATGACGGAGGAAATGGACACACCGAGCAATCAGTCCACACATAACAGGCGGTTTGGGTGCCGAACAGTCAGAAGATAAAGTCAAAGAGATGTATTACGCTACAAATCTGCCCTGACGCAGGGAAGGTGTAAGTTCCTCTTGGTTAATGATGCACAAAATGGATTAAAAGGAAAAATGTCCTCTTTTTATCACTTCTCCCAGCATGAATGCAGGTTTAGATTTAAAAGGTTTATTTCGAATCATCAGAGCCATTAACCACCAAACTGTCATGATGTTATGGACAGGGTGATATTTGTGCACTCGTTCCCGTACGGAATTGGTGCCAGCAGCTTTAGGCAGCAGGAAAGTTCTGTAATAGGGCGGAAGTTAACCTTGTTTAACCTTGTTTCCAAACTGGTTAACCTGTCATTGTGGTGCGACTGATGTGTGGCATTTCATATTGTCATTATTTAAAAAAAAAAAATAGAGCTGAACTCGTTTCACACTGGCATTTTCCATGGACATATTTTGTAATTTACAATAAAGCGCCATAGTTTTTTTAATTTAGTAATTAAGTAGATGGTTTTACTTACATTCATTCATACTGACAAGTATCTTCCAAGAAGGCATACAGCATCCCACGGCTATTTATTTGAAGGGGATTAGTCAGTTTTGGATGTCATGAACAGGATAGGTTAAACATGCGTAATCTGTTATTGTTGATGCTGCCTCGTGCATTAGTGTCTCTGTCATAATCAAACTCAATACTGAGGCTCATAGCGGCATCCTTTTTTTTCTTGTCAGTCCTGCCTTTTCTCATTATTTGTTTGTGCGCTTTAGGGTTTGAAGGTCAATCCAAACAAGAATACTGAATCAAAACAGTTTGCTTTCCGGGATGTGATATTTCATAACGGATTCCATCTATTTAATAAGCACATCTCTCTCTGATTTATTGCCTGTGAATCCCAGGGTGTGCCAGATTCAGTTAGCCTGTTAAAAGTCTTTTTATTTAATGCTGCTCTGAGCAAAACGCTCCTCATTTCACACACTTTTAATTTTTCACTTTTCATTTCCCTGTGCTGGCGAGTTTTCCTTGTTTTTGTTTTGTTCAGGGAAAAAAGGGATTGTTTTTAAATTATTGGCACATACAGATTCCCCACAAATGGCATGCAGGAAGAAATAGTAGGCTAAATCGTATGCAAGATTTACTAATTCGTTCCCTCAATGTACTTAAACGTGCACACGATTACTATTGCGTTCCCTTGATTTATTATTTTGGTCACTTGATTTATAAATTGTGCCGCACAATTTACTAATTCATATACAAATTAGTAAATCGTGCGCAATAGTAAGTCGATTGAACACAATAGTAATCTTGTGCACATTTTAGTACATTGAGGGAATGAATTAGTAAATTGTGCGCACAATTTATTTATTTTTTCTTAAATGTCATGTATGGAGGTCCGCAGGCACTTGATTTCATGTGTCTTCATATATGTTGTGGTCTTGTTTCGATCTAGCCTACATTACTGTTAAAAAGCTTAGGTTAAGTAAGAATTTTATATCTTATTATTAATATTGTTAAATAATATTACAATTAAAAATGAACCGTTTTCTATTGTAATATATTTTAAAATGTAATTTTTTCCTGAGATGCAAAGCTGAATTGTCAGCAGCTATTACTTAAGTATTCAGTGTCACCTTATCCTTCCGAAATCATTCTAATTTCCTGCTTAAGATTTTTTTTTTTTTTTTTGCAAATTATTTTCTCAGGATTCTTTAAAAAAAAAAGGTAAATAAGTTAAGGTAAATAAAATGTTTATAAGAACAGCTTTTATTTGAAATATAAAGCTTTTGTAACATTTAAAAATTAATTTGCTTTCATTAATATCAGTTTAATGCGTCCTTGCTAAATAAAATGTATTCATGAAAAAATAATCTTACTGACTCTAGACTAAATTAAAGTAGTTTTTCTAGTGTAACTTATTGGCCAGTGGCACTGACATATTATTGAGAGGAATTAACCTGTGACAGAGTTTTCTTTTATCTTTGGTTTGGTGGAATTGCTATTACTTGAGATCATCTGCATTCCAATATTTTATGTTCTGGTTTGAACTTTTAGCCTAACTTTTTTTCCCAAAATCATTAATTAGCTGGATGTATTTGTCAGTGAGAGAGTCAAAACCAAATTAGAAACCAAAATTTTACATAAAATATTGAATTTCACATAAAATATGTTGATTTTGAAATACTTTCTCCAGTCTGCCTATAAATTTTTCAAGCCGGCCCTCAAGGTTTTAATCTAATTAGATTGTTATGCAATTGTCATCACATCATAATTGTAAAATGCCAGTTTTGACTGGGCAGCAAGAGGGAGGAAACTGGCATGTGGGAGAAACAGCCATTAACACTGCTTTGGAAGCTCAGAAACTGGTAAAGTGGAGAATAACATTTAGTAGGATTTTGTCCTTGGGATATTTTGTCTTTTAACGGACCTATGACTTTTGTGTTGGGAATCAGAGTTCTCTTGTGTGAAACTTTTGTCAATTGTTTACACATCCTCATGGCATTGTAAACAATGTGCAATTTTCTTTTCTTCTGTGGAATATTTAATTAACAACTTTGGACTGTAGTCCTAGTCATTTAAATATAACAGGAAATCAGTTAGTTTCCAATCATTCGTTCATTATAGATTTTATTTTATTTAGATGGTTTTGTTTGTCAGTATTTAGAGTGTTTGTTTTCCCCTCCAGAATAGTCTGTGGTTACATGCAAGATTTTAAAGGTCTCTGATCTTTTCTACACCTAAATGAAGAGCTCTCAACATGTCTCAGACAGCTTAACCTTCAGTCTGTTGATAGGACCACACTGAGAACCCTCTCAAGCGTTCTCTCCTCTCTTCTGTTTTACGTGGCCATGCATATTAGCCCGCTAGCATAACAGCACTCTGTCCTCTAGAGCTGCCTCTCAGGATCGAGCAGCACCTCTCTTTCCTTCAAGTGACTGGAGAGGATTGTGTCAGTGGTGCTTTGAGTTAAGTTGAGAAGTGGCGTTGGAAATATTTTTGGAAGTATCTTGTAAGACAGGTCTCTTTCTTGTGTTTTCTTGCATTTTTCTGAGTTATTTACATGGTGTTTTTAATTATTTGGTGACAGACTGAGTTTCTGGTATCTAGTGAGTAGCTCTCAGCAGTGTTTCTGTCATTGTCACCACTGACTCTTAATCTCAGATTGCTCCGAGGGAAGTTTTCCTGCAATTAGCAAATAAACATTTTCTTAAAATGCATCTGCTAAATGCCTTATGGGGAGAATGGGAAGAGTTGCGTCACCCTCTTAATCTAGGAAACATTTTTTATCATGTGACCATTTTTTTATTAATTCGTTCATTTGTATTAATTTATTTTTATTCATGTGACAATCTTTTTTTATATAACTATAATTCTATAGTTTTTTTTTTTTTTTTTTTTTTTTTTTTTGCTTAAATATAATTAGACTTCGTTTTACAATTTAAGTTGAAACTGACACTGCTTTCCTACACTGGCCCAGTAATGCACAACACACCGAAATCTCCACAACACAAAGGAAACAAGCCTCACTACACCGAAAATAACACAACACAATAGAAACAAGCCACAAAAAAATGCAATTAGCACAACACAACAACAGCAAGTCACAAAACAACAGAAACAAGTCACAACACAACAGAAACAAGCCACAAAACAACAGAAACAAGCTACAACATAACACAATTACAACAGAAACAAGCTGCAACACAACGCAATTTGCACAACACAACAGAAACAAGCCACAACACAACAGAAACAAGCTACAACACAACACAATTAGCACAACAGAAACAAGCGACACAACACAATTTGCACAACACAATGAAAACAAGCAAGGTGTGACACAACAAAGTTAGCGCAAAACAATGAAATTAGTCCTATGCATTGTGGCTTGTTTCCATTGTGTTGAGGTGATTTTTTTATGTTGTGCAAAACCTCTACATTAATAAAATAACTGTTTATAATTTAGGTAAGTGGTCATGGGGACCATGATCACTTAAATAAATTATGATCAATTATCATATTCATGTTTTTCTTTCAGGTTAAGTAATTGTTTTCAGTTTGCAATCTCTTGTTTCTGTAGTAGCAGTTTTTTGTTGTGTTGCTGCTGTGCCAGAAATGCTAATTTTGACCTTTCGTAATCTCTTGCTTCAGGGGTATATTTAGTCTTGCGAAATTTCAAATAAGGGTGTTAAATCTTGAATGTTAACTTCATCTAGACCTTTGCAAAGGCCTGATTAGCTCCCCCCACCCCTTCCATAATAGAACAACGCTGTGGCAAGGGAAATATAATCCAGATTATATTTTATGATATACTGAATTTACTTTGACACGTTTTCAGTGGATCTCTTTCCAGAAGTGATATCCATTTTCAGTCTGTGAAGAAAGATGCATTTATCTTTTGTTTTATTGAATTGCTTCAGGCAATTCAATAGCACCATTTAAAAATTTGTGTTGCATATAAGATTTCAGACTTGGTAAAGTCTCTTTTTTCAGTTCAGACAGTTAAAGCAAATATGGATTATGTCTGACATATTCTTATTTACGAAGTACAATATTGCCAGACTTCTGCTTACACAGACAGTTTGATTACTAGTGGGATTAAAGCTAATCAATACAGGGATACTGTTTTATTGTACAAAGGGTAAAATTGCAAAGTCTTTCTGTCATTCATCTGTCAGGGTTAAACCACCAAGACAATTTGCCGTCTTATTTTAGTGAAACAAGAACTGTAGTGTTCCAGTAGTGATTTTACTAGTCTCTCATAACCAGGGGGTTTATTCACAAAGATATACTTTAAGAAGTTAGTTAGAAAGTAGTTTGTAAGAATGTTAAATTCTAGAAAATGTTTATGCCTTGTTTAATCATGAGAAATCATTCTTTACATTACTGATAATTAGTGTCACTTCATGTGTTTTCATACCCTAAAATGTATGTAATTAATGTAGTATTACCATGCTTAATATTTGAAACATCCCAACATCCCTAAACATCTTACCTTTGGGTATAAAACAAGTCGGAGGATATCCTAACTTGAGGAGGTTATCACAATGATTGGGCCCTATTTTAACGATCTAAATGCAAAGTGTAAAGCGCATGGCACAGGTGCACTCAGGGCTTGTCCAAATCCACTTTTGCTATTTTAACGACGGAAAAACGGTTGGCGCACCTCTATTTTAGACCAGCATGCCCATGAGTGCACAAATGATCGCGAATGCATTTGCTAATTAAATGGTGTGACAATTGCGTGACTTGCATCGCATTGCGCTGATAGGGCCGATTGTCTTAAGAGTAAAGATAAAAACAACAGTCTTTAGGGCCGTTCTCACAGAATGCATTTTGCATTCCACTGTGCTGCTTTCCATTGTTTTTCCATGTGGACATTCACTAGACCTTGTCATTATCACAAGTCTCACATTTTTAACAGCAAAAATGCATTCTGTGTTAATATTTTTAGAAACTAAATAAAGTTAAGAAGAAATATTTTCTGTTCTATTTTGTGAATCCAGCCCCAGTATTTTTTATCAGTTTAACTTAATTAATGAAATGTATAACAGCCTTAAGAGTTACCATGGAAAAAAAGTTTAGCATAGCTGCAATTCACCATTAATCATATGAATGATTACAACTTTGTGACGAGCCGTTTCCTCTCCAAAGGCTTTGAGACTACAGCAGCCTTTGACTTTGAGAATCCACTCATTATTAAATGATCTGCTGCTTTGACACATCTGTCAAACAGAGATATTAAAGTCACTGGCCCGAGTAGGGCCACCCACGACTCCTTTCACTTCTGTGTGACCCAACAGATTAAAGAAAAGCCATTGTTCGCCAAGAACACGGAAGACAATGTCGCACACAGAAGAGGATGATGGTTGATTCTGAATGACTGATGCGCGATTTGTATGGGAAAGCGCCGTTCTCATTTAGTTCACGGCCTCTTTGAGTGACTTGATGAGGTTTAAAGCTCTAATTAGAAATTCATGAAGCATGGCTCCATGTCTTTGATCCACTCCCTCCCCCACACCCTCATTACCAGCCCAGCAAAGTGGATGCAAACACACCATTAATATCATTTAGAGTCTATTTTAAGAGCCTGAGGAAGTGCAAAGTAAGCAAACGTGGGCTTAACCTTTCAGACAACTTTGTAAGGTAAGGTAGGATTTATTGGGACTCGGGAAGTAAATCAAAGCTGCCCCATCTTCCCTGAAAATTTTGATCTACATAAACAGTCAGGCTGACCTTTCCTTTTGGAAAACAGATTTATGGATTGGCTTTTAATACCTTACAGTGCTGGAGATGTGCAGCTGTAGTCAGTGGGCATACAATTCACAGGGTTTTGATTGGACAGTTAGGCATCTGAAAATGTATTTGCCATTTCAATATACATCAGCATTTCATTATATTATAAATATAGTATTTTTTTCAAGGTTAATTTAATGAATTAATATTGATATAATGTATGAAAATAATTCTGATTATTTTAATTTTAATGATAAGTTTGACTCCTGAAGGTCAAACTCTTGGAATTGTCTTGCTTAAGTTGCATGCATAATTAAAAAGTATTATGTAATCTGTGTAATCTCCATTTTATTTACTTTGAGACAGAATGAGGACTGAAGTTTATAAATGTACGCACAATTTTCTTATAACTTGGTTTTCATAAACTGAACAAATGTTTGCAAAGAATTCATGTGGGTTATAAATCTAGAATCTCACTCACTATGCCAGAAAGATTTTAATACACAATGTCTCAGGACCATTTGAGTGAACACTGATTTCTATGTAGAGCATTAGAGACTGTGATATTTGAGATTTTGAGATTGTGGAACTGCAGTGATTGTCGCAGACATCTCTTCTTTTGTGTAGTAGACACTTTATGGGCAATATGAGAGGGAGCCCATAATCAGATTTTCTCTAATGGATTTTCTTTTTCAAATGTATATAAATGGATTTTGTTTTGATGTTTACTCGAGACTGACAAACTTTTAGGTTAGAAATGTTTTTATTAGTATGTATTTTTCTTTCTTTTGCAGCTACAGTAACAGTACATCAGTGCCCCTTCATGAACACCAAACCAAAAATATCTTCCTAACAACCAAAACACTACTATTGCTATAACTAATCTTTTTATTTTAATATATACGTGTTACAAACGTTAATGAGAAGTGGACTTTTGTGACAGCTGCAAACTTCTCCAGTCCGTGACTTTTTAAAAATAATTATTCATAAAGTGTGAAAATTGATTCTGCCTCAAATCTCGCTTTGGGCTACATTTATGAAACAAGCAGAATTAATTCCTGTGGATATGACATGTAAAACCATTCTTGCATAAATGATTGCATTCAAATTAGTTGGACAGTTTACAAAAGAATGGATTTATGGATGATTTAAACAGAAATTAGTCATTTGTTTTATGAATATGGCTAATTATTAATTTTATTTTATATGTTTTTACCTCAAAGAGGAACTGAAAAAAATCATGACTGAGCATTATTAATATTATATACATTTTGTCTGTTTTATAAGTTTAACTTTCTAAATATTACATGTATTTTATGGTAAATAACAACTTACAGGTTTTCAAATTCTAGCTGTTAATGTCCTGACTAATAATCTGTTTAAAATAATTTAATGTGATGTTCTTTATGAAAGTTATTATACAGTGGTACTGAGTAAATCTTGAAAGTCTGTATGGGGGATCACTGAGACTAAAATATGCTGAAAAAAAAATGGATCAATGGTCCAGTTGAGCTTAAATATAGATGACTGCCTGAGTACAGTTGGGTTCGACTTTATTGGCATTTACTCATCCGGTCTTCAAATTTTTTTTTTTTTTTTTACTTTATTCATTTGATAAAATCCATTAAAAGTTCACAGCAGCTCGGACAGGATTTCTTCCAGAGGCCTCTCTGCTTTATAGCACTGGCTTAGCATAGAATAATACTTCAAAGTTCCTTTTCGGAGTGCCTTCTTCCTTAAAGCCATCCTTGTTTTTCAACAAAACTCTTCAATTTTTCAAGGACCTACTGCTTCCTGCCATTTCTAGGTCTCAACAATGCATCGTCTTTATGGTGTTGGAGGTTTCGGTTATGCAGAAGGATTCATGTCTTACAATAAGAACCCATTTTGAAGACTTCAGACTTCACTGTTCTTTCCAGAACTAATTGATTTTTCTTTGAGATAGTATAATACCTACTCAAATTCAGGCATTTTCCTGTGCGAGTGCTGACAATGGTGCTTTCTATTGTCATTTGACTTACACATACAGCTCTAGATGCTGTTTCGTGTATATCACAATTGCATTTTGGTGATCATATATCACTTCACTTCAATTCATCCACTCATAAAAGATTTTTACTAATGATGGGGATCATGTCTATATCCCCTCGAAGCTCAATGATGCTTCTTTGAGCGAACAGTGGAGTTTAAAACCACTTTTTTTCTCTCTTTTGAAGCTGTCCAGTTGCAATTGATAGATGTATTGATTGTGTTCCCAGGAAAACTTCAAGGTTACATCGGATCGCTGGAGAGATTTGATTTAGTCTGTATGTACAATTCTGTGTGACTACCAAGGTCACAACCTCCACCATTTATCTAGAATCAGTGGATTTCTGTTTCAACTTTGATACTGTAATCATAAGAGGTGTAACGATCCATCGATATGGATCAATACATCGATTAAATGTCTAACAATATGATGTATCGATGCCGCCCGTAAAATATCGATATGTGTAGTATAAATAGCCACCTTATTTTGACACCGTCAATGTCTGTCTATGCATTACTGCCAACTTGTGAACTCTCTTTCAATTTCTCATGTTGGGATTATAAGACTGACTGAAGGGCGAGTGTAAAAGACACCTGGGACAGTTGACGGAATTGTCGAGTGCTTGTGACATGCATCCAAAGTGTACACATACAGACAGCCGCATCGACAGCGCCCTAATACCTAATTGAGCTCTCTTGCGTTTTTTGTGTGCATGGATAAACAAATAGACCAAGTTACATCAACTTGTGCGCCTTGGCAAATATCCTAGTAAACACAGTCAGGTAGGCTTATGTCCTAACTTAAACAGTTGAGAAAGAAAATGCATGTGCATTAGTATATTGGATCTGTGCTTTCCTTCTTAAAGGGAAAGCAGACTAACAGAAAATATCTGACAGATTTTAACTGAACAACTTTTATAAAGATTGATATATATATATATAATCTATACAGTGAAGACTATGTAATGTTATTTTACATTTGATTATTACATTTCTGTACCTGAAAATATTTTTTAGATCTGCCTGAAAAACCTGAAAAGCACTGTTTATTTAATTTGTGTCTTTCTTATATTGTAGGCTTAATATTTTCTGCTATTGCTTGTAATTAGGTTATCTGTAGAAAATGTTTTTAGCACTGAGCCTAGCAGCCAAAAAAAGACTCACCTGAAAGACACCCCCCCCCCCCCCCCCCCGCATTTATTTATCTTTCTTTAAAAAAAGTGTTGGCCTATTTTTTTTGTTGTGAATGTCCCAACTGAGGAACAGGATGTGAAAATTTAAGATAAATGTTCATGTTATGTTTTGGGTGCATTTGTGGTTAATAAAAATGTAGATGGTTGTTTAAAATAGGTATATATAACAATATTGAGATATCGATTGATATTCTCCTGTAGAGAATCGTATTGGAATCATTTCGTATAATTTTTGTAAAGTATCGGAAAACATTTTATCGCTGGGTATGAGAATCAATATCGTATCGTATCATGACAAACCATCTGTTTTATACCCCTAGTAATTATGAGGTCATTTGCACTGAACTTTATTTGTTTGCACATGTCAGTCATTACAAACAGATTCAATGAAAGGGACATAATTAATCTTGACAACTATATTATTCTATAGATCTATGCCTCAAGCATTGCCGATAGTTTGCTGTTTTTCAATGAAAAGCTTAGAAAGAATGTATTTTCTAAATTTGTGTAAGCAGTACACATCAAAATATGCTAAATGAAAACGCAGTTAAATCAAATTTAATTTAATTTAATTTTAGGTGTTAATGACAAGTCTAACATATTCCCAGCATGTAGAAGAAATTACAGAGGGTATCTTTAAACTACTCAGAAGACCTACTGAAATACTGTGATTCATTCAGCACATTGCAGAGTGAGTCTGGCTCTGCAATGTTAAAATTTAATTGAGTTATAGTTTGTTCAGTGTATATTACTGCGTGTATAGCCAGCAGTGTCAATGCAGGGCTCTGTCAAATCAATCCAGTGACTTGGAAATTCACTTAGAAAGAAAAATAAGCAGCTATTAAGGTTGAATCCTTCTGGACTGAATATGTTAAGAACTCACACAGTCACACATTAAGTTCAGATCACAGCAGGACTCACACAGTCACACATTAAGTTCAGATAACACCAGGATATCTGTTGTAAATATAATCTCATTTTTTCCTCAGACACAATCTTTTTGATTATCAAATACACATGTCAGAATGCCCATTTTAAAGCAATGGATCCGGTTAGATAGTTTTTTCATCTGGCTCAGACTAGCCATGAGAGCATGTTGCTTCAGATCTGGTGCTTGTGTTCACACTGAGACACCTTTACCTGAGAGCCATCACAGAGTCAGGTGAAGCAGTGTGATCAAACGCCTCAGGAGAAGATCTGAACACAGCTGCTGGGAGGAAGTTTTCTGTGCAAATGTCTCTGGGAAGGCAAATGTTGAGTCTTGTGTTTTACACCAGTATTATATGAGGAGAAAGACAGTGTGTGAGGAATTTGTCATATTTAACCTTTTTGGAGGATATTACAGTTTGCAGATGGTGGCATTTGGAATCATTAAATCCAAAAGTACTGGGGAAAATGACTTTTTCCTCTTTGATTTTTCATATGCCGCAGGGTAGCTGCTAGAGTTAATTTAGTGTGAATAAGTATAATTGCAAAAAAAAAATCACAGCTGGTATTGTTAATGCTCATCACACTGACAGATGTACGCTCCATGACACACTTAATGTTTTTTTAAATACAACATATAATGTATTAATGAACTGTTTATGTAATATTTACAACCATAACATTGCTGTTGAGTTTGACTGAATATATCAATCAGCATGTGTCGAAACGAGGGTGGAAATGACACCATCCTTAATAGATTTCCCACAATGTTGCATTTACTTCGATTTTTCTAGTCATTGGTTGCATAGAGACTGAAGCATCAGGTTAATGTATGCAACAACAGTATGCTAATTCTCGCTCTCTCGCTCTGTTCATGTCCCTCCCCCTTCATTAGCAGAGCATTATTTATGGCTTGTGTTACAGTATTCTAGAGCTTTACAGTTTGACTCTGCATGAGTGCAGTGATGCAGATTCATCAACAGGCTTTGCCTTCTGAAACATTACTACTGAAAATGTAAAGGTATTTTAAATATTCTAAATTAAACTTTTGTACTTTCATATTTAGAGATATTATTTTTCTCACATAACAAACCTGGTACTCAAAATTGAAGCCAAATATAATTAAAAAATAAAAGAGTGAAACATAAATGGTTAAGAGTGCATCTGGAATCATGACTGTTGCCTGTTCAGCTCGTGCTCATGGAAGAAAAGCTATTCAGGCAGAAGAGGATGTAACAGAACACGGTTTCTATCCCACAGCACAGTTTGAGTCATTTTATCAATAAACCCTAATCATGTATTATGTTTCCCAGTGTATGACAGAAAGAAAGTGTGATACTGCTTTGTCTTCATAATGGAAAGCAAACTCAATTATTGAATTCATCATGAGGGCCTAGACGTCAGCCCTTTGTTTTAGCACAGGTGATTAGCATATAAATACTGAGAGGGAATGGGTGTCTCGTGTTTTCATTTCAGTCTTCGTGTGTTAAGTCACATATGATACGAGCTCAGATCAGTGGCTTTGCTTTAAGACCAAGAAAATTCCTTCACAGTTGTCTGCTGATGTGTCTCACTGTCTCTGTCCTCCAACAAATATACCAAACAGATATGCAGGTTGAATAGATTTGATTTATTATAAACAGAATAGAAAAGTATACTTGAGATCATGTTCCAGTATTGAACCCTGAAAACAAAAACACTATTTATTTTCCTCTTTAATATCAGTTTTATTCGTCCTATATCAAAGTAGTTCTTTAACCAAATTTAGAAAAGGCTTTTGTTTCAGTTTTTCATTTGCCTTTTTAGCATAAGTTTGTTGTTGTTGTTGTTGTTGTTACTGTTTCTGCAAGCAGGTGGATATTTTATTGGGTAATTCTAATGCTGGGTTTCATATTTCATATATTTTTTATCTTGGTATGATATCTTTTTTTGTGTGTTAAGTGCTTTATTATTTCATTGCTGTTCCGCATCTTTATATTAAAATCATCCATTCACTTTTACAAACTCACTCTGGGCTTATTCTGGAAGTCTGATCCTCTAGAGTCTTATTATGGTCTCCCATAACTCAAATAGTCCCTAAAATATTATTATTATTATTATTATTATTTATTTATTTATTTATTTATTTATTTATTAAGAAGGAAAATGTTTTATTTAACAGTTATAAGGGCATGTTTTCTCCCTTTTTTGATTGTGATCCGCATTTTGTCTGTAAAGCCGATTCTGTGATTAATAGTACCGGTAAATCTCCATCACGTGCTTTCAAATTGAGCGACATTTAATACAGTCATAGATGACTGACAAGCTATGCAATATTGTGTTCATTAAATGAATTGCATTCGATTATGAACACTATATTGCGTAGCTTGTCAGTGTTAGTGTTTTTATTAATGCCATTTATGTTTTTGTTACTACAGCACATAGCACTGGACAACTAAATGAATGTAACATGGCAAAGATGAATGCACTTTTGGAAGTTGAATGTAAGGGAAATGTCATTTTTAATATATATATATATATATATATATATATATATATATATATATATATATATATATATATATATAACACTATCATCCTGATGTAATAACCAAAAACAGTCCCTGATGGCATTTCTGGAATTACTGTTATTATTTATGTCTCTCACTTTTACTTAATATTGATTACGGTCTTAAGGGCTGATTCTTGACTTTAAAGCGAAAGTCTTAAGTGGTGCTAGTTATTTAAAAAGCCTCACTCATCTTAAGGCAATCTGTGTATAAACTGGCTTTCTAAGCAAAATGGTTTCTGAGATTGATTCAAGCAAATCCACTGCTGGTTCATTTCTATTGTATAATAGGTCTGCAATCAAAGTCTTCACTCAAATTTCACTCAAACCCACGTTATTAATACAATTATGGAATTGTATTATTATTATTATTATATATATATTATTTAAATTTTAATTACCACTCTGTAAAAAATGTTTGAAAACAAGCAGCTTTTTCATTGCAGCAGAAGATCCGGAAATATTTTATCATAAATAGTTGTGCTTGGAATATTTTCTTGGACAATGAGGAGACTTTGAATCTATACACTATTTGCATGTTATTATATGTTACAACTCATTCATTTTCACCTATTTTATGCAACTGATGTAAAAAAAATAATAAAATACAAGTCAGGGCAAGCTACCTCATCACACTGATAAGGAAACAATCTGCGTCAATACTATGAAAAAGATAACCACACGAAATGAGGACAGATTTCTTCAGAATGTATAGGAGATGATTATGATATAATTAAACCCCCCTCTGGGCACACAAGCAATGAACAACAAGCATCTTATATGAGCAGTCATTTCGCTTCCCACAATGCAGCGCTGTGTTGCTATTTTAAGACTTCAGTGTGAGACAATCACTTGAGAATAATGACTCGGGAATCAATGCTTGACAGTGGACCTTAGGATTCCAGTTCGTCAAAATTATAAGAATTTACTCGATGGTAAATACTGTTATCAATTAAGTGAAGTGTTTGGCCTGTCGCCCTGATTGTTTAAAGAAGCAGTTTAAGTGTATACTGAACTGCCGGAGGCTAAGACTAATGTGGAAAGGGCTTATTTATCATGCGAGACGTGAAGATAGAGTTTGTGTCACTTATATAAGGTTATTATCTGCTCTCTTGTAAGCATTTTAGCTAATAGCTAGTATAAATGTAAACAATTACTAAAACTTTCACATTTTTGTAAACTATAGAGTAAATAAAAGCCAAAAGCAGTATTTTCCTGGAACCAACAAATGGTTTATCAGATCCCTCACCATTCAGAGTTTTTTGGTCTACCTCCACCTCAAAACTTGCCCTTGTTTCCCGTCACACTGCTTATTACAACGTCCTACTTAAATCAGTTAAAGGGACATTTCTGTCTGCGGTGCTAAATAAACAAGTATACATTTGCTTGAGTTCAGCCAAACATTTAAACTTAGTTTCCATTCAAGCTGGTGTAATAATTCTCAAGAATTTGAGTTAAAAGTCAAGAGTGGCTGTGCCAGGCATTGGCGAGATCAGAGCTTCGTGCCAATGGAGATTTATGTCAAGCAGAACATCCTGGAAGACTCTTGTTAGACACACAGCAATCCAATTGTTGTGGTATTGACTGAACAACATCGTTCACACTGAAAATCACTTTCAGCACAAATGGGGTTTACTTGAGAGTGTTTTAAGGGCAGAAAGTAATGATTTAGCTATATAAAAAGAAAAAAGTTTTTGCTCCAAGAACAGACTAGGATCAACAAAAAGGATTGGTCAGTAGTTCAACTTTTGCTTGTCATGCCTATGCTTTCACATTTTATTTTTAAGACACCTTTTTGTCTGTTAAAAAATAAAAAATAAAAAATTCTCAGTTGAGTTCTCTCTAAAATTTACAACTTTTTTACTTTACTATGAAATCTTCTCTATAAATGCATAAACACCATTTTCAATCAATCTCATTTTCACCCCCTTCCTACTGACTATCACAAGATTCATTTCGATCCAATAACTGTGTGAAGATGACAGACCTAAGTGGAACTGAATGCTCTGTGTCTGAGAGAGTGAAATATTTTCATTTGTGTCACTGCTGTCATTGCTATTCAGATGATATTCAATAGTATCTCTATCCTCCATTCTGTCTCCACAAATGCAATCTCAAAGAGGATCTCAGCGTGACTCTCTGACATATCAAACTGGCTGCCTACTCGTCACCTCAAGCATAATCTTGACAAGACTGAGCTCCTTTTCCTACCTCACCAAATCTCTCAATGTCCTGGTTGAAGGTCACATAGCTGCTGCCTCCAGGTGTGCAAAAACGCTTGATGTCATACTAGATGACCTTTTGAAAATGAAGCCTGCCAAGCTATAAGTACTACAAGGACTTCTGGAAACACTTTTGAGTGATGACTTCAACAAATCAGTGAATTCTTAAATTCTTTGAAAAAAATTTGCCATCATGTGGACAACATTTAAAGCATAACCAATAATTATGATAAAAAATAATAATAAGTACTATGCACCGATTTGTAAGGAAGGTTGTAAATTAACTAATTAGGCTACTCTAGCCAATGTTGTCATGTCACATGACAAAAGAACGAACAACCCGAAGACCCAAAAGAGTAACTAATCTATTCTCTTTCCAGCTCAATACCGCATTGGGTTAGCGTATGGTCTGTCACGTGATTAAGGAACGCGTCAAAAACCCGATAGACCCGAACTATGAACTAATCAATTCTCTTTCTGGCTTAAGACTGCATTGACTGACACATGTGAATTACTACTAGCAGAACAGAACCTATAGAATATTGCGCATGCGCGACTGAACGAATCACTCCCCGAGACGACTCGTTCTTCTCGGGTCACATTAAAGATTGGTTCAAAATGAACGAATATCTGCTGCCAACACATAGGCTACTTACTGTACTACCAACACAAGTATAATTCACTTATCGTTCTCATCCAAAAGTTTTCACTGCTGCTCATTGGTGGAATGGGTTCTTAGTAATGTTTATGGTTTTGAAAAGACCTTGATTACATGAAGCCAGGTGTTAAAAGATGAGCACATTAAATCCTTAAAGCCTGTTTTGTCTGGCAAAGTATGATTACACAGAAGCACAGAAAGCTTTCACTGTGACTGGTAAGCCACTATCTTTTATCCATTCGAGTGTCAAATCAATTTAAAGTTTCTAAACTGGAGGAGGAACAAAATGATGTGTCGAGGTGTCAAAACAGAGTAATGGGAAGCTGGTGTATACCGGCCTTACAGACGTGGGTGGCTAGAATCTTTTGTGTGCTAAAGACGGTCGACCTGAAATGTAATTCAATGTGTTCATGCACATGCACTTGAAAAAGGAGCTGGAGCGAGACTAAAGACAGATGTTTTATCCTTTAGGATGAATTTGCAATTTACATTCAAGAAAGAACAAAAAAGACGCTGCTAAAACAAAAATCCACAGTTTTAATTAAAAGATTGGATGAGCTGAATGTCATTGTACTTGGTGCAGGAAAAAAACAAATATGGGTTATTTATAAAAAATTTACATCCCAAAGTGTTTTCTACAGGGAAGAAAAATTAACTATGAAAACGAATGAATAGTCATGAAACCCGTATTGTATTGCATTTAGTGTTTTAATGTTTTTTTTTAATTAGCAGCAAAAAGTGAAAATGCCAAATGTCAAAACATAAAAAATAGTGGTAATTCACATTATAATGTTTCAAGTTTCTTCATTGGCATTGATGGTTATATGGTACATGCATGGAACCTATCTATTCCACTTAAAATTCTTTATGGTGAAAAGGGTTCTTTGATATTCTTCAGACGAAGAAAAGTGGTTCTTTTAAGAACTGCTCACTGAAAGGTTCTTTGGGGAACTGTAAAACAGTTATTCTATGGCATTACTGTGACAAACCCCTTTTGTAAACTTTATTTTTAAGAGTCTGCAAGAATAACATTACCCCTAAAGCGTTTTGAGAGTGAAAAGATTTTATATAGCAATCCTTGTGGCTCTGTGGGACTCCACTCACTGTGTACTACTGCTGTTAAAGTTAAAAGTTGCAATTAAGAGTCCTTGTAATTGTGCAATTGAAGTGAAGCAAATGATCACTCCAGGTGTTTTTGAACTCTGTGCACATGAACACAACAATGTGCTTAATCAGTGCTGTCTCATTCTTTTTGTTATGAGCAGCCAGAAGAATTTAGTTATGTGACATGTCTGGAATTGGTCAATACTTTTGCATTAACAATGTCTTTGTGCCTTTAGGCTCTCAATGTGTCCATTCATGCCTCCAGCAAAGCTTATTAGCAGCATGCACCCTGAGACTCCGACAGCATTCAAGAGCTATCAGGGATTTCAAATGAATCATTTGTTAGGTTACATCTCTCTGATGTGGTTTGATTTTTTTTTTTTTTTATAAATTAATATCTCTATAGGAACAGCTGGTGTGAAAGGAAAATAGTTGCTATAAGAGGTCATAATAGTATTTTTGTTATGCCTGTAGGTGGTTAATTGAGACCACAATCTTGCAAAGTTCATTTCGCAGTTTGTTTCTAATGATTATAGTTCTCTTGAAAGTGATAAACCATTTTTTTGGAGCACAAACACCAGACGGTGATTTGATTATTCTCTTTGAAAAGACCCTTTGATGTCATTCTGAAAGTTTTTAGTGTGTCAAGAGCTTTCCATATAGTGATGTCAGAGTTGAACTCTTAAGCTGATGTTGAACTGTTCAGGTTTGATGATTTCTGATTGCAGTCATGTTTACCTGCACCAGGCGTCCTCCCACCCTTTGATTTGCACACTTTTCAATCACGTTCCTATGATTCCTTTGGGGAATTACACAGCTCCCCTGTGGTTAGGAGACAGTCACCTATATTACTCTTCTCTCCTCAATTAAGACTTGGAGATGCTGCTCTTGATGAGACATTTTGACTCCAAAAGATTTCATTACAGCTCCTTTGACATGAGCGCAGTGATCTCTTATCTCCCTAAAGGGGGCGTCTGCGCTGCTGGAGAAGCGTGTGTTCTCTCGCAGTCATCAGAGACTCTGCATCATATCGCTGAAATCAGGACTCAGAAATGCGATGGGGGGATTGTTGAAGCCAAAACGCCTCAGCTAGGTCAACGCAAGGGAATTTCACAAAGTGAAACAGTGTAGCAGGATTGAGTCTTGAATTTCTACAAAAATAAATCAGTACAAAATTGTACATTATTACCAATTAATTCTATTTAGAGATATTTTTAAATGTAATTTATTTCTGTGATGGCAAAGATACATTTTAACAGCCATCTGGATTTTATCCATGTTTTAAGTATAGCTCAGCATCAAGGTCTTGGGTTTGTAAAGCACATGATTAAAGTAAAGTACCTTAAATGCACTCTTAGTCATTTAATATAAGAACATCTGCCAAATGAATGAGTTTTATGTAGCTAAAATATTAATTTTGTTATATTCTGCCATTACAAATATCTTTGCAGTCTGTGCATTTATCTAAAAGCAGGTGGTAAAAGACATTTTATCTGAATTAATTCAATGTATGAGCCTCTCTCCATCACTCAGACCAGTATTTCACCTTAAGTAAACTTGTATATAAACATAACCTAATAAGAAATATACTTTGTCAAGGTCTCTTGTTTTAGCTAACGGTGGCATTCGTTCAAACCCCATATGAAAACAATAGGGGAGAAATGCTGAATGCACTGGCCACTCTTTTCAAAGCATTACAATGAATGGGGACTGAGGCTTTAAAGCTATAAACAGTGAACAAAAGGAGCATAGAAGTATCATAAATGTGTTCCATATAGGACTAGTATGATACGACTGTATGTTAATCTAATTTATAAAGGGAAGCAAATGCTTTAATAGACACATAAAATGAATATTACATTAAATAGTTATATTAACTTTGGTTGTGTCTGTGATAATGCTGATCTCTGTGAATAAGGGCTCAAGTTTCAGTCTGTTCCTATATCGGTATCAATTTTTATGGTGCTTCTGCATCCTTCTGAAGCTTGAAAGCTCCGGTAATAATAGGCACTGATTGTATGGAAAAGTATGGCCAGTGCAATTCATTAAAGCTTCTCCTTTTGTGTTCAGATAGAAAGTCATGCAGGCTCGGAACAACATGATGTAAGCTGAGGTAAGTAAATGATAAAAGTATTCCAATTTTGGGGGAAAACTTACCCTTTAAGATCTCCCATCACAGCATGGGCTTAGTTTCTTGTGTTGGATGATAAGGCTACTGTATTTCTTGTGTCTTAGTTTGCTGTGATCTTGGACTGATCCTGACAGTTGCCCTTTGCGTCTCTCCTGCAGTTTTCTGACCCTCAGCTTTGTGTCAGCTTCAAAGAGCATACAGACTTCAAACTAGTGACAAGGTTTTAATTCTTATATCTTGACATCTTAAATAACCTCCAATGTGTTGCTGATTGGGTGATTTCCAGAAATGCTCCTGGGGCTCGCTGTTGAAAGGAAGTACCCTGAGATCGCTGCTCAACAGGCAAGACTAGAGACAGGCTTTGTGGAATATACTGCAGGTGGCATTCCTGCTGCCAAAAAACTCAATTTCCTTAACAAGCTACAATTAGACACACCATTACTGGTTATCAACAGCTTGTGAAATCTGCAGAGTTCAAAAGGACTCTTCTATGCTTTTCACCATCCTTCTTTAATTAAGCGACATAATCCTTTAGTTATTGATTTTTGGTGTGTTCACCCTCTTATATAGATGTGGATTTTATTTAAGATGCTTCTCAAAAATGAAAGCCAATGATACAGTGTCTGAATTGGAAGGAATGGCAGGCATTTGGGGTTAAACAGCTGAAAAATAAATGGATGAAAATAACCTTGGTTTGAATTTAAAACAGAGATTTTTATTTTTTATTTTTCATGCCCCCAAATATTTTCTCTTTCAGACTGAAAACCCCTGGTCTATTTAATTTAATTGGCTTGAGCAGTCATGTAAGCAGTTCTTCAATTATTTACACTGCCAATAATCCCAACATTTAATACATGGCCAGAAGTATGGACACCCCCATATAATTAATGGGTTTAATTAACAGTCTCTTAATTCTACAGATCTTAAAATTGTGGCATAAAGTTGCATTAAAGAGGAATGAGTTCTTTCATCTTTACTGCCAGAGTTTGGGCAGGACACTTTTCCCTTCGATCTAAGCGAAAGTGAAAACTTTAATTAAATCGAGCTTTATTTTTCTTTTACTGAAAATCTTTCTGAGAGATCAAGCTTTCAACTCCAAGTAATTTGCTTTGGGTTTACCAAGCTTTGCTAAGTTTAGGTTCAGATTTGAATGCAATATTTTCAGGTCCGTGTAGGATAGATGACAAATTTAGATGGATTAGCTCAAATATCTGGAACATAATCACAAAACTCACGTGTCTGATTCTTCTGGAGTACTAGCTGTGCCTGTGTGTGCCTTGATTCCACAATGCCTTTATTAGGTGCCATCTCTCTATTCATAAAGGAAAAATGCAGCACATTTTTGTTGTGCATATTGTTCTTGAGTATCATTCAGATTTATAGTATGTCAGATGAATGGGATTTCTTTGCCTTGCGGTTTTATTTTTATGGGTTTATCTCGTTATCCTGGTGTTGTTGGCTTCTGAAGCTGTTGTTTGGTCTGGACAAATAATTCTATTTCTGGACCTCTGGATTGTTCCCCTTCCTCATTGTTTGCATGGACCCCGTTAATCCACACAAATACCATATCAGGACGACTGCTTTAAATCCTGGCATTATTAAGCCTTATTTTACTATTATTTGTCCTCCTATTGTTAGTTTATGAGCCAGTTTTGAGATCTGAGTGGTAGAACCGGATAACAAGAAGTGTTTTATGTCTGGCTACCCACATCTGTGAATGTACACTGTCAGTAAAAAATGGTGCCTTAATGGGGTTGTTAACTTGCCAGGTGGGAAATTAGAGAAGAAAAAAAAACAAATAAATAAAAGATTTTTTCCTTTGTCCAATCCTTGCAATGAACACCATTATTTGCTCACAGACCAAAAATTCACAACTGTGTATGAAACATAATACAAGAATAAATAATGAGCCATATTGGTCTGCTTCCTCAAGATGTCTGCATGAAGTCCCAAGAAAGCATATAATTTAGTTGAAGTGCAGTGGAGTTCAAAAGTTTACATCATTTTTACATCATCATTCAGAATCTGCAGAATTGTAATTATTTTACCATAATAAGAGGTATCAAAAATGCATGTTATTGTTTATTTAGTACTGACCTGAATAAGATATTTCACATAAAAGATGTTTATGTGAAATATCCACAAGAAAAAATTAATAATAGTGCAATATATTAAAATGACCCCGTTCAAAAGTTGTTGTTTTTTTTTCTTTTCTTTTTTTTATGTTCATAAGTCCCTTGTTTGTCCCGAACAGTTAAACTGTCTGCTATTCTTTTAGAAAAATCCTTCAGATCCCACACATTTTTTGTGTATTTGAATGTTTTCCAATGATGACTATGATTTTCAGATCCATCTTTTTACAATGAAGACAACTGATGGACTATTATTACAGATGCTTTATGATGCAGAAGAAGGAAACACAATGCATTAAGAGCAGATTCTGAAAGTGGGGTGCAAACCTTTGACCAAAGCTGTAGGTTTTCAAATGATTTGATGTGAGAGACACTATATAAAAAATGTGAGTGTTATATTATGAATGAAATAATTGGCATTATTATTTTAATATATTACAGAGGTATTTATGTTTGAATAGACTTCCCCAACTACGGCCATTTCCAGTAATATGTATATAAAATGTCCTGAGCTACCGTATTCACGGCTGAATATGCTAAATGTCCCATTTAAAGTTGCTTGTGTGCAACAAACCATACTTTTGAAGGTTGGTTTTAAGTACTGAGGTTTAGTTTCCATTCTTTTGATGTGGTAGCAAGCCGGAAAATTGTCTGCCAGGACTACCATAGCTCTTACATGACACAACGTAAGCAAAAAAAAAGAACATCAAGGCCAGCTACGAGACAAATAGCACACTGAGTGCAAAACAAATGCCTCCATCTAGCTCCTGAGGAGCTGAGCTGACATATTTCAAAGATGTTTATGTTTCATGACTCCTTGCTGATGCCTTCTGACAAACTACGAAGCAATAGGGTGAATGAACCTGAAGTGTAAAAGTCATGAACAAAGGCACTCAGTCCATTGAGAATTCACCCTGAGTAATATTGCATGAGGAAATCTGTAAATTACACTGCTGAGAAATCTCAGTGGAATTGTGATTATGCAAATGATTTTGATTTGACTCAAGGCAACATTAAAATTGAATGAAGCAAGCATGAGCATAACTGACATATTCACATATTTAAATCCCACACAAATACAGAGTTCATGAATAAGCCGGCATGCAATATTAAACTCTTCTTGGACTCACGGTCTAGTCGTTATGCCAGTTATTCAGTCACTATTTCTTAATTGATTGGAGACCGCTATTTTGCATTCAAGGTCTGCTCTCCTCCTGGTGCATTTTGTCATTGCCTTCTTACACTTAACATCTTACAACTAATTTTCTGTTGGGGCATCTCAGCTTGACAGCAATGTAGCAAGTCTTTATTCCTCCACATGAGCAATATTTGGCCCTCGGTTACACAAATCAATTATTAATAAGAGTTGGCCTGCCAAATATATTTTGGTTGGACTTCCATCTTATATTTCAGAAGATGGAGCAGCACTAACCAAGGTTAGAGAGTTGCAGCCCATCTTTTTGAAGATTTAGGACTCTGTAATGCTCAGTCAGTTGGGATATTAAAAGCTCGGAATTAATTTTTTCAGCGTAGACAACGTATTGATTAGTGCTTCATGCAATCTCGTTCCTCTCCCTCTGCATGTTCGGCGGGTGTGATCATCTGGCAGCTTGGGTGTTTTGTCAGTCGTTGCGAACGCTCGCCGCCTCGTCTGCTCCTAATCCAGGTCACATGGTCTGGATCGATCGTGCTACTACATTATGGAAGATGTTGTTCGGAGGACCTTGACGTAATGTACTGTGCTTTAACAAAAGCCTGTTTGTCAGGTTTATGCCGGCAGATGATTTCTAGCAGTGCTGTCGCTATGCACTTGTTTGCTGTCGAGCAAGTTCTCATCACAGACAAGTCAATGAATCGATGCTCGTTGATTTAATCCCTTAGCACTCAGAATAAATCACTGCATCTAGGATTATGGGGCTTTGTTAATTTAAACAAGAAGAGACTTGAATCATGGTTCAATTTTCAAGATAGGATATGCTCTGAATGAATTGATCAGTTCTGACCTTCCGGCAATTTGAGCATACTTAGTTGCTTTTCAGGATCAAAGAATCACTTTATTCATGGTTATATAGTGACAGTAACCGGGTATGATGCAAACATCAGGCAATGTGAGATGGATGTGATCTCGTTGGGTCTTTGGAATATTTTGGGCGAATTTACAAACTTTTGAAGGTCACTGGAGGACAGGATGTAGAGTATACAAAAGTGAACTACTGAGTCTACTGAACTACATCTGAAGTTAAGTAGTTTTGTTGTTTATGATCATGTGATCTTGAATATTAAGTACATTTAGCATGATTAGCATAAAAAACGGTTGCAGTGTTTTCAAAATTGATGTATTGAATAGAGTGCTTTTTTGACCCACTGATAGTCCCCATACATTTTTTGGGGTGTTAATATGTCAGTCTTCAGGTTGTCTATAAGGAAGTGTGCTCCAAAACAGTGACAAAATTTGCATTTAGAAGATATGAGATTTCAAAGTTTGCAGTTCGTCACTTTGTTGATGTCACATCGTACTTCATCTTCTCGTCAAATCTTCTGACCAATTAAATGCTCTCTACAATCAGAAGCGTCCGCCCCCTGCACCATAAATAGATGTTGAAACGCCAGCATGAGATCAGTCATTTGTTCACAGTCTAGTATTTCCTGTACAGTGAATGGCTTGTAATGCACAGTGTAGGTGATAGGGAACGATTCAGACAGTGTAAATAAGCTTTCGATTGGTGCAAATGAGGTCTGGTTTCACGTAAATCATGCGAACCACGGCAGCACAGACAGTATGATCTGGGCTTTAGATCATTATATTTAAATAAATAATACCCTTAAGTGTTTTTATTATTATTATTATTATTATGACAATTATATTATCTCAAGGAATGACACTAATCCACATTCAATACAATTAAGCACACTCCTTTTTCACGTTCAGCACATCCTCACAGCTTTAGTTAATCTATTTAGTGACTATTTAGTTTATTTAGTGAACAATTATAATCTTGAGGCCAGCAGCACCTATTTACCAGCAAACATAAATGCACAGCACTCCCTTTTCTTTCCTCTTTTTGGCTCATTTTCAAATTCAGATTTAGAAGATTCTTACTGAGACAAAATGTTTTGCTTCTTTTGTGTGTGTGTGTGTGTGTGTGTGTAGAAGTAAGAGTGTTTCAGCAGATGAGCTGATTTCAGCGGATTTAATGAATGAAAGATTGTGCTCCTGAATGCTGCAACACACTTGTTGTTCAAAATAACCTGGAGGAGCTAGAGCTTTATTGCTTTTTGATTCTCTAATTAGAAACTATGACACTGCATCCAAGATCATAATAAGTGTATACTTCATGTACTACTAGTTTTCTGTATTATTCTACAGTAAACTAATGTAATATGTTAATTTGTATGTATTTTGTGCAGCATAACATTTTCAGCAACATAAATGATGAAGTTTTATATAATATAATATAATATAATATAATATAATATAATATAATATAATATAATATAATATAATATAATATAATATAATATAATATAATTTTTTTTTTTTTTTGTCCTTACACTATTAACAGGAAATTCTGGAGGCCTCAAGCACACACATTACAAAGCAGAGAGGGAAAACAGAACAAGTGGAAATGAGTGCAAAGGTATTTTACACAAGCCCCAGAGCCTGACACATTCTTTGCCTGGGGAGAACACTGGATTCACCTCTTTTCAGAAAGCAAGATCAGACAAACAGCAAACGAATACTTAATTCACAAAGATTAAAATAGATTTGGACTGGTCTGTTTCCTGGTACGTGGCCAAACATAATGTGCTTTCAGAAACATTTAAAAAAAGTGAATTATACCAATTTTGAGCAAGCAGCCAACTGGCTTATAAATATTAAATTGTATATATTAAAATGCCAGTATTTATTTTGTGCCTATAAGGACAGACTTATTCAAATGATTTTCTAAACTATTAAAGCAGTAATTATAGCTCAAAAACACCTCAAAGGTAGCAAAGTGTTCTTGGCGCTGAAGGATGTTATAGACTGTGAAGCCTTTTATTTTGCATTTTTTCAAAGACTCTGAGGATTTTTTTTCTTTCTTTCTTTTCTTTTTTTTCTCTTTCTGAAGCCCAGTTCACTCTCTTCTCTTTCAATTTTGACAGGTTTCAGAAGTGATCTACGTTGGGCTCTGAGTGAAGTACTTTCATTGTTTTTCTTTCTTGCCCCCACAAAGTCCTCAAACTGTTCCTTACTTCTTTCAAATTAAATGTGGTCATGCTTTACTTTAGTCTTCATGTAGGAGTTTAATTGCATAAGTGCTGAACAGTTTTAATGAGCAATATTTCATTCTTTTGGTTAACAGCTTATTATTACATCTGATTGTTGCTAATTAATTATATTAGCGGAGTAAATCTTTCTTATAATACTAATATCTGACACCTTAAATTAATTGGTTTTGTGATGCATTGGTCAAACAATTAAGAAAAGAAAGACTGATCATAAAGCCTTAAGCATGCTTTCAAGCGCAGTGTGAACATCTGTTTCCTTTATGAGAAGAAAAAAGAACTGAGAAATCATATTTCCTCTCTTACATTAGTATTGCAGTGTCAGGATGGCTTAAATGAAAAAAATTCTGCATGCATTTGCACTTTCTACTAAGTAAAGTTTCAGTGCATTGATGTTTTCTTCTAGTTTAGAATCAGATTTATTCTTTATGCAGAGAGAAATATCAGTGGAAGATTTGCATTGACATAAAGGATCTCTTTTCTCAGCTATCAGATGGGTTGGGCTCTTCATTTCCTCTCTCTGTCAGTTTCTTTCTGTCCCCTGCCCTCCTTGAGATACAGCGACATTTCTCTTTACCCAGAGTTCCTCACTGTCTGCCACCTTTAAGGCTTCTACTTTTTGAGCTCCAGGCAAAGGAACTCGCAAGAGGGATTCGTACCTCTTAAAAGGATAGACTACAAAGAACAAGGGAACAAGGCCCAGCAAGCATAAGGGAATAAATGAATGCCAATGGAATCCCAGAGAATCCCATAATGATCACGGGATTGACTCGGGGTGAAATTTGACAGCTTCAAACAGAAAATGTTATTAGTGAAGGAGACTAAAAATTAAGACGAGTCACCAAACTAAGGGTTTCCGTTTGAACTATAAATATATGAAGCTTCTCAGCCTCAATATGACCTTTTCAAATATTTATGATCTTGAACTGTAATGTAAAAATGATGATTGTTTCCCAAACACTCGCACTCCTCACCATTAAGTCCTGATTTTCCTCTATTGTTGTAGAACAGAATTGAAGTCCATGCTGTGGGTTGGTATATGCGAGAGCTCTCCTGGGGTAAGTGCGCTGTCTCTTAAAATCAGTCAAGTCCTGTGAAGAAGTGCTTGTGTTTTCTGCGATACACTCAAAATGGAGTTTCCCGATAAGAGCTGAAGGGATAAGGTCTGTTCTTTAATGGCCTCCACCAGTGCTTTCCACAAACTAAATCAATCTAAAATAATATAAATAGCTTCACCGTAATAGGAGACAAACATCAACTGTTTGAAATCAGTTTAAGGTTAGTCTTACAGCTGTGCGATAAAACATTTAAAGTCCCTAAAATTGAATCAGACTGGGAAGTTGCTGGACCTCAGAGATTTTCAGTTCAGTTCAATGCAATTTATTTGTGTCGTGCTTCAAAATACATATTGTTCCAAAGCAGCTTCATAAAGATAATGTTTATTTAAACATTGGTTTTAGCTACATGGTATAATGATGTCTAATGAAATAAAATTATTTAAAATGTAGGCCAAAGCATTAAGCAAATATGTATTCGTCCATGGCCAAATCAAAATATGAGATCAAATAATATTCTTAATTATATGAACAACGTTGTGAGATGATGTGAGAAAATGGCTTATGTTTGCAGTTTCCTACATAATCCATCTTGTTCAAGGTTAAGTTAGTAGACCAGAGATCATAATTATAAACAATTAAAAAATATCTATAATAAAAAAAATTATTTTATTTTGACTATTTTCATTTTCGTTAAAGTTTTAGTAATCTTTTTTTTGTCATTTCTATTATTTTTTAAATATGTATATCATTTTAATTAATTTGTATTTTAGTGTTGGTTTTAGTACATCAATTTTAGCACATCAAGATTAGCTTAAAAAAAAAGAAAGAAAGTTAAAAAATGTAAAAGTATCTATTTTATTTCAGTTAAAATGTATCTCTTAAACCAACAGCTATTTTATGGTTTCTTAGGTAGGCCTATAATAAATTATTGTATTGTGATATTAATTATTGCAGGTTTATTAAAGTGTATTTGGTTAAAGACATTGTTTCGTAAGATAGACTTTTTTATTTGATTTTATTTTTTTAAAACATGTTACTTGGAACATCTTTAAAAGGCTTTATTTCATCAGAAGTGTTAAAACTAGATGTCATGACCTTGAACAGTAAACATCACAATCTGTAGCTAGTCATAAAAACAACAAACATAATCAGCTATACCGCTGGATTCTCATTAACAGTTCGTTTTTTATCTGAGCGCAAACTTGTTCAGTCTTGTTTCTGTTTATGCATTCTGTTAGTTTGATGTCTCGGTGTTGACCGTAATCATGGTAATCCTCTGTATATATAGAAGTTAAAGCTTCCAGGTTAATAATGCAGAGGCTTTTAAAGATCAAAGACATGTAGAAAGGTAATGTGACACATTAATCTGTGACATTTTATGCCACATTATACAAACATTTAAATGTGCACATTCATTGCAGAAAACATCACAGGATATTTGCTTTCTAAAATTTGTGTGAAACTTTTTTTTTTTTTTTTTTGCAAGAATCTTTATGCACATTAGCTAACAGCACTGACTCTGACTAAGAGATATGTTATCTATTGCATGCAGAACAAAACATCCACTAACAACAACAGGATTATAGGAGAGGAATTTGCATTGTGAAGCAGAGTTAATTATCACTCTTTGTATAAATGCAGAGATGGATCCAGGAGGATTAAGGTGTGTTACTGCTTTACTGACTGACTCGTGCAGGTCACAGTAGGGGATGAATGTGGGGCGTCACGGAGAGCTGTGTGATCTTGCTTTTTGTAGTAACAAGTATGTGCACAGTGTGTGTGTGTCAAAGCTTTTACAACTAGGGCATTAAAACTTTTAAGGGATAGTTCAGCCCTCAAAAAATGCTGAAAATGTACTTACACTCAGGCCATCAAAGATGTAGATGAGGTTTTTTTTTTTTTATCACAACAGATTTGAAGAAATCGAACATCTTGCTCACCAGTGGATCCTCTGTGGTGAATGGGTGCCATCAAAATAAGAGTCATCATATTAATCCACATTAATCCACATTAGTTAAAATCCTGTGAATCAAATTGAATGTATATAGCTTTAAATTTCATAAGATGTTAATAGATGGACTAAAGTCATGTGGATTATTTGTGGATTATTGTGCTTTTTTTTTTCAGCTGTTTGGGCTCCCATTCTGGTGGCACCCATTCACTGGAAAGGATGCACGTGAGCAAGTAATGTAGTACTAATTTTCTCCTGTTTTGATCTAGGGTGGCATGAGCGTGAGTAAATTTCCATCCATTTGTACATTTTTAGGTGTACTGTTTCTTTAAGGGAGCAAATCATAGACCACAACCTCTTATTGAGCTTCAGAAACCCATTAGCAGATATGTCAGTTATTTGAATTATGTCAAACATAGTGGCTAATTGAATGAAAATTATTAGAATTTTTTTTTTTTTTTTTTGTCTATCACTATTTGGCAGGTCCTGTCTTGAATAGAAAAAAAGTCAGACAGGTGTGGAATGACATGGAGTGAGTAAATGATTTTTATTTTTAGGGGAACGATCCCTTTAATGTAAGACTTGTAAAATCTCATATTAAAAGCAATGAGTTTGACCGAGAGATCAATAGAATCTTTCACCCTTTCATGTTTTATAAATGACTTCTGCACATGTTTTTCGGGGCTCCCTTAATGAGGACAACACGCTGTATAGAGCCACTGTACAGAACATTGCCCGCTGGAAATGTGACACACACAAGATTACCCTGAACGCAGTTTTCACCTTATACAAGGTGAGAAACAACACATTAGCACTGCTTAGTGATAAACAGGGATGTACTTTAAAAGTTGCTCATAGTTTATTAGACAGATCATTTGGATTCAGTGTGACTTTTTGTACTCTAATTGCAAGGCCAGATCCCACTGGAGCAATGTATGTAGCCCAAGGACACAACTCTGATTCTCTGAAAGGACTGTGATCTCTGACTCAATTACCGGCTGATCCCTGTTCACAATGAACTCACATCCTGTGTTCAGTATAACTGAGACTAAACCACTACGACACTACAACACTTATGAGTCTGAGCCTTATGCTCACCAAGGCTGCATTTATGCAATGAAAAAAACAGTAATATTATGAAATATTATTACAAATTAAATTAACTGTTTTCTATTTAAATATATTTTAAATAATTATTTAATCCTGTGATAGTAAAGCTGAATTGTCAGCAGTCATTACTCCAGTCTTCAGTGTCACATGATCCTATTATAATTATCAGGTCAAGAACCAATTAATATATATATTTTTTTTTTTTATCATTGTTGAAGACAGCTTCCCTGTAGAATTTGAATACAGCATGTAATATTTATACTTGTCCAGTATTTTGTTGAATAGGAAGTTCAAATTAACAGTACTGATTTGAAAAATTATCAATGTCTTCATTGTCACTTAGGATCAATGTAATGCATCCTTACTGAATAAAAACTAAGGATAAAAAAAGTAAAAAAAATAAATTAAAAAAAACAGCTAATAACTACAAACTTTTGTTTATAGTTTATATTTTATATGTTTATTTTATAGTAGTTTACATTATATTTATTAGAAATATATATATATATATATATATATATATATATATATATATATATATATATAGCTAATAGATGCTAGGTGTATAAAAATAACTTGCATCAGCAAGCAATTATTTTGTCTGAAAATTATATTTTTGACCTTTGTCACAGGTGAAATATTCAGCTGATTTGTTTCCTTGCATATACAGTGAGTAACAGACAGCATCATATTGCTTGTTCCCTTTTTCTCTCAAATTGATGTTTTAGGGGTTATGCAGTAATGAAAATTGGGTTTGTGCATGAGAACAGGTTGTGTTAGGTAAAATGACAAATTTCAGTGGGTGATCACTGATGAAATGAGCAGCACTGTTCCCTTCCTGCCAGAACCCTACACAACATATGTCTTGAATGAAAATGTGTTACTTAATTTTGTGTTGCATTAAAAAAAAAAATATTTAGCATGCTAATGTTGGCAACGCTTTCATTTCATGTCCTTCCCCACTCCAACTGAGTCAAGTTGAGCCAGAGAGATCTTGCTCTCACTGTGTCACTGTAAGGAACTGTTGGTACTCATTGTACCCTTGCAAAAAACTTTTGAGTGTTAACAAGAGAACTACGTTGCCTGCTTTCCCGGAATGCTTCAATAATGCTGCCAATTTCCTTCATTCTCCACAAGCGTAAATGTACTTTGCAGTACATCAAACATTGTTTACTCTTAACATTTGATTTGCATCCTGCTGTTGCGCTCTGCTCCGCGGACACGGAGTGGAAATTTAATGCAAATGAGGAGAATCTTCAGACTAATTTGTTTGAAGCCTGTCTGTCCTGCATGCTTCTATTGTGCTGCTGAAGGGCTTTGATGTCATCAGGTAATTGCTCCCTTGGAACTGCAGAGGTTCGGCGTTTGAGCATCTCCATGGTGACCAGCACAGCTCTCAGCACTGCCTCCAAGTATCCAAATAGCTGGGTATTATTTCTTATGAATGGGGGGAAAGAATACAGCTTATGCCACAGACATTTCTGAGCACCACGAGGGGTCTGGTTTAATAAAGTGCGATACTTCTTGCATGTTCAGCGTTGATCTGATGGCAGTGGTTGGAGAACAGCTCTTCGTGATACATATCTGAATGAAGTTTTAGCATTGTACCCTGCATGTGGACAATTTAAATAGATTAGCATGCCATTAAAGCTAATCTGCTAGCTAACAAAGTCAACATGATACAGGAAGTTGTGATATTATTTTTCAGTAGACTCTGAGAATTGCAGTTTATTCATTATTTTTATGAATATAAGTAATAAAATTGACTATGCTATGAAAATAATATATAAATCCAAGACTAAAAGCAAATTGTCTATTTAACATTTATGAAGAATATCAAATATATTTAAAAAAATCATAATGTATTTTATTAATTGTTTTCCAAATTCTTTTTGATAGAATTCTAAATTATAATTATATAGTTATAAATTACGATAGAACTTATAAGATGTTGACATTTTTTTATAATTTTATAAACATCTATATAATTATAAATGTTAAAAAAAGAATAAAATAACAAATTTATGAAGACATTGTTTATTATAACATTTCTTTTCATATATATATATATATATATATATATATATATATATATATATATATATATATATATATATATATATATATATATATATATATATATATATATATAATTTGAACAAATATATTTTATAAATGTTTTATAAACTAATGCATTGTTAAGTATATTACTGTCAGCAAACTGGCCAGAAACACAGGTAAGTTCTCAAAACAACAGATTTATTGATGAAAGGGCAGCAAGATGAAATTTAAGGAGGAGTCATTTAAGGGAGGAAAGGAATTCAAGTCTCTTAGCCGAAGGTAAGAAGACTGTCTTATTTAGGTGATCCAGTGGAGCATCTCGGGATAAGTAAACACATCTGGTGCACCAGGGCTGTTGACTGTGATGGTGACTGAGATGGCGACTCCCTGACAATTACACATTCAAAACATGTACCTGGCTGTATATCACTAATAGCTGTTTTTGATCTTGAAAAAATTAAATGCAATTACTAAATATTATGATTAAATGTGTCATAAAATATATGCAGACAAAGGACACGGTGGGATCTCTGTCTCTGAGCAAACCACTGGGGAATGCACTTAGGGAAAGTTGGCTGGAATGTGCTACAGGTCAATAGCAGGGAGACCTTCAGCTGAATCGTAAATGGCTGGGTCAAATGTGTGTAAGAAAGCTAATGGAATTACTCATTTAATGGAGCTGGTAGTAGAGCAGGCGAGCAGTGCAGCCTAACACCATGAAGACAAGGAGAGCAGTGAAGAAAATCTGTCTCATTTTATTAAGAACGGTCTGTATTCAAACATTGTTAAAACTGTGTCAGTACAAACATTTGTTTAAGATAAAAATAAGGAGATCACAACATCACGCTCTGAAGTGAACAAGAGCTCTGCGGCCCCGGAGCCAGACAGAGGGAATCAAAAACGTGACTTCGTTGACGTATGTAGCTGAAGACGTGACTCATAAGCAATCACACAATGAGATTATTGTGCCCCTTGGCTAGGCTAGAAATGCAAAAATGCTATTTTTTGCTGTTGCTAATTTTTCTCTTTTCATTGTGTGCATGCTCAGTTCATTTGAGCTGAAGCACCATATATAGGAGAAAGAGAGGGCAATAAGGAAAATCTACATTTTACTAAAAACATTTATATTCAAATGTAAAACAGCTTTTAGATTACATCAAATGAAATTACTCACTTGTGTGCTTTGTTTTCTCTTCTCCTTTTCTGCTGTATCTATAGGGCTTAAATCAAACGTGTGTGTGTGTGTGTGTGTATACATACATACATACATACACACACATACATATATATATGTGTGTGTGTGTGTGTGTGTGTGTGTCTTGCCTGTGAACAGAAACAGAAATATCTATTTAATCAACTAGCTTGCATTCTGTTTCTTTTTGAATAAATGTTGTCATGATCCCAGCAGAGGACTTTTGATCCCATAAAGCTCTTTGGTTTGACCCTCTCCAAAACTAACACTGAAACAGAAGCTGAGATGAGATAATGACTCACTAAACATGCTTTAGTGTGAACTCATCTTTACATTATGGCCTTTCAACTTCAACATCCTTAAAAGGAGTTTGTTGTCATCCCTTTTGTAAATAAACCCCTCTAAAATTAGCTCACTGAAATCTATAACGCACCATTTGATAAAACATATTGAAAGTGCCATTGGGAGAGATCAATGCATTGTATAATTATCTATTATGTTCGACCCCAAACTTTTACCCTGCTCTAGTCTGAATTATAAAGGAATTAAAAATCCATTCGAGCAGCTGATTTAAATTTTTTTAATCTAGAAAAATGTGTTGATTTTAAATGTCCTTTAATAGGAGTGCTCAACAAGGTCATGTGCTACAATCCAGAGACAAACACTGCGTTTGTTATTATCACAACTTATCATACCGACACAGCTTGTTATACTATTCTCATATGCTTTCAATATATTATTCAGCCGGGGAAAGAACCAACAGAGCTTGTTTAAATATACAAGGAATTGATGATGGATGGGTTATCAATATCTCACTTTTTTGAATGAAAGAAAGAAATGACAAACGTGCAGTTTAATCTCTTCTTAATACTCCAAAGCAAAGGTCAGCTGAGTAACTAACAGCCACATAAAAAAAAATCTAGCTGTCTCTAGAATAAGACGTTCCTCAGAAGATAAGATTGACTTCAGAATGTTCTTTCACAGTCATTTAGCCTCACAAAAAAGTTGCATCAAGGTTAGAATGACCTTGTGAATGTTCCTTGCAAATGTAGCCATTTCGATTTACTCCAGGGCACAAAGGAGAAGAAATACATATTGCGTCTTTCCCCAATAGTGTCCAATCAAGCCAAAGTTAGTGGCTGGCCATTTATAACTTTGACATGAGGGTATGACCACCTTCATGAGAAGTGAAAATGGGTAAAATTAGTTCATGAGTCCTTTATGTGCAAAGGGAGTGAGTCAGCAAAATTTCACTCCTACAGAGGATATTTCAGCAAGTGATTTGTGCTCATTCACAATATCCATTGTCATGTTATCAATGCTGTCAGCTCCTCTGAACGTCCTCGTCACATGGCAGTGTGTCAGTAAAACAGCACACTTACAAATGTAAGGGGTGGGGAAGGCAAATCATAAACAATACATTGAGTATTTTTCATTTATCTTTTCTGACATTTATATTTTGCCAGGGCTCTGTGTGGGCAGAGCCTTAGGATGTTATTTGAATAACATTTCTGCACCATTGCCTCTCCCCAGCACACTGTGCATGTGGCCACTGACTTTATACACTGAAAATGTCACTGGACGTGGAGGAGGTTTAGAATCTATAGGACTAGCTTTAAAGAATTCAACATCTGGAGACCCATGTAAAATATGTTTGGGGTGACATAAGCCAATTCAATTTACCAGAGGAGGTCTGTATGATAGCTGAAGTGTTTTTTTTTTTTTGTTTGTTTTTTTTTTTGCTTTAGATTTTAAAGGAACAGTTCCCCCAAAATGAAAATTTTCATCTGAACAGATTTGGAGAAATTAAGTAGCATTGCATAACTTGCTCACCAATGAATCCTCTGTAATGAATGGGTGCCATCAGAATGAGAGTCCAAACAGATGATAAAACATCACAATAACATCACAACACGACTGTAGTTCAATTAACAATTAACAATATACCAGTCCATAATTCATAATAATGCTTCTTTCAGAGCAAAATCCCATATATTTTGAGCTTTCACATCAAAATCTACCAATATGTTTGTTTAGAACTCTTTTAGACTGTTTTGGCTTGTAAATGGTGCATGTTGTGCTTATATTTCTCTTATAATTCAGATAAAATGACTTTTTACTGAAGCAAGTAATATTATGAATAGATGACTCGTATTTTGGCTGCAAGCAATGGTTTGAAGTTAAAAATGTCTTAACGACTGTATTTGTTTCTTAAACACACATTCGATTTGATTCACAGGACGTTTATTGAGGGATAGGTGTCCTGTGGATTACTGTGATGTTTTTATCAGCTGTTTGGATGCTCATTCTGACAGCACCCATTCAGTTATCCATTGGAGAGCAAGTGATGTAATGCTACATTTCTCCAAATCGCCAAAGATATAAACTCATCTACATTGTGGATAACCTGAGGATGAGTACATTTTCATCTATTTTTTTATTTTTGGGTGAACTATTCTTAGGCATTTTAAAAAAAATGAGAACAAACATAAGGGTTTTAAGTTTTAATCACTTGAACTGGTTTATGGGTTCTAAGTTACTTTTTAATGCAACATGGCAAGGCTGCAGTATTAGAGGAACAAAGGGCCCATGGGTAATGGCCTAGCTGTGCCTGAGGCAAACTGATCATTGCGTACTCTTAGCATCTCTGATTCTAACTGTCACTGACATTTCACACATGCTTTATAATGCATTTTTATCTAAGTGCACATATTTGAATGCTAAATTAAATATTTTTGGCTTACCTAGATGCCAATTGAAAAAGAAAATAATTCTTTCAGCGAGGTTGCATTATATTGTCATACTAACTTGTTATATTTTTGTTCATGACTTTCCTAAATTACACAGTTGAACAGTGTATGGTTAACCACATGATTTTTTTTTTTCCAACCCCATTAAATAGCCCCATCCCACCCCAAATGCAATGATTCAAATTCAGTCCATTTTATTGATCTAGATTTATGTTTTATTTCAAGGTGTTTCCAGTCAGTCCATGTAATATAAGAAAACTGCGGAAAATAAATAAAAAAATGAGAAATGGTTTCACATTACATTTTTCTAAATAAATGATTTGCTGGATCTTGACATCTCTGTGTGCTTACAATCCCACCTCCCTGCTCGATGAAAGGTGGCTTTCATCATATACAGTAAAATAAAAACCTTTTTTTTTAAGGGCTTTATTATTGAATGCACACAGCTGGTCTGAGAGTCCTGGTATTATCTGAATCCATCCAGTTGTATATGCATTTTTTTTTTTTTTTTTTTTTTTTTTTTTTGGAAGCAGATAAACTTCACAGATAAATAAATACACAAGGAAAGAGCTCTACCTCTTCTTGTGCTGTACTGTCCCGCACTGGGTCCTTTCGTATTAATGCCTTTAGAGCAGTTCTTTAACAATCAATATCTGCATATTAGCATCCGTTAAACAGCACCGTTCACTGTCTAATACATTTGCATTTCAAGATCTTCTTGAATGCGTTCTGGAAGTCTTTGTTAAAGTACGCGTATATGATGGGGTTCAAAAGTGAGTTGGAGTATCCGAGCCAGTTAATGACCGCCCTCAACCACTCGGGCATGAAACAGTCTTGACAGAAAGGCAAAACAAGCGCCACAATGAAGAAGGGCAGCCAGCAGAAAATGAACGTGCCCATAATGATTCCCAGAGTCTTAACCGTTTTGCGCTCTCTGGCCAAAGCCACTTTGCGCTTCGCTTCCGTGTTTTTCTCGTTTCTGCTCTCGAAGCACGGCTGAGGGTTGTTGGGCAGGCTCAGGTGGTTTCTGGAGACGGTCTGAACTTCTGTAATCTCGAACGACTCTCCGTCGTCCAAGTGTTTCAGTCCTCCGTTTACGCAGGAGCTCGGCTGCGGCTCCACGCTTCGCCTCCAAGTTTTGTTCACCTCGCCGATCGCTTTCCTCGGGAACAGCGCCGGAGACACGGCCAGGCATTTGTCCGCAATTTTAGCTTTCTCGGTTTTCTTCACAGTTTTCCTAATGCGAAACCTCGCCGCTCGGAATATCCGCCCGTAGAGGACAAGCATGAGGATGAGGGGGATGTAGAAAGCTCCAAAAGTCGAGTAGATGGTGTACCCGTGGTCTTGGCTGATTGTGCACGCGTCGGGATCAGCCCGGTCCTCTGGTTTCCTCCAGCCCAACATGGGAGGAATGGAAATGGAAAATCCTATCAGCCAAGTGAGGCTGATCAAGATAGCCGCTCGTCTCGGGGTCCTTTTATTTACATAGTCTATGGGATCGGTGATGGCCCAGTATCTATCCAAAGCGATTGCGCACAGGTGTAGGATGGAAGAGGTGCAGCACAACACATCTAGGGAAATGAAAATATCACACATCTCCTGTCCCAAAGTCCATTTGTTCAGAACCTGATACAGGGCTGCCATGGGTAGCACTAGAACCGACACCATGAGGTCTGTGACGGCCAGGGAACCGATGAGATAGTTAGCCACATTCTGAAGCGATCTCTCCAAAGCGATGGCAGCGATGACACACGCGTTTCCCAATATGGCAAACAGAATTAACGCGGCCAGGAAAAGTGAGCCGATTATTTGGTAACTCAAAGCAACTTGGCCAGCTGTCGTCGCGTTCCCGCTCCAGTCTTGGCTTTCTGTGGTATTGGTGTAACTCTCCATGGTGAGAGCGGTGACTCAGAGACAGTCCCTCGCACCGGTCACCTCGCTGCTCTGAAGACGCATGGCGGGCTCCGGGCTGAGGAAGTGCCGCACGCTCGAGCTGCTATCATTGGCGCTCAGTGACGAAGTGAATTCATTTATACGAGTCGTGCTAAGTGCGTCAGAGATGGCTGAGAAGAGGTTGGCGCGCGTACTTTGCAGAGCGGCCGTGCAAGCTTTACAGCAGGACAAAGTTGTCCTTTCGTTTTTGCAGAGTTCTAGTACAATATGTTTTGAGATATTCAACAGTTTCTGTTATAAAAGTTGCGCATGCAAATTCAACAACTTGCTCCGTCCGGTAAATGTATTATTATTATTATTATTATTATTATTATTATTATTATTATTATTATTATTATTATTATTACAGTGAAAGACTCTTTCAATTAATTTGATTTTCGTTGCAGATAAAGAAAATCTGCTTGAAATCTGAAACTTGAGACAAATAAATGTGTATAAGATAATTAAGATATAATAAAGATAATCATGACGAAATGATAAAAAATACAGTTCATATAGCTAGATCTGATGAATGAATTACAATAAATAAAAAATGTGAATACAAAAAGTGTCATAGGCTATTATATGAGCATTACACTCTAAAAACTCGTAACCTGCAATTGTTACCTTAAAGAGTTTTGATTAACAAAAAAAATGAGTTTTGCTTGTATTAAAGTACTTAGTTAGATACTTAGGTATACTTTGGTAGCCTATTATCCAAAATAGCTGTTCTTTTTTAGGTTTCCATTTTTTCAGTAACATATAATGACAGTTCAATATTTTGAATATCACAAACCTTTTGAAGATTATTGGATTGATTGTAATACTGTACCCTACAAGGCCTATTACCTTTGTTGCAGAGATGCATCGGGAAAATGAAGTTTCAGCACCGCGGACAGTTCCATGAGTTCCCCAGAACGGAAATCTGCTGCCATCTGGTGAGAACATGGCAAAAAGATGAAAGAACATAACGAGAACGGATTGTGGAACGAGACCCCTCTTCCCAACGATTCAGACCACTCTTAACTTCATGCAGCATAGACTTTGCTTCCCCAACATCATTTAATACGGATTTTTGTAATTGTTATTTTTTTTTACTACGGCTATCGCAAAGCTATCAACATGCATAATTAATAATGGAAAAATTGCGACAACGAGCTTACGTAACCTTATGTAATGGCATTCGACTTGTAGGTGGCTTTGAAAACGTGCCAAGTTGTGAGAGGTGTGCGAAACAAAAAACTGAGAAAAAAAAAATAACGAATAAAAAAAAACGTTTGCAGAGGACCATTAAAGACACATCACTAATTTACTCTTTATGCCATTTACTCTGGAGAACATAAGCTAAAACAGATGTTTGCCGCATTAAAAAAAAAAAAAAAAATATATATATATATATATATATATATATATATATATATATATATTATATTTATAATTAAAAAATATATTATTATTTTTTTATAAACTTATTAATTTGCTTTGCTTGCCATTAAGAGTTCAGATATCTTTCACTTTTTTTACATTTATCTTTTATCCGTTTCCATAAATTATAATTGTTTAACTAAAATAATTGTTTAAAACTTGGCCTTATAACCTAATGACTGTACAGAAAGAGAAAAAGAAAAAGAAAAAGAAAAATGAAGCACCAAGTAGAAGCCACACATGCAAACTGTATAAAATGACCACAGATTTTGTTTCAGTCAGCGTGACTGTCATATTCCCATATGCTGCCAATTGTTCAGACAGAAAAAGAGCTGACGGTGTCTGCTGAAAAAGGATGGTCTAGTTATTTCACCTAATTTTGCCACCCTTATAACACAATGCATGCATTGTGGGTTGTTTGAATTCTATAGGCCCCCAGAGACAATCGGGTCGCTGAACTGCCACTATTTAGGGGGCTTTACCTTTGTCAACAGTGCAAAATACCTCAGGGGGCCAGTATGTTCCTGCTCACCTCTTCAACAATGAATTCAAATGTTTCCTGGTCTGCTGTAGAGTTGGGCACAGTGGGGTGGGGGGGGTGTTTCAGTTCAACAGTGAGTTATCCGATCTGAGATGGACTCACATGGAGAAGAGGACCTTGGGCGCACGGCGGAGGCCTTGTGTTTGGAGATCAGGCCTCTGCAGAGGGACAGACTTGGAACCAGACTAGCCCACAGGAAGACTTTCAGTCTGGACTACACAAATGCCCACCAGGTAGTTCATTACAGGGGGCAAAACTCCCCACGAGGATACTCTGATCTGCACTTTCCAGACTGTGATCTCCAGGCAGGGCATATGCTGAGGTCCACAGCCAGACAACAGGCCTCCACATCCCCATGCCATAGGACAAGCCCTCCTCCCTATGGCAGGACTGTGATGCTTTCGAGGAGGTCTGATCTAGATCCTGTTATGTCGGATATTATTAGAGGCTCACGCATCTCTCGTGAGGATCAGGAAGCAGGCAGCTCCTTCAACCGCAGAGCTCCTCTGATGTCTCTCAGCAGCTCTGAGGAGGAACAGGAGGCTGGAGAACAGGCTGGCAGAGCTCCAGCAGGGCTCAGCGTGACTTCATCCCTGCTAACACCCACTCCCACTGGGGAACGCAGGCTGGGTAAGAGAGAGAGGAAGCAACTGAAGAGCCTGAGGAGGAGACAGAGGAGGAGAGAGCTCTGCAAACAGAGCCAGCAGCAGGAGAACGTGCAGGTGAAACAGAAACGCAATCAAGCATGAGTTTACAAATGAGTTTACATTTTAGACATGATGTATGAGCTGTAATAGGACTAAAGCTTTTCTGTCAGAATATTAGCCCTTTTCAGCTGCTTTTCTAGAGAAGTGAACACTGGCGGCAAATGAAGATAAGAAAAACTTATTTGCAATTTTAAAGTCTCTATCAAATGTGATACAAATGAGTCAAACAATGAAACAAAATAAAGACCATAGTCATTGAATCAGTAATGCTTTCTGTTAAATTAGAGCCTAAGATTTAATTATTATTAAAAAAAACTTTGTCTGTTTAATAAATACAATTTATTCAATTGATTTATCATCAGCTTTTCAAGTGCTGATGGAAAAAAATAATCATTAAATAAATAATAATGTAAATATATATATATATATATATATATATATGTGTGTGTGTGTGTGTGTGTGTGTGTGTGTGTGTGTGTGTGTGTGTGTGTGTGTGTAATATTGTATTTCATTAGTTTATGTTGATGCCACATGTGTATTGTCTATATTTACTACATATTTCCTAAAATCTTACATATTATATATATATATATATATATATATATATATATATATATATATATATATATATATATATATATATATATATATATATATATATATATAAGTTATAAATGTTTATTGACTTGGTTAAAATATAATCAGGGGACTACAGTATTACTGTTATGATATATAAAACCTAAAACAAGACAAAGCATTTATCACCCAGAAAAAGGCACCAAACTAGTAAAAGTCAAAGAGCAGAAATTATAATAATAATAATATATTACTTTTATGATTTTGTTCCTTTGTTTTGTCTTGTTTCTAAAGACTGATTGATTTCTACATTGTAACAGACTATTGTTCTTCAAATATTTGTTTTTTCAAATTATTCTTTATTTTGTGATAATGGTCAACTGGCTGTACATCATTTCTTACATATATTCCTATATTCATATGTTATTTATTACTTCCTTTTTTCTTTAGCACATTATAAAGCAGAATGATCACCCACAGATAATTCAGAATTGATCATTTTCCAGCAGAGGGCATCTTTCAACAATCAACAGATTCTGCATTAGTGGTTCTGAATATACTGCAATAAACTCATGAGCATTAATGCTCACTCTATCAATGATGTACAATTTCAGTTAAAGCCAAATTAAAGATTTAAAATGATTGTAAAAATTCAAATTAATTCTCTCCACAATGATTTTGATTATCCTTTAATGCAACAACACCCCAAAGTGTCTCCTATGAAATCAAAACCCACAGAAGACAGCTCTCAGAAAGTGCTAGTCCTTTAATACCTGGTTTTGGTCTGATTATTAGTATTCAAATGCAGTAACATATTTTCCTCATTCATTTGTCATTGTCCACAGTCTAGAAGTGGGGTGGGTTTTGATTTGGCAGACAAAGGACCCTTACATTATCCATTTATATAAAAATGTTTGACTTTGCTTTATGCCCTAACAGGTTCAGTGTGAGATGTTGAGGTTAGGATTCTGGCGTCCACAGGAAGCGTTTCTGGGTTGTCAAGTGGGATGTGCAGGATTTTATGAGATGTGTATTTGGTGATAAAGACACACCTAGGGAACAAGGGGCATAGGCTCTGGAGGTCCCCATGGGTGGGAGAGCTGTGATTATGCAGACAGGCCCTGTGCACCAGAGGAGTCATGTGTGTGACACAACACCTCTGGGTGCTGCCTGGGACACAATCCAAAACAGGACAGTTCAGGGAATCTTACCGTGTGTTTGACAGTCCAACAAGTCAAAACACTGTTTATGCGAGCCATCAGCATAACACTGCAAGCGATTCTCCCTAGTAAAGGTGAAGCTCAGCAGATTGTTGAGTTTAATAGCAGCTCTGAGTCATCTCTTTTGCTCTCTCACTCTGCTGAAGAGCTCTACAGGGAACCCATCTAGCAGTAGTGAGGACGAGGAGCTGCCCGGCCGGGATCGTGAAGGCTATATCTGTGCTGTGTGTCTGGATGTCTACTTCAGTCCCTACATGTGCCATCCCTGCAGCCACGTCTTCTGTGAGCCTTGTCTGCGGACACTGGCCAAGAACTGCCCCACCAACACACCCTGTCCATTGTGCAGAACCACCATAACACACGTCTTCTTCCAGAAAGGTTTGTTTCAGAAGAAAGCCATATTACAGTTTCTGTTATCTTTTTGCAAATATAATAGTAGTAGTAGTAGTAGTAATAATAATAATAATAATAATAATAATAATGTAATTTTCAGGAATCTCTTTGGGAATTTCACAAAAACAGCTAACATAATTTGTCAAAGAAGTCACCCAAGAGTTATGAATAAAATCCTGAAATAAAATAAAATTAAATAAAATTAAATTAGGCTCACACACAACTTTAGCTAATGAAAAATAATAATAAAAATAGCTAGCTAACAGAAATTGTTTTTCTAATTTATTATTATTATTATTATTTTTATTATTATTGTTATTATTATTATTATTATTATTGTGATTTTTCAAATATGTCGCAAAAAAAAACGGATGCTAATAATATTTTTTATCATTATTTATTGTTGTGATTTGTATTTTTATTTTTGTAATCTTATTTGGAAATTTGTCAAAAACACCTAATAATAATTACATTATTATTATTTTTAAATATTACTGTTATTATTTAAAATAATAATACTTTTTTTCTCCAAAGCTCAAAGGAACTCCATAAATATGAAAACAAAAAATGTTTAACAGAGCGTATACATAAAAGGTTAGCAAGGAAAGAAGCAATGCATAATACGAAAGAACATCAAAAAAGAGAGAGTAGCAAAATAAAACAAAAGAGCACAACAGATCTTCTCACTTTGTAGTCCTAAAACCCTGAAGACAATTAGGATTAACAAGCAATCGATTTCTTCAGGAATTTCCAATGGGTTTAGATTGCAGTTTAGATTTGTTAGTAAAACGAGGTCTGTGGCTCACATTACTTCAAAAGATTTTCACATAATTTCCAGCAACATAAAATACACACAGTCATACCTCAGCCTGAATTTTTCAACCTTTATGTGCTTTATAAACATAAGTGGCTAACAGGTTTCTACATAACAAATAGGAGAGGCTCAGTAGAAAGAAAACCCATTAGAAATTCCCAAGGGAACACATGTAGCATTAGCCTTCTGGGTTGGCCTTCAAACAGTTCTGTAAGACAAAGATTAGCAGTGAGGAGAGAAGAAGCACTGTGAGAATAGAGCTTAAGCTCAGATCTGAGGGAGAAAGTTCATGACAGTGAATAATCTACTAACTGAAATAGACTTGAATTAAAGATCCTGAAAGAGATGGCATGTAAGGATAGAGGAGCTCAGAAAGATGGGTCACAGAACGTCAAAAGAAGAATTTGTACCTTAAACTATATATTTATTAACTGCTATTTGAATATACTGCTATTTGAATAGTCTGCTAATAGTTTTGCAGAGTATTGCAAAGAAAAGAACATTGCAATAATCAAGAAATGCAGTGATAATGCTTGGACAAAAGCATTTCTATGGCTAAGGATGTGGCAAAGAGATATGTTATGAAGATATTAAAAGCCAATTCTAATAATGGAACTAATGTAGGTTTCGAATGTAACATCCTTCCCTTACATTATGGACCATTTTAGTGGGATTGAGCACAAGAGTGAGCGCCTACATTTATCAGACACTTTGGTTCTGGAAGTACTTTTACCATTTATTCTGTCCATAGGGATTTCAAAACATTTTTACAAGCTCTGAGATAGAATTATTTTCTTTTCTTTTCTTTTCTTTTCTTTTCATGTACACTGTAATGTATGTAGTTATATTGTGCATATATTAAGTTTTAAAAGAAAAATTTAGTCTTTCAACTTCAAAGATTTGTTTAATGCATTGTGTCTTAATTATTTGTGAAATTTACTACCAATTTTAAAATTTTAAATTTTCAAAACGTTCATAGAGAATTGTTAAAATCTGTTTTCTAAATGAAAAAAATGAATGAGATGAAAATGAATTAATTTTAGTTGCACTGGTTTTTCAGAGTGGTTGAGTAGAAATGTTGATCTTACATTGATTTCAAACACCAAAAATGAAATGAAATATGACCTGAGAAACAAGCTGTATAAGATATGATAAATCCATTTCAAACGAGTCTGGGCTTTCTGGAAGTGATCCACATGAGCACACTAATGATTCACAGACAAATAAATTCACACATCCCACTCTTCACAGAACTGAACCAAACAGCCCGTACATTCTTCCCAAAGGAATACCTGTCTCGGAAGCAGAATTTCCAGAAAGCGGGCTGTGCAAAATGGCCTCTTCCAAGCTGCCGTAAACTATTTCGAATTTTTGGAGGTAAAACTATTTTTACATCTGTTCCAATTCTTTCCCCTTCAGATTCAGTTGTAATTCTTCATATGGTAGTAATGCTCACTGTTCTTTGTCTTGCTCTTTTTTCTCTCCCACTCTCTCTTTCTTAGGCTTTCGAAGGCAGGCAAATCCAATCGGCAGACGGCAGTTCCCTCACGGGGGCTACCGGCTTGATGCCTTCAACTTTGAGGATGATTCGCATGGCTGGCGATTTGACATGGACATGGTGATCATCTATATATACTCCGTCAACTGGGTCATTGGCTTCATTATCTTCTGCTTCTTCTGCTATTTCTTCTTCCTCTCTTTTTAAAGAGAAAGCACAGGGAAACTGTCTGCGGTGTTTCAGATCTTTAGGAAAATACCAAAGTCGTCAAGAAGAGAATCTCCTTGCACTGCAGCTGTTTCTGAACTATGTGTTAGAAACACCAACCAGTCACAGAGACAAATGAATTCATACAGCTAAAACTCAAGAGTGTGATGGTTCATTTACTGTAAAGATGAATCATGAATTTTGAGTTTGTGGTTTGCCTGATATCTGTTTGCTTTTAAACAGAATTTTGGCTGACTGCGTGCATGGAGAAGCTTTGCATGGATAATCACAAGTGGACTATTCATTTCACTACAAGTTGTATTCACATGCTGTATTTTCATGTGAATAAACTTGTAAAAGGTCTTCTCTAGAGGTTTGTAAACTATCCATAACTATGGGTCAGCTTCTAAACTATTCATAAAATATGCAGAGAATAATAACAGTTCATTAGTTTTTAACGTTTTCTGCTTGCTTTTCCAGAATTTGTAAATTTGCCATAAAGTTTCTTTGTCTGGTCTTAATACCTAATACTCAGTTTGTTGTCTTAGATAGGCTTTTGCAACACAATTTATATTCTCTCTCTCTCTCAGCATATGATGAGGAAACAATTATTTGTTCCATAAAGTTCCATAAAATTTCACCGAAGATATCAAGGACATCAATTTATTGTTTCTTGGTCATAGATTGTTTCTGATTATGAAAATTATTGATGTTATTATTTTATATTTTATATATAGATTTTATTCTCAAGTATTAATTTAACTTTTTTCTTTAAAAAACATGAAGCAGCAATAAAAATCTTTCAGCTGTCTGAATCTTTTCCTGCACTTGAATAAATATTTCATGTTGAAAGCATGAAGTATCGTCCTTTGGAAACTCATCCAGTCCATGCTGTTAACACAAGCTGTCTTGTTCAACAACATGTTCTAAATGGGATGTCAAGACACTCCACATCAATTCTACATTATGTATCTCATGCACACACACACACACACAGTATCTCAAATGCAGTGGTTTCCAGTGATTTGGCAGAGTACAGCAAAGCAGGCTGCCATTAGCAACTCATCCAATATTAAGTCTAATTTTGCCACTTGCTTTCTGTACAATTAGGATTTGGTACAATAAACAGTATGAGTAAACCACAAATACAACATTTCCTAATAACCAGCCTAAAGATACTTTACTTTTATGAATATTTAATAAGATTAATTTGAAATGGCTTACACTGGAACTGTTTTATTGAACACACACACAAACACTCATTATCTATTTTTTACTGTATTTTTTTATTTATTTAGATACCTGCTGAAAAACTTTTTAAACCAATCTAAGATGATTTGTCTTCCAGCCTCTTCCAATATATCTGTGTGTTTGGTTTAAAAGTGTTTTGGACACTTTTCCCGCACCAAGCACCAGCTTGACCAGACTAGAAGACCAGCCAAGACCAGAGAGGCTATTTAACTTGAGCTTTTTTCCCAGCAGGGTAGATAGCCTAGATTTTAGCTGCCCGTGATTTGACTCGAGTATTTTACTGTTCCTTCCAGTGAACACACTGGAGTTGGTGAATCTGTTGCATTAGTATTCTCATCCTATGAGAGTGCAGTGTGTTCAACCACGTCATGCCTCGAGCAACTGCACCTATCAAGGTTAGAAAAGCGCTCTTAGATCACCTTCTGCTACCTACTCTCAATAAACGCCATAGAGAGTTTATCGTTTCAACTTGCGGCGCATATTAGTCTAGTTCGAGTTGCGGTTACTGTCTCTGGGAGGTGTTTCGTTTAAAAGCGGCTGTTATTTCTTCGTTGAAAGACTATACGGGGCATCAAGACATGTTTGCATCTGGTTCTTTGTTATCGCGTCTCTCTGCTGAAGAAGACGAAGCCCTACAAGGACACTTCAGCTCACTGCTGGAGTGAATGAAGGTGACTCGGCTTCTGCATCGTGGCAATGCGGAGAGAATCCAGGAGCAAGACACGGGCAGATCGATCAATTGAGTAAGAAATTTACCAAACGAGTGGCAGTTATATTGATCAGTCGGCATTTTATATCTGGGCAGTTTCTTCACTTGATGTGTATGCATGAGTTCTGCACCGAATGGGCGCAAAAACCGCCCCAGAACAGCCGGGACCATTTTCCAGATCGGCAGTAAGCCCCCGTCCAGAGAGTCGGAGCGCCGGGAGAGCAGCGAGGCTCTGCGTGCCGTAGCGGACTGCAGAATGGTGCGTATGCCTGCGTCATGACCCTACAGCATTATTCTGCTCTGAATCCTGCTGATTGTTCAAGCACTGTTTGAAATTCACGCAGTGTTCTGCAAGTGCCAACATCCTAAATGTATAATGCGACACTAGGGACGTTAAATATTGAATGATTTGGCTTGGAGGTCTGTGACTTGTCCTATGGTACGGCGGTTGTTCCATGTTCATTTTCATTTTCCAGCAACAACGTTTCAGTTGGCTGATTATGGCATGGAGTGAGCGATATGATTTAGTACTCCATTTTGGGGTAAAACTGCGAGCACATTTGGAAAGAAAACTGGCTTGTGTTGTGTTTGAGGAGTCTTTACCCCATTAACAGACAGAAGGCTTGTGGCAAGCCGTGTTAACATTGACCAGTTGCTTTGAATTTTTGACACTGAATTCTCTGTTGCTGATATTAGCTGTTCATTTATGACTAATATGTGACCCTGGACCACAAACCTGTCACAAGTAGCATGGGTATATTTGTAGCAATATAAATACACTGTATGGGTCAAAATTATATATTTTTTCTTTTATGCCAAAAAATAATTAGAATAAAGTTAAGATCATGCTCCATGAACATATTTAGGAAATTTCCTACAATAAATATATAAAAACGTAATTTTTGATTAATAATGTGGATTGCTGAGAACTTCATTTAGACAACTTTAAAGGTGATTTTCTCAATATTTAGATTTTTTTTTCCACCCTCAGATCCCTGAGTTTCAAATAGCTATATCTCAGCCAAAAATTGTCATATCATAACAAACCATACATCAATGGAAATGTATTCAGCTGATGTATAAATCTCAATTGCAAAACAAATTACCCTAATGACTGGTTTTGTGGTCCAGGTCACATATGTATTCCAGTTGTTGCTGGTCACTATTCCAGTTTTGCTTGTAAGTTCTGTAGTGTTTGTAAGCAACTTATCTGCATAGTTCAATAACAAAAATAGTATGTGTAATGTAACCGTTACTTGTCACTATAGTAATGAGTGAGTATTAGTGACTGAGTAGAATAGATACTAGTCACTACTGAAATACATGCTAATCTGTAATGAATAGTTACTAGAGAAATAATTCGAAAACACAGCAATAACTTTGAGACTACTTATGAGTAATTAAACATGAAAACGAGTAATAACAGTACTCTGGTTAAAGGTTTGTTAAATGTTAAAACAGCTTGCCATTGAACGCTTCCTTTCTGCCAAATATTGATAAAATGGCATGAGCATCTGTCGCCTGTGGCGCTGCTCTCCAACAAATAGCCTATTTTACCTTTGTGGCATTGTCAGGTTGTTTCAGTGTTCAGAATGAAAAATCAAATTCTTGACAAGTTGGTTACATGTCTTTTCATCAATGTTTTGTCATGTTTCCTTTATATGCTTTATACAATTTCGAGGTTAAAATGGTTTTATGAGCCATGTATTTTCTCAGTTTGCATTTGTTTTTCTTTCTTCCATCAGGTTGTCCAGGAGTTCAATACACTTGTGGCCCTCTATAGGGAATTGGTAATCTCTATTGGAGAGATTTCCACTGATTGTCCCTCTCTTCGTGCGGAAATGCACAAGACACGCACAAAAGGCTGTGAGATGGCACGGACTGCACATCAAAACCTTTCTGCAATATCAGGGTAAAAACATACATGCATACAGGTATTTGATCGTGGATGCAAAGAGTAATATGTTTACATTACATAATAACAGTACATGTTAATGTGGCATTAGCTTTATTTCAAATTAATATGTTTTTTTATATATATATAAATTGTTTAATTTTACAAAAATCTATTCGTTATCAAGTTATAGTTAGCTTGTAGTACCCCTTCGGCTCCCCTATTGAAATCAATGTTATATGTTATGAAACTGTGGCACGATTTCACCTTTACAGCAGCATAAGGTTATAAATATCATCTGGTGCTGACTGGCATATCATGCACTATATACTGTATGATGAGCAGGTTAATGCGAATTAAGTTGTAAAATATACTTTCTACTGTGCATTTACCATAAACCACAGGGCTGTTACATGATTTCATATTCTAAGAACACAATAAATCAATACCACAGCTTTTGATTAGAAATTGCCAAATAGTGCCCCCAGTATCTGAAATTCTTAAGTTGCTGTTAGGATGACAAAAAGGTTTTAAAGTTCCATTTTTAAGCTGGTCTGTCTCAGTGTTTTGACAGTGTTTGTCAATGTCAAAATAATTGAGATTGTCCATTGAATTAAAGAAGGTGAGGTTTACCGTACATAGAAACCCAGCGTGAATTTCAGCACAAAGCTTCAGTTTTAACATTGATAAAGAGCAAGGTAATTTGAATGTAATGAAACAACCGACAGTGATATAAAGTGATTCAAACCAACCTAAAACTGAAATAAAAAATTAAAACTGAATTATGCATTTTCAACATATTATGCATACAAATAAGAATAAATGTGAGCATATTTTTAAATATTATTTGCAATGGTTCCTTTACAAATAGAAATAGACCTAGCTTTTTATTTCTATATACTTCATTAAAAAATGGTTAGCTACAATGGTCAAGGCATTGTTATGGCTTTGCTTTACATGATTCATCTTTTATGCATGCATTTGGTGCATCTCTCTGTTCCAAGTAATTCAAGAACAGGGGAAAAAGAACAGGAAAATAAAGCAGCCACAGCATTACACCTGGGAATTACAGAGCAGTAATTACAGACGTAGGATTCTGAGAAATATGATTTTCTGAGAAGTCTCACTCGCCACTGAGCTAATATGTTTAGAGCTCTAGATTTTCTGTATAGCCTTGAAAACATCCTGCTCAGCAATAGTCAAACATCTACTTAGGGAGATATACTCAATATTCATGATATATTCATAATGATTTTGCTGCCATGAAGAATATAGGCATGATTTCAATTAGTTTTTTTGGTCATTAATTAATTTTCATTAAGATGTATTAATGGCTTATAAATGTTATTAAAACCTAAAGGGATTATAAATAATTTAATAGCATAACCGGTGTTAGAACTGGTAAGTTCGATACCTTTTTGTGAATCAGTTCTGTTTCCATGTTCCAACTCAAAACTCAATTTGCATTCACTCGGCTTCAAATACATTTTTTTATTTATTTATTTGTATTGTTATATTTTGTGTTTAAATGAATAAATGAAATTAATTTAGCCATAATTGCTTTTAATTCAGTTTTCAATGTTTGAATTTTTTAATCTACAGTGACTGTTTAATTGAAATGATGGTCCTACAGATTGGAAAAAGACACTAAGCAATTTCATTGCAAATAATAAATACAAATACACTGAACTGAACATTAATCAAAACTCTGAAAATACCAAGATGTAAGATGCTAATAGCTATATTTTTCCAGCACGACTATATGTCTGAGATGATTTCCGTCACTGGTCACTTGTAGTGTACTGCGAGGCATAGGAACGCAGGGATATGTATCTTGTGAGAAATTAGACAGGTTGTAGTGCAGGGCTCGGGGCCAGAAATCTGCAGAATCCAGATCTAAGATGCATTATTGATGCTTTTCTTCCACAGCCCAGAAGATGGAGAAATACATCCGGAGATCTGCCGCCTCTTCATCCAGCTGCAGTGCTGTCTGGAAATGTACCTGACGGAGATGCTGAAGTCTGTGTGTCTGCTGGGATCCCTGCAGCTCCACAGGAAAGGTAATGCTGTGAGGGCGCCCCTGGGCTCTCAGAAGGAAACAGCCACATCAGCGACAGGAAATTGGTGCTGATGAAGCCTGGCTTGTCTAACTGTAGAGCTTTCCAGTGGCTTGATGTTTGCAGGAGCCGACACTGCTAGTTTCTGTGAATTGTATCTTATTTGAGCTTATCAGAAACAGTAAATATGGATGCTCATGGAGCAGGTTGACTTGTTGCCCTGGGGTCAAACCTTGAGATGACATATTTTGACCATTTCTGTTTAGAGTCCGTTAGTGATGTCTTCACTGTATGTGTTCCAGGAAAACATTTTTCTGGAGCTACAAAGGTAGAAAGTAAGAAAGAGGACAGCTCTGACATCCCAATCCTGGAAGAAACGTCATCCACTCCGCCAGACTGTCCGAAGACTTACTTCCTGGTGGCCACAGACATTGAGAACATCGAGAGGTGAGTAGTCTGAGCTGCTGAACAGGATCTTCTTCTTTTTTCTATGAAACTGACCATTTGAATCTGAATCGGTTCCTCGATATTCTAGGGACATGACAGAAATGAAAAACCTGCTAAGCAAACTCAGGGAGACCATGCCTTTACCACTGAAGAACCAAGGTAATCTCTCTCACCTTTCTGAATATTTTACCAACAAATTCATAGAACACTTGAAAACTTGAAATTCTTTGGAAACACAAAATGACCATCTAACAACATTCAACATTATCAAGGTCTCAAATTTATCTGTACTACCATTTAAATGTTTGTTGCTGTAAGATTGTCTGTTTAAAAAAAAAAAGAGTCTTATGCTCACCAAGGCTACATTAATTTGATCAAAAATACAGTAAAAAATGTAATATTGTAAAATAGTATTTAAAATATGTTGTCTATTTTAATATATTTTTAAATGTTAATTTATTCCTTTGATAGCCAAGTTAAATTTCAGCAGATATTACTCTAGTCTTCAGTGTCACATTTTGCTGATCAAGATTAGAAACAGCTGTTTCATATTTTTACTGCAATTTTTTTTTTTCACGTGTGAACAGAAGTTTAAAAGAACTATATTCATCTGAAATCTATTGAAAAATTGTAACATTGTAAATATCTTTACTGTATTTTTTTAATTAATACATCCTCTCTGAATACAAGTATACATTTCTTAAAATAAAATAGTATTGACCCCAATTTTATGAATGGTAATATATTAGGATTCACTTAGCATTAAAGATGTCCTTAGACCTAAAAGGATTATTTGCCAGAAAATAATATTAATACTAATAATAATGTAGTTGGTTCAATATGTGAACACATTCTTATTTCCGTTTTGTAATTATCAGAATATCGCAATATTTAGATTTTATTTCAAAATTAAATTTGCTACTAGTTAATGCTGGCTAGATGATAACAAAATATTGAATTCAAAATCAAGCGTATTGTTAATTCTGGCAGGTCATGTTAGTCAAGTTCGCATTAGCTGATTCTCAGCTGATCAATGTCAACATAAAGGATTGTGACGCCTACCTTAGCATTCATATATAAGGTCTTTCAGTATTATCAGCAGCTTTCGTGTTGCTCTATAGCTAACTACCCTCCTCCATCCCCAGCTCCTCTCGTCCAGTCAAGATTCAGCCTTCTGATTGCCCTTTGAAACAGACTTTACTTCTGGTTCTGTTCTGTTTATCCTAGTGGGATTATCGCTGCTCTCCCTGTTCTCATCCATGCTATGCTGCATGGATGCACAGGGAGTTCTTGCCCAGATGCAATGCTAATTGTATGCTAATTGCTGGTCATATTTGACAGAAATAATGTTTTGTTAAATAAAAAAGGACAGATGTTTAATTAATGTTTGCTCTTTTAATCTTAAAATGTATCTGTTTTCGTATCAATGCAGACGACAGCAGTTTGTTGAATCTGACGCCATACCCGTTGGTCCGGCAGAGAAAGCGCCGTTTCTTTGGCCTCTGTTGTCTGGTGTCTAGCTAAGAGCTCTCTCTCTCCCAGAATCCAGTCACAAATGACTGCGTTTCCTCACAATGTGTGACACTCACCAATCAACCGTACTACTGCCATTTCCCAAACCAGTACTTTCTTTTGGTGAGTTCCGTCCAATTTCCTACTGCTATGAGAATAAATAGTAATATCTGTGTAATATCAGTAATCATACAGACACTATATAATATTTGATCAGTACAACAGATTTTCTTTATAACTGAATGTTCGTCTACATTATGCTTTGTAAAGAAAATGGTTTGTAGTATGAATAATGCTATGTTTGTCCACATGATTCATATGCTGTGCTTCTTGTCAAGACAGATGTTGTAATGAGGCATTCAAGAGTGCTAATTAGAGCAGAGGTTATGCTGAACATAAATATAAATATATATATATATATATATATATATATATATATATATATATATATATATATATATATATTGCAACATGATTGAATGTGATTTTTGTTTTTGTTTTTTTGCTGTTACCATGTTTTTACTACAGTATTTTTTAGTCTTCCATAAACCGAAATCCTGTAACCTTTTTTTTTTCATTTTATTTCAGCCTTTAGGAGTATATAATACCTGAAGAAGCCTTTGTAAATAAAGAATATATCTAAAAATGGTAATTGTAGAGATGTACATATACAATGTAAACCTAGCGCTCTGAATTATTTTTCAAAAGTGTGATTCTTTTAAAGAGATTGTCAGTAAAGGTTGGCATGTCTATCCATCTGGTGGTGTGATATAAGTCCAGATTGGAGGGACTCAGCATGGGTCTTGCTTATTAATTACAGTTCTAAATGTGTCAGGCATGGTGAAGATACTGTAGTGTTTAAGAAAAGGCGCAGTGTCGTTTTACATTGGTAATAAACCTTTTTTTAATGATTTAATAAACTGGAACTTTGTGTCTTGTATTAGAAATGGTTATGTTTATTTAACATAAAAATACCATAAGAAAAGGTAAAAATATGAATCTGTGGAATAATAAGTCAGTATCAATAAGTATTACCCTCTTTTCAGAGATACCCTCTGATTAGTCAGATTTTCAATAAGAAATAATATAAACCATCTGATATCCTCCCTATTATCCACAATTCTCAGAACAACCCTCTGACAGGTCACAGACTCCAATTTCAACGTCTCCCATTAAATGTATCCCGTTTGGATCTCAGTCAGTTATAGGTAATTGGATTTGTTAGCACATTAATAGGGAGGCTGTGAAATTCACACCTGGCAGCAGTGCCTACCCTTTTACTTTCTCGCAACAATGCTGAAGCAGTAATGGAGGGTGCAAAAAAAAAGCGTTTACGGGAACCGACATGGTTTTCAGGTGAATTATTTGGCTGCAGTGCTGACGCTGGAAAAGCTGTTGGCAGAATCCGGGCTGGTTGTCAGGAGTTTGGCAGGACGTCTGGAGCTGGCTCAATATAGAGCCCAGTGGAAGTCCAGAACAGGTTGACAGGATTTAATGTTTAACTCGTGCTATTCTTATTCATTTATTGGTTTTGTTGGTTATTAGGCTAATCAAATAGTTAAGGAAACTGAAGACAGTTTTGCTTGATTTTTGTCTGCCACTGATTCTCATTTTATTCTATGACATAAAGTACATGAGTAAACACTCCCCTGTGATTTTTTTTTAAGCTTTTGCTTGTCTTGAAAAAAAAAGGCAGTTAAAGGGGACTACAGAGCTTGTCTTGGACATTAAATATCATCAAAGCAAACAGGAAAACTCCGGCAAACTTTTTTAACTAAACATTTTATGAATAATGTTTTTTTTTTTTTTTTTTTTTTTTTTAATAAAGACATGGACGCTTTGTGACTCTGGTGTAGTGTTTGATTGTATATTTAGGGTACAAAATTCATTTACACTATTTAATTGATAAGTGAGGCTCTGATATGATGACTGACAGGGCTGAATGCTGACAATGCGTACACATTCTGTCACTGCTGCAGACGCTCGCTCCTTCCTGCTGCACGCACACATGGATCCAAGCGTCCGGGGATGAGCATTCCTCACTTGTCTTGCAACAGCAGCTGTTTGTTTGCTCTACAATGACAAAATTGTTATAGCCAAGCATTCCTGAATACAACATTGCATCTGATTGCAATATTTTAAGTTTTTTAAATACGAGGTTCAAAAACACAATTTAAAGCAAGAATTTACATTTTCAGGCCATGGGTTTCCCTCAGGAATATCAAATGGGTTTTTCAAAAGGCAGTTTTCAATTTCTGTTGTTAGCATTATTTGAAAAGATGACCATGATTTGTTTTACAACATTAAAGCATTGGGCAACATTTCAGGTTTGGGTATGAAAGCATGTACTTCAGTCATGTAACCACAAAGATTTCAAAATGGCAAAATAAATGTAAAAGTGTCTGCACACTCAGTTTACATGTAAAAAAATGACCCTTTTGAACAAAAGTGATTGATTATAGTTATTTTTGTTTTCTTTGCGCACAAAATATATTCACGTAGCTTCGTAAATGATCGTTGAACCACTGATGACACATGGACTATAATACCGATGTCCTTATTACATTTCTAGGCCTTGAACATGAATAGTTGCATTGACATCTATGTATGGTCAGAAAGTCACCCAAAAATATGAAAATATGTGTTCGTCTTATGAGTTTGAAATGATGTGAGTAATTAATGAAAGAATTTTCATTTTGGAGGAACTATCCCTTTTTTTTTCTTTTTTTTAGGTATATTATTTCCTTATTAAGTAGGTCTACTATTTATAAACTTCTTTTTCATCATGGGATGCGTGCCATTTTTTTATTTTGTATTTTATAATCCCTCACCATCACACATCTCCCAGAGCATGCAGTGTGGGCGAGCAGTGGATGAGCGATGTCTTCAGTAAGCATGTACTGATGTCCCAGACAGAACATATCCGGTACTTTACACAGACTCAGTGTCCGTGTCCCACCGCCCTTCTCATCAGTACCACATATCTCCAAGGAAGACCTGCAGAAGAGAGAAAAAATCCTTTATTAAACTTAAAATAAAATGTGTGGGTTTTGGTGGATGGCTGTATAAAAATGCCCTTATGACATGTATTTATTTATTTATTGCATTTGTGTAATGTACATGCTAAAAGCCTTCCTGGGAACATACTTGAACTCATGGGGTACTTTACAGTTGCCTTTGTCCTTTGCCAGGTTCTCCCATTCCTGGCATTTGCACTGGCACAGTGGATGACTTAAAAAGTAGTGGAAAACAAAATAAAATAATTCTACATTTTTATGCATCAATTTGTCAATGAACGACCTTGTAATGATTCTCACTTCACAATGTTTGTGTAATGTGTATCAATTCCTTTATTTTGACATTGCATACAAAGCACAGCTTCCACACTAGTTTAGTACCTGTGAGACACCTGGTTTCTTTTGGTTGCGGTGACCAGGAAAGGCCAGCACTGCACTGAATCTCAGCCGGACCTTCTCTGACTTTCCCTTCAGGGCAGGAGAGTGAGACAGCTTCACCGATGTTATACGTAAGCTTCCTCAGGCTTCCAGTGACATCTGGAGGAAGCTGAGGTAGATCACATAATGTTTCTGCAGACAACCAGTAACATTTATTTAAAAATATATATAACATATTTATAGTTTCTCAATTCTCTGAACTCTAAAACATTAAAAAGTAAAAAAAAAAAAAACAATGAAAAAACACATATTGAAATATCTTAAATGCATTACAAAAAATTATATTATTTATGTAATTTAGTATTTCTGAAACATGGTTTCTCATTCTCTAAAGTGTATAATTAAAATAATTAAAACAGCAATAATCCAATAAAATATATATTACAAAAGAGTAATTATGTTAATATTTAAAAAGTGAAATATAAATAATCTTAGTTACTAATACATCTTTTTTGTTATTTACTTATATATTAGTTAATTATATCTATTTTATTTAATTTGTTAATGTTTATTTATTTTTCTGTCCGTCTGAGTTTATATGAATGGGGGGATTGTGGAAGGGATTAATAAATGGACAATATCCGACTGTTCACCTTGTTATCATTATTTCAATCTGTATTGTCACACAAAATGCTAATAAAAAGATTTTAAGTAAAGTTACTAATTAATCGTTAAGTATTTGTGAACCATGGCTTATGTAAATATTTAAAATATTATATACAGTATTTATAAAGGCATTCTTTATGAAGATACACTGAAAATAGATACAACCATCAGCAAATGACAGCTTTAAAAAGTCCTGTACACTTACTCCTGCACTCTGTTTGATTTCTCAACCTGTTCAGATCACTCAGTCTTACTGCCTGCTGGATATGCATCTTTGAGATACTGCAATCACGGGAGGACGACAACATTATAACATATCAAAAAACATATTCAATCATATTGTAATAATATAATTATTATAATATAATCATAATTATTACTCCCAAAAGAAACCCATTAGCGAGGAAGGAAGGGTGTGTGAATGAATTTTCAAAGGGGCTCAACCATACTGAAAATAGGTCAAAACCAATTAATCAGGTTTCCACATAGTGGCAGTGTTGTTGCACAGTAACTTTCTCTGGGTCTCTAGCACCTTGTAAAAAACAACTGCTTATTACAGCTTTCCAGAACAGAGCTTTGTGCTGCTGAACAGTCTGGTGACCTTTCCTCACAGTAGTTAATCTAATTCATCATCCCAGGCTGTGTTCTCCACAGCGTTCCCAATACAGTCCCCTGCTGCCTGAAGGAGTGACTCCAGCGTTACTGACCGTCCTTGCAGGAGCTCCATAAAGACCAACCGGCCCTGTCTCCATGGATCACTCCTAAGACACAAAGACATGAACTGGACACTCAGAAACAAGTATAGTGACCCCACCCCCCCCCCAGTTGGATACTTAAGCCATGCTTAAAAATGAATAAATTAAATATACATTTATAGCATATTCCCAATCTCATATCATAAAGTAAAATCATATACAAAAAAAAAAAAAAAAACATTTGAAAAAGTGGTTAAAAAAGGTTTTAGTTATTATCAAATAAATGTTTACATTTATAAATGAATGTAGTTAAAAAAAATTAATTACAACATTACTGTTTTGTTATGATTTCAAAAGATTAACTTCATTAGCTAAATCACCATTACACAATTGACTTCATGTTTATACTTACAGTATAATAATACTCTAAATATGGATAATGAAAATAAAGCATGTCACAAATGTAAATTTGTCTTCTTTATGCATGGTAATAATCAGCTGTCTTGTATTTTGGCATGGCAATTTATACATTTTGAGGCAAATCTTTTTATTTATTTATTTTTTAATTACATTTTCATTTAAATCAAATCATTTTCAATATAACAATTTAACATAATAATATAATTAAAGCTGCTTTACAGCAGAGGTTTCCTTAATTGATTCTGCCAATTATTTTTCTGATTATCTCATAGTATCTCTTGACCTGACTTGACCTGAATCAATTATATAATCATGACTGAATCATTTATAATTGGCAACTCTTAAAACGGTAACATTTTCTCTTGAGATTGGGCTGGGATCATCATCATTTGGAGTCTGTGGCTTTAAAAAGTGTAAAAAATAAAATAAAAAATAAATAAAAATACCCTGATCCATGCGATATAATTTAAGTGTAATCTGTGCCCTGTTGTTTATCTTGTGGTGTCCCATGCCCGCATCCCTTTCCTTTGGTGGCTGGTTTACACACACTTTATTCTGGCATGGTTGTTTCTCACTGAGGTAAGTCTCAGTTGTGTGCTTTAAGTGATGGTTTTTTTTTACCCACGCACACAAGACCTCTTTCCCCAGCTCATGGGGAAATGAAACATCTTGAAAGACATCATCAACAACATTAACGAATTCTTGTAATAGTGAAACAAATATGTGACATACATACCACTTACGCATTTTTAACAACATCTTGCATTGATAATGTAAACTGGCTCTAAAAAGTTCACAGGCTGTTTTTAGCTTTAGGTTTTGTTTAGTTTTAGTTTCCAGAATCTTAAGAGAAAATGTTACAAATATTGAACAGTGATGAGTGATGAGACAGCTTTATTTTTCCAGTACTTTAGAAGACTTAAAACAAAAAGAGTGGATTTGGGTCAGCATGTATACAAACATAGGTCACATGCTCATCCCTTTAACCAATGGTTTTAACCACATACATAAGCAAATATGAATGTTAAATGTACAGTTTCTGACAGGCCAGGACAAATTACTAAAACAGCATAAAACATAGTGAAATATGAAACAATCCCCAATATATGTTCAAATAATTTCAAGAGTTAATGTCAATATTATATAGTGAATATGTTGAAACATACAGTACCTCTGACTGTAACAGCTCATCATGGAAGATAAAATCATCATGTCCATGAGTCGTGCCTATTGTTCTTGAATGATGCTCAATGTGATTAAGGTAGTGCCAAGTGCTGTCATATTGCTGATTCATCTGTAAAATAATTTTTTGCTGTGACTGGCAAAAACAAATTCAGAAACTGAGACAAAAAAAACCTTGAAAGAAAGTCCCCAGGTTCTGGACTTGCATTGGTAACATGTTCTTCTTTTTATTATAGCTCATAATATCATTAAATTGCTCTTGACCAATGAGCTCTACATTCGTTGGAGGTTTTTGCAGGTCACAGATCTCTTTATTGTCACATCTCCACTCATCTGAGCCATCTTCACAGTCATGATCTCCATTGCATACAAAGCATTACACTCAAAGTCAGTTATGGATATCCATTTGAGTAAACAGACAGATTAAATCATGTTCACTTGGGTAGCTGCCATGCATCTTGTGAATTAGACATTTAAAATTGGATTCTCTATGTCAAGTAAATATACACAGTAGACACTTGATGGAGACAAAGCACCATTTCGCATCCAGTTCTGCAGCAGTAAAGGTACAGTTCACCCCAAAATAAAAATTACTCACCCTCAGGTAATCAAAGATGTAGAAGAGTTTTTTTTGTGTGTGTGTGTGTGTTATTTTCACACTTTATTTCACATTTTAGAAATTGTACTAACAGTAAATAACTTTGCAACTAAACATCACCTAACTCTCATTAGAGTAGGGATTAGTAGAATAAATTGAAACTTACTTTTTTGTAATCAGCAGAATGTCTAAACTGGACTATCAAAATAAAATGTTAACAAGTTTTGTTTCTTCATCCGAACAAATTTTGAGAAATTTAGCATGACATAACTTGAATTAAATGGGTCCTCTACAGTGAATGGGTGGTGTCTGATTGAGAGTTCAAACGGATGATAAAATACATCACAATAATCTACAAGTAATCCACATGACTCCATTCCATCAATTAACGTCCTGTGAAGAGAAAATCAGTGTATTTGTAAGAAATAAATCCATTTATTACATCGTTTTAACTATAAACCCTTTCTTCTGGTCAAAATAACAAATCTTTTATCCATACTAACACTTCTGCCGGTGAAAAACTTAATTCTCTGTTGTTCTCTCACATCAAAATCCACTGACATTTGTTTGGAACTGTTTTTGCTTTTAAATAAGCTAATCTATGCTTATTTCTCTCCTGATTTAGCAAGTTCACTTTGAAGTAAAAAAAATCCTTAATTTATTTGTTTCTTAAAACCACACAGCTTTTTGTTTCACAAAAGGTTAAATGATGGAATTCTCAGGATTACTTGTGAATTATTGGAATTTTTTATGAGCTGTTTAGACATTCTGACGGCACCCATTCACTGCAGAGGATTAATGAGTAATGTGATGCTAAATTTCTCTAAATCTGTTCTGATTTGGAGAGAAACAAACTCATTTAGATCTTGAATGGCCTGGGGATAAGTACATTTTCAGAAAAGTTTAATTTTAGGGTGAACTATCCCTTTAAGATGCTGCCAATGTGGAGAATTTAATATATAGCCTCTTTTAGATTTCAGACGTCTTGTTTACTGGAAAGGTCACTGTATTTAAAAGTCAAATCTCCTGATGTATCTCCTAAGAGAACAAAAGCACATTCCCAGCATATAGATGCCTTTTTGAATAATAATGCCATGTATTGTCTCTGGGTCAGGGGTTAATTGGCATGCTTTCCCACTCAGGATCCACAGTTCCTCTGAGAATCTCATCTGCATAATTAAAAGGTAATTGAGTTTCTCAGTGAGCCCCTCATCAGCAAGCTGTTATTAGCAACATGTTCAGCGGGCAGGTAATGCATCATAAAATCATGTCAGAGTCGTACGGTCACTGTGTCCTTTCCTGCATGTGTTCACACAAACAGAAATATATACATACAATATCTTTTAACACTGAAATGCACAGAGCAGGAAAGTTCTACAGCTGGACCTGGAAGCTCTGGTGTGTTTCTTCATTAACACTAGGATATTTTTAATAATTTGAATCTTGATGAATGAATGGAAACTTAGAAGTTTGGGAGCTGAAAAAAAGTAATATTTCTGATCTAACTAGGCCTTTTGCTGGCACCAGCTACAGCATTCTTCAAATCACTCATTAGACTCATTAAAAGGTCGTACATTTTGTTCACTAGGGTCCCCAAAGTCTGAGAACAGTAGAGCAAATGATTGTTCTTCGTTTTTTCATTTATTGTGATTTGAATTGAAAATGTTATTTAAAAACTAAAGAATATATATCTCTTATATAATTTGACAACATCACTCACACTGCAGGAACTCCTTAAGTTTTTTTTAAACCTGCAGATCATGTTCATGTTTTTTTTTTAGCAAGGATGTATTCAATTAATCAAAAGTGATGTAAAGACAATTGTAATGTCACAAAAGATTTCTATTTCAAAATTGCTGTTCTTTTAAACATTGATAATTATTAGAAATGTTTCTTGAGAAGCAAATCAGCCTGTTAAATGATTTCTGGAGGATCATGTGACACTAAAAACCGGAGTAACGGCTGAAAAAAAAATCAGCTTTGCCATCAGAGCAATAAATCACATTTAAATAAATAAATACAATTTCAGTTTGTTCTTCTGATGACATAAAAGTGAAGAATCCAGCTTAGAAAGTAAATCTCAAAGTCAAGGTTTGCAGTGTCTGACAGTTTGAAGAAACTGTAGATTATACAACACTAGCATATTCAAGTAATCTGCTTTAAATTGTAATAAATACAGCAATATTCAGTATTTGTTTAAATTGTTAACATCACAAAAATGTGGCGAAAAACGTTTTTTCTACAGTTACTTTTGTGTTATTTGACTCAATATGGGTTGTTAATGGATGCTATCAAACTAGGATGTTCTAACTAGCTAATATTGTTCAGCTGCCTGTCTGAAAGCATGCTGGCATTAGGGAAACTCTTATCTTACGCCAGTGCTGCTTTCAAAATGGTGCCACGCTGCTTGTAATTACACTGTGGACTGTGAATGCGAGGTTTATGCCCAGCCTTATTTGGCGATCTGAATAGCGTTTTTAAAGTCGCTGCAAGCAACTGTCAAACACGAATAGATTGAGTTGGCAGGAGAAAGAGCCAGTCAGACAATGTCCACTCTTAATCAGAAATGGAAACTGACTAATGATTATATCATAACTGCCTCCCACAACAGGTTTTTATTTATGCCCAAGAGAAACATTTCTCTAGAATTACATACATCTAGAACTGGGCAGGAATTGTTGCTGATTAAGTAGATGAATTAGTGTCAGAACTCAAGGTTACACCCCAATCCATATTAGAAAACTGCACTGAATCTAACATGTTCTAATAACTTAGTATAATAATAATTGTTGCTATTATTATTATTAGATTAGATTTTTCCCCACTAAAAAGTGGCACATGGGGTTCATTGGTTTAGTGTTATTTACAATCTGAAATATTGTGATGTCATTTATTAAGTTCTATATTTTATAATGGGAAATAACAATTACCCAGATGGAAAAAAATCGAGGAAAATTAATTTCTAGGTCAGCTGAGGCTTGTCACTATTGACATACGAAAATATTACAGCTAACCTGCTCATCAACTGCTCCTTTACAGTCACAAATCAAGTGTAGCCCTACAGTATTATTACCTCTGAGTGTGATGTCATATCCTGGTAAAGATAAAGAAGGCTCCTGAATCCTGTCCACAGTAAAGAAATGACCATTTTCATCTTCTTAACAAATGTAATGGTACACAGAATTCCTTTCAACATTATTACAACATGAACATTCTGAAATATTAGCAACTAATTAATTTGAGCTAAATTAATGCAGATCAATTCTAATTATTTTTAGAATACATACAATAAAATGTCCCCATAACCTGACAGATATAACAGGTTAAGTATACTATAGGCTCTGTAAACAATAAAGACAGTCATGGGATCATCCCTTAGAATACTAACAATCATAAAGTTTTTTTTTTTTTTTTTGCCTACATGTGAGTGATTCTTGCTGACATTTCTTTAGTGGATGCTTTTGGATGAAGATTGTGTAGTTGAAGTTAAGTATAGCTACTGGAAGAAGTCAGCAATCTGGTTAAAATCACTCACACAGAATATACCGTACAATATCTCCAAATATCTTTGTGTGGTTTTCAAAAGGTCAGTTACATACCATGAACAGCAGAGATTGTCTATCTGCTGTGCACTGATTAGGAGAATCACAGTTACAGCAACACTTCATTGTTGCAGTATGAAAAATACAATCAGCAGACTAACAGCTTCTACTAATAAGCTCACGGTCAGAAAAGAGAGCACAAAGTGCTCCGAATAAGTGAAAGAGAGGTTTTTCACAGCTGCATAGTGCCATTGTCAAAACAAGCTGATCGGACCTCTGCCAGCAATGAAAGCTGTAATTGAGAAAGCATGTAATGAGGCCACGGACTCTGTTCTCAGCATCACATACAGAGAGAGAGAACTGGCAAAATGCTCATCACTGCAAATGTTACTTTTCTACCATTATTTATTCAAATTAGCTTCTCATCTTCATTTCAATAGATTTCAACAGTCATGGCTCATTTGGTGGAGGATATCATAGAAGGCCTGTAGCAAGAATTTCAGCACTGAATTTAATTTAATTATCAGTTATGATTGTATATCCATTTGTATAGATTACATTACAACCCAACCTCATGAGAAAGTATCAGTTTTTTGGAAGATTAGCTGTTTGTATAATTTGAGTTAAAAATTATAAAAAAAGAAGAAAAACTGGGGGCGACCTCTAAACATAAATTGTTCCTGTGGCTCAGTGGTAGAGCATTGCATTAGCAGTGCAAAAGGTTGTGGGTTCAACTCCCAAGGAACAAATGTTAGGTAAAAAATGTTAGCCTGAATGTGCTGTAAGTTACTTTGGATAAAAGTGTCTGTTAAATTCATTAATTTAATTTAAACCTAACCCTTAAATGGAGAGTTCCTTTCATTTTCTCACCCTCAAGTTGTTCCAAACGTATATGATTCTTTCTTCTGCTGCACACAAAAGAAGATATTTGGAGAATTTTGTCAAACAGTTGATATTTTACCATATTATGGAAGTACATCCAACTGTAGCATTTGGACCAATCATACACACAATTATTTGTTATATTTAACAAATAATATCTAACACCCCCTCATCTAACCAAAGGGTCTATGGACCCTTGCCCCGAAATGCAACTATCACTTCAAAAAAGGCAGAACAGGTCTCTGGTTCCATAGCAACCAAAGGCACACTATCTGATGACACTAGTTTATGGCTCCCAGGAATGCAGCAAAGCAACTCTTAACTCAAGTTTCTCAAAAACAGACACACAATGCCCATGAAAAGGGACTCTTCTCTAATAAGTTCATAAGAAATCCTGTCTTTGAATGAACACATATATCCTTTAGGATATTGTGTATATTATTGCTGTTTTGTATATTGTCTGTTGAATTTCAATTGAGTAGAGTGTTATGCATGCTTATGATAGAACCACTCGTTTATGTAATCTTACCTATACAGTATAATCTTACCATGTTTAGTATCTATGAATTTGTCTTCTGATTATACACTTGCACACAAAGGGTTGTAAAACTCTTCATTAGTTTCAACCTCCTGCTTGGAATTTCAGCCGTCCTTATTGGACAAGCACATCCTGAGAGGTGTGAACCTTCTCAAACCTTGGAGGCCTCACATCAGTGACCCGCCTTTAGTCTGTGGTTCTTTTAGATCAGGAGTGGGGAACGTTGATCCTGGAGGGCCAATGTCCTGCAGAGTTTAGCTCCAACCCTGAAAAAAAAAACTACCTATCTGTATCCTGAAGACCTTGATTCGTTTGTTCAGGTGTGTTTGATAAGGGTTGGAGCTAAACTCAGCAGAGACTCAAGGCGTTTCTCAATGTCAAGGATACTTCCTTGGCAGGACTGATCCTTCCAAGTTAATTCCTTCAGAGGCTAGGCGAGACTCCTCTTTCGCGTTCAGAGAACATGTAAATGGAACAGGCTAGCAAGTGCACGTAATTGCGTCATTACTTTAGTGAAAAGGTCTGTTTGAATAATGCTGTGAATGGTAACATTAAATTACTTTGGACAACTTAACTAGTTATTTATAAAAGAAATGCCGATGACGCAACCAATTGTTAAATGACAGGTCCGGTTCAGTTAACCATTTGTATTTGTATAATTTACAATATCAATACGGTAGTAATTTGTACTGGCATGTAAACGTCAAACTTATATTTACTACAGTTATAACAAATGTTTGTTCACATAAATAAAAACCGTTAACACTTCGACTACGCTAACATTCGACATTTTTGAATTTTTGAACTAGATGGCAAAGCTGCGCGCATAGGATTGTGGGTGATTTGAGAGCGCGAAGGATACACATATGCATCCTTTCCTGTGTATCGGATATTCTTCGAATGAAGGACTCAGTCCTTGGTTGAAATTCCGAGGATCCTCGACATTGGAACAGTCCTTCGACGGATTTCCTTGACATTGAGAAACACCTACAGGCCCTCCAGGAACAATGTTCCCCACCCCTGTTTTAGATCCTAAGGGAATGAGGAGGATGAGCTAGAACTCTCTTGGACCCCTAAGTCTGCACTTTCCATTCACAAGAGATCTTATGATCTCAGCTGACATCTCTTTTAGCTCTTTTCACTTTCCGCTAGAAAGAAACTCCCAATCACCACTGAGTCAGGACATCTTTGGAATTCATCACTCTTCAAAACCGGAAGAACGTGATCGCAACTCCTACAACACCGAACCTTCAAACCATCAAGGCACTCGTTCCAGGCCAAGGCAATGCAAGTATTGTATATTTAACTAAACGAATCAGAGGTTTAGTATAACTTATAGACCCCGTTAGAAAAAGCGCCGATGGCTTTACTCAGGTGGTTAACTGACACTTTCCATAGCTTCATTCTCTGGTTCTCATGATGGCATCATCCATCAAACTCATTTGCCTTTTTCCCCTGTATGAGTGATTGTATGTTCGTTTGTTAGACTAGTTTGCGTTAGTGTTTAGTTAATTAAACTCTTGTGCACAAATTACATGAGTTTCCAATTCTGCCTTACAAAAAAATGTCCCTTTACGATTCTGATTTTGCTACATGCTCTAATGCATTTATACTGTATGAAATATTTTCTGTGGCCATGAAAATATCCTTTCTACGGAGAAAAAAAAAATAGTAGGCTAAATCATGTGCACAATTTACTAATTTGTTCCCTCAATGTACTAAAACGTGCACATAATTACTATTGCGTTCCCTCAATTTACTATTTAGTTCACTCCGTTTATAAATTGTAATTAGAGGAAACGCAATAGTAAACATGTGCACATTTTAGTATAGTGAGGGAACGAATTAGTAAATGGTGCGCAGAATTAATTTATTCTTCTTGCATGTCTTTCTTAGAGTTTATATGAAATTACACTAAAGGTTCGCTGGAACCCCAGATTAGTTGATGGCAATTTAAGTCTACTGCAGTTACTACTGGCAGCTCATATAAATACTTGTAATTAATCAAAATTAATTGTAATATTTATATACATTTCCCATGAGCTTAAATTTGCTACACAACTATTTGACTACCAGCATTCTTCAAACTATCTTCTTTTGCGTTCAGAAACTCATACAAATTTAGAACAAGTTGACAATATTTATTTTGGGGTGAACTATCCATTGAAGGCTGGTTCACATCAGGAATGATAACTATAAGGACAACAATATTAGTGTTGACACCAATAGAGGTATTCTGTTTCTTGTAAGTATGTGCTGCAATTTTGTCCAGTGCCTTAAATACTCAAGGTCTTTAAAGTAAGGTGGATTCTGATTGGCTGCTTTATAGTTATCAGTAATGTTCTAATTATTGTCCTTTCTTGTGAACAGACCTTTAGTTGTGCATTAGCAGATCATAAAGATATGTACAAATGAGATTGTGTGTGTGTGTGTGTGTGTGTGTGTGTGTGTATTTTTTAATAAAAAGGAAAAAAACACACTTTGTGGTATATATGCAGTATTTACATTTATTGTACACCAGATTTGTCAGAAATGTTCGATTAGGACATATACCCATGGAAAGTTTACATACAATTTCTCGAACTAGACAACTACATGCAATTTTATACTGTACAAAGGCATGATTAATGCTCCAGTTTGGCCATAGGATTGTCACATTAATAAATATGATTTACACTTCAATAAACAGACAATGCTGCAAACTTTCTAGTTAGTTTTACAGTGCCACCTGACTGTAAAAGAAAGGCAGCAGCAGTGTGGGACATTGTTTCATAATGTCATATATTGAACAAATTCAATTACTTGGCATCTGTGTGATTAAAACATTAGCATGGCCATTTACCCAATTAGTCTGGCTAATTAGAAAATGGTGTTATAATAAGTCTGTTCACACCCATTAAGTGAGTCTCTTGAGTATTTGTTTATGTATGCATGTTTACAATTTAATGCAATTTGTGCATTATTAAGTGATGAATTGTATGGTGGTGGTGTTGGGGGGGGTGTTCTGCAACTTCAGTGGCCACTCTTTAACAGTCCACAGTCACAGCAGTGCAAATGCAAAGAATATTTATGTTGTTCATGGATATATAAAATAATCTGTTGGAAAAAGTAAAGAATGACTACAAAAATGTAGATACAAAGTCTTACTTATTAGTGTTGATAACGGCAGAAAGGCAAAAAAGCTGTTACATACAGTTGCAATTTTTGGTTGTGAATACAAACATCTAATAGTTCACTTCTTCACCTCAACTCTTGATGTGTGTTCAGCATGACAAATAGTGAGCCAAGTTACAATTCAACAGGTTTACAAGTATTTACAACTCGACAATCATACAAGTTACTATGACCACTAGAAATAAACCTACAATAGATTCAGCATCACATTCACTGTACAAACAATATTTATTCCCATGAAATAAGTTAACATTACTGTTACTTTGATCAGAAGCAGAATTTGGGCAGAACTTATCGAGGTTTCGAGCAATGTAGATCAGTAACTACCAGTCCACAGACTGAAAACAGAGAAACATGGGAAAAGGCCAGTCACCTTTTTTTTGCCCAGAAAGAAATGAATTCACCATCTGCCCCTGTTCATCCTCTGACAAAACCTGAAATTATTCCACCTGACCGTGTCTGGTTTCTACTTTCATTCTCATGGTTTCCATTAGCCCTGAAAATGTCAGACGAACACCGCCTCTATGATCCAAAAAATAAATAAAAATCAATAAAAAATAAACAAATGGCAAAGAGAGAGGGAGCAAGTAATTGATACCACAAGCAATGTGAGAAATGTGGCGGTTCAAGTGGCGTTCTCTTCCTCATCATCCAGGTAGTAGTTGAGGGTGATAACGGCGCTGATAAATTCCCCTAGCTCCACAAAATCAGCCGTGATGATGTTTACTCCACTTTCCCCAGGTCGCTGTGAACGGATCCACTGCATCATGCTAGGAAGAGCCCTGAGAAAACATATATATATACCAGCCCATTACAATCTGAGGAGATTAGTTCCCAAACAGAACAAAAAATTGATCAGTTTTAAGGCAAGATTCCTTTTAAGGCAATCCTTTTTAGAATTGAACGAATTATGAGTGTGTTTATATTATAATCAGCCTTGCTCTTGCATCGTTTGCCATCATACAGTTCAAGAATACATGCAATGTTATCTTAAAATGTGGTCAAAATTAGTTATCTAATGGAAGCACATTTTCTTTGCCACAGAAGAAAAAAAAATCATGCTTTTGTTAAATAATAATAAAGACTTACAAAGTCGAAACTATGAGATACTAAATCAAAATAAGAACATACTTTAGGTCAATTATTTGATAAAAGTTGAAATTATGACAAAAAGTCAAAATTCTGAAATTAAACATCAATCTTTACACAAATTATGACAAAGTCAATTTTTATAATAATTTAAGCTATTCTATAATTATAACTAATTTGTCAAAATTATCTCATAGTTTCAACTTTTTGTTGTTTAAGTTGTAAGATTCTATTTTGATGTCATAATTGTTTTGTCATCACTTCGACTTTGTCACATAAGAAATCATGCTTAATAGTCCTAATTATAACGCAGAAAATTCAAAGAGATACTAAGTCATGATTATGAGATGAAAAAAATCTAATTATCTCCATAATTAGAGATAAAAGGTTAAATTGCGACAAGTCAAAACCTTGAAATTAAACATTCTTAACATAGTCATAATTATCATCTTTAAATTTTTTGTCATAATTATTATTTATTTAATTTTTTATGTGGCACAGTTATTTACCAAAGTAATTTTTTTTTTCTTATGTGGCAGAAACAGGGTTTCCCTGTCTTAGCAGGAAGCATGATTAAATTATTTGATTAGGATATGGTCTAGGCAAGCAGCTCACTACATTTTGGAACAAATCTAATATGCATGGTTTGCCGGGTCTGTCTATAAATTGTCTGCAGGTGGTGATGCACCTGAAGTGGTGTCACATCGGCAGACACAGACTCCCTCCTGTGAGGACTATGACTCAGGAGTTATCTCATGCTGCTCCCTCCCAGATGATGCAAGGGCTAGAAGGCTTTATCAGCTAATAAGACGCCATGCTTGTCAGATTGCAGTGTGCTGGCAGAGGCCGTATCATTTTACTCTCTGTGCCCCACCTCTCCCCTCATCTATAATTAATTTGCCATCAGCACAGTTGATGCAAAAAATAATGACACCATCGACCAAACGATCACATTGGCTTTGGCCTGGATAAAATAAACTTAAACATACGACAAAAGTGTGCATTTTCCTAAAAGAAAGTAGAGATTGAATGCTTAAGATGTTGCTACATGCTGAGATGAGACTTCTGAATGAGTCTTCCTGTAACCAGGGTGACTAACGCTGGTGTCAGCTCTGCCCTTTAGCTAATGTACCAGTTACACTAAGCAGAAATAATGTGCTGCTCCTCACCAAATACCCAGGGGGGATCTGCTACGTGTGTGGATAGCATGAAGGTGGTATCATAAGGTGTGATTACAGTTCAGATATGGTTCGACTTTTTTAAATACCTTAACAAAATTATGCTCCGTTCTGTTAGCAGAATCAGGTAAATTCTGCCGACTATGCATCGGTACCAATAACACCACTACTGAATCTATACTTCTGTTCAATAGTCTGGGGTCAGAAGTTAATACTTGTAATTCAGCAAGGACACAAACTGACAAAAAAAGACTGTACATTCATGTATAATATTATAAAAGATTTCTATTTTTATTTTTTTAAATGCTTTTCTTTTGAAATTTCTATTCATCAAAGAATCCTGAAAATAATCTATCATGTTAAACAGCACTGATAATTCAACACTGATTTTATTAAGATATTTTCTTGAGGAGCAAATGAATCATTCGATGTAAAAGGATCTTCTTGAACCAGTTCACTGAATCGAACTGAATCGTTTTAAACGGTTCGCGTCTCCGATTATGCATTAATCCACAAATGACTTAAGCTGTTAACTTTTTAATGTGGCTGACACTCCCTCTGAGTTAAAACAAACCAATATCCCTGAGTAATTCATGTACTCAAACAGTACACTGACTGAACTGCTGTGAAGAGAGAACTGAAGATGAACACCTAGCCGAGCCAGATAACGAACAAAAGATTGACTCGTTCTCGATTCAGTTCGATTCGGTGGACTGGTTGAAGAAGATCCGGTTACATCGAATGATTAGTTCGCGAACCGGATATCATACACTGCAGTGTTTTGAAATCTCACAACAGACTGGAAGAGAAGACAATGCTGAATAAAGTCGTAGTTTTTGCTATTTTTGGACCAAAATGTATTTTCGATAAACGGACCCTCTGATGTCACATGGACTACTTTGATGATGTTTTTCTTACCTTTCTGGACATGGACAGTATACCGTGCACAGTTTCAATGCAGGGACTGAGAGCTCTCGGACTAAATCTAAAATATCTTAAACTGTGTTCCGAAGATAAACTAAGGTCAAACGGGTTTGTAACGACATGAGGGTGAATCATTAATGACATAATTTTGATTATTGGGTGTACTAACCCTTCAAGCCTAAAATGTGTTTTAATGTCACTGTTGGTGAGGATTGTATGATCTTTGAATAATACTGGTCTTTAATTGCAAGATATTTGCAAACTAATTGCAACTGTCACTCACATTTTTGAACATAGACTTTATAATGCATTATTCAAACTTCAATTTTTATAATTCATGACTGAAAACATTTTGTAACATGATATTGATGTACCATTTACATGGTAATGCAATGTCTGATATTAACCCTTGTGCCTTGTTCAAATTCACTACCCTTTCGTTATGTTCGGGATGAAAACATCCACTCAATTAAACTGATGTAAAAATGTGTCCGATTAATATTTTTTCTCAATTTTTTTTAAGTTAATCAACTTCATTTCTGATCAAAACTACCAAATGTTTTTTTTTTTTTTAATCCAAGATTTTAACTCTTTAATGGCCAAGTTCATAAATGATGTCACTGATTTGGGGGAAAAAACACACACAATGACTTATTTTCAATATATAATTGCGGCTGGATTAAAAAAAAATAAAAAAAACTATTTATTACAGTCTTGGGCATGAATGATTATATGGTGTCATGGCTTTGCAATCAAAAAATTTTGTTATAATGGAAGTAAATGGGGCAAAACCAGCCACCAACAACAAATGAGGGAGAAAAAATTAAAATCTAATGCTGCACAAAACGAATTTGCCCAGAGTGTACCGTTGAGCTTTTGAAAAATGTAAAAGCATTTTCCCAAAATATGGGACAAATAAGATTTGTCACCAAAAATCATTCCATTAGCTCAAACAGAGAAAGTTGTGGCCAAAATAAGACTCAACTTTACCCCATAGTGGACGAAAACGTCCCCAACAACGCATAAGGGTTAAAATGGGTTTTAAAGGATGAATTTTGAGATTTTAAGTTTTCAGTTGATATATAATTTCTGATGATTTCTAAAATGTGATAGAGAAAAAGGCAACAAAGAAGTCTTTTTTTTTTTTTAAACAAAGGTCAAAACTCCTGTTATAATGTAGATTTTTAAGGGTGCACTCTTGTCATAAATTAATCTATTACTTTTCCTACATAATTTTTGACAAAAAACATTGGTAAAATAAATATTTGGGAGTCTTAGACCTTTCCAACGATATATAGTTTGTCAAGATTAGATTAGATTTAATTTTTAATATAGTGAAGTAAATGTAGGCGTCCCGACAGTTAAAGGGTTAAAGTGTACCTTAAGTATATTTGCAATAGTTCCACTTTAGCAAAAATTATTTTGTACATCTTTAGTTGCACTCAGTACAACTTTCAAACATTTAGAGTGCATTAACACAATTAACAAAAATTAGTTTAGCAGACTGTGTATACAGTACCAGTTTAGTACACCAAAATTACAAATGCAGGTTATATTATTAAGTACATACATATGTAAATAAATTTTTAGTATACTTAGAATGAAATTAATGGATTTCAAATACATATTATTTTTCACAAGGGAATACATCTGAATGTCACTGGGGTTTTTTTCATTATTTTTCACAATAATATATGCAGCTTTGGTGAGCGTAAGGGACTTCTTTCAAAAACATTAAGAGATCATACTGATCCCAAACTGCTGAACAGTAGTGTATAGTGAAAAACATATGTGACAAGTGTAGACTAATTACTGAATGAACCATTTTAGCTGTTTCTTTAATGAATCAAATCCATACAACATGACTAATGTAGTCAAAATGATTCCCGAAAAAATTAGCTGGTTCTTTTTAGTCAATCTGTGATTGTATTTAGGTATCATGAGACTTCACTGACTGGTTGTTCATATGACTATGTGTGATTAAACATAAGTTTTATGCGTTTTGTGTGTGGGTAGTATTTTATTAAATAAATAAATGCATTAAAATCTCTAAACCTTTTTTTTCCCCAGTATTCAGTATTGCAAATTTAACACCAACTTTATGTACTGCATCTATGATAAGAATATGAAGAGTAATTTAAACATCTGGGTAAAAACATCTTTTGCAGAAATTGTTTCCAAATATTTCTTCTTCAGAAATACTAAAATAATCATTCTTTTAAGAAACTAGAATCACTGAGAGGAATTTAATTATTATATTTCCCTATGATTCCAATGCCTAGTTGTTAGGGCTGTGCTTAGCTGCATGCCCAGTGGTACACTATATATCATGAAAGAATAACAGAAGATCATCCTTTGACAGCCGCAGATGCCAATGTATTCCATGCGGGAAGTGGAAAGACCCCCTCTCAGTCATTTGAATGAGCAGAATATTGGTGCACTCTAGAATTAATGCACTGAATATGTTGTTCTGTCGTCCAGAGCCATTTCGAAATCTGCTTTCTGCCAAGAGTTTCATGTTTCAAACCAAGCCTGACAAACCCTGATCAGTGAAGCCCAAGAGATTATGAGCAACGGCTAATAACTGTAATGAGATTAAATTGGGACTGTAAAAAAAAATCTGCCTGGCGCTGATTTGAAGATAACAGAGAGTGAAATCTAATGAGTCAACATGTTCTTTGATGCCACACATTTCACAGAATGCATTTTGTAAGATAGCCTACCTCTCTGTGATGGTCTCCCTCAGACCACTGGTGACACCCTTCATGACAGTGCTTGCTTTGGGAGTGAGAACCACTTGGGAAACAAAAAAGGTGCCCTTGCGTCTCCGATCCTTTACTGAGGCTTGAAGAAACTGAATGAGCTTCTCGGGATCTGTGGTATTGGCCCAAGGAGAAGGCATCATCTGACCAGGCCACAGGAAAGGAACCTCAAGAGCCATGGGATTGTGATAGAAGACCAGCACCTGATACTCTTTCTCCCAGAGGTACTTCAGGCTTACCTCTTGAGCAAACACTACCGGACAGAGTCGGTCCCCGAAGATGGTGCGCAGCATCTGGACCAGCTTCTCGTGATGGAGGTTCTGTACGCCGTAGAAGTGGTTGAAGTCCAGGAACACGACCTCGCGAGCATGGGAGGCCAGGAAGGTGCTGATCTGCTCCAGGCCTTCACGCACGGTGGCGCTGAACAGGCCGTGTGCAAAGAAGAGCTCGTTGTCGGGGTCTCTGGGTTTGGTGGATATGCGGAGGTCAAAGAAGCGGATGCCCCCCTCCAGCTGGCTGGTGAAGTTCATGGTCTGTGTCGCCAACCACTTCCTCATCAGCTTCTTGGCCACTGTGCCAAACACAGAGACAAAGTTCTGTACGGTCTCAGGCTGTTCCGGCCCAACTGGTGAGGCTTCGTCGATGTAAAAACTAAAAGAGTCGTGGGAACCTGGATGAGAAGATTTCTGAGTTAGTGATATTCATTAAGATAGAACATAAAAATTATTACAACTGAGCGAACTAATGCAATTTCCTGGCTCATATAAAGCATTCTTTAGGGAACTTGTTATCGTATGTATAATACAGAATCACCAATCTTTGTGGAATGATAAAGGCAATATTTTCATTGCTTTAGTATATAATATAATATAAAATATACCTGCACTCCTATTCAAAAGCAAAGAGAAATTAATACTTTTATTCAGCAAGGATGCATTAAATTAAAGGTGACATTGAAGACATATAAATTGTTAGAAATGATTCTATTTCAAATAAATGCTGCTCTTCTGAAATTTCGATTCATCAAAGAATCCTGAAAAAATTGTTTTTAAACACTGATAAAAAAAAAAAATTTGCAACAATTTTGCATATTAAGATTATTTATGAAGTATCATGTGACACTGAAGGCTGGAGTAATGGCTTTTGAAAATTCAGTTTTGCATCACAGGAATACATTACATTTTATTTTTAATGTACATAGAATTTTGTATTAATTTTGTTGTAAAAATATTTCAAAATATTACAGGTTGTACTGTATGTCTGATCAATGAGGCCTTGATGACCACAAGACAAAAACTTTTGATAAATATAGTAGTGTATTTAATAATAAAAATGTATTCTGTGGATCAATGAAGTGATTAAGTTTATATATTACTATATTAACTATCATACAGCAAAAAATTGTAGAGACCAGCTTTTTGACAGAATATTCTGACTGGCATACCACGAAAATATTCCGTTTTGGCTCCTTTCTGGTAAAGTTATTGAATATTCCAGCTTTATGGACTTCACAGACATGCACTTCAAGTCTACGAGTGCACTTCACATGTACCATTTTGGGACAAGGCCATCCGCTCTAAAATGATGAGCACAATGATTTTAAGGTGTCTTTCTCTGAGAAAGACTCGAATCTAAAACTGTCTGACAATCTGCATACTTTTGTACAGCAGGAATCTAAGAATACATATAATGGCTCTTGTAACAGTTAAATGGAATAATGCAATAGCCAACACTTGCATCCAGACTGCAGCAGAAGAAAAAGCGTTACCAGGGCCTACAGGACAATAACACAGAGTTCACAAGCACGCTTTCAGTGTAAATACAGAGCAAAGCCAGGTGCTATGTTTGATCTCCAAAAATCAAAACAACTACTTAAATAGATGCATTGCTAATGCAATTAAATGAAAGCATTAAGCAGTCTATATCCTGTGCATGTGAGAGAGACTCTACGAATATTATTTTTGATGAATAAACAATGCAGCTCTGCATCTGAAGGCAGCATCAACATTCACCATGGGAAAGGGCCATTAGGCAAACAGCTGTCTGCTCGCCAAAGACATCCCCGCAATCACCACAACAACAAAACCAGTCCAAATGATGGAAGCAATAGATGCTGCTTTTAACAAGCCAAGGAGAAAGAAAGAAAGCATTGCAACTCAGAGATTTGCTACAGTTTTCCCAGTTTAATGACAATCTGTCTCTATTATGACAATAATGTGTGTCATATATCTAATGAATGTTCATTAAACAGATCAGCCTGGAAATATACAGACTTTGTTGCTGTTACCTCTTGTGTCAAATTCAGATTCATGAGTAAAAGTATGTCTCATTTTCCTCCTTGACATAGGTAATGCCTTCTGGTATGTGGAAACGGAGGGAAGTCTCAGCTAACACAATTTACATCTACATCTCATTAAACCAGAGACTGTGAAGGGAAATAAGATGTGAGCATAACCGTAAATACGTTTTTATGAAACCAGCACTATACATTACTATTTAAACATGTTTATTCTCATCCTCTTTTATTACATTTACAAAAACTAATTGAAAGCAACTTGTCTTTTCTCTTTAAGGTATTGTGAAAAACTTAAAGACAAAGGAAGCTGTATTCAGAAGAAAATCACATGAAATAGAACAGGCCTAAACAACTACAGCTCCATGAGGACCCAGTGCATTTATTTGGCATTCTGATAGCTCCTCAGCTAAATGCAAAAGAGTATCTTCTTGTTATGAGATCCCTGCTTTGAGATGCACTGAGCTGATATTGGGAAGGTTTGAGGAAAATTATTTCTGGGAAAATGGACCATTTAACAAAATGAATGCGACTGACTGCGCTCATGTTTCACCTCTGAACCTCTGAGAGGAGGCACATTAGAGTGGATTAAAGACTCATTTTTGTTTTTGAAACATGCAATTCAGAAATGATTAGTGAAACAATACATTTTGTTGTGCAGAGAAGTCACAGACCTGTCTACAGTAAAATGAATAAAAAGCTAATTATATTACAACACCAAAAATATATACACAAAACACCTTTCCACGGCTTAGTTGAACAAATTAGATGAGAAAGTGCTGCAGTGTTTTCATCTTAAGACTTTATCTTCTGATATAATGTGATTTTGTCCATGGATATGGTGAATAAGAGCTAGCATGAATTATTTTCCAATGTGATCTGTCAAAATCTCCCTGGGTTACCTGTCCAACATCACATAATGCAGCCCAGAGACATGCTGGTCATACTAAAAGACAAACCAGCTGCAGCAAAGCATACAGGAGATTCTGTTCCGGGGTTTACTGTGAACCCTTAGGCTGCTGTGTGATGATGTAACTACTCAAAAAAGATTGACATGTCACTGTCAACCTCAGTACAGCAGGAAAAAAAGTCATCATTACAGGAAAAAGTGAATCTTTTCCCCATGGTGACTGTGCAATTTCATGTCTGGTCACTTAATCTATTCCATTTATCTTGTTTATTGAGACATGGCAGGCTAAAAATCCTCTCTTTTAGGTCTAAAGTGCAGGATTAATGGATGAACAATTGGACGGATGGTCAGATTTAAAGATGAATCAGACAAGAGCAAACGGTGCCTTCGAGGTTTGAATCCATTACGATTTTTCATGCCTCTAGTACAACTTTAAGTAATTGAAATCATTTTGTACGTGCGCATGTTGCTGCGTGTGTGTGTGAGATCTGTCAGGAAATAAAGAAATAATTCCTACACTTCACCGCAGGAAACATTTTGGGCAGGCATTTTTGACATCAAAGCAATGCAATGCTCTACTATGAAGAAAAATGAGTGGAGAAGAGTAAAATGGGTAATTAAAAAACTAATTTTCAGAGAACAATTATCTGCAACAAAGATGTGCCTTGAGTTGGATGATTTTTTTGGTTTTCAATCGAGCATGTACAAGCAATCCAAGTGCTTAGCCAATAATTGGCCATGGATGCCATTCATGGACAGGAAAAGACTTGGCCAGCAGATGAGTTTCTAATGACACTCTCCTGATGCCTCAAGGTCAGACGTCTAGACCAGACAAGATCACTTCTAACATAGCACTGCAGTGAGATTACGAAGCCTCTGTAAAGCTCATCAACAAAAAGCTCTGGTTAGTGGCGTAATACTACTTATTCTTCATTAGTGAATAGGTGGGATTACATATGCTACCATGTATGAAAAATGAGGCAAGATAACTCCAGCTTTGCACTGCAAACATCTTTACAGTTCATACAAAATTTTTAGCAATATATTATATTATTATCATGTGACACTGGAATGTCACAGGAATATGTTTTAAGTAAACATGAAAAATTCTTACATCTCATATAATGTTGCTTAATATCAGCAAAATCTGTCATGTTTAATACATAGCAGAAAATAAAGTGTTTACATTTGTATGGCATAAATAAATGAAAATTGCACAACACTCAACAACCCACAGATTTTTCAGTTTCTACAGTGTCTGTCATTGGCTGCCACTCAAAAGCTGATTACATACTAAATATGATTAAGGGGCAGAGACACATTCCCTTATGAGAGCCGTAGCATGAATATCAATTATGGCTCTCCATAAAACCTAATAAGCCCTGGTTCCATTCAACTGCAACACCCTGCATACATTCAAAGCACAGGTGTCTGATAAAAGCAGCAGTGGCCTGCTTCTTCTGTAGGCTTGTACACTTTAGCACAGGTGCCCTTAGCACTGACACAATTCCTCTGCAGGTTACAACGGTGACTGTAACGGGGTGATGACCTCATCAAGCCACCCATCCAGCAGAGCACAGTCATATAAGAGCCACACAAAAGACTTCCTCTGCAAAAATAAGGCATTTTTTAAGACGCTTAGCCGAGGCACGCATGTTTTTTTTATGGACATAAACACTGTTCAATGTCCACAACAAAGGGATAAATGTATCCCTTGATGACAAAGATCCCCCTGGCACATACAATCTGAGAGTAGAACATAGAATATCTATTCAGTTCAGTAATGGTACACTTTATGTCTGCCCCCTGGGGACTTGTATGCCGATAGAAGAATGAATCATGTTTTTGCAAGTGTGTATGTGGAGGATGACTAGCCGACCTCCAAAATACTGCCAATACTGATGCTGCAAGTAAACAATGTTGAGTTGCAACAGGAGGATCAGTCAAATCTTTAATTTTAGAGAGAGGTTTGAGAGGCTATAATGATTTCTTGAGCCTCTTAATTTAGAATGACTATAAAAAGAGTTCCGATAGAGGAAATAAAAGACACAGCAGATTCTCTTAGCACAAACATTGACCTTCACGCAGCAGGAGGAGGCAGAGCCTGTTTTTGAGTGGCAGTGCTTAAAAATATCAGGGCCTATAATACATCCACAGACTGACTATGATAAAGTTTAAAGCAGATGGCTTTCTAATATCGTTGTATAGGAAGGAATTGCTATTAGAAATGATCACAAGTTTAAGCGTTGCTAATATGATGTATTCCCAAGAAAATGTAGAGCAAGATTTGATTTCACCCTAAAATTGATTGGATTGTGAAAAGTGAATGTTACATACCAGAATGGAGGCAGGTCAAAAGCAAGTTTTAGACTGCATTAGTCGGGTTCTGGAAGTAAAAATCACATTCATTTTCTCTGTAGAGGAATTTGATTTTAATCATGACTTGTGAAGGAGGACCTACTGTGAACTACGAGGTTGTTAAAGGTATGCGTTTGTTGAAGCCATCAAAAACTGATTTTAAATAATCACATTAAACTGTTGAATTCCTGGTGGAAAAAACTGCATTATCCATGATTCTGCACATACATCTCCACCAAACAGAGACTCATGGCAAGCAAATCGCACCAAAAGAATTCTGCCCACTTCCAGGAAGCACCCCAAATAATAGAGTTTGCAATAAACAAATTCTAATGTTTCAATACAATCTTTAAATCAATAGTTATAATTCTCATTTGTTTTTGAATTCAATTATTTCATTTGTTATGCTTCTTGGGTAGTTTGTTCCTTGGTTAAAGCTGTTAAGTGCAGTCTTGGATCTTTGTCTATTTATCCAATTTTACATTCTTTCTATTCTTAATATACAAAATTGTACCATTATTATTTCCTGTGCAGCTGGTTGGTTTTGGTTTATGGCTTTAATAAAGGTTTTGTTTTTTCATGGGAATAACATTGAAATAACACTGAAATGCTCTGAAATAACACCAGCACAACCCAGAAAACAAGGAACATGCATTAAGTAAATAGATTGATTGTGGTTTCATGGTGTCTTTAATACAGACTTACAAAGTAAAACAAAGTGCATTATGCAAGTTTTGAAAAAAAAAAAAAAAAAAAACACTAAAATATAATGTTTTTGGATAATCATGCAGACCTCCAGTAGTCTGACAATATGACAGCATGAGAGCAAAAGTGCCTCAGGCTGAAATTAAGCATTACTGAAATATGCATGAGACAAAGGCGAAAGATCAATGATTATGTTTTTGGAATTGATCTTGAGGAGCTAAAATGACCAATGCTTTCTCTAATTATATCGGTGTATATTTAAACTGAAAAATGCACTTTATTACCAGTTGCTTAAGCAACATCAGGCTTGACTAACATAGGGTCAAAATAGATGAATGAATGGACGTACAAAACCTCTCACTGTTGCAGATGATTAATGCATTTCTACAATAATTGGATGGATGGATGGAAACAAGGATAGATGGATAGACAGATATATACTTTTTCATACAGTGTCAGTTGTATACGAGCCCCTGGGCAAGATGCTTACATTTTAATGGATCATTTATGGTTGTCTTTAAGAGTTAATGTTACCCACACATGGTAAGACAAACTCAAAAGCTCACAGATTTGCAAGATATCTGTGTGGGAGTGGTACGTGTTCAGAATTCTTACCGAAGCCTTCATTCGTTTAGAGCTTTTTGATAAACAGCTGCTACACTACAACTTTCCATCACCCACCCACAGCCTCGCCGACAACACTGTTTTACAAAAGTTTTACAAAAGAGTGATGATGGCAATGGGTCAAGTTGTCCTTAAGTAGGCTACTGCTTCTATACTACTGCTGGAATGATGAATCCTGCACAGACCAGTATCAGTGGCATTGTGATCTTCTCCACTAGATCAGTCCATAAAAATCATGCTATTTAGTTTGCCTTTATATTGTATCTCGAAACCAGAGCACTTACTGTATGGTACGATCAAGAAATCAGAATCTGTAATTGATAATTTGGAGGGCAGTTAATTGGTCCCTGTGGCTCAGGGTCAAAATCAGTGACAGAGACGTTAATCAGGGGTTTTAATCAGAGCTGTCCAGGGCTGATTGTTTCAGCGTTTGGTGCAGTTCAACTACCCAAACTCCACTATAAAAAAACACTAAACCTCTTACTTTCAGAACCATCCTGAACTATGTGCTTTTTGGATTTGAAATAATAATAACGTAATCCTGAGTCATCTTGATTTATATTTGTTCATACATTAACCTGGGTAAGTAATTAATGTGTATTTATTTGGCATTATAGTTTGGGGATAAAAAGAACCCTGCTATCATATAAAAGCTGTACTACCCTCCTGAAATGTTGCTTAACCCTAGGTTTACCCAGGATTGAGCACAGAGTGAAGCCTTTCTGAAAGTTTAAAGGATCAGTTCACCTAAAAATGGAAATTTGCTGAAAACTTACTAACCCTTGTGGATTTTTATCAGCCGGTTAGACTCTTGTTCTAATCTAACGGAACCCATTTACTGCAGAAGATCCATTGGTGATCAAGTAATGCTAGATCTTCCAAATATATTCAAATGAAGAAAAAAGCTCATCCACATCTAAATACATTTTTAGATGTCTTGTTTGTTTTTAGTTTTTTTCGGGGAGAGTATTATTCCTTTAAACAGATTCCTACAAGTAATGAGCGCTCAATCACTGATTGCATTCATCTCAACAGAATTGACACATTTACAAAAAGTGATGAATCATTATTCCTTGTACACCAAGAACATGCAATGTCTATATGCAAATACAGTCTTGAACCCCCGGGATTCTAACAAGGTTTTTTATTTATTAATATTTTATTTTTTACAATTAAGGTTTCTACAATGGGGTTTTGCAGCAAAGGCAAAGAAGAATCATACTGGGTTCCTCAAATAAACTAATTAATGGTTCTTAAGAGGTCTTGTGAAGAACACTTTCCACTGGGAATGTTCCATGGGCTATATAGATTACAGGTTCTTTATAGAACCACGGATGGCAATATATGTATAAAGGTGTGTGTGGGGGGGGGGGGGGTTGCTATTGTGTAAACTATTACTTGTGAATTAGATGTTTAGGGTTTTTGTGAATATTGAGAATATGTATAGGGTAAGGTTAAAAAGTAACAAAGCAATTATTCTTCACTTCGCTGGTATTTATATTTTTCTTTTACTCCTCATCCAACTACATTGTGGTTCCAAATATAATCTCAGTGTTATTTGGTAATATCATATCTGGTCAAGGCTGTGGCACACGTGTAATAGCCTATGTCTCTTAATCCATCGCATAGACGGATTTCGAGCCCTTAGCAACAAGTGTCCTATTTAATTTCTGTCACACGTCTTAACATTATTAGAAACTCGCTAGATTGGAGCAATATTAATGTCGACATCCTATTAGTCACACAACTGCTTATGTCACAGACAGAACCCATTTTATCTAGGCTACGTTTGGGTGACCTCTCAACGCAATGTGCGTTTTGAACAAGAGTTGATTAAAATAGTACTAAAAACTTTTTTTGAAACTGTCAGTTAAGTCATTAATGACCACAATCATATTTATATAATCTGCAGCAGTTTCTCACTGTCCACAGGTAGTCCAATGCGAACATTAAAAGGCAAATAATGCTTACCTGGTATGGCGAGGTTGGTAAGAGGGATACTGTGCAAGGTGTCCGGTAAACTTGACATCCAGTCCGCATAACGGAGTTCGCTCTTCCCCTGAGATGATGCCATGCCGTCGGTTCTGTGGTGCTCGGTGTCGGTGCTTCGCTCTGAGTGCTCTAGTATTCAGCGCCCGCGCTCGCGTGAGTTCACAGCGCGAGCATCACACCACACCCCCGAGACGGCGCGCGCCGCTCCTACTTCACATTTCCCCCTGCCTTCTGGTCTGGATTTAAACAGCGTCTTTAAAAACATATTGAAGCTCGTTGCAAAGAAAATGTCTAAATTATTCCCTCCCATGTGTGTTCTTGGTGTGGGCGCAACTATAGACTTCAGAGCGCGCGGATTTATTAAATCCATTTGATGTTATTGAACAATTACTGCGTGCAGAGGAACGGGGCGGACAAATCCTGGATTCGTGCATCATACACATTCAACCTTTCACGCTGGATATTATTATTATTATGTAATTGTATAAGTCTGAATTGTGAACAAACGGTTGTGCAACAAGTTTAAACAGATGCATCACAAATGACAAAACAACAGGCTTAAATGACAGAGCTTCCATAAATATTCTCAAAGAATATGATAACACTGTACAAACATCTTCATTAGTCTGAATTGTGAAGTGACGTTAAGAACAAACGGTTGTGCAACAAGTGTAAACAGATGCATCACAAATTACAAAACAACAGGCTTAAATTACAGAGCTTCCAAAAATATTCTCAAAGAATTTGATAACACAGTACAAATAACCAATTAAAAGGAGATCTTAGTCAGAATGACACCATTCACTTTCATAGGCTGCCTGAAGAAAATATGCTGTCTCTAACATTCAGCATTACATCACCTTTTGTGTTCCACTTACAAAATTCAGTCACACAGCTTGAATAAAATGTGACCCTGGACCACAAAACCAGTCGTAAGTAGCACAGGTATATTTGTAGCAATAGCCAACAATACATTGTATGGCTCAAAATGGTTGATTTTTCTTTTATGTGAAAAATATTAGGATATTAAGTAAAATGGATATTAAGTAAAAATTTAGACATTTAGTAAAATTCTTACCGAAAAAGTATAAAAAATAATTTTTTGCATAATAAGCATAAGGACTTAATTTGGACAAGGTGATTTTCTTTATAATTTGATTTCTTTTGCACCCTCAGATTCCAGATTTTCAAATGGTCATATCTCAGCCCAAAATAGTCCAAACCATAGGCTACATCAATGCAATGCTTATTTATTGTTCAGTTACTCCATTTTTATTTATTTTTTTATTATTGACCGTCATGACTGGTTTTGTGTTTCAGGGTCACATATAAGGATTTAGAAGAAGTTAATGAATATAAAAACACACTTAAGAAGGGTTTTTGCTCAGGTCTTGAATACACATTTATTGCTTTGTACAAATAATATGTACATATTGTAGACAGAACATTTAAGGCTTCCATCCTGTAAAGTTAAATTAGATGGAAAATCTAAATATGAAATGACTGACTGTTCGTTTTAAAATAAACACAATACTTTCTGTTTAACCTATTGACAATATTTTCTATTCAACACCTATCGACATTCTAACATTTGAATTTGCATTTGAATAAACTGATATTGATAAGCCAAAACAACCATTCAGGCAATTGCACATTCATGGAAATCACTGAAACAGATGAAGATACAGTGATGGCCTTGTTGGATATTTGTTGTTTTGAACATGCTTCAGTGACATTTCCTCAGTTGAAGCCCTAAAAGGATTTGCATGGGGGATTTAACAAGTGTGTGGTTTCCATCAGATGTCTAAACAGCCTTAAGCATTTTTTAAAACTGTTAAATTTGCTGCATTTGTTTCAAGTTAGGAGAGACCTGTTGGGAAAAAAACAAACAACAACAGGAAAATAAGCAGACGTCAAAATTATGACCTTCTGTGATACTAGCTAATGCTGTTAGTTTTCATTCAAGCAAGTATTAAAGGGTTTTGTCTGTTGTAAAATGCAATAGTGGGCTATATTACATACAGTATGGTGTAAAGTGTTTAACATTATTACGTGTTTCTGTAATTCAATTGTGCCATTTACCTCAAAGTCAGTCCCTGTGCATTTCTTAATGTCATCTGGTGTCAGACCCTCCCAAACCTCAATCAGGGTTAAACCTTTGTCCTTCTCCACATCGAATACAGCCTGGAGAAGAAAGGAAAACAATGTGAGCATGACAGAAGTGCCATCAAATGTGCAGCCATGTGTAAGTGAATACTTCTGACCTTGAAGATGTGGTCAGATGGGGTAGAGAAAGGAAATGTGGTTAAAAAAAAAAAAAAATGAAATGAAAACAATGTATCCAGAAAAACACACTGGGGAAAAAAGGGAATATAAACCTGCCTACTATTAGTGCAGTTTATTTCTTTTATTGTGTTCATTAAGCTTGCAGTGATTCAATGGGCTCAAAACAGGTCAGAACATCATTAACATAACTTTTAATTCTATTATTGTAATAATAACACAATACATAATACACAGTGTTGTTTATTTAAAACACATTTGTTAGTCAAGACATGTACGTGGTTCACAATGACCTGCAAGAGGTCAAATGCATGCATTGTGCATGCTAAAGGCCATTACTGAACCAAATCATGTATGTTCACATCATACCAGTAGCCTGTTGTTAAAGGGATAGTTCACCCAAAAATGAAGTAATTTATGACTGAATTTTCATTTTTGGGTCAACTATCCCTTTAACGTTCAATGTGACCCAGATCTAATGTTGCCGTAGTCTCATTTCACTGAATACCTGTGGAGCACAACCTGCCATGGGCAGCTTTGCCTTGGGCCTGCTGTCTCTGCATCCTCTCCTTCACCTAAATGAGAGTCTCTCATTGCTGGAGGATTTGCCTGGATGTGTAACAATGTAGGCCTGTACTTGCGAGATTTCCAGCCGTAAACTCTGAGTCCAAAAAAATGTTTCTGTACTGCATGCTTGTTTATTTTTATTTTTTTTCAACAATTGGGGAAAGCGAATTGAACAGTCAAACATGGCAAGATGGATGGCATAATAACATCACAGTTTGCCAGCAATATTTATATAAAACTTCCATCGCCGGAGATATGTGTGCTGACGAAATGACAAGTGGCAAATTGGCACAGAATGTCATTTTTGGATTCATATGCATTCTAGGAATCAAGGATGTTTGCCCTGTATTGGTTCTATTTAGAAGTCAACAGCTCATAATGAAACTAACATATGAACCACATATGTTAAGTTAGATCCTCTGGCTCTAACAGTTGCTCTTTCTTGTTAATATTTTTAATAGAGGTTCGAAAAGCAATTTAAACCTTGTATTTTTTGAGTGACAGTCTATATGTTTAGTCTCAGTGATGTGCAGTGCCTCAAAATAATAGTAGTAATTTCAAAATTAATATCTTATTTTTCCTTCAAATTCTTTTAAATCCTTATGTTACCTAATTAAATCATGAAGGGAGATATTACTGAAACTTAGTATTAAGTTTCAATTTCAATTAGTTATTACTTAAAGCATTAGAAAGCACAAAGTTAATGAAAGTTAATGATTTTAGTTAATGATCATTTCTACATATATAAAAAATGTCTAATATTTCAAAGCACTGTATTATAAATAAAACATATATTATAAACAGATATATCACAGTGCAGAAAATATACATTATCCTTCAAAAGTAGGTCTCATTAAATAAATTAATGTGCCATTTAAGACTCTTTAAAAAAAAGATTTTTAATATTCCATTCATGTTTTCAACATTAGTAATAATAATAAAGGTTTCTTTAGCAATAACATATTAGAATGATTTATCTATCATTCATATTTGTATTTATGAACCTGTATCATATGAGACCGCAAACTGACAAAATATATTTAAAAAAATATTTGAAGAATGTTCTTAAGTTTAAATTGTTTTCAGTTCCTTATAATACAGTACGTTCTAAAAAGATTAAACAAAGCCGCCAAGTATCAAGGATATATTTAAATGCTAAACATGTTTCTTGAGCTATTAAAATGGCCTTGGGGTCTTGAAGAACATGAGGGTTAAAGAGTCCCAAGGTTCTTCTTACAAGCGAAGTTAAAGCTCAGCTTGTTAGGCTGACAGACAGGGGTTGTGTTGAACAGCAGGGTAGCATGACAAACACAGGCTGAACAGAAGGTGGTGGCAGTGTAGCTGGAGAGGTCTAACCTTTCCAAATGTTGACAGAATCCTTTCATTGGAAACCACAGTGTGTAATTGTTACAAAAGCAGACGCTGGCAAATCACACAAAGAGAAACAGAAGACTAACAGGTAAGTAGCGGAGAAAAGCTGTGGTGCATACAGTCCAGTGACACTGCTGGCGAGGCGAGAGGTCGGCTCAACAAGTGCCAGCAGCACTCCATAAAAACCAGCAGCTACAGTCTGAACAGACACAGCAGTCAAGAGCCCCTGAACCATCTAGTAAGGCTCTTTGATGAGACTACAGCAAATCCTTAGGCTCCAGCACCTAGCTCTTCAAATACAGGCCATTTGGCAGGGCTGATATTATTATTAGGTAGCATTCACATTAAGTAGCTCTGGGTTTGAAAACAAACAAACAAAAAACAGTCGATATGTAATGTTGCTCCAATCAGGAGATTTGATAAAGGTTGGCCCAATAATTGGATTTCCATTTTCCACTGCTTATGTGCAGTGTCATAACAATTCATCATATCTTCTTATATCTTTGCACATGCGTTAAGAGAAGAGAGCAAAGCCATTTTCACAGCTTTTCACTGTGGCGACTGAAGTTTTATCCAAGGCTGATTTTGTATATTGATGAAGTGATAAGCAGCAGAGTCTGGTTAGACACGGTGTGGGCTGTTGATTAAAGTAGTCTCCTGTGTTAAAAAGGTAAAATCAATGGCTCTTGGAAATCAAAACCCACCTTTTCTGTGATTATACGGTCCACACACTGTTTTCCTGTCAGAGGCAGATTGCACTTCTCCAGAATCTTGTGTTTGCCACCCTAGAAAATATGTAACAAAACATACACAAAATATAATGTAGAATATTTAATATTTAAAATATGTTATGTTTCATTAGCACAAGAAAACAAGGAATTCAAAAAATAAAATGTCTTTTGGCCCATATTAGTTGTAAATGACATATATATGAAATTATATTATAACAAATGAATATGAATAAATATGAATATGAACATGAATAAATTAGTTATTACATTAAAGCATTGTGGTATTCTTTAAAAAAAATTAATACAGTAATATTATAAATTATATAATATTTGACAATATTATATGTTATATAAAATTAACTATTAGTGATTCATAATATAACAATAGTTATAGTAATATTACAAATAATACAATAAGTAATTATAAGTAATATAATTTCATACATGACATTAAATATAACTTATTTACAATAAATTATTTATCTGAATACATATTTAATGTTTAATATTTATTTAATACTTCTAATATTCAAGTATGATCAATTAAATAGTTATAATATAAATACAAAAACATTATTCATCATCGTTTCCCATTTTAATCCATTCACACATGAATTTTTTTTTCAGAAATACTCCATATGATTGTATCTAATTATATGCTTATTATGACTTTTTGTTGTTGTTGAGAAAAACGTCTATTCAACATGAATTTATTTGCACTACATTCCATTTTAATTCTACTTTTTATAAAACTGAATTGAAATTTGAATTCATGTAAAAAAGGCGCTCTAAATTAAATGCTGAATGGTGCACACCCGTCATCCACTCATGGGTACAGAAAACACTCTAAGCTAGCAGTGTTCATCATCAGGCGTACTGGATACACTTGCCCTGCTGACTCCATGTGCTGTTGGATCAGGGCATCATAATTAGATGGCTAATGGTGGTCAACTCTACTCGTGTCCAGAGAGTTCATCCCCCCAGGGAAAGGCAGCTGGCCCTGTTAGCCTTCCTCTAGGCCGGCCACTGCCAACATGAACAAAGAAGGGCAGCATGTGACCGCAGCTTTCTATGCCCATCTCTCTTGTCTTTCACTCCATCTCTGTCTGAATCAATGTGATCTGAGTGGTGTGAAGGGAATTATGTCACCACTGTCATAACCGAGACTATTCACAAGCCTTGAACAAATCTACATTTCACAGATGGGAACACTGAACTCTGACATAGATAGTTGAACAATGGTGTCATTTAGGTTTAATAGGGGGTTTTGTTGATGGACACATCCAAAAACATCCAAATCTATGGCTGAGTCTTTCTCTCTCTCTCTCTTTAATTTTTTTGTGCTGCTACTAACTTTATTACAACAGCCTGCATGAAGAATTGACATATATACTGTGTGTGTGTGTGTGTGTGTGTGTGTGTGTGTGTGTGTGTGTGTCTGTGTGTGTGTGTGTGCGTGTGTGTGTGTGTGTGTGTGTGTGTGTGTAAAATTATAAATTAAAATAAATATGGCTAATTAATCAATTTTATTAATAATTAATACTCAATGCTGATGGCCAATTTCTGAAGAAAAATAAATAAATATTAATTTCTTTCTACTACATTCTATTTAAATTCTTCTTTGATTCTTCTTTCACAGACAATTTCCAAATGTGCTGAACATACCACTAAAGCTGTACCTTAAGGATTGTTTCAAGAAACAGTAAAGAGCACCCTCTTGTCTTTTCAAACCTGTATGCTGTCAAAGGTTTTTGAAGAATCTTTACACAGCTCCTTCCATTAAATGACAGTTCATAGTGGCTGTCAAGCTACAAAAAGAGACCACAAAAGCAGCAGAAAAAGTAGTCCATGTGACTCATGCAATATATTACAAATCTTTTGAAGCCATACAAAGCTATTATATATAGCTTCAAAATACTTGGTACGTATGTAATGCACAAGCCAGTTTCAGGATACTTTCATGATGCTTTCTTGTAGGAATGCATCAATATTAAAACTATGGGTGATATAATTGTTTTCATGGTATGGTTATTCAACTTAAAATTCTATAAAAAAAATTTTTAGAACTAAAACTAAAACCATAAAAATCTAGCTGCCAAGGAAATATTTCTTATTTTTGTTGTTTAATTTGCAGTACTAAAATAAATTAAAGTAAAAAAAAATATATATATATATATGGTACTGATGATTAAAAAGAAATAATGAAAATGGCAAAACAAAACAATTACTAAAACTTTCTATAATTTTAAAAGCAGAAAACAACATCTAATACAAAATATAAAAAAAAAAAACTAGAGTGGTATATCAGTATATAAATGAAACTAAAATAAAACTGGTCTAAAGTGATCAAAACTGAAACCTATAAAAAAATGCAGAATCTCTCTAATATCAGCCAAAACTGATAAGGTAAACGATATGCTGTACATCCCTGGGTGTTTGGAGCAAAACATTTATTTGTATGTTATTCACAAACAAACAAAAATTTCCCCACTGATAAAATAACAGCATATAAATTTGGAAAAAACATGAGGGCGAGTAAATAATGACAGAATGTTTATTTCTGGGTAACTAGCCTTTAAGATTGCAAATACGCATAGCATACACCTTTTGACGTGGCATGTATGCATTCCCCTGTCTGCACAGCTGAAAGCTTCTCAGAATACTGATGCCCCTCCAAATGTCTGCTTAGGGAAAAGAGATTCTGTCACTCACGGGAAATAATGATGCCCTTCTCACAGGGAATATGTGCCATGCAATGTGCCTCAATAAGAACTGTTCATTAAAACAGATTGATGCAATCATCACTTGCTTCTACATTTAGAACCAAGCTACTTGGACGAATTACAAGAAACACTGAAGAAATACCTTCATAACATAATGCTCAACACACCTTACTCTGTTCACATACCATATCTTTGATAGTTGATTTACCATCGACTCACGAGAAAGAAACATCACTTATATTACTTTTTTAAGTAGCTTCCCAAAAAGTGCTGACATTTTTAAAAACCAGCTTATGAATTGGGATTTCAGGAGTGGGGAAAGTTTTCAAACTGAGTGGTGGATCTAGTGACTAGGGAAAAGTCATGGATGGCATAAATAAATGTACAAATATGGCACGAGTGGTCATTGGATCTAAAGCTCACTTTTAATAAGCCAAGCAACTTCTGATAATTATCCAATTAAAATTACTAACATGCAATACTGTTCAAAAGTTTGAGGTCAATATGTTTTTTGTTTTTTAATGAAAGAAGTATTTTAGGTTCACCAAAGCTGCATTTATTTGATTAAAAATAAAAATTTAAGTAAAAAAATCAATAAAGTAAAAACAAGAATATTGTGGAATATTATAAGAATTTAAAGGGGGGGGGTGAAATGCTCGTTTTCACTCAATATCCTGTTAATCTTGAGTACCTATCGAGTAGTACTGCATCTTTCATAACTCCAAAAAGTCTTTAGTTTTATTATATTCATAAGAGAAAGATAGTCTGTACCGACTGGAGGCGTGACGTGTGGGCGGAGCTAAAGAATCACGAGTGCCAGTAAGCTTTTGCGTTGAGAGCGTTTGGAAGCTGTGACATTACCTTGAGGAAAAACCATCATCCAAAACAAACCATGGCTAACAGTCAGATTCAGCCGTTTATTTATGATCCAGAATCAGATCTCGAGGCTGAAACTGAACGAGAGCAGCAGCAGCAACGACTCGCTCCGAGCGGGGCTCGAACCTGGGTTTCCGATGGGAGGTGGACGCACTAACAAGGAGGAAGAGATATTTTAAGCAGTTTGTGCCCTCAGGACCCATATAAGGAAATTCCGCTCCATCTAACGTCACACAGAGCCATACTCGAAAAAAACTTTCCGAAACTTGTGACAAACCGGAAGAGGTATTTTTGGAACAGAAATACTCCTTCAAACGTACAACTTAATTTTTGAAACTTTGTCCATGTTTAACATGGGAATCCAACTCTTTAACAGTGTAAAAAACTCAGTATGCATGAAATAGCATTTCACCCCCCCCTTTAAAAATGTAATTTATTCCTGTGATGGCAAAGCTGAGATTTCAGCAGCCATTAGTCCAGGCTTTACGTGTCACATGATCTTTTAGAAATCATTCTAATAACCGATTTGATGTTCAAGAAACATTTCATATTATATTATTATTATTGTATTTTTGCTGAAGCCATGGTACATTTTTCCAGGATTCTGTGATGAATAGACAATTCAGAATTTATTTGAAATATTTTGCAAAACTTAACTGTAATATTGTCACTTCTGATCAGTTTAACTCAGCTGAATTATAAAAAAAAAAACAGAACAGAACAGTATGAACAGTAGTGCATATTAGGGATTGAACGACTTCTGATTTTTTGAAGTCGACTTTTATGTGATGAGATTCGAGTCGAAGTTGACTAGTCGCTGATGACTACATGAATGAACAAATTATTCTGAAGCTGAGACTTAAACATCTTGTCCACAGCTATGGCATATGACACAGCACTTCCCACATGGCTTTTGCTCCTATAAAAGCTAATTTTTATCAGTTCTTTGGGTCATTATATTTCGTTTATAGATTTCTGCTCAAATCAGATACAGATAAAGTAGCACAGTAAAGATTAAATTCATATGAATGCATTATTGAGAACGATTGCATGATGTGTGTGATGTACGAGCTACTGTCTGTAGACTATGTGTGTGTGTTACAGTGCAGAAGCGCATTAGATTAAAACAACGATTCATTCACTGTACAATAGACTGTTTAAAACGTGTATTCTCCAGTTCAGTTTTCAAGCATCCAGTAATATAATCACACGTTTTGTGGAGCACTTTCAGAACATGCATTTATTTGTCTTTTTAACTGTTCAGAAAAGGAGCGTAAAAAAGTCCTTCAAAGATTTCTTATCCTGTTGCACCCTCTATAGGACCAGTAACTAGTCGAGCTTAAAGCATCATGGCAGAGCACTGAAGTCGACTAGTTGATTAGTTGTTGCAACCCCTAGTGTATATATTGAAAAATTGGTAATTTTCATTGTATAATTTTTTTACTAACTTTTTACGATTTTTGGTTACACTTCATCTTTGGATTACCCTGTTTGGACATTGTTCGCCAGAGATTGACCACGTCTGTTTACTGGACTACTCTTTTGTCTTGCCCAAGATATGCCTGTTTGCCAGTGTCCAACCCTTGCCTGTTTTGAAACCACCTTGTGAAATAAAGCTCTGCAGATGAATCCAAACACCTTTGTCAGTTTCTCCAGAACAACTTACAACCCTGTAATTATGATATAATTTATTGTTGTTATAATAGTAAGTACATGCAACATGTGTGACAAGGACACCTTAAGATAAAGTGTTACCAAACGTTTTGTGTACTGGATCAAAATGGAATGGAATTTATTTTCTTTTTTAATTCGCAGGTCCCGAACATCATTCTGTGTCATTCTAGCCCAATTCAAACACAGAACACTTTACCATCTGTCACTACGCTTGTCTGCATTCCAGAACTATATGCGACATTCAAAACTTTATCATTTGACTTTTGGAATTTTTTTATTAGCATAGCATAAACAAACAAATGGCCATGTTGTGTCTGAAATGCAAATTATATTAAATTCTTGTTATTGAGCAGCAGCTAACAAGCCAGTATAACACAGTCTCATATGATTACACCTACCTTAGCAGAGTGCTCCATTGTAACAACCACTTTAGTTCCAGCACTGGCCACTAAATCCATAGCCCCTCCCATGCCCTTCACCATCTTACCCTGAAGGGAAACATACAAATAAAGATGTTGCAAGACACAAGCAACACATGCATATAAATCAAAACACATTTTTGCATTACAAACAACACAATATTTCAGGTTGTAGGAAACAATTGAGAACTGATTAAGCAATTCAAATGAAATCCTACAGTGGTCTATGTGTTTTAGTTCAATTTGAGGAACACAGGAGTGCTCGGTCAGATTTGTTTTAGAAGAGATCGGAAAGGGCATTGTTGCTAGGAAACCATAAACCAGATTACCTGTGGCTGGAGTCACTTAACAAAAGGGCCTTTTTAGTGACGTTTATTTTATAGTTTTTTTCCCCCAAACATGCTCAAATACAGACACATGCACAAACAAACTGGGCACACGGAAGCTAAGAAATAAGAGGATAAGCTTGTCTTGTGCCATATAGATTTAGTTTTGCTCTTGAATGCATCAACATAACATTTCCTACCATCCCTCAAGCAACACATTAAGTAAATGGCTAGATATTCCGCCATAATTTAGATCCACTATGACAAATGGAAACGGCCTTGACCGTTCATGCTTCCTGATCCCCCGTAGTATCTTTTTATAGGAATTTCTCAAATCTATTTTATAGGCTTTGGGGATTCATTTAAGAAAATCTCCTCTCTTGTTTTTCAAGTATTGGGCTTACGCTCAACCAGCATGATCTTATTCAGTCTCCAACAGAGACAGTCATACTTGAAATGCTTGAGTAGATTCTCAATAAAAAGAAGTGAATATAAATGGAACACTTAAAGTCTTGATGGTTTTTCTCAACTACAGGTGTCTGCATTTTGTGCACACTCATGTATGGAGGAATATCTTGTAAAAATAAATATTTGAACAATATTATTTTTCAAGGTCTATTAATCTATGATAATGTCCTCAATACAGACTTACAGAAAGCCATTTCTGTTTACTCTAAATGTGCTGGAGAAATCTTAGGTAAATTAAGAGGCCACACAGACATAATATGGCTAATTATGTATTAATATATAACGATTAGGAATACTCAATATTGTTCCACTTGGATATTTAATTGAGCTGGGCCAAGATTACATTACACATTACAATATATCTCAATAGTGGTCAGGACCTATAGCTAGTAGTAACATGTGTCTCCAATGAGTCTCCTGTGACCACTTACAGTATGATCCGAATTTCAAGCAATGTGATTATTGTTAACTAAAACTAATTAAAAAAAAATCATTAAGTGAACTAAATTATAAAAAAAATGAAAAGTCAAATGTTATTAAAAGTTAAAATTAAATAGAAAATAATAAAATTGAATAAATAAATATATAAAAAATGTTCATAAATACTGTAATAATACATAAATAATACTAAAATGAAACTGATTTCAAGAGTGTGGTCATTTCATGACTTAATAAATCATGTACATCAGAGCGTAACATGTTGATAAAGTATGATTTTTAATTTTTTTTTGGACACATTTAACCCTTTTTTGCTCAATTTGCTTACTGACAGGTCAGTAGACAGTCCTTCAATGTCCTTCAGATGCGTGTGGTTTATGTCACAAGCTCAATGTGGTTTTTAACATTCAATAATTCTTTAATTGGCATATTTTGTAATATTTGTATTTTTATTAAAGCAATTAAAAACTAATTTTATTTCCAAATTAGTTTAAAGCAGTAATAATAAATGCAATCCAACTGAGACATTGTACATTATTCACTGAAATGAATCTTGAGATAGTTGCTGTTCCCGGCCCTATACTGTATATGGCTTTCCTACAACTGAATAACAATAGAAAAATGAATTGCCAAAGAGTGATGTAAGCTTTCATTGAGTTTCCATCCTTGAAAACGGTTCACAAATCACATCAAATGACATATATGGATTTGAAACTCGAACTGTCTTTTGTCAGATGAAGAATAACAATGCATTAACCGATTGAAAATGGACCAAAAGTCTATCTCAAAACCACAAAGAGCAAATCAATCAATCAACCATCAAGCTCTCATCATCACTGCAAAGGGCTCTTAACACAGAGAGCTTGACAAGCATGCAAATAAATAAAAGGAAGCAAAGTGGACAGAAAGGGCCCAAGTACAGACACCTGGGCTTTATTCTCCTTCATTTATGCAGGCTTTGAAGGAGGCACATTCTGGAAGGAGAGCTGTTTACACGTTGGGGAAGTGCCACATGGAAGTGATGTGTGGGTGTGTGTGTGTGTGTGTGTGTATATGTGCTGAGGGGATATTTCACATGGAGAAAAAAAATGCAACTTTAGTGGACAGCAGACAGAGTTTCCATGACAACTTATCAAATATTTCCCCTGTAAATCACACTACCCTTGCTTTTCATGACTGCTGATGAAGACGAGAAATTATGCCCTTCACTTCAGGCGATTTCCTTTTGTCGGTTTGTATCCTTATCCGCTCCTCTAAATTCATTCTCTCCTACACAAACAGGCTGGACATTTAAATGCGCGGCAATTCAATAGCGTTTAGCATTAATGCCGTTTCTTAGACAACAACTGAAGTGCTAATGACAGTGTGACAAAAGGCTGTAGTTTAACAGAGCCGAACAACTGCAGACCACTGTATAATTCTTTATCACATCTTATGAAGTCTGTGAACTTTAGGGTATTACATTCCAGGTTCTTTTTTTATATATATAATTAACCAGAAACATAACCTTTTGGAACGGTGGCTTTCCTCTGCGCAGTGTGTTAGCCACTGACACTTCTCCCTTAATTAATATCAAGAAACCTTGAAGCACAAATATTGCAAAAATAAAAAATAAATAAATAAATAAAATAATTTCATCATTGACTCATTTCCAAATCTGTAAGACTGTATATGCTTGGAAAATAATGAGTAAGTAAATTAGGAACTATCCCTTTAAGCAAATAAGATACTATGAATATTATTAATGTAAGTAAGGAATAGTTCACAGCAGGCCACTGAATTATTAGCAAATAATGCACACCTGAGATGATGATGCTGCCAAGATGTGAAGCATTGGCTTTATGTATATAATGAAATGGCACTTTGTGGCAAAAACATGGAAATAATTCGTAATTTATTTTTTTCCCCTATTGTTTGCTATAGAAAGGGTTTTAATTATTTTGCTGTTGTGAGGACATTTTAAATAGGGGAAATCATTTGGTGAATTAATTACTTTAGCTGTGAGTCCAAATGTTTTAACAGTAAGATTTTTTGAAAATGTTTTTTAAAGAATTCTCTTCTGCTCACCAAGCCTGATTTCATTTGATCCAAAATACAGCAAAACAGTAATATTGTAAAATAATTGCTTTCTTTTTGAATATATTTGAAAATGTAATTTATTCTTGTGATCAAAGCTAAATTTTCAGCATAATTACCTCAGTCTTCAGTGTCACTTTTTCCTTCAAAACTCACTGGGTTATAGAAATTAATACTTTTATTTAGAGAGGATGCTTAAATTTATCAAAAGTGTTGATGAAGACATTAATAATACTGCAAAAGATTTCTATTTCAGATATATGGTGTTCTTCTTTTATCTTTCTATTCATCAAAAGATCTAAAAAAAAATCTGCTCCGCTGTTTTCAACAGATTAATAATAATAAAAAAAAATTGAGCAGCAAATCAGAATATTAGAATGATTTCTGAAGTTCCATGTGACTGGAGTAATGGTGCTAGAAATTAAGCTTTAAAATCACAGGACGAAATTATATTTTAGAAGTATATTCTAATAGAAAACATTTTAAATAGTAACAAAAATATATACATTTTACAGTATTTTGCTATACTTTGGATTAAATAAATGCAGGCTGGGTGAACAGAAGCGACTTCTTTAATAAAAATAAATTTAAAAAAAAGAAAAAAAAATCTTACTGTTAAAAAAAAACATACATTCCATAATTTTGTTTTTATTTTATTACATTTTATTTTATTCTGATAATTAAGTGTACTAAGTTAAAGGGATAGTTCACCCAAAAATGAAAATTAGATGTTTATCTGCTTACCCCCAGGATATCCAAGATTTAAATCCAAGATTTTTTTACTCTCATAGATTCGGTTACCATTTTTCATGCATTGTACGACTGAGAGACTGCAACGACTGAAGCTAAAAATCATAATTTGTGTTCGACTGAAGAAACAAAGTCACCTACATCTTGGATGCGCTGGGGGTAAGCAGATAAACATCAAACTTTCCTTTTTGGGTGAAACATCCCTTTAAGATGTTAAATTGAAAGCCATAAAACATAGAAGAGAGAACAAGATTCATGCAGAAGAGTGAGCAAAGACTGAGCAACTTCTGTGTCCTTAAGTACCGTCGGGTAATGGGTAATTTGAAGTGGACTATAATTTTGTGTCTGGGCTTTCTGAAAGGCTGTATAAGAGCCATTTCTTAGTGAGGGTCAAGAGTTAGAGTCCCAACTACAGTTTGTTCACATTAATCACATGTTTTTAACAAGAGAGTGTGTGGGTGTTAGGATGTGGAAGCAAGCGGGACTATTTCATATCATCAAGTTCAGATTGTGTTCGACCCCCATTTTTTGCATCTGCGTTGTACATTACAATTAAAGACACAGCATGACTATAAAGTGAGGAATGGCTCTATTTTCCCACTTCTTGTCCATAAACCACTTTCCTTTACCAATGAATGCCAATCAGCTCTTCTGAGAGCTCAAGGCTGATGTACATTTGTTTCTGGATTAAGCTCCTCTGGAACATTACGAACGCAAATTCAAAATCCCCATTACTGCCGCTTCAGGGGCATTTTCTCCTAGGACCCAAGCACATCAAAATAATTTGGATGAGAAAACAATCAACAGTACAAAAATAAAATTAAACATGAAAGGTCAGATTGTCCATTCACACAGCATGTGTTTTTGCATTGAAAAACTGAGACGTGGGCAGTGGGAAAAAATGCAAGGTTCTTTTTTTTAACTTGAGTTCAAAGTCATTAGAACTTCAGCCATACACAAAATGCTGCAAAATACAAAATAGATGTGTGAATAATGGACAAAACATATCATAGTGCATGTTATGCATAAAATAAGCTGAAAAATCTACCAAGAACCATTTAAATTACCATTTGTTTTAAGTTATTCTTTTTGGGGGAGTTAAATAACACCACAAATACCATTCATTTGATGAGCACAAACATTAGTAAATTGCATTGCATGATTCATTTTAATATTCTACTCCCATAAATTTCGCGTCTGAAATGTGAACTCCTACAAATGCAGGTGAGGAGAGGCACAAAAATAACTGTGTCCATGCCTCTTCAGTGCTTATTTTAATGCCAAAAGATGGTTTGCGCTGGTATAAGCTGTTAGTAAATCTAGCCCTAAGATTTTAAAACAGGTTCTTCACAAGTAACAATTTATGTCCTTATCTTTTTTTTTTATTTGGTGAAAGGCTGTGTAAATCACATTCAAAGAAAGAATCACAAGAATCACTAAAGCCATTAAATATGCAGTCTTATACTTTTTGTTTGATTTTCAAATGCTTTCTTGATTCAAATCAAAGTTAGTAATGCTGTGATTCCCCTTTGTAGCTGGTTGGCTTGGTTCATGGCTTATAATGCTTTAACAAATTTTTTTTAATTTTTAATATTTATGTGAGAATTTTAAGAAATATTAACAGAACCAAAAGTAGGTAGGCACTAACAAACTCTATTATGTTCACAATTGGTCAGTAAATCCAAAGGAATGGGTCAAACTGATGAAACTTGAATTAATTATAAAGAAGACTTTAGAAAGTACACCACTTTTGGCCAATTCTGAATTGAAATGACTTTACATGATGATCTACGAGAGAGCTGGGTTTTTAGTAACCTGTTAGATCGGTGAATTTTTTTTTAACCTTCATACATGTCACCATCATAACACCTGTGGTATTTAAAGGGGATTTGTTGATTAATAGTCCAAAAAGTGAAGATTAATAATAACAGCTGAACACCAGTTTTTTCTTCCCATAAATAAAAGTTAATACTGTAAGCTGGCACACCCTGACACAACTCGTCTGCTTTTTATTGTTACCGGCCCCCTGTTGAAGATGCTAAGACTATTTGATGTAGCATGTCTTCATTACCATTTGGGATGCCGTGGAAAGGGAGAGCTGCTATCAGCAGATGAGCAGAAAGAAGAGGAGGGGACATATAACATCCCTGTTCCTCTCTTGATAGTATGAGTCTTTCAGCTCCAGGCCCTCTGGCTACATTACAGTCTGTTGTCCCTTTAGTTTGAGAGGTGGCCGGGGAGCCCACAGTAATTGGAGGGATTATTGTAATTAGTCTGCCAGGCTTGTCTGATTCATTAAGAGTTTAAAGGCTAAAGACAGCTTAGAACAGCACACTCTAGTGCTGCATGCAAACCTAGTTATGTCTGATAATGTACCCTGATGGCCCCACGTACAGCTACTGACCTAAACATACCATCACAGGAGAATATAGTCTTTACAGGTCTGTTGTATTTAGATTAAACTTGCATTATATTTACATTGCACACTTCCCTAAAAATCGAGCCATGAACTTGCCGTTGCTAATGCTATGCTCCACTGTTTAAGCTAGTGGAATGATTTATGTTTCTGACTGAAAAGAGTCAGACATATGTAAATAAATGTGTAATAGTATAAATGGATCTAAAATTACCTTTTGGTAAAGGCTATTTAAGCCTAGATCAAATACTTTGTAAAACTATTGTGTACAAAAATCATCCTTATTCTGAAAGCCTTTGTACATAATGTGTTATGGGTTTGCCAGTTTTCTTTTTCCAATATGCAGTATAAACGTGAGAAAGCCTGAGATTTCCGAAATGTCCAGTAATTAGATGAAAATAAAATAAAATAAAAAATGATTTAATTTATTACTATTGAAATCAACAAAAAACAAATTATATTAGTAAATAAAATGGTTGTATAATTTATTAGAATATACCCCCTTAAGGCAACATATATTTCAAAGCTTTGGAAAATAGAAATAAAATAAAATCATTTTAGCAAAAAATAAATAAATAAATAAATAAATAAAACCTATCAACAAATAATATACTTTTATATACTGGAACACATATTAAAATAACATATATTTCTCCCTGGCTGGCACCCATTGAAGTTCCATTGTAAGAAGGTACAAATGGTAAAGCAGGGCACTCAAATAGTAAAGCAATGCACTAGCAACACCAATGTCATGTGTTTGATTCTCAGGGAGCACACAAAGTGTATACTCTGAATGCTATGTTGCTGTCGCTCTGGATAAAAGCCTCTGACAAATGCATTCATTTAAATGTTATCAACTCACCAATCCATATCTTCGGCATCTTAGACACATTAAGTAGCACATCTTTCATGAGCGTAATCTCTGCATTTCAATGTATGCTTCACATTTTGCCCTTACTGAAGTGCAAGTGAGGAGACGAGAGGGGAAAAAATGAAACACAAAAACAAGGATGGGGGTGGGGGAGTGGGGGATCACTGAAAGCAGAATGCATCTTATGGTCTATGTGTGCCAGTTTGCGAGAAATAACCTTCAACCAAACTCGATAAGCGAGACGCGCAGAGGGCCAGGAGGCTGGGAGGCATCAGTCAGTGACAGGACGAGGGCCCTGAAGAACTATAAATAACCCTGCAGAGGTGTCTGCAAGCAGGGCAGCTGTGTATCGACAGTCCCTCAAATGACAGCAAGACCAGGCGTCACAGGTGACAGCCAGCAGACCAACAGCTCCAAAAAACCACAGCCAACACCGACTCTCATTAAGCCTTGGAAACACATTTTGTGAACCTAGAGGGAAGCAATGACTTTGGATTTAGGACAATAGCAGACTAACTGATGCAAAGACAATACTTGGATGACTGTAAGAAAGAATTACACAATTACACAAAAATAGGATAAACTGCTCTGACATGCAGTGGGTCTGATTAACTGGAGTCCGTGTTAGATCACTACCTACAGTACATTTCAACTGTTGGCATTTATGTTGTGGTTCTTAACTGTAGTGGTTCTCAACTCATGGGTTGTGACCCCAAAAAATACAGATTAGACTTGTCTAATCTCCAATTTGGATACTGAAAATTTGGATTAGCTTTTGTTTTAGCTAATACAGACCAAAATTGATATGCACGTTTGCACTACCATGTTACAAAATGAATTAAACTCTTCATGGGTTTGTACAAGCGCTACCTGAGTGACAACTTCTTTATTCTGCTTGAAAGGAGACGGTAACAGGCGTAAAATGAGACCATGCATCTGTATTTGTGCTCTTCAGAGAACATCATCTTCTACATAAATCATTTCGGATTTCACACTGGGAGTTCTGTCATTAGCTGCTCAGTGATTTCCAGAAAACAAAAGGAAAGATCTCAAGTTAATCTCAGCGGGAGACTGAAGAACGGATGCAGATGGAAAGAAGGGAAAGAATTGAAGTTCAGTTTGATTCAGCAATGTGTGCATAATGAAACTATGGATAAGGTTGTACACTTGTCTTAAAATACTTAAGAAGGACACAACTATAAGCAATTACAAACATACAGTAACTGCAAAACCACAAAATGTTTTGTGTGTTAGACGCAAATGGATAGATTTAAGCATGAAAAAAAAATCTTGTTTCAGCTCCACTCTTATTGTTCAAAGTCAGTCATACAGCTATATGTATAAATAAGGAAATGAAGCTGGGAACTTGCCGGAATCATCCAGTTGGCCAGATCTCCATGCTTGGATACCTGCATGGCTCCTAACATGGTCAAGTTGATATGACCCCTAGAGGAAACAAACAAAAAAAATCTAATTAAATAATGAATTTCATGGAGGAAAAAGGGTGTATTGTCTGTTGTCAATGAAACACCAATGTCATATGGACTATTTTATTAATGTCCTTACTACCTTTCTGGGCCTTAAAACGTTGTAGTTCTCCAGGGTCAGAGAGCTCTCGGATTTCATCAAAAACATCTCAATTTGTGTTCCGAAGATGAACAAAGCTCTTACTGGTTTGGAACAACATGAGGGTGAGTAATTAAACAGAATTTTCCTTTTTGGGTATAGTATCCCTTTATGCAAAACTGTCAATTCTAAAAGGCCATCCAAAAAACATAAACAATTCTTAACAGACTGGACTAAATCTTTTAAGTAGTAAGCTCCTGCATGCCAAAAAGATGGCTTGAAATAGTGCACCACTAAACCAATGGATTGTCAGAAGGTCTTATTCGTGAATCTAGAGACAGACTGTAAGTGGGTGGAAGTGCTCTATTCTTAATGTATGTGCTGTCATGACTCCCCTTGAGCCGCAAAGACCCCATGACCATTCACTGTGCTCCCTATTGCACCAGACAATTAAGGCCTAAATATATGACCGCTGCTGGATTCGCAGATGGAGAAAACAGAAATAACAGTGAAGCTTGTGGGAAGAAGGCGTCAGCTGCCTGTGAATAAATCGATAAGGCTCATAAAACATCAACAGGGAGTTTTCTAAATGACATGGCACTATTGCCTAACATACAGCTATGCAAATAACAGAATTATTAAAGGCAAGTTTAAACTTGTGACTGCACTAAAACAGATAACAGGAAGGAATCAAAATGAACAATATATATAAAATATATCTGTTTATATAAATATTATATATACATAGTTTTTCCTTGTGGTCTTAGACTCTAGTAGCTTTTGGGCCCTAATAAAATACACTGTGAAAAACACCACTTAAAATGGTGTCATCAGGAAATTGATATTCACACAAACAGGATGCACAATTACACACTCACGCACTTAAGACCAGCAAGAGTCAATTGCGTTATCGACAGCACCACACGATCTCTCCGTGAAGGCCAGAGCGGTCCCGGCAGAGACAAAGCACCTTCATTCCGGCCGTCTCACCCTACTGAGCGGTACAAGAAGCATCCAATTAAAATAGCCACCTGTTTTGACACAGCTGAAAATGTCAGCCAACGTGGCCCGAGGCGCAGCCAGCATCACGGCCGTCTTATTGCATATTCTGTCTCCGCTCCATCCCTCACTTTTACCATTTACACCCAGCAAACAACCCTTTACCAGCTCCAAATCAAGCCCTTACACACAAAACAGCCACGGCGCTTCATTCGACATGAAAAGTCACATTTGTTACCGGAATGTCTAAGTGAGCTCTTTAAAGTGACACCATCTGGGGCGAAGTATTCAGCTTGTCTGAGGAACAATCTACTGAGTCAACTCGGGAAAAATCTTTTGTGGGGATGGTTATAAAACACTGAATATATATAAAAAGTCCTTATATATGATTTTAAATAATGTTAGAATTGATTGTGATTCGTCCTTACCCTCTGATCATGGCAAAGGAATCGTCGCTAGAGAAATAAGCGGCTCCAGGAAGAACTGTGACAGTTTCTTTACCTGAAAGGGTGAGGGTGAAATGGAAAGAGATTTCATTAAGTGCTCTGAATGGACAAATTAGGTTATTAAAAGGCAATTTATGCAATGCTAATGCTGTATGACTGTCTACCAGTATGAAAATCAGGGGTAATTATTACCAGCATTGATGAGATCTGGATCAACTTCATCCTCTGTTGGGTAAGGGCCCTGAATTATTCAAAAAAGCACAGTAACTTAGGAATGATTTTATGAGGAGTGCAAAACTCAGTCATATTAAGTCAAAAATAAATACAAGGTATAAAAACAATTAAAATTAAATGGAGCCAAGGATTCAACTGTTGCTTCATGTAGATGAAGAATTATTGTTCCTTTCATACATGATACCAGCTGAATATCTAATAGGGGTAATATTTGACGTTAAACAATAATACAATACAAATCATACAAACTAAAGATACATTATTGTACATATATTGTACTGTACACTACCGTTGCATTTGGTATGATTTTTTATGTAAGTCTCAAATGCTTAACAAGACTGCATTTATTTGATCAAAAATAGTTATGTATACAGAAATAATATTACAATTTTAAATATAATTTCTGTTTTAATTTCTATTTTAATTTTAATGCATTCTGAAATGTAATTTATTCTTATGAAAGCAAAGTTGATTTTAACAGCCATTACTCCAGTCCTTTCAAAAATCATCCAAATATGCGGATTTGCTGCTCAAGAAATATTTCCTATTATCATCAATGCTAAAAACAGCTTTGTTGCTTCATAGTTTCGTGGAAAGAACATTCAAAAGATTAGCATTTAAATCTTTTGTAACATTACAAATGTCTTTACTATCACTTTTAATGTGTCCTTCATGAATAAAGGATTTAAAACACTTCCAAATGGTAGTGTAGGTTTGTAGTAATGTCAAAATTTTCAAACTTAAAACAACTACACTTTTTTAGAATGATTTTCTACTTCATTAAAATAAACAAGAATGCAAGTACAATAAAAGCATAACAGACAGGTTTTTCAAATGCTTGTATAACTGCATTTATAACTGTATTTAGCAAATGCAATACAACTCTGAGAAAAGATAGCTTACCAGCCCCAGAATGCCGTTTTCACTCTGCAGGTGGACAGTAATATCTGGTTTAATGAAATTACTGGCCAGCATGGGGATTCCGATGCCCAGGTTAGCTAAAACCGCATTAACAGATAATCATGAGAGACAAACAGGAATTACATTCTTAGCAAACATCAAAACCATTGTTGCTCATAATAACTGGTTAAAATTAAAGGAGAACATCACCAAATTTCAATATAGCTTTCATTTACTTGAAATATAGCACACAAGCTGTGTGATTCACTTGTATTAATCTCTGAAAGCTTCAATTCCCATTCACTGTAAATGCACGGCAAAGACAGATTCTTCAAAATTCCCCGACATGAGGGTAAATAAATAATGACAGATTTCAATTTCAGTGTTCAGTGTGAAATTAAAATCGATAAAATGTAGGTGACATGGTCTGAAACACTGTACATACCATACATCCCGTCCTCAAACTCCAGCGCAGCTCTGCGAATAATCCTCTCTCTCACAATATCAGAGTCTTTCTTGGGTTTGGGATTTTCAGCCTGGCCTTTCTTTACTGTACGCCTCTGCAAAAGGTCAGACAGAGGGGCGGCAATAAGAAAAAAAAAAAAGATGACAGAGGATAGATGGATAAAGGAAAACTGATAGAAACGAGCCAGACGAGTCAAGCCCCTTCACCTCGATCCGCTTCTCGTAGCTATCTCCCTTGACAATCCTGTGGACGTAGATGCTGGGGATGTGGATGTCTTCTGCTGCAAACGTGCCCACGTCTACAATCTCCTCCACCTGAAGACAGAACATAAACCAGCTGATGATGACAATGAGATTAAGATATCATGTTTCTTTGCAATAAGAAAGGAACTACAGATGGGCAGAATTGCTGACTGTCCGTTGATTAGTACTGTCAAGATTGTTTTAAGTAGCTTTAAATGTTGTGTGTAGTGGTTAAAATGGGTGCCATAACCTCTCAGAGACAGTTTTAGGATGTTGACAGTATACGTAGCACTTAGCGCGCTAAGAGTCTTTCAGTACTGTCAGCATGACAAGTTGCTTCTCTATATTCATTCCTTTTAAAGCACTATCAGACTTCAGATCACCTGCAATGAATACTATATTGGTTATTTTGAATAATCCGCGAGTTTCATTTTTTTGGATGACTATAATTTTGTGCAATAACAGAACACAGATATTTAGCCTATTTATCTGAAAAATTTTTTTTAATACTTTAATTCAGCAAGAATGCATTAAATTGATCACAAGTGTGTACAGACTTTTAAAAAGAAGTATCGGTAAAATAGTCCATGTGACATCAGGGTTTCAAATGTCATTTTACGAGAAATATTTGTGCATAAAGAAAACAAAAAAATATATACTTTATTCAACAATACTTCTCCACTTAATCCTGTGGCTTGCCGCCATTGTGGGAAGAGTATCACGATGCATGTGCTTCTGCTTCATGTTAACAGCACATGTGCATGTTAACGTAAGCAGCAGCGCCATGCACATGTGTTGTTCACATTAAGTGGAAGTGCATGCATCGTGATACTCTTACCACAATGGTGGTGCACTGCTGTCCATGCAGGGTCAGAGAGTTCTCAGATTTCATCAAAAATATCTTAATTTGTGTTTCGAAAGATGAACAAAGGTCTTACGGGTTTGGAACAACATGAGGGTGAGTCATTTTTGGGTGAACTCGCTCCTTAAATTTCCTGACAACCCATTTTTTTTTAAGACTCACAACTCTTGGGTGGGGTTGAAAACCTGCGCTTTAAATGGATGCCAGGCTAGATGACAGTTCAGTGTCAAACAATTCTTCAGTGCCCTGTATCATCATCTATCATCAGCTCCCTGTCTGGGATCCATTACAGCTGAAAAATGTACCATATTCTGTAGGTCAAACTGCCCCAGAAAATGGTAGAGACGCCTTACACTAGATGCAAGTAAAAGCTTTTATTCTGAATTCCGAGATGTTGATTTTACCTTCAGACAGCATTGAAATGGGCAGCTTTGAGGAGCTTACAGGGAATAATAAAGCTGTCACATACAAGCAGCCTGATTGAGGAGGGTTTGCCCTGCAAATGGTAAAAAGTTAACCTATCTCTCTTTGGAGACTAGAGGATATGAGAAGCAGGGAATGAAGTGCTGACAGTTTAAAAAATAAATAAACATAAATCACAAACTTTCCGTAACCAGTAATCTTAAACTCAAGTCTCTAAAAGTCCTTTTTTACAGAGATGTTTGGCAGAATGTGCACATACTGTAGCTCTTTTACATACAATTAGCACTACCAAAAATGACAACTATTAATAACAAAGTGATTAATTGTAAAAAAACAAAAATAAAAAAACAAGAAAATTATAACCATTCTTAAAGGGATAGTTCACTCACGAAAACTGTCATTAACTACTCGCCCGCATGTCGTTTCAAACCTGTAAGACCTTTGTTCATCTTCGAAACACAGATTTGTGCTCCTCCTGTAAACACGTGGCGGAGACTGAATTGTTCAATTATTTTTGTTTTCTTTGCGCACAAAAAGGATTCTTGTAGCTGCATAAAATGACGGTTGAACCACTGATGTCACATGGACTATTTTACCGATGTTCTTAATACCTTTGCGTTGCTGTCCATGCAGGCTCAGAAAGCTCTCAGATTTCATCCAAAATATCTTAAAGTGTGTTCTGAAGATGAACAGAGGTTTCACGGGTTTGGAACGACATGAGGGTGGCTAATTAAAGACCAAATATAATGACAATTTTGGGTCAACTATCCAGAATTCATTAACACCACAATACTAGTGAATATTACATTTGTGCTATTTTAACAGAGGTCGACCGATATGGGTTTTTCACTGGCCGAGACCAATGCCAATATTTCGAAACCAAGGCAGCTGATTGCCGATATATGATGCAGATTTGTTTTGGGGTTTTTTTGGCTGATAAGTTTGGCCGGTTTTCTCCCCCCCCCCAACCCCCCCCCCCCCCCCCCATGGCTCAGAACTTAAGCACCTTGTTTTTTGTTTGTTTACTGACAGATACCAGCGTTTCCCACAGAATGCAAGTGAATTCTCTGCCAGCAGGAGACACTGCTGGAGCAGAGATATAGCGCTTTCCCCGGTAACAGCTGTAATCAAATAAGCGCTGCTCAAATTTGGTACTTCTAACCTTTTTATTAGAAACAAGAACCAATAGTGTTTAACTTTATTAATAACAATCCTAGTGATTCATTTCTAATACTAGTTAATTTATGCAATTTAAATATTTGCATATACAAATTTGGCACTTGTAAATACTGTAGTTATGAGAAACTAAAGAATAAATAGTGTTTAACATTACTAATTACAAACCTGGTGCTTAATTATAAATACTCCATACTAATAATTAATATCTCATTTGTGTAATTTTATTGTTTGCATATTCAAATGTGGCACTTGTAACCAGCTACGAAAAACAAGAGATGGTTTTTACCATTACTAATAACAAACCAGTTATTATACTCCAAATGTTGTAATTGATATTTAATTTGTGCAGCTTTAATATTTGCAAATGGTGATCAGTTACAAGGTGCCCAACAACCAATAGAGTGTGCAACATCCTGATAAAAAACCCTGTTTGTGTTTCATGGAACAGAGAAAATTATTTAAAAAGACATTTAAAATACATAAAATTTTTAGATGAACTTTGTGATCAGTGCACATTTTGCCGAGTATGTCTCATGTGTATGTCTCAACGTGTCTTCATCCGCATCCTCCCGTGAGGAATGTTGATGTTGTACCTGTTCTTTCTGGTGGTGTGTTTGATAACGGCACAAAGCCGCAGACCGCGGTTTCACAGACAGCGCCGCTGAGAGCTCACAGAGCGGCTTAGCACTCCTTTAAGGACCAAAAATAAGCTCCTAAAATACTGAACAAAAATCTGAAGCTCAGATAAAGGCTCGGGGGGAAAAACACACTTCGCAGAGAAGCAAATCGATGCACCCAAAGCATGTTTAAGCCCTGCAGATGTGCACAAACAGAGAACAAAGGCCAGGCTTGCTAAGGATCCTACAGACCTCACCCATCTGACTTTACTTTTCAGATTCTGCACACTTGTGCATCATACACAGAGAGACATTTCTTGAAATCGGTGCATATTAATAAATGTGTACTGTGCACACGGCGCTGTTAGAGAGGGCAGAAACATGAGCCTAGATTGAGCGGTGTTGCTGTTGTCATGGTTACCGCTGGTGGCGTTTGGCTTTTTATCATTAGACGGGCTGCGCAGGGCAGAGAGTGACTGAAGGGCTCAGGCTTCCAGACGGCCTAAGGGTTTAATGCGGAGCGCAAAATGAAATCTGTAGGAGTTAGCAACACTCTCCCTGCAGAGTTTGCTGCCTCATTAACCCTTCATACATGAATTTACCATATATGCTATAGTGCTAAGATACAGAGAGATAGTATACTGGTTAAAGGGACAGTACATCCAAAATGAAATGAAAATCTTTATGTTCTTATTTCACTGCCATTACTGAAATAAATAAATAAATAAATTACAGTTTTAACAATTATTATTATTATTATTATTTTGATAATTTATTCATTTAAAGTGACAATTACAGAGGTAATTGATATTATATTATATTACATTATATTGTTAGATATAACGACTGCAAAAAAAGACTATGTATTGCATTTATATTATACTGTATATAATATTTTAATTAATAATGTAATAAGTATATATACTGCTTTACATTGAAGCATTTATATTATATTGTGTTATTTTATATTACACCATTTATAAAATGTACTGCTTTATAAATAGTTTATTAACATTTATATTTTATACTATAAAGTGCAACTCTTCTGAAGTGGCGTTTGGTCTTCAATGGGAATGAAAATAACCTTGATGTAATCTAGAAGGAAGAAAATCCCTTGGGATCCAACATCCCTGAGAGATTCAGAGAAATCTTTTTTCAAGGGTTTGTTCTTCTTTTGGACTGAGATCCTTGTCAAAGCAGGTTAGATCTATAGAAGCCGATGGACACATGTTGTTATGAAACAGTTGGGGTCTCGATCAGAAACATGCAGTGGATAAATTCTTCATATCGCTTCGAATCAGGCAGGCAGCTAAAAATGATTCCAGTTTATTTATGCATGTCTCACTTCATAGCAAATGCCAAGCACAGGCAACAGACGGTGCACAAATAAACCATAATCTTCAAAAATAGTTTGGCATCGTGGCACTGAGCATGATGAGACGAATCCAAATCCAAAATCCAATGGGAGAATAAAGCTAACAGCACTAAGCCTACAACACAACATTTTCCAAAAAACACAAAACCAGGTATGTTTAAAAATAATAAGGATATATTTGTAGTAGTATTTTTGTCCAGTGTTGTCTATTTATCTACTTCTCTTCAGATGTTTTTGAAGCAGGTTTCAGCTCAGTAGGAGTATGTTAGAAGAGTCCTGGCCTATCAGCAGCATGCACCTTGAGGGGCCGCCAACCTGAGGCTAAATACAATTACCACTTCACTCAAATGGCCCTTGAGGGGAATATGCACCAACTGAAGAAAAAGGGACCTCTAAAGAAGCAGGTACGTTTTAAAAATGCTATTTATCGAAGTGTAGAACATTTTTATAAAATTAATCTACACCAAGGAATGAAGCCTTTCAAATAAACTAAGAAGGCAATCTATAATATAAATATCTAATTATCATATAGTCTCTGCACGTGCTCTTTTACATTGTCAACATTTATTCAGTCTCATATGATAACATGAATGGAGAAAATTTTGATTATATGCATAATCATTCCACATACAGCAAACAATGACTGATGCTTTACTATGAAAAAGTTTGATAATTTTAATGGTAAGAGACTAAAAATGTATATAGTAAAAACCTGTTCAATACTTTATATGGTGTACAGTGTAATAAATCTAATGTGAGATTTCATGTAATTTAACGTAAAAAATGTTTTGTTTTTGTTATTGTTATTGTTTTTGACCAGTAATTTCATTTTTTTTTTTAAGTATTCAAAAAACACACCACAAAAGACAACATTAAAGCTGCAAAAATGTGTATTTATAGTACATGTGTGAGAATCAAATAATTCCACAGACAATCATCTCCTGATCCAGATCAATGAGTTAATGAATCAGTGAACTCAGCAAATGAACAGAATCTCAGATGCGAGCGAATCATTTTGTGAACCAGAACAGCTTATCCATTGAAAAGATTCAAATTAAAATAACAAACGGTTCACAAGTCAGACGCTGATGCTGTTTTTATACTTTTATACTCTTATAAAAACAAAAGTACCTTTTCAAAATGTGATGGGGGGGGGCAAAACTAAGAATTTGCAGAATAATAAGGAAATCTTTACATAAAGACACAAATATTCTACAAGGAGGTTATTGAATTGAAACAGAATTGAAAAATCAATGCTACGATCTACTGGCTTCACATTTTGCAATATCCCTGATCTGGCTCACAATGCCCCAGCTGTTGCACTGGTAATTTATGTGCAACAAACCAAAAGGATAATCAGCGTTTTGAATTTGGACAGAGGGAGGAGAGATAATACCTTTGAGGACGAATTTCATCAATAACCAATTAGCCTCATCCTGGAAAAAAACCATTTCATGCAACCTGTCGTTTCAACAAAATTAAATAAAAAACACAGATTGGTTCCTTTAGAACCGATGCGACTAGCAAATATGGCCTTGTTTGGACCAACTGCCCTTGCATCCCTCAATGCTTTGGGCCTCATTGTACCTGTGAGAACCGGATAACTGGAATATGCCACGGATCTGCCGTGATTCTGTCGCCTGGCAACCGACTGGCCGAATCGAGTTCACCTGCTTTATTATTGTCTTTTGGGCAATCTGCATTTCCTTTGGTTAATGCTAATGATCATTTCTTTTTAATTCATTAGGAAAACAGCGGCTTTATGGATGCGCAGCTATCAGATATCCTGTTAATTAGGATGCTGTGACGTGCTCTCCGTTTCATAACGAGAGGAAATAAGGTGGCAGCTTCCTCCAGTGGCATCAGTATTTCCAGCGCCTGGCTCTGACAGGCAACAGGAACGCTTCTCTCAAAACACTGAGCCATTGGCAAGCCTCATCAGCCAGCCAATTGAGAGGAAATAATTCAACATGGCTGCTGCTTTTGGCAGATTATTACTGGATGATCATAAAACACTGTCTCCCTTCCACGCAGCTAAATATGGCCTCAGCTATTCTAGAGTGAAAAATCAGATGGCAGAAAGTCAAAGAATGAAATGCTGTAGTTTTATAATATATGCAAGCTCGGGTGCAGGTGAAGGGCCAAACGAAATGGCAGTCTCTTTGAAGTAAAACATGGGACAGGGCTTACGCTGGTTCCAATCAAACAGAAGAGACCATAATAAGCTGATCAAGGACTGCAAGGATGATTCACATCATCATCTTCACATGACAGGATGGCTCTGTCTGGGAAAAGAGATGTATTTGCATATCCACAAAACTGGGTCACAAGCACTATGCGCTCAAAAAGCATTTGCACAAAATCTCCACTGTATGCATTTTAGTCTAACGTTTTAACTAGGACTGTAAATCAAGTAAATGTATAACTTAATTATATGATCTATTAATTAACTATCTCCATAGTAACTAAATGCAATCAACTAACTGAGGTTTATGTGTTCATTAATTGCAGCTTGCTCCAACTGCATTTTATTATATTACATTGTATTATGTAAAATGTTAATAATAAAGACATTACTAATACACACAATATAAACAATTTGAAATGAACATCATAACAGGATTCTAATACATTAATCAGACAATTGTTTTAATAATTAGGTAAAAAAAAATTCACAGTAAGTCGCTTTGGATAAAAGCGTCTGCTAAATACATAAATTTACAATTTTAAATTTAAATTAACAATAAATTGACATCCCTAGAACAAATAATTGTCATTTTTGGTCTGAATTTGCAGTTGCTGTTGTGAACATAAAGCAATCAATGCAATGTAATTGACAGATATTTCTGCACATCCTACATATATAAACGTATTGCTCAAACATGGTTATACGAAATACCCTGAACATTTGATCAATTCAATGCATCTTTACTGAATAAAAGTAATCCTGCCCCCAAACTGAATGGTAGTGTACTGTATATGCACAATGGATCAGTATAGAATCCTGGAGTTAATATTTTAAAACATTTAAGACCGACACCTGTAGTAAACCAGCTGACTGTTTTCTTTTCTCATCCCCAGACAACAGTGATGGCAGCACGTGGCATGAGTCAATCTTTATTCTGAGTCCCTGCTGTGAAAGCTGAAGGGTTGCTGCCACAAACAACATCTTAACCAGTCAAACAGAGGCAGAATGCAAGATACACACTGTTGCTCAGCACTCAGCCAACTGATCCACTCTCCTAGAAGGACGGCTTTCATCACCAGATGCGCAAACACTGAAGAAGGCTTTTAACCATTACTGGGTGTTTAGTGAACTGATAAGCTTATCTTCAGTTGGACTGCAATAACCGTATTGTCAGATGATACTGGCCACTAATAACTGCTCATTTTGTTGCACTGCCACAATAAAGATTGAAAAGCAGTAATATAAAATGTGCTGATAGCAACCGACACGATTGCTGCAAAAGACAATTAAACAATATGAGCGAGATAAAAGTCTTTCTTCCTGATGACACTACTAGTGATGGATTGATAGGTAGCCAGATTGTGAAGGGTGAAGACTAGTTACAGAAATATCTACTCAAAGGTTTTTAATTCAGTTATCGTTTCACACTGTAAACCATTTCCAGCCACGGCTGCAAGACGCTGGAACCATATTAATTAATGGAGTTCGTTCATGGCCACTGAAAATGCCTTTTGATAAGTCTTTTGTTCGTAGCTGCGTGTTTTGAACAAAGGCTTGGATGAAAGCATATTTGAAGTGTTTGAAAAGCGCTCTCAGTAGAAAGGAAATGAAAAAGGAGTGAATGGGGGGGGGCTTCAAAGATCTAGATGAAACTGACAGTTTATTTTGTTTATGTGAAAAACAGTGATGAAATGAAACGCAGGCAGAGAGATGAATGTTCCAGGCAAGTGAATTCATAGGAGGGATAATATGATATATGTACAAGCTTTTAAACTTGTAATAATGCACCAAACTGAATCTAAAAGAAGCACATGTGTTATGTGGTCATGTGGTATCCACCCACCTCCACAATTGTGATCTTGGCTGCCTTGCACATGGGCTGGTTGAAGTTTCGTGCTGTTTTCCTGATAGTAAAAAAAAAAGTAGATGCTCAGTATTAAAGTCTGTAAAACCAACTTTACAAACATCCAGAGCTGAGGTGAAATGTGAAAGAATGGAATGTTCTTTCCTCCATGTACAAGGCACTGATGATGAAATATAGAGAAATAGGCCAGAATGATGAGCTATACAAATCAGTTTGACTATTGTCAAAAACAACTTTTATCAAGTCATCATCCATAGTGCTGCACTCATGCTTAAAACCTTTAACCAAAAAAGAACAAGAGCACATTCATATTTAATGGAAAAGGAAACAGTGCACCCTTGTGGTAAAACAAAATGATTTAACACTGGAAATGTTCAATGTTTTTGTATGCAACATAACACAATTTTACCACACAGCAACTTTTATAAAACTAATTCTATAGTTTCAACATGAAAACATTTTATAAAGATTTGTTGCATTTCATACACACACTGCCATTTCAAAAGTTTGGGGTCAGTAAGATTTTTTTTTTTTAAAGAAACCAATACTTAATACTAAAATAGAAAAGTTAATTTTACATTGTAATAGTATCACAAAATATTACGGTTTTTTAATGTATTATTGATCAAACAAATGCAGCTCTGTTAAGCAGACATCCTCTGAATAGTACTGCATATTAAAAGAATATAAATAAAAAAAATGCCACTATTGTATTTATTTTATGTATGTGTTTAAATTTCTATTTTTAGAACCTTATTCTCTGTGGGTTGTATAATGAATGAAATGACTGGGTTTGAAATTACAGTCATTTTAATAGTTTGCCTTGTCAACTGTGTTTAAAATGTAATCTAAAACAAGGTACTGTTCATGTCTCCTTTTTACAAGAGTGTCTCATGTGGCCATCCCTCCAGTGAAAAAGTCTGTGGGATTGTGCTAAATGAAAACAGAAACGTGAGAGAACATAACTATTTTCAGGTTTGGGCAAAACACCAACCGCACCAGTGAACGTGTGACACTGTACAGTTATGGAAAACAACGTCTAGTCTAATTGAAGTAGGGCTGAACAACCTGAGAAAAAAAAACAGACACTTGTACCTGAAGATGACATTCCCAGCTTTGTCCGCTTTCCAGGCTTTGACCAGCGCAAAGTCGCCCGTGATGGATTTTTCCATGATATAGTGTCGGCCATTAAATTCACGCACCTAAAACACAAGATAGAAATCGCTATAAATCTTAGATCTGCTTTTACTGATCAACCTTCATCTGCGGAGACATCAGCTGTATTATTGTATTACTCAGTAAGACTGGACGATAAAAGCAGCAGCTCTGACCTCTCTGGGTTCACTTGCGATGGCAATGGTGCCGTCCTTGTTGTATTTGATAGGTGAGCCTCCCTCTTGGATGAGTGTGCCATAGCCGGTGGCAGTGAAGAAGGCAGGCACACCTGCGCCTCCGGCCCTGATCCGCTCTGCTAGCGTGCCCTGCCATCAACACAGCACAATGGGTAAACTAAATTGAAGAATGGTCCTATAAAATCTTTAGCATACATATACTTGGCTATTGAGAACAAAAGGAAAGTGCTTATTCTGAAGGTTTGGGTAAAGGATGGTCTCACCTGTGGGGTCAATTCCACCTCCAGCTCACCACTGAGATACTGCCTCTCAAACTCCACATTCTCCCCAACATATGACGAGATCATACGCCGGATCTGTTTGGTCCGAAGGAGCAGGCCCAGGCCAAAGTCATCCACTCTGTGTAAACCATAGAGAAAATCAATGTAAAAAAAATCATGAAAATCAAAAGCATTATATGCTCAAAAACTCAATGAAAACAGGCTTTTTTTTCATATTGGGAAATATGTCTTATCATTTAAAAGGTATGTTTTCTGTTGTAATATAATTCAATGTGTAATTTATTCGTTCCTATGAGGCAAAGCTGAATTTTCAACAGCATCATTACTTCAGTCTTCAGTGTCACATGATCTTTCAGAAATCATTCTTATATGCTGAGTCTGTGCTTGATTATGTTTCATATTATTGTCAATGTTGACAGTTGTGCTGCTTAATTTTTTTTGTGTGGAAACAATGCATTTTTTTCAGGATTCTTTGGCAAACAGAGAGTTTATTATTTATTTTATTTTACAGTTACATTTTAAATGTCTTTACTGCAATGTTTTTGTTCCTTGCTGAATAACATATTAACTAATTTTGATAAAATAAAATAAAAATTAGTTTGAATCTATGGTTGAAGTCTCTCAGTTGAAACTCTCAGCTGAACTACTGTTGGAAAAGTAGCACTTATTGTCTTAACAGGTCTAAATCCAGTGTCCAATGGGCATTCTGTAACAAACAGGTCATTGAAATTCAAAACACGCAGAGAATACTGAGACAAAGGCCACACAACTCACTTTTACAGCAAGAAACATTTTACAGATCTCGCTTCAGTTTGGTGTGTGCGGTGGCTTGGCACAGTTACAGAAGCAGTGACTCAAAACTGATTTTGTCACTCATTAACTAATGGCATGACTTGAAACGCACTGAGGTATAAAAATGTTGGCTACCTTTAGGGCAGTGCAGTAGAGCAAATCTGGACACTTTTACACTATTGATACCGAAGGGATTCTGATGAAACATGAGGGGGAAATGTTTGATGAAAGTTACTACAGACGTTTTATAAGCGCATGCATATTTTTAGGTTCATTTAATCAACAGGGAGCACAGACTCTTGATGTCACGACTCATTCACTGGACCAAGAAAGGTTGCAATTAGACACATACTGTGTCATGCCATGTTCTCATTAACTCTCTTCTAATGTGTCTTCTTCACTTTTTCTCCTGCCAGAGAAACGACAAAGGCTTTTAAAGTGCTTGAAGTGAGAAAGGAAAAAGAAGCTACTGTCTAGGTCATATGTGCTTAGAATTTACTGAGGTGATTTCTGTATTTTATAAAAAGCACAATAACTTAACAAGTGCAAGTTAATACTGAGCTAAAGCAAAATCAGTATAGTGCATCGCAATTGTTTGGTTTTGTTCTTGAATAAATCTGTTATTTTGAGCAACTGTTTAAATGATTGATTTACTGAAAACGACAGGATGTGCATAAAATCACCCCTTATACCCACATACAATGCATTATTTGACGGGACAGCGCTTGTAATGATGTCCGAAACCAATGTTTGACGGTAGCGCCATGAATTCCCAGAACTCGCCAGCAGGTGGCGCAATCAGCGTCCAAATTTGCTCAATTAGTTTCATTCGCTCCTTCAAGTAGACTACATCAGTGGAGTGCAACAGTCACATGTGTAACCAGCCAAAAGGGTTACTGAAACATCCACTCCACTATTATATCGACTCAACAAGTCCCAATGTTGTAAGATCTTATAAGCAGCACTCTTAAAATACATCTCAGCCTATTAAATTCAAGAAGCGGAACTAACTGCTGTATAATTATCCCTTTAACACTGCTACAAAGTTGGAGCAGCTCTTTCAACTTAGAATAACACGAGTCTGTAACCAGATAATACACAGTGGCCAATAACTACTTCCAAACAAGTCAGCACTCCATTTCTAAGTAATGAGCAACACGTTAAAAGTATCAGCAGGGGTTGCTGATGGAAAGAAGTTGCATAGGAAACGGCGTCCTTCTGTGCGAGCTACGCATGCTAATGCCAAACACTGCTGTGACGCTGGTTTCACATTACAGAAGTCTCTCTGTGGTAGACCGAAAGACTTTTTTCACAGAGATTCAGAACTCGCAGAACAAGGTCTACGACAACAAACAATGCAGTCAAGAACAGCAGGACTCAAACAGTCAGATAGAAAGGAAATAAACTTCAAGAAAGGAATCATTCGAGAACGTTCTATTTAAAACAGGTCAAAACTTCCCTTGAGGGAAAAAGACAGATTTTTTTAAAGAAGTTTGTATTTTGTTATAAAGGAGCTGACAATAATAAATGGTGTAGGTGTTTTTTTGTGTGCATTCATCATGTATATAGTCTTATTTAAGCCTGACTAGGAAAATTCGAATGGACTTTATTGCTTTCTTCAACCATCTTCAGCACTAACCCACACTGTCCACACTCTGTAGTCATGATAGAAAATAAATAAAAAAATGACCCCAAATAACATAACTGGCCCATTTTCAGAAATAAGGCAATAGTATATTCGTAGACAACCAACCTGGGAAAATGCCAGAACAGAGAGGCCTATACATAGTGTTGAGTCACATGTTCAGAGCAGCTGCAACATAGCTGCAATAAACCAAACGCCAATATCCAATAAGATAGCAAAAAGACTGTATAACTAGCCATTAAAAAAAAAAAAACCTTTACAGGAATTTTGATCATTCATTTCCCTGTGTTCACTTTTCTGCATTTACCAGTATGACTAGGCCTACTTGACAGATAAGACTTGCTTATCCCGTCTGAAAAAAAAAGGTTGTGCGATGCTTCATACTGACAATCTCTTTCTATTTGTGGTCAGTTGAGCACACATTCTCAACGTCATTTAAGGGAGAAATTCTCGTAGCGACATCTAGAGAACAACTGAGGTTATGGAGTTGTATCTTGCTGTTTTGGTTATTATTTCTCAAAAGGCTCCAAATAGATTTTAAATCTCAAATCACAGAAGCATCATTTACTGTTCGTTTTTATTGATGTTATGTGTTCGTATTAATACTTCAATGGTATTAATACTTCAATATGAGTGGTTTCTGTTGTTTGCATGTGTCAGGAGGTACAGGAGCTCAGTGTTAGGCCAACTAGTGGAGTACGAAAGTTGGTCGAATTTAGTGCAATCACAGTTTTTGGCTTGGTTTAAGTTGTTGTTTACATGTAAAAAGGCTTACCCTGCATTATTGCTGACTGCAGTCAGGCTCTTAACTCCTGTCTTCAGCAAACTGTTGATCAGATTTTCTGGAATACCGCACAGGCCAAAACCTGTGAATGAGAAGAAAGGATACTAAAAATTTTTAAAAATGGTTGCTGTCAGCTATTTATCAAGGCTATTCAGTTGTAATATAACATAATATACAATAATGATGATGATAATAATAATAATAATAATTTAATACTTTAATTTAGCAAGGAAACCTAAAGAGAAGAAATGTTTCTTGAACACCAAATCAGCATTACAGAATGATATCTGATGGATCGTGTGACACTGAAGACTGGAGTAAAGGACTACCAGCTCTTGCATAAGAGACTTCTTTTAAAAACATTTAACAAAATGTTACTGACCGCAAAACTTGTGAATGGTAGTCTAAATAATAAAGCAGACAGTTACTGATAAAGGATGAGATGATGATAAATCATAACCCTTACCTCCCACAAGAATAGTCGATCCATTAGGAATATCTTTGACTGCTTCAAGGGGGTCTGAATAAAACTGTCGGGACCGCTGATTTGAAGTGGAAAAGTAACAGCCGCATGTCTGCTAACAACAGACATTTAGAAGGGTGAATGAAGCAGGCTGAACATATTAAAAGGCAACAAATTTAAAGCATTAATGAAAGAGTTTACACATTTGAATTCACAGTCAATTAATCTGTTCAACACTTGAGACCCTTTAAGCTCCCTGGCAATCTTATCCCTTTTTTCCACTAAGTGTTAAGGCAATCCCATACAAGTAGTGATTTGAGGAATACAGCCTAGTGGAAAAAAATACTACATAGATCAGAGGTTGACTTGTCCATTCATGAGCCCTGTGCTTCTCACAAGGCAGTGGAATCTGAATAGATGCATAGAAATGTCAATTAAAATAAACATAAGATCAATTTCCTCGGTCAGCTACAACAGTTTGACCACTTTCCCATGCTGATGTGCACGTGCTAAATAAACCCAGGGAGTCCAGCCAAGACGTCCATTTCATTTATATCTTTATTTGTTGACACAACAGTGCGTGTTTGACCTCACAAAAGCTCCACCAAAGGACAAGGAGAGGAAACAGCTGAACACTTATCTCCCGGCCTCAATAAATAATTAATCTGCTTCTGTTTTGTATATATGTTAGCCTTAAGCATTATTACCAAATAATAACATACAAAAATACTGAGTTATAGTAGTTTTCCAAAGACCATAATAACTCACTCAACAAAGAAACCATGTATGATCATTACCACTGTTATTCCTTGAAACAGTCATTCAAAGGTTTCTGCTCCGACTTCAGCCACATGACACTAGCATGGGACTCTGTCATAACTATATGACTTTAAAAACTAGGCTCAGCGGTCAGGGAGAATTCCTCTCCTGGTTCTGAGAAATAGTTATTACAGTGGTCTAGTTCACATGTTGTGAGGTATAATAAGCAAAATCTGGTGGGTGGAACAAAAGGGGAGGTGTGTGAGTAGGAGAGAGCAGAGTTAGGTTACTGTTAATCAAGAAATAGTGTTGGCAATGCAGTCAAGTTGATTGTCCTAGTTTTAAAAAAACTAGTATTTTTATGGAAGTTATTGATAAAATCTATGGTGGTTATTCCTTATGACAGAATTGCTGTGACCATTCACAAAAAGTGACCATTTGTTTCCAGGTCAACAATAAAACAAATACATGAAAAGCAACATGAATGATTGGTTGTGACTCTGGAAATCAAGGTCAAAAGTATGCTGATGCTCTTTAAATGGTTTGCTGAAAACACACAATGCAGCACAAAATGACTGGTGTTACTAGTCTCTGAGATTAACAATTAGACAAGCTTTTGACATCAGGTGAATATATACATCAGTTTGAGACTAAAGCACACACATCATATATATATATATATATATATATATATATATATATATATATATATATATATATATATATATATATATAATATGAGATTACTTATATAGCCTTCTAATACGATCTGCACCTCCGTCTTCGCCATGCATTTGAAAGTGGGGCAAAAATAGAAGCACCGACAGGTTCAACATCATGCAAAACTTCGGATGCACCGTCTTATGATTGTAAACACTGACCTTGCCAACGGAGAATCGCGAGATGTTCGTCTTGATCGTCGCTGTCACGTTCCTGATGATCACACTCTCCACTCTAGATAGCGCTTTTAGAGTCGCCATGTCTGCAAATTAAAGGCCTAATTTGATGTACAGTGAAATATGGTGACAGTATGCCCTCGGTGATCTCAGATAGGCGGAAATATAGTAAGCAAAGGAGTGTCGGGGGCTCGATTTGCTTATTTGCATTTAACCCTCTGACCACCATCTAGCGACTTCCGAATCATTCTTATGAATCGGATGGTTGTTCACCATACCAGTCTGAAGTGATTCGTTCACGAATCGTACTAAATCTTTCAAAGTGGTTCCAGTTTGAACAACGCAGCATAGTACATGTCCGAGTCTCACTGATCAATATTATATTATATATTATATTATAATTTATAATTGTATTATATTATAATTTATTATTATATTATACTGTATTATATTATATTATAGAAATCGCTAGATGGTAGCGAGAGTGTTAAATGTAAATAAGCAATTAATGCGTCTCCGTTTGTTGCAGCATTGATATTTGATCATAAAAACATTTAGAACCTAAATATGTATTATTATTATTATTATTATTATTATTATTATTTACAATAATATTAAAATGTAGGTACATTGATTTGCTATTTTTTTAATTACAATATAGTTTTAAAATATCAGAATAATAGCTACAAATAAATAAATAAATAAAATGCAAATACAAATAATACAAAAACATAAAACCCATAATAACAGTATGCAAATTACATAAAAAGGAAATTTCATAAAACGGAACAGAAGAAAATAAAAGTAAGCACAAGCTACAACATGACACCACGTGATGCAATAATTACGTCATAACATAAATAACTGATGAATCTTTATTTGAAATGATTCTTTAAAAGAACTGTTTGAAAGAATCGATTCGCAGGAAAAAAAAATGGAAACCCATTCATCACTTCTGCCAATATTTAAACCCTCTGTAATCAAACAACGGGAATTATGGGAATAATTTGGATAAGAGTGGACAAAGTATGCTCTTGCTTTGATATACGTGCCAAGCGTGAAGTTTATGAATGAAACGAAAGTACAAAACATCTATGTAATCCTCTGCACGTGAGTAATCGTGCGCTCGTCACGTGACTGTCGTTTGCAGTCATGGCCGACGACTACAGACGAAGCGTCGAACTGGAAAGGAGGATTTTTGAGTTAGATAATAAGTGTGCCACTCTTCGGACTGAAAAACCAGGTAACCAGGAATCATGTCGTCAGTTGCGCAAAACCAGACTCCTGTTATTATAGATCACGCAGGTTCTTAAGCTTAATCAGCCCGGTGTTGTCATCGTTGGCTAGTTAGCTTAGCCGCTCTGCGTTAGCATTCCTGCGAATCACAACAAACATTTTCCCGCACATCGATCACCCTGTTTATTAGACAAACGTTCGACTAACTAATTTATACGAACACCATAGTACTTCTACTAAACCGCAAGATAATGTAAAATGTAAAGCACGTTTATTACTTTATGTAATTTTTCACATGTTTTGGCTAGTTATTTAGATACATTTTGCGTTAATGAAGTCGCATGTGGTCATGCAATGATACAGAACGACGCACAAATAATATAAAACAACATATTTAGTTATACGTATTCTGCAATGTGATATTACGATCTCACTTTAAATTATATCAGAGATAAATAGGAATTTAACGTGCTGTCAAACTCTTTTAGCAGAATTATCCAATAAGTATTTTGTCTACTGCAGCCAGGTCTCGTTAATATAAAAATAGTAACCAATGTATGATCAAATGATCACATTTCTGCCATGTTTATTTACTTTAATCTGAAATTATGTAGATTTGTAAAATATATTGGCGTTTTAGGTCCTTTCACTTATACGTAGTGTAACGTTACACACTAATGGTTTTTATTTTTAAATGTTTCAGTTGAATTATTCCCATGATGTGATCAGAATAAAACAGAAGACATACAAGGGTTTCCTCTTTGCTATTGTTATATGAAATACAGTGTCGTTTCTTTTGGTCTATAATAAAAGCTTTGCTTTAGGTAACACATTTCAAAGCTTTAAAATGTATTTAAAAAAAAGAACGATATGTATTCACCACTGTTTTTTCAGACAACCAATTATAAACTTTCATGTTGTATGTCCTCTGTTAGATGTTAAATATTAACATATTGTTGTTGTTTTTTTCCCCTTCCTAGATGATGACTACTTACAGAATGCATCTTCCATACTAGACAAGTTGAAAAGCTATTATAGACATGGAGGAGAGAGCAGCAGCCTCCCTAAACTGCTGCAGGATTATACACAGGTACTTCACATAACACTGGTCTCACCCTGTAGCATTCCCTTAAGCTTAGCTTAGCTATCTATTGAAATGTGTGATATGTGAATAAAACAGTTAATTTGGAAGTGTTGTCTTATTAATTGAATATAATTTTTCAGCCTTTATATTAGCATTCATGTTAGTTAATTTAAGGAAAAATACTAGTTACATTTTTTTTTAAGATTTCACAGGGAATTCAGTTGCATCAAAGGACTTCATGCGAAGTCATAAATATAAATTTAGGAGGTCTTAAATTTGAAGGAGAAAAACAATATGGCCTACTGCAATCCAAAATTGATCGATACCTAATTTATATTTAATTATTTGTACATAAGCCACTTTCAATACCTATGTACATATTGAAAAAATGTATTTTTTTTTATGTCCATTTACCATGGTTTGCAGATGTTTGTGTTCCCAGTCTGTTCAATTGAGTAAAAGAATAAGCAATATATTATTTATTTTATGGGTTTGTTCTTCATACATTATTGTATTTGTCCAGGGCTTTATAAAGTCTTAAATTTCATTTAAAAAACACTGCAGATTTCTTGTTTTTGATTTAATGGCTCATATGACCTATTGTTTTACCTACTTTTCTACAGGTTGTTTTGGACATTACATTCTATGAGGAAAACAGGCTTGTAGATCAGGAGTTTCCTGAGGACACTTCCCCTTTCAAAATCCAGCAGTTGCTACAGGACTTGACAGAGCCAGAGGTGTTAGCTGGGCGACTGGTACCTGCTCAAGAGGTGTTGTATTTCTGTATCTGTAGAATATATTTACTTAGAACAATTAGTTTCATTATTTGCTGTTGATTCTAAATAAGGCATCAACTCCCACTGGTTAATATTTTGGGTTACAGACCACCTGTGCAATTTGGAAATGTGGCAATTTATGCAGCACAGTATAATTATTTTGTTCGTTTATGTGCAACATAAGTGCAACTTTTTATGCATCATGACTTTATATGTGGGTGTTCAGAAAAAAAATTGTCTTTACTCTAAGCACCCATAGCATAAATTAAATTAAAACCTTCAGGTCTACACTGTAATCAAGTTGAATTTGCATAGACTGAATAAGATTAGAAAGCTGTTCTGTGAGTAACTGTAGTGTGATGCTGTGGTTCGGATCAGGTGCAGTCTGTTCTGGGGCTGGAGCTGTTGGAGTGCCTATACTGGAGGCGTGGGGCATTATTATATATGTACTGCCACACACTACACCAACGCAAGCAATGGATCAAGAAGAACAAAGCCACGTTCCTTAAGGTTCTTTCACCAACCTCTCACTCCACAGTGCCAGTTTTAGTGGCCATGACTTGAGTAAGTGTTGCAATGCTCCATGTCTTCACAGTGTCTTCAAGAAGGTGTGCGTTACCTTATGAGAATGTTGCAAGTGAGGAACTCAGTCAAGCTGAACGATGGTGTGGTTTTTCATGACTCTGCAACCGCCAATTTTCTGTCAGAAGGTACATCTTTGTAAATGTACTTTCTGTTCTAAAACCGAAAGACGAATGGTTGATTTCTGTGAAGTTTTGTTTGGAATTCGGGAGCTGAGTACTGCAGACATGCAGGTCATTGTTACTTCAGATTGTGTCTCTGTGTGTGACACATCAGGGGTTGTGTCTCTGCAGGGATGGATTTTCAAAGCATTTATTACATCTCTAAACAGCACAGCCAGTGGGTTATCAGTATCTTCAAATATTTAAGTTAATTTACAAAGGATATGGATTTTCCATTGCAAAGATGTGTAGCCTGCAGACTCCACCCCTAGTACTTGCATTAATCAATATTAACCAATATTTTTGAGATCGCTAGCTGTTTTACAATGCGCTGTTTTTAACTAAAGTTCATTATGATAAACACTTTCTATATAATAATAAATGATATGCAACTTTTTACTGACTCATTTTTATTTTTATTTTTTTTACCTTTTTCCTCATTAGGTATCTTTTCTGATACTCACTTGCTTACAATGATGTACATTGGTGAGATGTGTTTCTGGGCAGTGAAATATGAGGACTGCAGCATGGACACCACAGAGCGCAAAGAGGATCGGCTTCATTTCCGAGATATTGGCACACAAATCCTCCATAAGTATGTGCTAGCATGCGAGGGGCCACTTCAGGGTCAGGGCTGGAACACAGAGAATGCCAAGGAGATCCTTAGTATTTTACAGTAAACCTGGAGAGAGCTTCTAGGAGAGGTTCACAAAATGTCATTGTTCTGAAGCTAGCAAGAAAAAGCTAAACCACAAACAAACAAAAAAAGATTAAAAAAAGAAAATACTGAAAACAAAAAAGGCACTTATCTTCCGGTCCAGATTTGTTTTCTGGATGTGTGTTTTCGCTGAGAATGTGGAATAATACTTCTAATGTAAAATATAAACAAATGACTATTTGTTTAAGAAAACAAATTCCAGCAGAGAAACATCACAACTTTTTATTTATTTTAATTTTTATTTATTTATTTTCAATTAAATACATTTATATATGTTAAAAGAAATGGTACAAAGGAGGGGAAAATGCAGGTATATGTTGCATATTTAAGTATTTGTGACCATTTTCAAGTATGGACCTTTTCTTTTTAATAACATCTCTTTGTATATGACACCTCTTCTGCTCACATATTAAAAGTTGTATCTTTATTCCTTTCATTGACCAGATGTAATGTTCAGAGATGGGAATTTGGATATTTTGATAGTATACTTTTAAAAAGCTAAACCTTTTGGTCATATTCTTTTTAAAATGAAGTTCATTTTTTTGTTTTTTTATGTCTTCATTGAAATAAATTTTGGGTTAAGAAATGTTGAGATGCGAATGTCTGAGTGATGTTTTGGTTTCACGTTAATGAGAGGTTGTTAAACCAAAGGAGTGTTAATAGATACAAGATGCTGAATTGCCTTCATGTCCCCAGTAATCATCAAAAGGTCTTCAACTAAATTTCAGGTTGTACCTGTATTTTTTACTCCTATTACTAACCTTTTAAGATATAGTAAAATCATCCACCTTTACTACCTTACATTTCAGTAATCAACTTTGGGGTTAATAGCAACACTACATAATTTTATGTTAAACCAAAATAAATCATATGCTTATCCAATGTAAATTTTCACACAAAAGATAACTAGTTGGTGGTTGTGAATAACTATTACTATTAAATTACTATAGTTTTCTGTAAAACCGTATTCACAATCTGTAGGTAACTGGGGCACTAAAATAAAATTTTATTTTATTTTAACTGGGGCACTAAACAATATTGAAGTAGGTTAACTGCTTCACGGTACAGGAGTGATCTACAAAATAAATCAAGGAATTAGGTTTATAATTCAAATTTATGAAATGTAGTTAAATCAATAAATCACTTTTAAATTGAGAAATATAACTGGATATTTAGAACAGTTTATTCAATTCGTGATTTTAACTTGATAGGCTAATACATTTGCAAATGAAAAATAAAAGAAAGATAGTTTGTCCATTTAAAAGTGTTATTATCATATTTTAATGTTTGAATTGATAAATTGATAACTTGTTCCTTCCTTCATATTATTATCACGTGTCACTCCTAGTCCTCCCAAATACTGAACGCTATAGACCAACCTTTATTCTATTGTAGTTTGGCAGTTTCGATTTCAAAACTACAGTTCCCACAATGCAGTACTGTACGTGACGTTGCACGCCTGTGAAAACACGAAAGACGTGTAACTTTTGACAGTTCCGGGAAAAATCACAAGGATACTTCAACTGAAATCGGGAGTAATAGTTGACTGACATGTCATGAAATTAAGTAAAGTAAATGAATTAACATCTTTGCTCCGTTAAAAAAGTCAAGGATAGAAATCTTTCAAGGAAATAGCTGACAAATAAGTGTCAGTATGCTGAGCCGATCTATAGTCGTGCAAAGTCTCAGGAGTATTAGAAATAGGTTTTTTGATACAAGACGACAAAGAAATGAGCAAAGCGATGGTCAGGGGCCAGGTAATGACGTCACGGGCCCCTCTCTGGATAACCTGCCGGTAAGGCACGATTTTTTTACGTTTCGTATTGTAACCATAATAGGCTTGTTTGAGATGAGCAAAATCTGCGCAGAACTGATCACCGGTGATCAGCGCGAGATGCATGCCGGTTAGAAATGTGTCCGAGTTACGTACGCCTTGCTCTGATGCAGAGGTGTCAAGTAACGAAGTACAAATACTTCGTTACTGTACTTAAGTAGAAATTTGGGGTATCTATACTTTACTTGAGTAATTATTTTTCAGCCGACTTTTTACTTCTACTCCTTACATTTTCACGCAAGTATCTGTACTTTCTACTCCTTACATTTAAAAAAATAGCTTCGTTACTGCTATTTCATTCCGGATTGTTATCGTTCAGAGAGAGAGAAAGAAAAAAAAAACTATCCAGATAAATCGCACCATCAGGATGGAGTGAATTTGATTGTGGTTGGATGATAAGTATACACATATACCATTCCGACACCCTATTGGTCCATACGCGATCCATCACACCTGCACATGACACAAATCACATCACACTGCATAGACAGTTTTGGGTTCGTTTATCAAAAAATATATTTCTTAAAAGTAGGTTGGAACCAGTAGTATCCGATCGCCTCAGAGTCAGTCCGCTTAAATTTCAAATGAAACCGGCGTCAGTCCGGTCTCCTCCCGTCTTTCAGCGCGCTCTTCAATCCGCCGACCACGGTGGAGCAGCGCGAGCTCAAACAGAGACAGAGGACACAAGGTGTGTGTTTACCGATAGATTGTTAGAATATCTGTATCTGTGAAGTTCTTTGTCATAAATACAGTTTACAAAAGGTCACGATCAGTCGGTTTCTCATCTAGTGTAAAGTTTTCGCTTGTCACCGCTTATCACGAAACAGCTGTTTCCTTACACTTATTTAAATATACTTCATTTAATCATACGTACATACACTGCTGTGCAAAAGTCTTAGGCAGTATTTTCACTTAAAAGAATGGTGTTTGGCCAGTTATTTATATATTTTGCTGTAGAGTGTCAGTATAAAATATCAGTTTACATTACCAAACATTCATTTTGCCATCGTCAAACTGCTTGTGCATTCAAAATCGCACTAGATTATTATTAAAATTAATGGCAAACTACTGTCCTACTGACACATTGCAGCAAAATATATAAATAACTGGCTTAAAACCCTTTTTGGGGTGAAAACACTATTCTTTCTTTTCCATAAGACTTTTGCACAGTACTGTATTTTAAAAAACGAGATTGTTGCTACTTTATAAAGAATGAGCATACAGTCATTCACAGAACTGATTTAAGACAGTGACAGACAGCATTCATCTTAACTAAATATCAGAGTGAGTGACAGAGATACAGTAGAAACATTATGTGTACTTTTGTATTAAATAATGACCCAGATTGTGAAATACATTTATTAGCCTTAGATTAAGGGAAGCACAACTTGGGAAATGAGAGCATCCAAGGTGAAAGCTATGGATTTATTTTACATATTTGTAATGTTCTTTAATGTTATCCATAGTTTTTTTTGTAGTTCTTTTTTTTTTTTTTAAGTATCGGTTCAGGCACGTTGAGGCGCCAGTACCATTTTAAAATTATCGTTTGCGATTAATGACGCAAATGACAATGTTGTGATATCTAGGCTATAGAGCATCACAGTCCCACCCACAGCTGGTGCCGGAACTAAAAATTCAATACAATTTTTGGATTGACATTTAAGGTATAAGCCATTAAAACGTAACCATACATGGTAGACTTAAAACCAGCTATGGCTGTACTAAGCGACAGTATATGCTCATATAAACGTAAAAAGATCATGGGGCACTAACCTTGTTTTGATCTAAATGCCTTTTATTCGCGATGTCTTGGCTAAGTACTTCATTACCCACAATCCTGAACAATCCCACAGTGATGCATCTGATTGGTGGAGCTCGTATAACCGTCTGGTTAAACCCCTCGAAGGTCCGTGAAGACTGAAGATCATTATTAAAAAAATAAAATCGAATAAAAACCTGTGTTGCGTTTTTGCACAGTAGACTTATCAGTGCAATCATGATCTCCTTGGCTTCCATTGAGAGTTTTGCAGGGAGGTTTGTAACTTTAGTTAGCATTATCGTCCACTTTAGCTAGGCTACTGTAGCCTCCATATGAAATGAGTCATATCAAGCATTTTATAAAGCCACTGTCAAAACAATATTTAGCCTAGACATACCTTTTTGTGCATTTACTGAACATTTGTGTAATGGCAACGACATGTGTTGACAACTGAGCAGTGATTGCAGTCAGATACAAAGCACTGCACCATTGCTGACGTTATCGTTAACCATTTTCACACACGCACACAATATAAAATACACGATGATAAAATAAAAATCAATACACAATACATATATAAAACACTATTTATTTACACGATTAATACTGAAAGAACTGCTATTACTGCACATTCACTATATAAAATAAAATTCACTGGAGGAAAAAGTTCGCGCGAACGGCCGTCATCAGATTTGGATGTCGCTCAAAAGGCTCGTTGCCTCGTTCGCAGTTGTGGCTTCAGTCGAATTCAATGGGGCGCGGTGGTTTATGGGATGAGTAGTTCCTGCGCTCGAAATGAAAATATGTACACAGTCTTGTACCTTTGACTTTTTTTGGATTTTGTCTTAATTTTTTCACTTGAAATGATATGTTATATGCTTATGAGTTCAGCCGTAGCTGGTTATCCTCACACACGCTCTAAAACTCTTTAGATACGGATTTTTCCGAAAGTGAATGGGAGAAATGAATGGGAAATTTACTTCCGGCACCAGAGCTCTCTTGGGCTGTGGGTGGGACTGTGAAGCTCTATATCAACTTTGTAACTCGTTACCCTCCGAACACTGGACATAGCAGACGTATGTACCGAATACAAGAAGCTATCAATCAAGAAGGTATCAGGATTATGAGTTATTTTTCATTTTTAGTTTTTGAATAATCACTTAGATTAATCATTCATTTTGACAGCACTATAATGTTTATTGTAAATAGTCAACCACACAAGAGTAATTGTTTCTTAGCCTGCACCAATGTTCTTGTCCATTGCCCTCACAGAGTCCTGCAGCTAAGCTTGGATGTACATTTACATTCCATTCAAGGTTATTGATGACATGCCTCTGAAGTTTGACTTTTTGCACCATAACAATACTTATTGGCAACTAGTCATCATATCTCTAGCTCTTTAATGTATTTGCATTGTACTAAAATGAGTTCATTTTCAATGGGCATATATGCGGCTGAAACAGGTAGCCTAGTGCATCCCAAATTTTTCAACATTAACATTTTAATATAACATTATAGTCATTATGGCCTTTAGAAAAATGTTTTTTTGAGGAGGTGGGGTAGTGCACAATAGGCCCTTGTGGCACGGCCCAAGCTTTTGTTCTTAATGGCATTTTTTTCCTTACATTACTTTTACTTTTATACTTTAAGTAGTTTTTTAAACCAGTACTTTTACACTTTTACTTGAGTAAAAAGCTTGAGTTGATACTTCAACTTCTACAAAAGTCTTTTTAAACCCTAGTATCTATACTTCTACTTGAGTAATGAATGCCAATACTTTTGACACCACTGCTCTGATGTCATGCTGACTTGTGCCACAAATTTCTCGCAAGCGCAAGGCGCACGTGTCGGATTCTGCAGTCTGGCGCAGTTGCTATCCACCGACTGTGCTGATCAAAAGCACCATGGGAAATTACATGCTGACGACACAGCTTAATGATCATTGGTTTAAACAACTGTGATGTAATGTTCTCTTTTAAAATGTTTGATTTTAAAACTCTAATATCATGTTTTATATGTATATGTTATGTGTGAATATTCCCAAACTATCTGACAGTCTGATCTCTTTGGGTTACGTAATTTAATTTTTATAAATAAATAAAAAATCATGTCTGTATTAAAGAAAAAAATATTGATAAACACGTCTTTGGTATGTAATTAAATGGGAGTCTTGTTCATTTTATTTATTTTCATATAAAAGCAACAGAACTTGAATTACATTCAGTTTATTAGCAACACTGTCCACAAGCGTGAGTCCCGCGATATCCATCTTTGATCTCACAGGTGTCAGATTCACTACGAGAAGACAGATCTGTCCGACTTGCCTGTGCTTTGTTTACACCTCTCACTGCAGCCGCCTACTCTCACCTACTTTTCAGACGAGGCAAGGCACATCTCAAACAAGCCTTATGATTCTACTGATAGTGCGTGACGTCACTGCTACAGACAAACACTGAAGGAATGATGTCTTTGAACACACTGTGGACAATGAACAATTTTGGGATGCGTTTAAATATAGAGGGAACGGAAAGGTGAGGACACTCTGTTGCCTGATAAATAACTGTGAAAGAGACTGAGACGCTGTATTTGTTAAGCCTGCCATGTTCACAATAGCAGGGGATCCGTCGCGTTCATGGTTGGCTAGCACCACTGTCGTGAAGGGGGGGAACTTGGATAGATAGGGAAGAGAGTGTAGGTGGACATGGCAGGCTGTTCTAAAGAAACCTTCTCATCATTGCTGCTGAGGGGAAGGTTGAGTCCTCACAGTGATGGCAGGGTGTTGTTGGACGTGGACGGAGAAGTCCAAAATTATTTTATTATTACGGAGTTTTGTGGTGTTGTGCTCAGCCATTTATGTATCAGTTATGCAGTATGTGATTGTGCCCCCAAGAACTGCGGTTATAATTCCTGGTAGTGTCAAAGGAGTGGGGCAAGGGTGTGTGGAAGGAATGCTGGAACCTTCGGATTGATTTGCTACTGAAGTTCAGGTGGCCCGTGTGTTTTGTAGGGTGGAAAAGGGAATATGGTGCCACTAATGGTTATCGACGTGACAAGTGAGGAACTTATCCTAAGAAAAGGGATGACTATTGAAACTTTGTGTACCAATGTACAGATAGGGGATAGTGCAGTCAATTATCTAGGTTCACTGAAAGATTCAGCAGAGCAGCCATGGACCAGTAAAGTTTTGTTACAAAATCTGGGGCTGAATAATCGAGGCCTGGAACCGACACAGTAACAAGCTGTTCAAGAATTGAATAACTATCTTCCTGTTTTTAGGTCAGGTTAAGTATTGTCCAAATTGCAGGCTGCCAATCTCAAAGTAAAACGATCTAAGTGCAATCTGTTTCCCACCAAAGTGCATTACCTTGGTCATGTTATTTCGGCTGAGCGGGTTATGGCCGATCCCAGTAAAGTGGAAACTGTACAATCATGGCCAATTCTAAAAAATCAGACTGAGGTACGAAGCTTTTTGGGCTTAGCTTCGTATTATAGGCGATTCGTAAGGGGTTTTGCTGAATTGGCTGGACCATTGCATCGGCTTACAGAAAAGGGGAGGCGATTTCAGTGAGATGATTGTTGCCAGGTTGCTTTTGAGAAGTTGAAATTGTCTTACTACTGCTCCAGTTTTAGCCTATCCAGATCCGCAGCGCTCATTTATTCTGTATACAGATTCCAGTTACATGGGGATTGGGGCTGTTTTGTCACAAGAAGTTGATGGTTTAGATCAAGTGGTGGTGTATGCAAGTTGAATCCTGAGTTAAAAAGAATGTACATACGCCACTACAAAGAAATCAATTATTAGTGTAGTTACTTTTACCAAGTATTTCAAACATTTCCTGCTAGGGAAAGAGTTTTTGCTGCAAACGGACTATAATTCTTTTCGGTATTGCATAATTTCCAGGGTTTGGAAGGCCAGTTGGCCCGGTGGTTGGCTAATTGTGATACCTGAGATTTACTAGCGCGTGAGCAATTTTGGGACGGGCAAATTGCAAATACAGCAGAATACAGCTACCCCTAAAATTGAGTAATGTGAACAAAAAGACCAGGACTGTATCAGTTAGGCAGTATGTGATTGTGCCCCCAAGAACTGCGGTTATAATTCCTGGTAGTGTCAAAGGAGTGGGGCAAGGGTGTGTGGAAGGAATGCTGGAACCTTCGGATAGATTTGCTACTGAAGTTCAGGTGGCCGGTGTGTTATGTAGGGTGTAAAAGGGAATGTTGCCACTAAGGGTTATCGACGTGACAAGTGAGGAACTTATCCTAAGAAAAGGGATGACTATTGAAACTTTGTGTACCAATGTTCAGATAGGGGATAGTGCAGTCAATTATCTAGGTTCACTGAAAGATTCAGCAGAGCAGCCATGGACCGCTGAAGTTTTGTTACAAAATCTGGGGCTGAATAATAGAGGCCTGGAACCGACACAGTTACAAGCTGTTCAAGAATTGAATGACTATCTTCCTGTTTTTAGTACAAGTGACACAGATTTAGGGCAGACCCATAGGACCCTACATCAGATTGACACTGGGGATGCAAAGCCCATTAAATTGGCTCCTCGTCGGGTACCGCTCCATTTGCAGCAGGAGGTGGCAGATCATGTGAAGCAGATGCAGGAAGGGGGTATCATATGACCATCCTGTAGTCCTTGTGCTGTTCCTGTTGTTCCAGTGAGAAAGAAAGATGGGTTATTGAGGTTCTGCGTTGATTATCGTAAGTTAAATTGTGTTACTAGAAAGGATGCATATTCTCTTCCATGTATTGATGATGCATTAGGTAGCCTAAATCATGTACAGTGGTTTTCCTCTTTGGATTTAGCTAGTGACTACTGGCAGGTCGAAGTGTACCCTATGGATCGCCCTTAAACAGCCTTTCTTCCTTTTGGGCTGTCCAATAGTCCCTGTACATTCCAAAGACTTATGGACTTGATTTTGGCAGATTTGCAGTGGTCCGGATGTTTACTTGGATGACATTATAGTTTTCTGAGAAAAATTTGGGGAACCTCTTTAGCGGTTAGGTTAAGTATTGTCCAAATTGCAGGCTGCCAATCTCAAAGTAAAACGATCTAAGTGCAGTCTGTTTCCCACCAAAGTGCATTACCTTGGTCATGTTATTTCGGCTGAGGGGGTTATGGCCGATCCCAGTAAAGTGGAAACTGTACAATCGTGGCCAATCCTTAAAAATCAGACTGAGGTATGAAGCTTTTTGGGCTTAGCTTCGTATTATAGGCGTTATAAGGGGTTTTGCTGTATTGGCTAGACTATTGCTTCGGCTTACAGAAAAGGGGAGGCGATTTCAGTGAGATGATTGTTGCCAGGTTGCTTTTTAGGGCTGCTCCGATCACGATCAGCCGATTGTTAATGCACATTTTGTCATTAAAGTCGGTTCTTTAATCAGCGGCAAATTCCCTCAGGTGTGTGATTTCACATAGAGCAGCTGTTACTACACAGAGCCATTGTTAACTGAGAAAATGCGCAAATAAACGCTGAAAATGAACATGGATTTGCGCATCTTCTCAGTTAACAATGGCTCCGTGTTGTATAGGGGGGCTCCGATCACGATCGGCCGATCGTTATGCGCATCTCGTCAGTAAAGCCGGTTATTTAATCAGCGGTTAATTCCATCAGGTGCGTGATTTCACATAGAGCAGCTGTTACTACACAAAGCCGTTGTTAATAGAGAAGATGCGCAAATCCACTTCATTTTAAGCGTTTATTGGCGCATCTTCTCAGTTAACAACGGCTCTGTGTAGTAACAGCTGCTCTATGCAGAGATGTATAAAGTACTAGAGACCCATACTTAAGTAAAAGTACAAGTGCTCTATCAAAAAAGTGACTTGAGTAGAAGTTGAAGTGCTCTTTAAGCACCACATTTAAGTAGAAGTACTAAAGTATTCAACATTTTTTGTACTTAAGTATTGCAAGTAGTCTATTTTAAAATTTACTACTCAAGTACTGAAAGTAAAAGTAGAAGTATTGTGTTATGTAGCTATTAAATAAAGTAGTAAAAAGTTTGAACATATTGTTTTTACTATTTCAAATGATTAACCTAAAGGACAATCACAATTCCTTTGACTGTAACTTCTTGTAAACAAAAAACGGTTACTAGGGTTAGTTAGCCCAATTTCCAAAATGATGTCATTAATAACTTACCCTCATGTTGTTTCAAACCGTAAGACATCAGAGGGTCATTTAGAATTTTTTGAAGCATCGAAAATACATTTTGGTCCAAAAATAGCAAAAACTACGACTTTATTCAGCATTGTCTTCTCTTCCGTGTCTGTTGTAAGACAGTTAAAAACAAAGCAGTTTGTGATATCTGGTTCGCGAACGAATCATTCTATGTAACCGGATCTTTTTGAAACAGTCCACCAAATCGAATTGAATCGTTTTAAACAGTTCGCGTCTCCAATACGCATTAATCCACAGATGAATTAAGCTGTTAACTTGTTTAATGTGTCTGACACTCCCTCTGAGTTAAAACAAACCAATATCCTGGAGTAATTCATTGACTCAAACAGTACACTGACTGAACTGCTGTGAAGAGAGAACTGAAGATGAACACCGAGCCGAGCCAGATAATGACTCGTTCACGAGTCAAGAACCGTTTCTGTCAGACGCGTCTGATTCGTGAACCGATGAGCTGATGATACTGCACATGTGTGATTTAGCGTGAAGCAAACCGACACACAGAGCGTCTGAACCGAACTGATTCTTTTGGTGATTGATTCTGAACTGATTCTGTGTTAATGTTATGAGCCCAGGTGCAGTAAACGCCAATGACGCCATTGCATCGAGCGCAAAAGAATCGGTGAACTGTTTTCTTCAACTGGTTTATTGAATCGAACTGTCAGAAAGAACTAACGTTACTGGTCATCCGAGAACCGATGCAACCGGTTCTTGACTCGTGAACGAGTCATTATCTGGCTCGGCTCGGTTTTCATTTCTCTCTTCACAGCAGTTCAGTCAGTACGCGCAGTCTTCTTAATCGCTTGTTTCGCTCAATGATGTGCCAGCTTCATCAAACCTCCCATCTACAGTTCTGGCAGTGATTTGTAATGGAATGATTCGTAACATTATTATAATTGTAACGAGTAACGATGCAGCACATAAAAAAATATTGGAGTAAAAGTATTAAACTCAGCGAAAATATGTACCGAAGTAAAAGTGGAAGTAGGAGAAAAAAAATAATACTCCAGTAAAGTACAGATACCGCCTTTTAGTACTTAGTAGTTCTACTTCTTACTATACATCTCTGGCTCTATGTGAAATCAGGCACCTGATGGAATTAACCGCTGATTAGAAGACCGGCTTTACTGACGAGATGCGCATTAACGATCGGCCGATCGTGATCGGAGCACCCCTAGTGTTGTAACAGCTGCTCTATCTGAAATCACGCGTCTGATGGAATTTACCGCTGATTAGAGAACCGGCTTTACTGACAAGATGCGCATAACGATCGGCCGATCATGATCGGAGCAGCCCTATTGCTTTTGAGAAGTTGAAATTGTCTTACTACTGCTCCAGTTTTAGCCTATCCAGATCCACAGCGCTCATTTATTCTGTATACAGATTAGTGCTGCAACAACGCATCAACGTCATCGATTACGTCGACTACAAAAATACGTCGGCGTGCGTGAAAGGCGTTGACGTGTCACACTGTTTGTTTACATCTCGCGTAATGGCATACTGGGAATGGAGAAAGTTGCATTCTATCACAAAAACAGAGACCATTGTTATCAAAAGTATGTGAATACTTTTAACACAGGACAAATAAAATGGCCCTTTGTTCCCTTTGTAAAACTGATATGGTGAACCACGGCAGCACAACTGCAATGCGTGAGCACCTCAGAGGAAAACATCTTGGCGCTCTCCGGTGTTCCGGTTTAACTGGTTACCGTGTGATCTGGTGACCAACTTCCTGGTTCAGGTCTGATATTCTTGCGCTTGTGGCATTCTGAAAAGTAGAGATGTTTTTAACTCGATGTGGTGCGGACGCGCCTGCAAAAAAAACGAGCGCGTCGCTGCTTGTCGCGACTGCGTCGCTTCCATTATGAGCGCGCTTATCGCGCGCCTACATTGGAAATAACGAACTTGAGCGTGCCCCTTATATGTGAACGGCCCCTTAAAAGACAGCGTGCCGCGAGACAACAGTCACAAACCACCGAGCCACCCCGATTCAGCTCCAGATCTCTGGAAACCATGCTAAACCGTAGCAGAACCCTGACTACATTTTATGGTTTGTGATGCTAAAGAACATTTCATTACGTCTCAGACAACTGTAAATTTATGGCTACAGTGGTTTAATTATAAATGCTATCATAAACTCATATTTACCATAGTAAAATAATTTTCTTTGCCTCTTATTTATTTTATACTGTGAAACTTCAACCACATAAGTTGAAAATGAATAAAGGTTGAAATATTATATTAGAAGTTGTACTTATATTTTTTTTTTTTTTGGTAAAGTTATCCAAAGGAATCTTTAGCTAATTAAAAAAAAAGAACATAAGATGAATTATTTATTGTAATAAAAATAATCGTTAGATTAGTCGACGGCATAAATCAATAAAAAAATGTAACACACAACATTTCCTAATAATGCATTCAAATACGTTTGTACATGTCTATAGTTCTATGGGGTTGCATGTAAAATTGTTCCTTTGACTTTTATCTAAGTGTAGTTCAATATATACCCGTGTTGTGAATTGGTTGTGAGAGAACGTCACTAGGTGATGTCTTTTACACATGCATTACACGTCCATCACGACCCTCTATGAAATTCTTGTGAAATATGCAAATATGCTCTGGACCGCGCGCCTCATGACGAGACCGATGCACCGCCAAAGAAACAAGAATGAGATGCATTCTAACATAACTGTGGCATTAAACTCTGTTAGTGAAGGCTCGTTTAAAATATTGCACATATACAGGTCATTCAAATTATTTGTTAAAGTGCAATGAAATCCCTGTATATCTGCAGAAGATGTACGTCTGTTTGTGGATGAAGACTTTGAATCAGCCAATCTATCTTGCATGCATCACATTATAGTAAGGTGTGCATGAAAATAAAAAGGCGGCAGAGTGAACTTATTCATAGTGGTTCTTACGTAGGCCTTCTACGTCATCACCACATAGTGAGTGTTATAAGTTAAGTGATCGTTCTTTAAAGAGAAGGAATACTATGGATGATTTTTGCTCTGCCGCCTTATTATCTTGTCTTTACTTTATTTGTAACGGCAAGAAAGAGTTAATATCTCATGTTTGAGAAGAGTGCGTTGCCGTGTACCAGCCATTAAATGTTTGGGACACCAACTCCTAGTTTTCTGCCTCTTTCATTTCATGGATTTATCGAGTTATCTGAGTCAAAGCGTTACAACTTCATCGACTACAATGCGCAGTTGATAAGGAAATCGGTTCGGTCCCCCAGGTTTCCCTTATTCCTTCTGTAATGTCTCGTACTTATGAATGAGTTGCACTTGACATTAGGGCACCTTCCTTGAGACCCTCCTCAAAAATAAACGTGTTGGTTGTGGGGAACTTTTTTAAAGTGGACAGAAGTGTACCCCTTCCTAGACCAGGAGGCAAAGACTAGCTAGAGTACTTGTAGAAGAGTGGATGTGTCCTTATGGAACCCCTAGAAGCCGGCATTTCGACCAAGGTTGTAGATCAGGGTTCCTCAATTAGTTTTCATCAAGGGCCAAATTCTGCCAACAATACGAAGTCAAGGGCCGCAATTTTTTTTTACCACAATGTTTGCTCTGCTATTATTATTGTTATTGTTGCATTTTTTTTTTTTTATTGTTGATTGCACAATATAAATACACAATATACGATTTTTTTCCCCTCAGTAGTCTGTTTTATTCAAATAATTATGAACATTTTGTTTCTCAGTAGTTTGTTTTATTTTGAACATTCTGTATTCAGAACATTTTGTATTCAGATACTAAATAACTTTGAATGTTAAGTATTATAAACAAATGAACAAATTTTTTCAATTTATGCCTCCAAGTCAACTGTTCTTGTTCAAATAAAAAACGCACGTAGGCCATCTCTATGCTGTCAAAAACCTCAGAAATTTCTCTGCCTTTTGGCTTTGAAGGCTGCTTAAAAATGAACAAAGTTCATTTTGAAGTTCACACACTCTCTCCAGCACACGGCCCTTGCTCAGCCATCGGATATCATTGTGCACCAAAAGATCGTGCCTTTCTGCTGACATTTCCTCCAGCAAGGCTCAGAAAAGGCGATGTTGCAGACCAGAACTCGCCCGAATAAAGTTTACCAGCCTCATCACTGTATCCATTGTCTCTTTCATTTTTCCAGACAGTTTTGCGCACAATAACGATTTATGAATTATGCAGTGAAATGCTATGAGAGCTGGGTTGACAGCAGCTAGTCTGCTAATCAAACCTCTGTGATGTCCAACCATTTACGGAGCCCCATCAGTGACAACTGACATAACTTTGTTAAATCCAATCCATTAATTTTAAAGAACTGCATCAGTTTGTTAAAAATGATTTCTCCGGTTGCGTGCCCCTGTATTGACAGCAAACAAAGCAGCTCTTCGCGGAAAATGTCCCCAGCAAAAAATCTGACGAATACTGACAGCTATTCAACGTCAGTTCGGTCGCAAGAGGAGTCTATTGCAGGTGACATGACTTCTGCTTTCTTTATGTCAGATAAAAGATTGAACAGACAATTACTCGCCAATGTCTCTACTTTTCTTGTTGCCGTGGAGTCGGATAATGGCACCTTCTGTAATAGCTCCACAACCATTTTCTTAGTTTTGTCATCGAGATATAAAACTTCCTTCACCATGTCAATTGCACAGTTTTTACACGAGCGCCAGTAGGCTTTTGCATTGAGAGCGTTTGGAAGCTGTGACATTACCTTAAGGAAAAAACCATCATCCAAAACAAACCATGGCTTACAGTCAGATTCAGTCGTTTATTTATGATCCAGAATCAGATCCCGAGGCTGAAACTGAACGAGAGCAGCAGCAGCAACGACTCGCTCCGAGCGGGGCTCGAACCCGGGTCTCTGGCATGGGAGGGGACGCACTAACAAGGAGGCAGAGATATTTTAAGTTCCAACACACGATCGTGACCCTTTTTCGTTGGGATTGCATCATCCTTAAGAAATAAACAATATGCAAATCCGTCGTCAAACTGGGCCTTGTTTGTAAAACAAGCATCTTCGAAATGCAGGGAAAAAAAAAAAAACACTTGCACAACTCCGTTGATGCTCTGTAAAAATAAACTCCATCCACTGGTCCCTTAATGCTGTTTTTTTTTTTTTTTGGTAATCTGTGCAGGGTTGTCTTGCCCTGGCAACCAAAAACACACTTCTTTTGAGACTTTTCGCGACGCTCTCGCTCTGATCAGTGAAATGTCTGTGCTCAGCCTCGCTATATGGGAGCGCGCGCTCTTCCGGCAGAAGTGCCCTAGGACCCATATAAGGAAATTCCGCTCCATCTAACGTCACACAGAGCCATACTCGAAAAAAACTTTCCGAAACTTGTGACAAACCAGAAGGAGTATTTTGGGAACAAAAGTACTCCTTCAAACGTACTACTTAATTTTTGAAACTTTGTCCATGTTTAGCATGGGAATCCAACTCTTTAACAGTGTAAAAAAACTCAGTATGCATGAAATAGCATTTCACCTTTTTTTGGCCTTTGCCAGGTTCAAAGACACACATAAGGAAGCTGCGGATGCATTCTACTGTATGGATGTGGTTTTGTGCATAACAGCAACTGATTGCTCCTAAACTGCCACCAATTGGGTTACCTTCTGTTTGCGGCCCTCCAAATGTTCTGGATAATTGCAGTTAAAATTGCTGTGCAATGCGATGAAATGGCATTTCATGTTATCAGCCTTACAGACTGCCACAGTCTGCGTGCAAAACAAACACGTTGGCTTTGAATTGTAGTGGTCAGGCAAAAAAAAAAAAATTGTTCAGTCTATTCACATCTAAATCGCCTATTTTCCGTGTCCACTTTTCTTTTCTTCACACTCACCATGTTTTCACTGTCAGACTGAAAGCTTTAAATGAAGCTGCGTTAGATTTTTCGCGCTAATTATTTTCTTACGCTGACTTTACCCTGATGATGTTGACAACAATATTTTAAATTAGTGTGGGCCAAACATTTTTCTCTCAGTAGGGCTGCCTATTGAGGAACCCTGATGTATATGGACAAGAGCGATTTGCAACTGTGAATGAGTATGTAAAAGGGGTAGCTGAAAGTCTTGCAATGGTAAAGGGTAGCTGAAAGTCTTGCAATGGTAAAAGGGGTAGCTGAAAGTCTTGCAATAGTAGTTGGGGCAGTGAAAAATCATCAGGCTAGAGTTTCAGAACATCAAAAGAGGTATTTTGGCTTTAAAGCCAAGTTTCAGTATTATTCAGTGGGTGAGTTGGTGAGTTAGTATGGTTAAAGAATAAAGCTAGGAAGAAAGGGGTAAGTCCAAAACTGCAGAAATGGTTTAAGGGCCCATATAGAGTTTTGAAAATGGTATCTGAAGTGTTGTATCGGATACAGCCAGAGGCTTGTGGTATAGATCATATGGTGCATTTTAATCAACTGAAACTTTATGTCCAATCTATGGTTGCAGACTCTACAGATGGCTATACAACAGACAAAGCCGACCATAAGACTACATCTGCCCCAATTAGGGGGAAGAAAGAAAGGGGTCCAGGCTTTGGGTCTAGCTGGGTGTTTGATGATTACGGCCACCTGATTTTCCTGTTGCTGGTGGGATTGTCCATTCATCGGCTTCTACCAGTGTCACTGAGGGGTTTCAGTCGGTTAGGTCACCTGCTGCTGCTGGAATACCTGTTTCACCTGGGCTGTCGGCTGCTATCAGTGACTCAAACATCTCAGCTTTCTATTGAGGCTGAGGTGTCTTCAGATTCTGGGGAAGTTCCAGTTGTGGACAGTTGTTGCCCCCCGGTGTCTCCAGTCTACTGTTGCTGAGGGGGCTGGCAGGAGCGATTTGTCTGTGGCTGGGGGCAAATTGCCTATGCCCGCTATATCTGCTACAGAGTGGGGCCGTTTTTTTCATGAGGAGAAGTAGTGTAATGATTATGATTCTACTGATGGTGTATGATGTCACTACTACGAACAAACACTGAAGGAATGATGTCTTCGAGCACACCTGTGGACAAGGAACAATTTTGGGATGCTTTTAAATGCGGGTGAGGGGAAAGGTGAGGACACTCTGTTGCCTGATAAATAACTGTGAAAGAGACTGAGACGCTGTATTTGTTAAAGGGTGGGTGAAATGCTCGTTTTCACTCAATATCCTGTTAATCTTGAGTACCTATAGAGTAGTACTGCATCCTTCATAACTCCAAAAAGTCTTTAGTTTTATTATATTCATAAGAGAAAGATAGTCTGTACCGATTTTTCCTGGAAAAACACGACCGACTGGAGGCGTGACGTGTGGGCGGAGCTAAAAAATCACGAGGGCCAGTAGGCTTTTGCGTTGAGAGCGTTTGGAAGCTGTGACCTTACCTTGAGGAAAAAAACATAATCCAAAAACAAACCATGTCTAACAGTCAGATTCAGCCATTTATTTATGATCCAGAATCAGATCCAGAGGCTGAAACTGAAGGAGAGCAGCAGCAACGACTCACTCCGAGCGGGGCTCGAACACGGGTCTCCGGCATGGGAGGGGACGCACTAACAAGGAGGCAGAGATATTTTAAACAGTTTTACTCACCGCCTGCGGTTCCAACACACGATCGTGACCCTTTTTTGTTGGGATTGCATCATCCTTAAGAAATAAACAATACGCAAATCCGTTGTCAAATTGGGCCTTGTTTGTAAAACAAGCATCTTCGAAATGCAGGGAACAAACACTTGCACAACTCCGTTGATGCTCTGTAAAAATAAACTCCATCCACTGGTCCCTTAATGCTGTTTTTTTTTGGTAATCTGTGCAGGGTTGTCTTGCCCTGGCAACCAAAAACACACTCCTTTTTGTGACATTTCGCGACGCTCTCGCTCTGATCAGTGTACGTCTGTTGTGCTCTCAGTCAGTGCTCTGCTATACGGGAGCGCGCGCTTTTCCCGGGACACGTGCCGTAGGACCCATAAAAGGAAATTCCGCTCCATCTAACGTCACACAGAGCCATACTCGAAAAAAACTTTCCGAAACTTGTGGCAAGGTATTTGAAGGAGTATTTTTGGAACAGAAATACTCCTTCAAACATACAACTTAATTTTTGAAACTTTGTCCATGTTTAGCATGGGAATCCAACTGTTTAACAGTGTAAAAAACTCAGTATGCATGAAATAGCATTTCAACCGCCCCCCTCACAGTGACGGCAGGGTGTCGTCGGACGTGGAAGGGGAAGTCTGAAATTATTTTATTATTAACGAGTTGTGTGTTGTTGTGTTGTTGTGTTCAGCCATTTGTGATTACTGTCCTCCCGAATTATGTTGATTGCCTGTGCTGGTTATTACACATAGGGCATGTGATCTAGGATTGGAGTTTCTAATTGTGTGTTTTGCATGAGATTTTACACTATTTATTGTTTGCTGTGAATTTGGAATGAGTTCTTGGGTTCTCTTTTAAATGTGTGTCACGGTTTAATGAAATATGACCAGTGTATGTAATCAGGATATTTAAGTGAGACAATGCCAAATGGCTGCTATTGTTGTTAATAAAAAGTGTATTCTTTGGTAATTCTTACTCTTGAGTGTGTTTTCAGTGCTCCTACTGGACCAGACCGGGTTAAAATCAAAGGTGGTGGCAGAATAGTTGTTAATCCGCAATAAGAAAGCTTACCTGTGGCTCCTAGTGGTGGCTAAATTCATTACAGTATGTTTATTATGTTAATGCCAGATAATGTCTCTAAATTAGTGTTAGTGTTATTTATACTGTAGCCTACTGCTCAAAATATTGGAATCAGTCCGGTTAAAAAAAATAAAAAAATAAATTACAGCAAGGACTAATCAAAAGTGGTGAAAATATATACATTTTAAATAAACTTTGCTTTTTAACTTTTATCAAAGAATCCTGAAAAAATATATCAGAGAAGAAAGAACGAAGAACATTAGCACAGATACAAAATAATTTCTGAAGTATCATGTGGCTGAAGACTGGAGTAATGGCTGCTAAAAATTCAGCTTTGTCGTCCCTGAAATAAATAACATTTTAAAATATACAAAGATTATAATGCTCCAAAACACATTTTTTGTCTTTCTCACTCAAACACAGGTTGACATGCAGTTTATCATTATGACATTCCTGTCTCCACAAGACCTCTGCAGACTGGGAGGCACCAGTACATACTGGCGGTCAATGGTTCGAGACCCTGTCCTGTGGAAGTACTTCCTGTTGCGTGATATGCCGCTCTGGCAGTCAGTTGACCATTTATCAGTGCCTCAGGTCAAGCTCACTGGCTCAGCTGTGCTGGATGACTCTGAGATGCAGCTTGATTATATGGCCGAGTAAGTGTGTAATGCTATGCCACTTCAGTATCAGAAATAATTGGCTTTAGGTGCACCCTGTTTACGTTGCACTGGTAGATTTATAATATTTAAAAAAAAAAAAATTTTACATTATACTTTATTTAATGAAAATTATTGAAAGTGCTTTATAACTTATATCTATGAAAGTTGTTGCCTGTATTTAAAAACCCTTAATATTTACTGGAATATTCTCTTTAACGTGGCACCCACAGGTATCTTCGTGTTTGTCCGGCCTGTCGAAACCAATGGAGACACCAACCCAGAGTGTTTGAATCCGTGACGTCCTTCTTCCAGTCCCTTGTACCGGTTTCAGAGCTGCAGTTTGCCATGTTGGGCCCGGGGCTCGATCAGTTAGAGATTTCCCTCATGGATACGATCATGTGTTCCCCTCATGTGCTGCCTGTAGCAGGACTACCTCAGCGTCAGATTGATGGTGCTGTCCCATTACTTATAGTTTATTCTAGTCAGTTATCAAACTGAATATAGATATTGTGTTCTGTGGTTGCATTTTCTAAACTTGACCTTGATGAGATTTTTCTTTATTTTTACTTTTTCAGGCATTGGATCTGGAATCAGTTTTAAGTACAAAGATCAGCACAGATTCAATATTGCAACTTTATATTCGACAAACAGGTGAGGGAGAAGATTTTATATTGTCATTTAGAAGTGTTAGACTTTGAATTTTTCATTTAAAAAAATAAAAAGTTAATTGAAACTTTTAAATCTCCCAATTATGACTTTTTTTAATTTTATCATGCAATTATGAATTTATATCTCAGATATACATTTTTATATCTTTTTATAAATGTTTATACAGACTTGCTTTATACAGCATTTAGGGAGATCAGGCCTCTTTGTTTCTGAACAAACTTCACAACCCCTTGTTCAAGCTCTTGTTCTGTCCAGGCTGGAGCACCTCAGTCTGCGCAGTAAACTCTTTGTCTATGAGGAGGATAGTGAGTCCAACATACCATTAAGCATCAACCCCATGTTTAATCCAGTTTGTCAAGCTGTGAATGGATTTATCTTTGTGGTCAATGCTGAGAAAGAAAGAGGTATGATTGTCCTGAGCACACTTTGGATTTAAAGGCTTAAGCCTCTATGCTTGAAATTAGTTTCGTACACAAATATAAATTGTGCTCAAGTATGAATTTCTTTAGTTTGCTGAAACATTGTAAGCAGATTCCCAAAGTTATTTTGCAGTTTATACTCTACAGTATATCTCTCTTTCTATATTGGAGGTACGGACCAAGGGTGGGAGGAGGAAAGTGCCCAGATCCGGGTTATTTTAGACCCTGCGGTGGGTGCTGTGTCTCGCCCTATCCTGGTGCTCTCCTGTGTGTCTAGAGAGACAGCAGACGGATGCAGAATACCTTGTGTGACCGTTGCCCATCAGCTACAGCTCAGCACACTGACCAACCCTTGGATAGTAAGACATCTGGAAACATAACCAAAGAATTTCTGTATAGAATAAATGAATATTGTATATGCAATAATATGTTTTGTCATGCTTTAGGTTCAGGACACAGCTGCAGAAACACTGTCAGGACTGCTGGATGGTATTGATTGGCTGCTGAGGCACTCTGGAGTCAAGCTTTAACCAATAGAAAATCTGAAAGCTGCTGGATGCGTTATAAAAGAGGCCTTTTAATCATCTTACTACAAGTACATAAAAGTCACACCATTGTAACAGTTGTGCTTTTGGAGGTGACCACAGTCATAACATGAAATTAGTTTACATAATTCAGTGAACTGTTTTAACACTGCACTCTTTTGCACTAATTATTTTCCTTTAAATTACTTTTTTTTTTAAAGGGAAATTATAGCTTTGAAGGTAATATTACAGAATGTGATACAATGCAGTTCAATAAAGAAGTTAATATTAATCAACTTACACTTTAGACACAATTTTGCCTGTTACTTCTCTCTTCTTTTCAAACATCAATTACAAAGCAGACCCAACCATCTCCAAACAACTATAAGCACATCAGTGTTTTTAAGTGAACTGGTTGCATTAATGATTCATTGAGTCACTCTCATAGTCCATGTGCTGCTGGACTAAATATGTAAATATTTACACTTAATGTCACTCAGCCAGCTAAATTCAATTATTTTATTGCAAAGCATAACAGTTTCCTTTCTTTATGAAACTATCTTAGGTGAGTAATGCATGTAAAATATATATCCGTGAAATAATGATAGTTCAATTTTATAAACCCTGTGTTGTGCTGAAAATCCTTTACCTAATTTAGTGTTCCCATTTTTGGGGAAAGAAAATCATTATTATTTATAATTTATTATTCAGTGTGAATCATTCTTCCAGCACGTCTTACTCCAGAAGGGTGTTTTTCCTCTTTTGTCCACAAAGAGGCAGCATCCTCAGCTTTATTAAGATGATTTGTTGACAACAATATGAACATCGACCTTGTATAACCTGCTGCCTTGTTTTATTCAGGGTGGAGGTCATCCAGTGGCCAGTGTTCCAGAAATATTTAGGTATTGCTTTGTCTCTGTCTACTCTTTGTCGGTGACTCCCTGCGGCCCTGTTCTCTTCCTGTTTAATTAAAGTGAAAACCAGCCTATGTTTTCTGCATTTTACAGAGGTAATGTGCTAAACTGAGTAATTAAGACTAATCCTAAAGTTCAGCCTTACTAAAGGCCACACTGCCACAGAGCATGCTTAAACTGTCAACCCAAGTCACTTGAAATAGTGAAAAATGGGACTCAATAGGAGGATAAAGGTTGCCTTGAAGTGCCTTAAAGAAATGAGACAGGAGTCATTGTATTTTTTATTTTTTTTTTGTCTTTCCAACATATTTTAAAGGTTGAGCACTTGATAGTTTAGACAGATGGGTTTTTATGACATGTGACTCATTTTTTTAGCATTAAGTGCATGTACTATTATTTTTTTATTATTATTTTTTGGTCTAAAATCCATTCCGGGTGGAAGAAGATGTATTGAATTATGTTTAGTCCTTTTGTATTTGCCTAAAGTAAGAACAGAATTGTTTCTCTTGCAATCTATTTTCTTACTCCTAAAATGATTATGTATAGCAATAATCATTGTCTTGAAAAAAAAAGAAAGAAAAAAAGGATGTTTTAAAATGAAATCGTAATTGCTGCAATTTGGATGCATTAAGTCTAACCTGAATGGAAGAGATGGCTGCCTGCTCTGTAATGAAATTTGACATAATGGAGAAAGTGTTGACCTTTCCGTATTAAAATCTTCTCTTTCATCTCCCCAGAAGCTCTTGCAAACAGTTTTCCTTCACGGGTCCCTCTCTAACTCACTCATGCCATGATTTCATGTAGTGAGACAGACTGTGCATTGTCTGCACCCATAAAAATAACAGGCCTGAAATCCTTTTAGAATAAATTGCCTGCTGAATTCCATGGATTATTTTAAGATTACATGCATCATTATTGCGGCTTAGTTTAATTGTTAGCAAATTAATGTAGATAGATAGATAGATAGACAGACAGACAGACAGACAGACAGACAGACAGACAGACAGATAGATAGATAGATAGATAGATAGATAGATAGATAGATAGACAATTTTGTGAGTAGTGTATATCGATAGATGCCCAGTTTTGTATTTCATTTCCTACATATTTCAGATAAATATGTAGGAATATCTTTAATATGATTCAGCTCTGCCAAACACTTCAGCTGTAAGAATACCTGTGGCATAGACCCGGCTCGTCTCAGAAACAGAGCTACAAGGATAAAGAGGTGGGTCATGAACAACGTGACTAACATATCAGTTCTTATGTTAAGATGTGAGTTGTTTACTCAGATTTTTCCATCATGACACAGTGGGTCAGAGTCTACAGAGTAGCATCTCTTTTCTGATAATGTATCATGGTTTTCCCTCTCCAAATGGCTATTTTTTTGTGTAAAAGCTTATAATGTTGTTGTTTTCTATCAGCGAAAATAATTAATCCTATTTTCTCTTCAGATAATACCTGTGATTTCCACTAGTGTTATTACGGTTACCATTCCTCCTCAAACAGGATAACAGAATTAAACAACAGGCCTGCAGTTCTGGTCCCAGCAGAGTATTTTTGTCAGAACTTTTCCTCCTTTTTACATTTTTATTCATGTTTTACTGACACATTGTAGTTTCTTTTTGTTGGATTAATAACAATATTTCACACGTGGCTCCATGTTCCCTCCCTTCCCCTCATACGCACCCATTTTTCACTGCCAATTAGAATTAAATGTCTTATTTGTATTCTTGTATGTTAACCTCCATTAGGATCATCCATGCGCAAGAAATTATGAGGAAAACATTTAATTTGCATACTACATTAAAACAAGGACTGGGATGCTAATTGTTTTGTTTTTTCCTCACCCACTGAGACTGTCAGCAGGTGGGTAAAAACATCTCTTTTGAGTTCTACAGCCTGATAAACATTTTCACTAGTGTTCATCAAATCATCCCGATTCAGTGTCCAAATCTGATGTTAGTAAGTTATTAAGATGTTATCTCCAAACAAAACCATGGCTGCATCTGAAACCACATACTTCCCTTGGGCCAAAAACAGAAAGTGAGAAGAGTAGTATGACTGAATTTATAGTGTTCATAAAACTCTGCTGGTGAGATTCTGATGTGCACATGACTTTACTATCCCATGAGGCCACAGGAGAGGATTTGTGAATGGCAGCGAGGCTATTAACTCTGGTAGGTCACATGATAATAACAACATGATGAATTTAGTACTTCTGGATATCATTCATAATACACACATTCATACTACAGTGTAGTCGGAACATATTTTTTTAAAACTGTTGCAGAAATTACTTATCCAAAAGAAGTACCTACTCAGATTTTATGCGATTTCAGACACACTGTTTCATTCAAGAATGAATCAGTGTTTTTGAACAAATAGGTTGAGTGAATAATTCAAATGACTTGATTTGAGAATGACGAACTGGTTAAATGAATTGGGTGTAACTATATCATGTGGAAAGATTTACATAAAAATCAGTCTTCAAACGCCACTTCAAGAATCTGATTTCAGTTCTGTTTTAACAGTTGATTGGCCAATCAAGTTTACATCCAGCCTTAAATTTCTTAGAACAACTTTAACTACAAAAAAAGAGCATTTGAGGAATTTTTCCGACAACTTATAAAAAATATAACCGCTGATCTTCTAGATGTGGATGGAGATTGCATTCTGTCTCTATTCCTGTCTAATAATCTGATGTTTCCCTTTTCCCTTGTACACCTCACTGTCATTTCAATTCCGCAACAACTTATACAACTGAAGTTAAATTAACGCCTCAGGGAACTTAAATCCAATGCTGTGTCCAACTACAACAGCCATTCTAATCCAATTGAAGCTTAGCTATACTGACACTGAGGTAAATACACATTAGCTTGGTGTGAGACCAGCTAAGTGAATTACGCTTCATTTGGAGCCAGAAAAGGCCATGTTTCGAGTGAAAAAGAACGATTTTACAAGTATTTCTGTTTTATACCACTTTTCAAGGTCCATCCGAAGGCTATTTTCCACCCAGCTGTTCATTTTCCAACCTTTATACTTTTTATAACTACATGCATCTAGCTAAACATTCTTCAAATCAGTAAGAAAAATCAGTTCCAAAACATTATTACTGGCAGAGTTGCAGTGTGTATGCAAAATGTGTACATATTGTATTCAGAAGTTCAAGAATGTGGGCTTGACCCTGAACCAAAATCGATTAACAGCAACAAAGTTGTTGGCCAAGCATGTGATGAACATTATTGAGATGAAATATAAGGGCAAGTTGCAGCGCTTGAAGTTCGGTGAAAGAGAAGTTGGACACTCAACATCTCGTCCAAGAGCTTTGTTCACATGCCACATTCGTTTAATGTGAAGTTGCTGTTTTTTCCACTCTCATTCACTGAGGCACTATAGTGAGCGAAGAATGGGCCCCTTTCAATGGACTACCCTTCTAAAATCTGATCAAAATTCACTACATGACTATCACACCTCAACATGTTATGGTTTCTTAGAAAGATTGTAATATTTAAAAAAAAAACTTGAATTTCTTATATATTTTTAAGACAGCTGTGGGTATGAGAACTAATAGCCTCTCATGTATTAAAAGCACAGCTCTTGCATTGATTCAATTCATAGTAAGCAGACAGGCAAGCTTCAGTAAAAACATGCAGACCTTGAGTTAGATTGTACCCTTTCACATCTGAGATCATGAATGATGAAGCAAAATGAATGTCTGTGATTAGAGGATGTAAGGTTTCTCAAGGCCTAATAAAACCAATATCAAACAACTCCATTAGAGCCAAATCCAGTAAATAATTATAAGGCAGGTCACATGTTAAAAGACACACGATGAACTCTGACCTAAAGTAAAGATGAGGTCATTTTAGCTGTACAGAGTACAGACAAACATTTACAGTGATTTGGATTCTATTCTTTCACTGCAAGTTAGAGACGACGAAAATAAAATATTCTCTGCCCTACACAAATATTATTGTCCTACAATTACTGTCATTACTCTCTTGCTGGCAGTTGTGTTGTCCTTATAATCTAGACAAAGAAATTCTTCCATACCAGCTCCATTGATCTGCAGTTCATTAACACAGAGATAACCTACAAAACCTAAGATTTATGTCATAGTAGTAAAGCAATTGAAATTTAAATGTCTAAAGACTACATGTCCAATGGACTTTCTTCAGTACCGTATATGTGACCCTGGGCTACAAATAAGGGTCCATTTTAAAAAAACTGAGGTTTATACATCATCTGAAAGCTGAATAAATAGATTACCATTGATGTATGGTTTGTTAGGATAGGACAATATATGGACTATTTGAAAATTTTGAATATGAGGGTGCAACATTTTTTTTTAATGAGAAAATCACCTTTAAAGTTGTCCAAATAAAGTCCTTAGCAATGCATATTAAAAATAAAAAATTAAGATTTGATATTTACGATAGATAACTTCCAAAATATCTTCATGAAACATATGATTTATATATATATATATATATATATATATATATATATATATATATATATATATATATATATATATATATCATGATTTTATTACATATAATGATTTTTGACAAAAATAAAAATCTATCATTTAATATATTGTTTTTGGGCAAGATTCGAAAAAGTTCAAAAGAGCATATTATTTGTCTTCATAGTTTGCAGTGATTTTTTTTTGTTTGTTTGTTTGTTTACAAAGAGGTAAACAAATGTGGGTAAGTTTGCCTCTTTTTTCCAAACTTTACACACAAATCCAAGGACTTTTTGCACACACAAAATGCAAAAATGCCTCACATCTCTTGCTAAATGAATCATTGCAGTCAAAACATCACAAACACACCTCAAAGCAAACATTTGCAATACCAGATTTTCGTGTTACATAGAGAGTTGTGTGTTGTGTTTTGCAAAAAGTGTCCTAAAAATTCAAAACTTATTCAAAGGCCGAGAATTAGAGTATGGTTTTGCAGATTTGTGTTGTTTTGGTGTTTGAGTGTCAGGTTTAAGAAATTATGCGACAAATAAAGATTTTGTGTGTAAGCAGCTGGAAAAACTGTAAATAACCAGAAAGGCTCTCTCCCTAACCAAAAGGAGTGCCCTGAGCTGGGTTTCTTTTAAAAACTGGTTGAAAAGAATAAGCAGTCTGCTCTCTCCCAAGTAAGCAACCAAAATAGTCTCCCTCAAAAACGCTGGCTCTCTAAAGTGGCCAAATACGATAAAAAGTGACCAGTGCTCACTTTTAAAAACAACAAAAGCCAACTCTCCGCGAGTGATCTATTCTCATTAAACTCACTCGAGTCTATGCGACATGAGTGTTGTGGATTTTGCGCGCGCTCAGCGCGTGGGAGAGCGCTGTATTTCGCAGCACGCGCAAGGACTGGAATATCTGTCGACAGGGGGCGCGAGCCAGTGACACTGCGATAGACCAGTAAATATGTGAATCTGAAGACTTGAAGTGCTACGCAGTCAACGTGAGACCCTTCAGGATCCGCGCTGTGCCCCCCACTCCCTCTGAACAAATCCCTGTCAACGTTTTTCAGCGCGTTATACCTAAAAACCCTGCAACGCGTTCAGCTGTTTTCCCGAAACGATGTTCGGGTGATTTTTGAGTTTGATCTGACCACGTTTTTACATCGTTTAAAAGGGGAGAACACCGAGAGACCCACAACACGCAAGTCTGTTGATCCGGATGAACGAACTGTTGAGAAAGTAAAAACTTGCAACAGAGTTCTCTCGCGGACAACTTCTCTGGAGCTGAGTGAGTCTTCTTATCAAGTATTCTTTGCATGGTATACATTTAAACATCTGTATTTTAAGTGGTTTACTGTAATACGTTGGCTTAAAGGGGTGTGCAAAGCTCGTGGAGCACAGGGCAGTAAACAATTTGCGAAATCGAGCACTTTTGCGCGCTGCGTGTGCAGTTTGGAAGTATTTTGATTGTAAGTAATGTTTTTCTTTTTCATTTGATGTTGTTCTGTCGTATAAGCTTTGTTCTGCACAGTGGGAATAAGGCAGAAATGTAGTTTACGCACTTCTCAGTGTTTATAAGGGGCCTCAGGTGGCTTATCTGCTGCGAAAAGTGTTTGAAAAATATTTATTGCTCTCGTTCAATCAAGGCCAGACTAACAAGTTAAACAGAGCGGGAATTCATGGACACATTTGCTGTTTATGCCTGTTATGAATTTGCATGACAGCTGGATTTGTGCACATGACATCTGTCATTCAGGTGTTTTCCGCATGTTTGACACACTTCGGGTCATAAATTGAAATTTATATATTATCTGAAAGCTGAATAAATAAGCTTTCTGCAATTATTTGAAAATCTGGAATCTGAGGGTGAAAAAAATCAAAATATTGAGAAAATCGTTCTTAGAATTGCATATTACTAATCAAAAAGTAAGTTTTTATATTACAGTAGGAAATGTACATAATATCTACATGGAATATGATCTTTACTTAATATCCTTAACTATTTTTTGACATTAACAATGTATTTTTGGCTATTGCTACAAATTTAGCCTACCCGTCCTACTTATGACAAATACGTCTCCTACTTTTGTCAAATTATTATAATTTCTGTGCTAATGTAAAATGAGATTTTATAAAATGAAGCACTCGATAACACGGAATATTTTAAAATAAATAACTTTAGAAAATTCTAAACTATTAGAATTTAATGTAACTAATTAGCTAGATTTACTTTAGCAGTATTAATAATATATTCATGCTTATATTTAAATGTGTTCCTAAAAAAAAATCAACCTACTAAAATTGAAAACATAATTTAAAATGTTGCCATAATCAATGATTCCCAAATAAAATGCTGCAGTGAATTTTTAATCACTTTGCATTTTAATATTGATGAAGAAAACAAAGCTTAAAAGTCTAAAAACTTAAAAAAAAAAAAATGTGTGGAGTAATAATAAAAAGGATTCTGACCACCTCTCAGACCGGAATGGCATTGAAATGAGACTGCAAATCTCAGACTCCCTGCATTTTATATTTCCAAGCAGCCATGGTGACATTACCTGTGCAATTCTTCAAAATCCTGAACAAAGAGATGTAAAGAGCACTGCAATCAAATTTCCCATGTTACAGATGCTTAAACAGAAGGTTATGAGTTCCCGATTGCAATAGGTCTGTGAATGAAGCACATGAACTTGTTTTAGATTGGCATATTCCTAAAACACTGCCTGAATTGAAATGTATGACATTTTTTTTTAAGTTAATCTACTGCTTTATAATTATTTATTTTTTGTAACTTTTTGCCAATATGAGAAGACCCCAGTTTACTTAGATTTTTTCCGACGTTTCTTTGTTGTGGAAAAGGTTACAGGTTGTACAGGTTTCATTTTTTAAGGCATAATATGCACAGAGCAGCTTATGTTATGTTTGATTGGCTGGTTTACACTCACAAAATGCTTCCCTAATGCTGTTTAGCTGCTGTTTAGAAGAGAAATGCTTCCTCTATGGGTTTAGTAAATTTTCACATGCTTATTGCAAAATGCCTTCTGCAGTTATTGAACCTGAAATTCATTATTCGTTTAAACTAATTCATTATAAAATTGTTGCCATCCCTCAGTAAACTGAATTACTTGTTTCAGCCTAATGTTTGTCTGCAATTAAATGTTTTCCGGCTGATAGTAATTGCTTTTTGTGTACCAGGCTTTGCAGGAACATTTTGTGTTGACTGAAATCACAGTTTACACATGCAGAGAGGAGATCAAGGTGCTGGTAATGGTAGAAGAGTTAAAGTTTAGCTTAGATATTGTATAAGTATTTGCACACGTTTAGGACACACTTATAATGTCCGCATATCAGGATGTAAAATATCAAACCAAGTGGCATCTGTAAACAGTTTTCTCAGAAATATTTTTTTTTTTTGAGCCAATCTTCCAAAAGTCTTATTTAGTGGAAGTCTGTTTTCCTCAAGTTAACACAGGTGTTCTAACAGAATAACCACAGCTGTACTTCATCACATTACCAAAAAACATAATGACATTCGAACAGCCACATGTAGGCGTATTGTTTTATTAATTAAAGGTGCTGTAGGGAACTTTTGCAAAAAAATATTTTTTACATATTTATTAAACCTGTCATTATGTCCTGACAGTAGAATATGAGACAGATAATCTGTGAAAAAAAGCCAGCTACTCTGGCTCCTCCCAGTGGTCCTATTGCCATTTGCAGAAAGTCATGCGCTCCCGGTAAAAAATAACCAATCAGAGCTGCGGTCCGTAACTTTGTTTGTGTTCAAATTGTAGAAATATGTTTATAATAAGCGAGTACACCATGAATCCATTTTCCAAACCATGTTCTTGGCTTGTCCTGAATCACTAGGGTGCACCTATAATAAGTGTTTATATTCGGAGTATTTTAGATTGCTTCGGGGGTACCGCGGCGGAGTAACCCAGTACCTTTGTGATTCTTCATAGAAATAAACAGAGAGAAGTAGTTCCGGCTACGATGTTCTTTCGCAAGACGAAAGCAGTTCTGTTTATTAACCGCTAGAGCGTCAAAAGTTACCTACAGCAGCTTTAACAAACCTAATAAAGTAACGAACGAATCATTCTAATATACTGATTTGGTGTTTGGGAAACATCTCTTATTATTATCAATGTTGAAAACAGAGGTGGTGCTTAATATTTTTATGGATAGATGAATAGATAGTTAAAATCATTTATTTGAATTCATTCATTCTTTTGTAATTTCTTTCTGCCTTTTTTTAGTGTAATGCATCTTTGATGAACAGAAGATATACATTTCTTTAAAAAAAAAAATGTAAACAAATCTTGCTCACCCCCAAACCTTTAACAGCAGTGTATAATGCAAAGACATGCATACGTATTTAGATGTGGCTTGAGTGTCAAACTCTGTATTAGAACAGAGTATGAAGGTTTAATGTGACAGTGCACCAGCTTTTGACTCTCTATGAAAAATGTCTAGACGTTCGAAGACCTTTGCAGCACAAACAGGTTTGCAAGCGCTCTCTGCACAAACATGATTGACCTCAGTTTACCAGAGGTGTTTGAAGCATGATATCTCTCTTTCTTTCTTGTTTAGAGTCAGTTTAGAGTTCTCCCCCTCACACACACACACACACACACATGGTTTGGCAGAATGTAGCTCCGTCCCCCTCCAGCAGCCTGCTCTGCTGACCCAGACTTTTCCACTGCCCTTGTGAAATAGGAGCGGCAGAGACGATCGGGTCTCACCAGTCAGAACTAAATGCCATCACAAAGCGAAAAGACTCTCATAAACTGCTGCTGGCAGAAGCCCACTTTAATCTCTATTTGAACAGTCCAGTGAAGTGTTAAACCCCTGTCTAACCAAGTTAAACCCCCTTTCCACCAGCAAAACTGCAGCACATGCAGTTTTTTTTTTCTGTGCACATGCATATACATGTATAATGGTTTACACAAGGTTTTGTGCTTGTTTCACCACACTGTTTGCTTGCTTGTGCAACTGGGGTGACTGAATGTGACCTTTGAACTGTGCATATCGTCTCCTGACTAAATCAATCAGAATAGGAAAGGTTGAATCCTGTCTGATATCCTCTTTTCTGCAGTACTCGAATGCTGTGAGACCTACAGCAATGTAACAATGAAGATTAAGCAAGAATTAGATTGCAACAGTACATTCAAAAATGTTTGCACTGCTGCAAGAATTCTTAATCAACATTTTCACCATAATTAGGAAAAAAAAAATTCTGTCATCATTTATTTACCCTCAAGTTGTTCCAAACCTGTATGAATGTTATTTCTTCAGCTAGATAATAAAAGTAGATATTTTGAAAATTGTAACCAGTTACTGGACCCTATTGACTTCTAAAATTTTTGTCCATACTATGGAAGTCAATGGGTACCAACACGTTACATTCTTCAAAATATCTTCTTTTATGTTCAACAGACGAAAGAAACTGAAACAGGTCTGGAACAAATTGAGTAAATGATGACAGAATTTTAATTTTTGTCTCTTTAAAGACCAACCAAAGCACATTGACAAAGTTGATTAAAAAAGCGGTAGAACCAAATGTGTATGATTTAGTGTAATTTATTGGACTTAAATAGGAGATACAGTGTTACTTTTTAAAAAAATGCATTGCGGGATTTCTTTACCCATAAAAAGTAATTCATATTGTTACACTATCTGCTGACTAAGACTCTCTTCTACAATAAAAGGGTTCTTCCGGCATTTTTATTTTACAACAGAAGTGTTATTTTTCTTTTATGAAAAGGTTTTATTCTTTAAAAACATTTTGCATGCAGAAACTGGGTTAACCACAGTATTGTATGTGTCATACTGCAAGTAGGGGTTTGCCGATGCTGATGTCTTTTGCACATAAATGTAAAAAAAACGTACTGTATTAAACACAAAATTTTGATGCAGAAAGACTGAAATAGTGTTGTCTTGTAAAATATACTCCAATAATCTTTGTTTTAATGTACTTTTATAGAAAGGGAGTGTTTTTCTATTTATATTTGCCACTAAATAAAATAAATGCACATGGAATGTGTGTAACTTTTGTACTTTTGAAGTGACTTGAATAGTATGGTGTAAATTTGATAAGTAACTTGGTATGTCACTTACATTTAATACAAATACATTTAATTGTGTAACATGTTACCCCAACATTCATGGTAATGGACTGATATCATCTGTAGTTTCAGCACAGTTTGCTAAAGGTGATGTCCACATGTTTGTTTTACATCAGAGATGTGCTGACAGCAGGATTGTGCTCAGAAGAACTGGAAAAAGGCACAGTGGTTTTAGTCTTAATGCACATAGATTCAGTCATTCAGATTAAACCTCTGCTTGATTGTCTGAGTGCTGATATAAAGTTGCTAAATAGGTGCCATTAAGAACAGTTTATGACCGAGCACATCACCGCACACAGATTTAGTATTACTTCCTGTTTGGAATACACCATCATAACAGAGTATGACTCAGGGACTCCAGACGTTTTATTATATAGCAGAGATCAACAGGTTTCAAATGGTGAACTCTGCATGTATTACTCACTCACTGCTAATTTTGGATGTTATTATTTAGTCTTGGATGCTGCCCCAATAGGAATTATACTCTCTTTCTTGTTAGCCTGAGTTCTAGACCTGATAGCTCAGTAGTTCATTTAGGGAAGCTACAACAGTTCAGAAGTTTGTGATTCTGTCCGTCCGTCCATCCATCTATCTATCTCTGTATTTGTTTGAGTTATGTGTCTGAGAGTGTTAATGGTGCATCATTTCCCTTAATTATATCATTTTAAGAGTCTTGTGGTCTGTCTGTGGAATGGTAAGGACTGGTTGAAACCCTCAGTGATGGTAATATTTTTTTTATTTATATCAAGTTTTGCTCCAAATGCTTTAAGCAACAGATAAATCTGAACAAACTGTGGGCTGTCATCCGCCCAACCACACAGTGTGACTGATGTAAAACAGACCTGTTTATTTGCACAACGCACTGTAGCCTACAACAATGCCCAGATATATATATATATATATATATATGGAAGTGTCTGCGTTACAAAAAAGTGTTTGGTTCCCCATTAAGCTCATAACTAAATACAACACTGCACATGTTTATGAGGGATTTAAAAGAGAAACATTGCAGCATAAAAAAAAAAATACTGAATAATAATAAAATAATGGTGGTTTGTTGGAAAAAATCAAATCGTACAGTTCTCCACACGCTGGGACCGCGGTTCAACTTAAATCTGACAACACATCTGTAATATAAATTTTAAAAAAAATCACTCTTGTTCAATGCAAAATCCATTTGCTGGAATATAAGCGTTTATTTCATCATCACCTGGATGTTGATAGTGCACGCACACAGGTGAGACCTGAACAACAAACGTTGATATCTGTGTATAAACTAAACTCATTTAAGCTTTGCCACTGCCAGTTGAAACATTTAATAGCCAGAGGATGCGAGCTCATGCAAACAGTGAGAACAGTGTCTCAGAACATGAGCAAATCTTAAGCTTTCTCTAAAGTATTGTGTTTAAATTGACAAATTCGCACAAAAAAATGTCAAAATCCCCAACTTGGTAAGTATCTTACAGCAGACGTACTGTATCAGTGCATTCTCTGAAAGTGACAGCACCTTCTTAATATTAATCGAACAGCAACAACAAATAAATTACTCACTGCTCTTGATTGAATAGCTTATGTAACTTTAATAAAGATTAATCTTTCATTTATACAGTCAAATATGCAATGCTGTTTTACATTTGATTATACTTTATTCAATTTCTTTAGGCTACCTAAAAACTAATGCTAGACCTACCTAAAAAAAAACCCTGAAAATCACTGTTTATTTTATTTGTATCTTTACTCTATTGTATTTATTTGTGCTATTGCTTGTAATTAGATAGAATATTCTTATTTTCTTTATTTTTATTTGAAAGTATAGTTTTTCAAAAAACATAAGACATACTGAACCATACCAAAACTGTGACTCTAAAGCCGTGATACAAACCCAACCGTGAAAAAGTTGAACCGTTCCACCCCTACAAAAAATGTAAATGTCGTCCATACTCATAGATGGGCTGTATTATCAACAGATGACACATTTTTGAGGTTAAAGGGTGAGAAGCATTGCCTAATGTGCATGCAGTGCTGAGAAATCAGTGAAGAACTCAGAAAGCGGGAAATTCTTTCCGCCAATCAGATTCAAGGGAGGTTCCTCCCCTCCTCGCTCTCATGGCTGTCTGGACAATCAGGCCCTCTGTGAAGACTGTCGTGCCCCTTTAACTCCTTCATGAGGCCGGACCCTACTGGTCCTCCCAGTATCTCCAAACATGTGACTGCAAACTCAAAAGAGGGACAATAGAGCACTTGTCTATGCCTCATAAAATTACCTGTTTAATATAATATAATATAATATAATATAATATAATATAATATAATATAATATAATATAATATAATATAATATAATATAATATGTGTTAAATTTGTGGTCAGTGCAATTTTTCTTTTATTAATTTATTTAGTTTTTAGCAAGGGCACGTTAAATTAATCAAAAATGACAGTTAAAAAATTTAATGTTAGAAACAGTTAGAAATAATAATAATTTTATTTATTTCATTATTTATTTGGAGCACCTTATCAGCATATTATATTTATTTCTGAAGGATTATGTGACACTGAAGACTAGAGTAATGACTGCTGAAAATCAGCTTTTCCATCACAGAAATAAATTACATTTTAAAATATATTGTAATACTATTTATTAATATTGCTGTGTTTTTTATCAAATAAATGTAGCATTTCAAACATTTCCAAACAGTCCTCTTCCTTCTATAGCACTGTTTTACTATTTTATCATATTAATAATAGAACTTAATTATACTTAACTAAAAGCAATACAGTCTCATAGACCTGCTAATAAGCATTGGACCTGTCAACATGGGTGTGTAATGTATTTTACACTCTCTTGCTGTATGATAGCAGCATTCCTTTGAGTATTGGGGCCTCTCGACTGCCTGACTGAGAAGAGCCATCTCCTTGAGAAGAATAGAGACGGTCAAGGCGAGTTTGAGGTGTGTTTGTTTGCTCTGTATCAGACTTAGATAGTTAATAGACCATAGTAAATCATACAGTTTTTTAGCTAGCTTTTGGGAATGTAAATACAAAATACCAAAGTATTTTACACTGTAAATTTCACAATTCAAAAAGACAGGGTTATGAAACCTGCATGTTGTTATTCTAGCATTATTAGACGTCGAGATGAGGTGAAGCTATAGGTCAGATGCAGAAAAGCTAGTTATTTGCTGACTGCGCATTTTCCCACATTTGGAAATTATAGCCTGGTGCTGCTTTCAACAATCCACTGCCAAGTGCAGAAGAAAAATAGCTTTAAAGCCAAGTTTAAGCCCAGAACTCCTCTAATCGAACCAGATTCAGAAACGCATCAGGACGAGGCCAGTCTAAACAATGTTTATTGGCTGATTGTATTTATTAATTGTCTACTTAATTTGATTTGATATCATATATTTGACGCACATTTAAACCATATCAGTAGTGTTTTTTGTTTCAGTCAGACTGTCTATATAAATCTCCAGGCTCGGTTGGACTGTTGAGATCAGACTCATCCGTACCAAAGCTTTGCCACTGACCTCTCTATGATTTGCGATGGTGACCAAACAAACATAGTGTTCTTATTTTTAGCCTAACTCTTCGGCTAGCTGGATACAGCCTGTTCAGACTACTTGCTTGTGACAGTTATTTCTCACTATGTCACAATGTCATCGCCATTTCAGACAAACCATTATCTCTTCTATTGAATATTATTGTGATAAGACCCAAAAGTGGTGAGGAAATAGAGAAGGGTCATCGACAGACTCAACCAAGCACAACGAGTAAATCACAAAGCGCCCCCACATACATAAATCACTGTATGAAAGATGGCAACTTGTCAACAGTATTTCTGTCTAACATCCACCACTAATATAGACAATACCAAGCCAGTTTAAATTCTTTATGCTTCATTCTATGTGAGATGATGTTTCACCAGGACCTTTAGCTGAGATAGCATGAACGTTTTGACATTTTGAAAGGTTTTCCGTCGGCCTAGCATAATTTTATAATGGAAGCTCCAGTTTAACACAGTAAATGCAGAGTCTTAGCTTGTGAAAACATCCTCCGCACTGTCTGCAAGCTTTAAAGACCCCTGGTCACCTACAGATAATGACAAGCCCACGTATGGCTGGAAGTGCTGAGTGTTGCAGGGCTCAGAGGCTGTGTCTGCTTGTTAATTGTCTAGTGTCCTCGAATAGGGTTTTGCACAGACCAGCTAAGAATTAATGGCGGTAACCGCCAACGCGCTTTGGCATGAAGGAGTAAGGAAATGAATTGGAGAAGCTGTGGAGATGGCAATGGCCATGGGGCTCTCAGGGGGTTTCAGCTCAGTATTTGTCAGAGGGGTGTCATCCGGGAGCACCACTGATAATGATTTTTCTTTTTTCCTCACTTAGGGAGAAAGCAGAAGCTATGGCTTACTCTCTCTTGCTCAGTCTGCTCTACCTGGGCATGCTGTGTGGAAACGGACTGGTGTCTGCAAGATCTGAGCTGTTCACTCCAGGTACTGCACTCACAACCACGTCAGAAACATTGGTCATTTTGCATTGCCGCAGCAGTCTGATTTGAAATCAGTATTGAAAAAAAAAGACTTACATATGATAATTAGATATTTTTGCATTTCTGCATTATATTTCGATATGAATGAATACAGGAATTTTCATCAGATGATTGAATAGCTGTAAATAGGAAAGATGAATCAGAAAGTTTTGGGAAAAATTTTACGGAATGGTGCGTTTTTACTAGGGTTTACTTTTTACAAGCGCCACCTCAAACCTCTTTTAAAAAAACATTTCAGTTCGTTTAAAAAAAAAAAAATCATATTCCACTTGAGCTTTCATATGCCACATTCTCACTATTGAATAATAATTGTGATGGTTTCATTGTGGTTGTAGGTTAAAATTGAGATTGTAGTTGTAGATTGTAGATTATTATTAAATGAAAATATTAAACAAAATAGTATATATATATATATATATATACTGTATATATTATATATATATATATATATATATATATATATATATATATATATATATAGTAAAATATATTGTAATAATACCGTAAAATAAAAAGTAGTAAATGAACCAAGCCATTCTCAGATACTGAACAGTGATCATTGTATCATGAGCAACACGTGTTTAATGGCATGTTGGAAAATGCATAACTTTATTTAATTAAGTCGTTGCCAGGGCCATTTGACAGTCACACAAAGCCGTATTGTGATATTGATTTTATTTCGAAATATGGTGGAGCCCTACAGTCTATCTGAGGTGGAATGAGGCAACTGTACTATAGGCAGTTTATGCATTTAGTCTGCCCTATTTGTTTAATTGTGTGCTTATGTAAATATATACATCAGCAAAAATTACAGATGGGTTAGGGGACAAGGATTGTTAATTTGCATAATTTTGGTTGTAAATTATTAATTTAATAATAAAATTAACAAATAATGAATAAATAATAAAATTTATAGTGTCATTAATCAGTTTGTTTATTTAAGAATATTAAAGAGTACATTTTTACAAATACTTGAATAAATGGACATGTATTTATTTGTTATATATTTTAAAGTAATTGTAGCAAATGTATGTGTAAGATGGTAAAAATGACAATTTGTCAAAGGGCTTTCATCAATCCCGGATTTAAACTGTAGATGTCTGTGCCAGGTCATTATTGGAAAATCATTGGGCCTGTGTCAAGATTATTCACCTTTGAGCACACAGAACATTTTACTTTGGTCTAGTCAAACAATCCTTCAATAAATAGGTTTTGTTTGAAAGTAAACACATTGACTGTGGTCATCCAAAGTCCAGGGACAGGATACAGTGGCGCTTATAGGATGATGAACTAAATGGGATGTCATCATTGCACGTAGCTTATCATTGAGATGGAGACATTGATATGTTATGGTGAATAACATTTGTGTAATAGGCTTTCACAGATGCAATGAATGACTTGGGTTAATGACCCAGTAGCTGTGCACAAGTTGGAGCCCAGACTTTAGCACTTCGATTAAAGTTCGATTTATTTTATATATATATATTTTTTTGCTTTATGTTTAAATATATACTCTTTTAATGTTTATTAAGCTATTATTTAACTGCTATGTATAAAAATATTGCCTTATTGCCTTTGGAGTGCATGTTTTTTTTAAGGGGTGATGTGGAGAACAAGTCGATGGTGTCATTTTATTTTTTATAATAATATATTAAATTAATGAAAGGGCTAGTAATTCAATGCCAAAGAGGTTCCAACAAAGATGTGCTAGAACTTATTGTGACATAAAAGGTATTTATTTATTTTTTTGCAAAAAAATATTTTTTACTTATTCCATGTTGCCTTGTAAAACATGTCCTTCCAAAGCCAACCCAGTCTCATTAGAAAATGCAATTTTAGGTTTTGGTGATTTTGTATGAATATGAAGCATGAAGGTCCACAGTGGGGGCTAAGCAGATTGTATTAAAATATATAAATTCACCACTATTAGTTACGAACTGCCCTTAGAGTGCATTGTCCAAAGCGATTAATAGAGTTTTTAAACACCATATGAGATCATAAAGTGCATGAGTTTACTAAGCAGCAGATGTTGCATGTTAAGGAAAATGCTCTAGCTATGCTTCATAAAACAGATTATTTGCCAAGGATATTTTCCACAATTGAGTGTTTGATGGGTGGTGCCTTTGTGTTTCTGGGTGTTCAAATGATGCAGCATTTAAAATATGTTTTTGCATTAAAGCAAATTCCTTGAGACAGAAATCTGGAAACCCTACTGAACGGACTGTCCGTGTGCCTTTTTATATGCTGTCTGCCCTGACTAAGGTCTCTTCAGAGGTGTTCTGAGGACAGGCTGTGCTTTGATTGAGAACAGAAGTAATCGTCTTGAGTTATGGCTTCGGACAAGGGCCATATTTCTGGACTTTTTTTTGTGAGGGGGGTCTGGCAAAAATGACTCTTCAGTTTTGGCTGGAATTTCAAAGACATGATGATGTCTTATGGAGGAGAGAATGGACTGGCAGCGCTTCAGGCCTGTGCTGTCAATGTCATGCCTGTATGCTAATGTGTCTCTAATAAATCAGATGTGCGTAGATCAACTCGCTTATTTATATTTCAACTCTCTCTGGGCCAAGCATATGGGCCTTCGTGGTAGAAGTGTAATGAGATAAGGCTGCAAATTTCAAACATTAACAACATGCAGATTTGTTGTGCTTCTAAAACAACTGATGACTGTTGATATATTTGATATCCTCAATGATTGTGTCATGTGGTTACAATATTTAGATGTTCTGCTAAATTCTTGGTTAAGAGGACCCGAGGAATCGTTGTTATTGAGTTTATTATCTTTTTATTTCTCTATTTAATTCTCATTAGATCTTGCAGAGATGAGGAATTATCAAATGCCTGATTTTTTGACAGCACTTTTCTGAGAGTTAAGTGTTTACTACATTCTCAAAAACTATTAGCATATACTTGTTCAGCACTACCCAGAACATATTTTTTATTAATAATAACATTTATTATAATGTACTCTCTCACTCTCACTCTCTCTCTCTCACTCTCTCTCTCTCTCTCTCTCTCTCTCTCTCTCTCTATATATATATATATATATATTATATATGCGATGTTATATCAATGATTTAATAATAATTAATTATTATTATCATAACTAATAATAAACATGGTTATTAATTCGTAATTTAATGATAATGTAATTAATAATATATTATTATTATATAAATTTATATATAATATTAATATAATGTTAATAAAATTAATATGTATATAACTGTTATTCATAATATTTAAATAACTTCATGAATATAAGTTAATTGGTAAAATGTAAATTACAATATAATCAAAATGAATGAATGATGATGATGATGATGATAATATAATGATTATTATTAATAGTAATTAAATAACATGTAATTATTATTATTATTATTAATGAATATGTACAAATAAGAATTATTATAATTATTATTATCATTATTATATCTCTGCATTTTGATGTAAGAATTAGATGATTAAAACAAAATGCATTATGAATACTGAAAAATTTTAAATGAAATTTTATTGTCTAACTGTAAAGTTTATGTACTTCTCATCTGAGTATGAATGTCTGTTACCCCTCTTTTTTGTAATTAATGAAAAAAAACAATTACTATTTTCTTTCCATCTGTTTGTGCTATTTATTGTTAAACCTAAAAATGAAAAACCAATGAGCCCTTCAGATTACAATAATCTCAATTGGGCTGCAGTCCCAACAAGCTTGGATCTCAACACAATCCTGATGTACTAAAATGACCAAGGCAGGTTGTTTTAAGGGGACTGCCCTCTAAATAAATAAATAAATAAGCAAACAGAAGTACGGAAGACTTCAAAGCTATCGATGTACTGAGAGGAAACAGTGGGAAGCACAAGTAAATTCTTGGAAGTTGTCTATTTTTCCTGTACTAACAATATGTTCACTGAGGAGCAAGCCACTGTAAAGCTGAAACCAAGATTTCTGCAGAGCATGCTCTTTTGTGTTTAAAAGCCTAGTGATGATGTCGGTGTGTTGATTCTTTAATTCTCTGTGTGCCGTTCTGTCTGCCATAACCCTCACACGACACAGGGGGCGCTGTGAGTGCTCCGAAACCTGAGAGTCTTCTGCTGTGACTCAGGGAGTTTCAGACGCAGGCGGAGCCCCTTTGGGCTGAAGTTTATTTACGCTAGACAGCAGGGTGAGTCAGGGAGAGAGCTGAGCCCAAAGAGAAAGTAGAACAGCAGAGAACAGCAAAGTTTGCCGTTACATAAGGCAGTGGTTGGCTCTTTTTGTTCCGAAAAACAGAGTCCAGTTGCCAAATGGAGAGCAGGATCGCAGGGCCGTTCACATGAAACTTTTTCCACAAGGAACGTATGGCCATAAAACAATCTCAAAAACACTTTTCATCTGCAGGCATGTTTAAATCTTCTGTGGTCTGCAAATTCAGCATAATGGTTGTAGAAATATGAGAGACAAATATTTTTGTGGTAATAAAAATATGTTAAACAGTATACAGTTTAAAGGGGTCATATGATGCGATTTAAATGTTTCCTTTCTCTTTGGAGTGTTATAAGCTCTTGGTGAATGAAGAAGATCTGTAAAGTTGCAAAACCCACAGTCTCAAATCCAAAGAGATATTCTTTATAAAAGTTAAGACTTGACCAAACCCCCTAAAACGGCTCGTCCTAACACGCCCCCACATCTCTACATCACTATGTGGGAAGATTTGCATAACGCTGGCCAAATGTTCACGCAAAGAAAGAAGGTGTAACTTTTATTCTCTGTTGCCGCCACTGCCATGTCGTGGAATCGCTGTGTGTTTCGTTGTGAAAGCGAAACTACTTGTTTGGCCTTACAAAAGAGGACACAACTAGAAATCAGTGGTTAAGTTGTATTTCCAGACTGTTCCAGAACAGTCGAACACAAATATTTAGATGTGTGCTGCACGTTTTTAGGAGGATAAGGCTGTTTCTATAAAGTTGGGCAGTTCAAACGTTGCAAGGACAGTCGGCGCTTCTGACTTACAGGCTGTAAGTATGTTATTAATATTTAAATAATTTGCCAATGATGATTCAAACACGAGTTTTGAGCAGTGTAAAGTAGGCTTGTTGTTGTTTCTCAGATCACAAATGCAGACATGGCTTTATGTTTACGCAGCGCAATACGCAGCGTGATACGAAATGCAACGTGTTAAAAGACAGTATAAGTCATTATAATCAGTAATTATGTCCCAACGTTTGTAATAGGTTTCATTGGTTTTGTCTTGTCTAGTGATGTCTGAGCAGAGCAGCTGGACTGAGTCTCGTGCTGCTGGCCTGGGAGACGGCATATGTATAGGAGCGTAATGTTTCCGTCACACACTTGAGGCATTCGGCCAATCACAATGCAGTGGATAGCTGGCCAGTCAGAGCACATTTCACTTTTTCAGACCAATGAGCCTTGTTAAAATCAATGCTTTTCAGAAGGCGGTGCATATAGGAGATATAATCATGTGCATTATATGGAAAATAATGTTTTTTTTTTTTACCTTAAATCGCATAAACACATTGCATTACACCAAATACACAAAATAATGTTCTTTTTAGCAGCATCATATGACCCCTTTAAATAGAGCTTTAATGAGAGCATCTTTAGTGAATTAAAGTATAAAATGTAAGGGATAATGTACATCCAACCAGTATTTCTCTCAGAATAAATCTCGACAGGGTGATAAGGACCCTGACGCGAAGTCTCGCAAAGCCTGAAGGGGTTTATTCTGCGAGAACAACCAGCTGGATGTACATTATCCCACTTATTACATGGCTACTTGCCACATAAGTCAATAATTAGACGCAAAATATTGATTTGAGTTTAAATATTTGAACACAAAGCTTTCGTTAACAGCAGTTGCGAGCAAGCGGCACATTCAAACTAAACGGACATTTAAGTGAAACGGTGCAGTCAAACTACTTATTACACAACATTTCACCACATAAATAATTAAGGCAATAAAAGAATTAAGACAAAAATGTTTTTAAAACCTTATCAGTTTGTTAATGCTCTTATAATTCATTACAGCTTACAAAACAATCGTAGAAAAAAGGGCAGCAGTAGCTGCGTTTGTATGAAACGAGAGCGAGTCCGCAATACCAGGATAACATAATTACATAATTAGCTAAAATAACAAAAAGCTTCCACCAAGAAAAAATAGTTCAAGAAAGAGTACAGCGCCGACTGCTGTTACCTGGATGAGCCTTTGTTATTAGCTTTTACCAGTTGTTATCTAGGGATAACATACCTCGGAATATTCCGAATATAATATAATATAATATAATATAATATAATATAATTCCCAATAAAGAAATGATTTAGTAGATTAACTAAAGTAATGGCCTGATTATTATGGTATTAGGGAGGATTATGGTCATTATCGCTAATTATGGTCATTATCGCAGATTCACTTGACATAAATCTGCTGTAATTCAGCCTGAGGGTCTGGATTTGTGTCCACTGAAAATCAAAGAGACGTTGTGCTAATGATGGACTTAGACAGTACAGTTGGAGGCCAGTAGTTGTTTATGGCTCTTTGCACTGGCCTGACATTACATTTGGAAAAACAATCATTTGTATGTTAGCAAATGCAATAGGCACTTATCTGTCATTATCGATGCCTCTGCCTGGATTTTGTCCTCCAAATCTGCCATTAGATTCTATATAATGTGGTTTCAAGTACTTCCCTCTATACATTATCTGGGTGCTGGAGTTTGTGTTAAGTGAACACTTGCAATGTATTGAGTTTCTCATCCGCCTTTCTGTACAGTCTGTGTGTGTGTGTGTGTGTGTTCTTTGCAGTTATTTTTAACACCAGTTTACATTCTGCTGTAAGTGTCTGCTGCCTTCGATCATTTAGTTGATCCTCAAGATTGTTTTGCTGTGACCACAGACAATTGCAGGCGTAAAAACAAAAAGACCTAAATAAATTAATAATTATATTTTACGGATGTGCAACAGTGATCAAGTACTTGAGTACTCGACCATGACAACAATCTAGGGCTGGGATAAATTATTATTTTTTAAACGATTAATCTAGCGATTTTTTTTTTTCAATGCATCGATTAATCTAACGATTAATTTTTTCCAGACGATTCGATTTAGATTATTCCCCATTAATTGACTACTAACAATTTATACATGTTGATTTACATATCTGAATGAAAAAAACATGAATTCCTTAACATTGCAATATATGTTTATTGCTCTTAAAATTACAAAATAAAAGACTGACTAAGAACAACTTTGCACTTGTATAGAGATAGCATTCAATAAAACCTTGAAGCCTTGAAAAAACATAGCTTACTGAAACAAGCTTACTGAAAAAAAAAGTCCTTCTTTCAGATGAAAATAACATCAACTTGATGTCTAGCATTCAATAAAAAAAAAAGAATACAGTAACCAATGTAAACTTGAGGGCTTTAAGCTAACACAGAGAGTGCTTTTTCAAAAAAAAAAAAATTAACAGTGGGAGCCAGCAGCTTGTCATGGAGAAAAAAAAAATATCCGAATGCTTCACGTGAAACTTTGGCATTCCGCCTTTTTCTATCATGTGTAATGATTTTGGTCAATATGCATGAGGGAGAGAGAGAGAGAGAAAGAGAGAGAGAGCGAGAGAGACAGCGCTCGTGTTGAGTCATTCTATTCTACATCACTAACCGGCTTTGACAGCCGGCAAAAAAAAGATCAATGCAGAAATACCCCTGGATTGGTTATATAACGTTGGACAGAATGTTGATCAGGCCATCGCGTATATTCAGCGCTCATAAGGTAAACGTTTTGCAAACGTTTTTTAGAGAAATAAAAACAGGTGGACAAATCGATGCACATATTTTGCATCAACGTATTTTTTGCGTCAACGTCATCGATGACCTCAACCTGTTGTCCCAGCCCTACAATGATCGATTATTAAATCGATGATCGAGGAAATGTACTTATTTATTTTTTTATTGGTTATAGCAGCACTTTGGGTGGCACTCTGAGGTCTGGTTGTTTAGCTTTTTCCAGTATTCACCCGATACCGATACTTCTATATTTGGTACTTGCTGATACCGAGTACCGATAACCACTATTTTATATGCTGTGCAAAGGAAAAATACTTTTTTACTTTGTTTGGAATGCTCAAAATGAGTTACAGTGCCGGTTGCCACTCATGTTTATCATTTAGTCTGCTTGTCACCATCAAAAAACAATTAATACAGTCACATTACTATATGAAATAGCCTATGAGCCAGCCCATAATCACTAGATTTTATATAGGTGTTACTATAATGATTATGTAAATGGTGATCAGTTTTGATATCAGTGTAAGTTACTGCTTTTTGCCTTGGTTTGACTTCTCAATTTTGCAAAGGCAGATTACAGTAACTTCAAAATAGGGGTAAAAATCAAGTTTGAGCTCACAGTTTTTTAATCTATATAATTTTCATTACTAAAACATTTAATTGACAGATTTCCAGTGTCCTACCTATAATTAATTTATCTGGACAAATAAAAAACTTTAACATAATTTTTATCAGTTTCAAACTCTAGTAAGTTCAGGTCTTTTGCCTTTGTAGGGCAGTATATAGAATAGTAATATTCTGTTTTATTGAATAGAAAAAGGGACCTGGACATTATTCAGAATTTATCAAATTTTCAATGTTGGGTGATCTATATTGCTTTATTGGAAGAGTTTGTCTCTAACATAGGGTCATCTCTCTCACTCTTCTCCATAACCAAAGCCCGTCCTCTTTGCCCCCCTTACAGCAAAATGTTTTTTTAAAGGACCAAGAGGGGCGGGTGGTACATATGCTGGACTGTCAGTGAGTATTTTTATGTGCTGGTCTGTACGACTGATGTTAGTCTGACACAAATTCTTGTGCTCAGCACAGTTCTGGAAGCACCGTTTTCATAATGTCTGTCTCTCAACTGTTTTCCTCATATATTAGGTGGAATCTGATGGGTGCAAAAGCCAAAAACATTTTTTGAGAAGACCGATATCTGATGATTTAAAATATATTTATATAATATTCTGAGATTTGCCAGAAATCTGTGTGCTTGTAGTATATAAATCTGTTAAGTAGTATTAAAGGGTTAGCTCACCCAAAAATGAAAATTAGCCTATAAATTATACTCACCCTCAAGTCATCCTAGGTGTTTATGACTCTCTTCTTTCAGACTCCAGTCAGAGTTATATAAAAAATTGTCTTTGATCTTTCAAGCTGTTTAATGCCACTCAGGAGGTGTTGCAGTGCATCAGTCCAAAAGAAGTGAAATAAAAAGTGCCCATCCTTAATAAAAAGTGTCTCACACAGCTCTGGGGGGTGAACAAAGTCCTACTGTAGTGAATTAGGGCTGCACGATTCTGGATAAATTGAGAATCACGATTTTTTGATCTCATATAGAGATCACGATTCTCCTACGATTCTTTATTATTATTATTACTATTAACATTATCATTATCACAAGTATATAAATTAATTATTTTATTTTGCAAGGATTCTTTAAATTGATCAAGTGTGACAAAGACATTTATAACAAAATATTTCTATTACACACAATTATTGTTCTTCTGAACTTTCTATCAAAGAAACCTGAAAAAAATCTACTCATCTGTTTTCAACATAATAATAATAATAATAATAATAATAATAATGTTTTTTTTGAACGGCAAAACAGCATATTAGAATGATTTCTGAAGATCATGTGACACTGAAGACTGGAGTAATGATTCTGAAAATACAGCTGCACACCACAGAAATAAATTACATTTTAAAATACATTCAAGTGAAAGCAGTTATTTTAAATGGTAAATATTTCAAAACTTTACTGTTTTTGCTGTACTTTGGATCAGATAAATATAGTTTGGTGAGCAGAAGAGACTTTAAAAAAACATTACACATCTTATGGTTCAAAAACTTTTGACTGGTAGTGTATATATAATATATTTAAAACCCCAGTTTTTTTAATATTAGAATGATGAAAAAGTTGTTTAGATCACTGATTCAACGACTCACTCATAAACCTACTACACTTGTTTCATTTCTGGATGAATCAGCGTTTTTGAACGATTCTCTTGAATTAAAAATTAATTCATTGACAAATAAATTAAGACACGTTTCATCTATTGGTGAAACAATGCAATCGACACAAACGTTATTTAAAGCGCAGTACTTTCAAAAGGGGATTTGTTATATTTTGATCGCTGCCATATAGACATCAATGTTTATATTTAAACTATAAACTTTATCCCAGTATTTCTGTGATAATATAAATGACTGTAAGACAGATATAATACTGTGTAGTTGAAAAGACTGTTTGTGAAGATGTTTCTTAACCAAACATGGTAAGAGCTCTCTCTTGTGTCAGCGGCAGTGCGCGCACGGATTTGAATGATCCGGTAAGACTTTGTCAAAGGTTTAACAGACTCGGGGAATCGTTGTCTTTTAGAAATGAGATCGAGAGGGTGTCTGAATCGAGATCGCGATCTTTTAACGATTAATCGTGCAGCTCTATAGTGAATTACACAATATTCAGTTTAATCTAGCTTGCACTCACTGTTGTACACGTAAACAGTTCCGGGGGAATTATGTATGAGGTCAGTTTTGCACATGACATTTTTAATTACCAGTAATAAACATTGAAAGCATTGAAACGGTCACCCCAGATGACCCTGCAGGAATGGATCTTTCATAAGCCCCTTTCACACTGCACGTCGGACCCGCAATATTCCCGTAACATTGCCTGGTCGCCTTCTGTGTGAAAGCAACCACGTCCCGGAATTGATTACCGAATCGAACCCGGGTCGGGGACATAGTAACATTGCGGTAATCGATCCGGAACGAGCGCTGTGTGAACAAAAGCCAGATCTAATTCGGTATCGAAGTGATGACACGCGTTATCGCGCGACTTTTTTACCGGCTGTTTTGAAAGAATATCAACAATCGCGACGAAAACATATGTGCAAACTGTAATGAAGCAGAGATCAGTTAGTTCCTCAGTTTCCGCGCTGACGCAGATATCGTTTGCTTGCTTCAGTTAAAGTATAACGTGCTAAGCGTTGTCGACTCGTACATTATACGTCACGCGCTGATGTCACGTGTCGTTACGGGATCTTCAAGGGTTGTGTGTGAAAGCACGCACATATACCGGGTCATCACTGGCAGTGTGAAAGTGCCAAATCTAGCGACCAGGGAACAATTACAGGAACACTTTACCCCTGTATTTGCCGGAATGGCAGTGTGAAAGGGGCTTTAGAGACCTTCTTTTCATGGGACTTTAATCAGGGGTAATTTGGAAAGCTCTTCCTTTGGATGGTTTCCGAGGGAAAATCTGTCCCTATCAGATTTTACCTACACGAGCAAATCATCTTTTTTAAGCTAAGGAACCAGTTTGCATAAAAGTTATTTACACAGAGTTGTTTGCTGCTGTAATTCTTGCTTTCTGAAATTTAATTGATTTTTTAAATTGTGTTTTGGACTAAATATTGAACCACTTTAGAGGGAGTTATGCCGTGGGTCAGAAGGCTTTTCAGATGTGCTCATTAGTGACTGTGAATGTGTGTGTGTGATTGCTAATTAGATTTGAGGGACTAAGAGAATAAAAACTGCATAATAACTGCTGTCATATTTTGTGCTCATTATTTGGCTTGTTTGTTAACCAAGTTGACCTTTTGTTCCTTAGGTCAGAAAAATGTGTTTTAAAAAAATACATTTTTAAAGGGTTTCTGGCAACAACAGCGATGGTAAAAGTCACCTTTTAAGTCAAAAATGTAATTGAACACCTAAAGCAAAAAGTTAGGCTTTTAACATGATAGTCTTTCAAATAAAAAGAGTGATTTGCTATCACAACCATTTTATTTAAATGAAGAGAAGCTTTCAGTGTTTTTCCATAATTCAGGCTTTCAGAGCAAACAAAGGTAAACAAAGCAGTAAATGGTATGTTTTAGCTTCTTTTATGTGTTTGCCATATGAATCAAGACTATCATGAGCTCAGGATTTACGTCGAGCCATTGCTGTTTGTTTATTCAGTATTTACTTCTAAATAAGTTGTAAAGCATATTTGTTAAAATGTTTGCGAAACCAGTTGCCATTGAATAAATTGAAAAACAACCAGCTATCTGTGGATAGTGCATAGATGATAATCATAATGTTCTGTCTCTCTATGATAAAGGTTTGGAATCCCTGTCTGGTAATAAACGCATCCATATGCTAATGGACCATAATGTTCTCATGTCGTTTTTCTCAGAAAGGCCAGGATTTCTTTTTTGATTACTCACTTTGTGATGTTTCCAAATAGCTTGAGGTGTTCAAGTGACCCCTCACACCAAACACATAAAACTACAAACAGCATTTTCTGCTCTTTTGAAGGAAACTGTTTGCAGATGATGAGACTCATGTGACATGTTTGTTTTCCCTGTAATTTATATCCATGCACATTCATCCAAAGACTATGAGTAGGAAATATTCTTTACATGTTTTCATGTTTGTTTATAGCACCACACCAGGGTACATAATGTAATGGTAAATCTGCCAGCTATCGCAGTTTTCACCTGTCAGTGGGCTGTAAACCCACTGTACTATACATACATTACCATTTAAAAAGTCTGGGTCTGTAAGATTTTTAAAAAGTTTTTGAAAAAAGTCTTACCAAGGCTGCAATTATTTGATCCATAATAGTAAAAACAGTAATATTGTATAGTATTATTACAATTAAAACAAGTTTCCTATTTTAATATATTTTAAAATATTATTTTTTCCTCTTATGACACAGCTGAATTTTGAGCAGCCATTACTCCAGTCTTCACTGTCATATGATTCTTTAGAAATAATTATAATATGCTGATTATAAATGATGAAAGCAAAACCTTGATACATTTTTCCAGGGTTCTTTGATGAATTTTTTTTTTTTAAAGATAAATAGAAATAATTTACGCAAAAACACTGCTTGTATAATTATCAGAAAAAGAGATTATGGTGAAACATCCCACAAACAATTTGTGTTCTCTGCTTAATATTATGGGAGATTGTTTTGTAGCAAAGAAAAAATATGATTTTAATTTATAGTCTGTTTTCTCATGAGGGCACCTGGTTTTATTCTTCATAGTTTACCTCATAAAAAGCATAGCCAAAGCACATTTTCCACTTGTACCACACCCAATTTGTTTGTGATAAAAAGTTCCCAAACTGACATCTAACACAGTTGAAACTGGTCCCGAAGTTGTCATTTGGCATTTTTACAGCTGCTTTTGCAACATCTTTTTGTTGAGCAAATTGTGTGTGTTCGAAGACCGTTGTGCCTTTCCAGCACCAAACCAAATATTGACCAGGAACAATTTACTGGTGATAATGTCCCTATCTGTTCTGTCCCCATCCTTTCCGCAGTGGCCCACAAATCATCTTTTCATCTCAGACCTAATCGCTACCATAGCAGACTCTTTTATTGCACATGCCGGAATTTAGCGGAGGTGGGAGTAGCAATAACAGAGTTTTGGGAATCAGAAAGGGGAAGAGAGAGAGTTCTAGACACAGAGAAAATCCAGACTAAAGCTTTAGTGTCTATTAGTGATTCAGGTAGCGCTGTGTCTTTCTCATATGTGGTTCCTTTTTTATTAATACATGGTACACAAAAGGAGCATTATGAAAAAAATTATGTAGTTGTAGCACAGCAAAGATTTTTATTAAATGATGACTAAGAATGGCTGAAAGATATTTTTTCTTTAATTGGCTAATATAAAAATTATATACTATTTAAATAAATTCAATCTGTATAAATTAAAAACACTTAAAAAATTAAATTGTATTTAAGTGGGCATTAGATAATGGGAAACATAATCTAAATGTAAAAATCAAGTGCACAATTAAAGATCCAATAATTATAAATTTCTTTGTTGAAGTTGTAATATCTATTATCAATTACTATAGTGGTACCAATATATTGTGCATCCCTGGTTTTTGTCCTTTTCAGAAGTTGTTTTAGAAGCATTATGTATCGATATTTATCATTGTAAAGTGATTTTGAAGTAGATTTGTTTTTAAAATCATTTAATAATGTGATTTTCTCATTGTAGTAATTCAGCACACCTTCATAAGCAAGGTTTGTGTTTCCGTTTTATGTGTATGTGAATGCATTCTTGTGAACTCACACACTTAAGTCACTGGAAATCCCTTCCCCACATGATCAGTCCTGACCAGTGTCACTGTGGAGCAGTTTTGTTGCGCTCAGCAGCTGTGGGATGGGGGAAATACATCTTGTTGTCACCAGACGCGGGCTAGACGAAGGAGAATATGGAAAAATGGGTGTGTAAGGGATCCTCAGCAGAAACGTTTCTTCAGAGTAAATTAGATTTTTTAACAGCCCTCTCCATCCCCAAAGCCTCTATTAATTTAACCTGGATTTACTCTTGCAGTTACAATTTAGAAACACTGTTGTAGAAAATCTTGATACCTTTAGCCGATTTGGTGCCACGTGCAAGCTCTACTGATTTATACTGCAGTTAGGAAAGGAGTGGAGAAATAGAGGACGAGAAATCAATTGCACCCTCCAAGGCTTATTTATGGCTGCGCAAAAGCAGAGGACGGAGAGGGCTGCTGGTAAACTTGGCACCAGAGGAGCTCAACTGCAGAGGACAGAGCTGACAATGAGCCAAAAGACAGCATACTGTACATACAGTACATACAGTGTATAATAAGAATAATTGATGTATTTATTTGTCTATCTAAATAATAATATATACAGGCTGTTCGTTCATTTTATAGCCCGTTCTATTTTCTCTTCCTGTTTCAGATCCAAGCAGAGGACCTCATTTTACGGGCTGCCGCTCCAGAGAGCAGGAGACCTTCCGTTGCTGGTGGAGCGCTGGGATCTTCCAGAACCTCACCGAGCCTGGGGCTCTCAGGGTCTTCTACATGACAAAACAGTAAGAGACAAACACTAAAAGACACAGACACAAGAAGCAGACCTTGCACTGTCACATGTGCAGCTAAAGAAAAGGCAAAATAGTATGTTTAAAGTTACACAGGACTCAGGAGTATGATAAGACTCATTCTTAAATAGGATTCAGGGTGTAGAAGATGACAAATCAGCCAATGTTTATAATATAATATAATATATTTAGTGCTGGGCAAAACATTTTTTTATCTTGTTATGCACAAAATTCAATAATGCATTCGAGATTAGTGTATTGTGCTCTTTTTAAATTTAAAAGTACTCCTATATGAACAAAAGTGCAATAACATTTGGTTTTCAAACACTTTAAACAAAAAAGGGGCTTTTTTACAGTAGTATTCCTTTTACATAGTAGCAGTTAAAATATTTATTGTAAATCTCAAATTATAACATTAAATATACTGTACTGAGGTGTCTAATATTTCTATACATCTAATAAAATTGTTTATTTCTTCATTGACTGTCATATAGTGCCCTCTCTGAGTGGCAGGAGTGTCCAGACTACACACGTACTGTGAAAAACGAGTGCTACTTCAACAAGACCTTCACACAGATCTGGACCTCCTACTGCATTCAGCTGCGCTCAGTTCGTGAGAACATAACCTATGATGAGGCCTGCTTTACGGTGGAGAACATAGGTGAGTTTATAGCTGTGAAACTGCTCCATGGCGGTTTACCCAGTTACAGAATGATCTGTGCTGCAGGTCTGACTTCAAATGTTTTGTGACTTTTCAGTGCATCCTGAGCCGCCAATTGGGCTGAACTGGACTGCTGCTGAATGTGAGTCGCTCAGGGTTGCACTATGACATCCTTGTGCGTGGGCTCCCCTCCCGTCAGCAGATGTGCAGATGGGCTGGATGAGCCTGGAGTACCAGGTTCAGTACCGGTCAGAAACAACTCCCACTGGGAAATGGTATGTCTTTAAATGTTTCTAGCAGCTATTAAAGTAACAGTGTTATGTGTGGGAGAGATTCAATTTGATTAAAAGCCATACACATGACTTATAGTCACAGATCTTTTTTGCTTTGAACTGTCACCCAGCTACTGAAATTGCAGTATTTAATCTATCTATCTATCTAGCTAGCTGTAGTGTCCTGGTAAAAGATTGTAAAAGCAAGCATAAATATACAAATGCTGCTTAAATAATTTATCATTCACGTTAATATATTAAAACAAACCTTGGTTACACTTTATTTTAATCTGTCCTTATTACAATGTAATTAATTTACATTTAAGTATTAAGTAATATTAATAAAACTACATGTACTGTACTTGGTGGTGTATGGTTTAGGGTTAGGATGCGGGTTTGGTTTAGGGTTAGTTGCATGTAATTATGCATCATTTATTGTTATTACTATAGTAAGTACAGTACATGTAACTTGTAACAAGGGCATCATCAAATTAAGTGTTACCCTAACCTTTAACATTTTTATCAGCCATTGAGGGTTAAAAATGAGCAGAGCTGTGGCATGAAATACTGTAGACCTAGAGAAGCCATCTTTAAAAGAAAGTTTATGGAGTTCATCGAACCATCACAGAACATTCTGAAGCTGTTTTGATCTTCCTCTCTTGATGTACTCCCAGGCACTGCGGTGGAGGAAATTGGCTGTACCACGCTATTTATTGTATTCTGAGAAATACAATTTGTGTTGGAGACACATTGCAAACCAGTGTTCATATACTCTTTCTAAAAGGGTCACCGCTTGTCCAGAGCAGTCATATGTGCTCTGTAATTCAGGCTTAGTTCTGGGACATCTTTGCATCTGGCAGGCTCTTCAGGGGCTCTCTCGGTTTACACTCCCTGACAGCCACGTTCTCCCGGCCTGCCCAGCGGTCCTGCCCAGCCTGAGCAGACACACGAAAAACCACACCGAGCCACATGTTTAATCACTGCCGTATGTTGGCAGGCCTGAATAGATCAGAGGGGAATGATTCACTGTTACAATTATTCCTGTAGGCCCTCTGCTGAGGTCACATACAAGCACATTCGCTTTTTGGGGTCCTCAAGAGAGTTTCAGATATAAACTTTAGGATTATTTTTAGTGAGGTTCTTGACAGTTATTCCCTTTGTGGGTTAAATATAGCTAGATTAGTACAAAAATGTAAGGCTTGGAGGAGAACAAATAAATAATATTGTTGAGAAAAGCCCCTCAAAGGAAGTCATTATGTTATTATATATGCATTGAAAAAGTGGCTTTAAATATTGCTTTATTTACATATCATTGCCCTACAGTCCACTGTAATCCATTTAGCAATTTGTCAACTAAATGAACATTAAATCTGTTTACCATTTCTCAACACATTAAATTGACAGTCCTGGGAAAAAAACGTACAGTTCTTTCCACATATCGATTTTTCTCTTTGAGTAAATGTTATGGCTCACAAATGCTAGTTAATTGCTCAATCCCTTGTTAAGTGCTTTTCATATTCACTTTTTCGTCATTTCTTATTGCAGCTGGACCTGGAGAGTGGCACACAGCAGTCCATCTACGGTTTACATACTGACAAAGAGTATGAAGTCCGGGTGCGCTGCAAGATGACAGCCTTTGACAACTTTGGTGAATTCAGTGACAGCATCATTGTGCATGTGGCACAGATACCAAGCAAAGGTTAGTCGACGCCAGACACTTTACTTGTTGTTCGCACAAAGTGAAAGCAGCTGTGCAGCTCAACCATCAGGAATCAGTTAAGCAAATTGCTCCAGGGTAAGAAAACACCATTTCTCTTCGCACAGAATCAACGTTCCCGACGACGTTGGTGTTGATTTTTGGAATGATTGGAGTGGTGATTCTTCTTGTCCTCCTCATCTTCTCTCAGCAGCAGAGGTGAGTTTTTATTAAAAAAATGTAAGATTAATATTTTTTTATTTATTTTTTTAATGTTTAGCTATAAGCTGGGAATTGCTCTGTCTACACAACCCCTGGAACAACACAGAATTACAAATGCATATAATGATTTTCATTTACAAAATTTTGCTAATTTGTTTTCACAGGTTGATGGTAATATTTTTACCACCTATTCCTGCACCTAAAATTAAAGGCATCGACCCAGAGCTGCTGAAGGTAATTCTGCATTAAACATGTACAACTTTACATGAACATGTACTTTATTTTGTTAATTTTTTAATAAAAATTAAATTTGTAATTGCAAGGAATGTGTAATGCAGTATATACAGCATGGCAAATTTATTGTCCAGTGTCTTAAATAAGAATTATTTAATTATTACTGAAATGATTACGCCTCTGTGCAAATTTTCCATGAGTTTTAAAATGGCATGAATCACTGCAGAACTTGATTGTTTTGAAAAGGTCAAAATTGTTGACATGTTGTGGGTGTTATCCCATAATTATTAAAATCTCCAAAAAAGCTTGGGGACTTGTTAATTAAACAACCCTCGTACTCCATTTTTAGAGTGATGTGTAAGCATGAAACAATTAAACCCCAAGAGCAATCGAAAACAAACACACCTATACCCACATAATAATGTAATGTAGGACATACAAATGTTTTTGAAAATGATTAAGTGTAGTTTTTTTTTTATTTTTTTATAGCACTTATTTCCTATCTAATAACAGCATATATTCTCTCTTTCACTGACAGAATGGAAAGCTTGACCAGCTCAATTCTTTGCTGAGCAGTCAGGATATGTACAAGCCGGACTTCTACCATGAGGATCCATGGGTGGAGTTCATCCAGCTGGACCTTGATGACCCTGCAGAGAAGAATGAGAGCTCTGATACACAACATCTGCTGGGCTTGTCCCGCTCAGGCTCTTCTCACGTCCTGAATTTCAAAAGCGACGACGATTCAGGTCGTGCTAGCTGCTACGACCCAGAAATCCCAAATCCCGAGGACTTGGCTACCCTTCTGCCTGGCCATTCCGGACGGGGAGATAACCACCCACTGGTTTCCAGAAGCAGCTCGTCCATCCCTGACCTTGGCGTCCAACAGACATCAGAAGTTAAGGAGACGCCCATTCAAAAGCAACCCGCTGTGCCCAGCTGGGTTAACATGGACTTTTATGCCCAAGTAAGCGATTTCACACCAGCAGGAGGAGTGGTGCTTTCACCTGGACAACTGAACAGCTCTATGGAGAAAAAGAAGGAAGAAGAGAATGAGAAGAAGATACAGTTCCAGCTGGTTTCCGATGGAGCCTACACCTCAGAGAACACAGCCAGGCAACTTTCCGCCAACGTGCCGTCCAGCCCTGGTCCTGAGCAGGGGTACCAAACATTTCCAACCCAAGCTGTTGAGGGGAACATCTGGAACGGGGAGTACCTGGTGTCCACCAGTGATTCCCAGATGCCTTACCTCCTTCCTGAAGCTCCTCCATCCCCCATATTGCCCCCCGTGTCAGACTATACTGTGGTGCAGGAAGTGGATGCCCAGCATAGCCTCCTCCTGAATCCTCCTTCCTCACAGCCTGCGATATGCCCTCACAGCCCAAACAAACACCTCCCAGCAATGCCAACCATGCCCATGGGATATCTCACCCCAGACTTTCTGGGAAACCTGACCCCGTGAAGGAACTAAAAGGTGCAAAGTTCATGGTCTTGTTGTACTGTACCTTCTCACTGCTGGAAACCAAAGTTGCATGAATGGCGCGACACGGGATGGAAATCCTGCACATTAATTTTCTCTGCTGTACGCTACAAAATGGAAGGAGCTGAAAAGGTTTATTTTCTGTTAGCTGTTGCAGTAGTGCTACGCTAGCTCGCCAAGAGAGTTTAAATGTGTTAGCATTTTACAATCAGAAACATCAGCTGGTTACATGCAAAAAAAAAAGAAAAAAAAAAACACTACAGAAATATGCTCGCTTGCTGTGTCAGAGAACCATTTAGAAAATGTGTTTATTTTATTACAAAGATACAGATCTAGAGCTACAGTGGCATTGGGATGAAACAGATTCAATGAGATAAATCCAAGCATATCTTTAAACTAAATTGTTTACACACAAGTGAAAGTCGTATCGCTTTACTGTGATTTCCTCAACCTGGATTTGCTCGCATACGGAATTTTACAAATATTCCATTGCATCATATTAAGGTTCCCAAAAATATTTTTCTTGAAATCAAATTATTTGAGTTTTGTGGACGAGTCGATATTTTTTTATCTTGTTAAGGGAACCTGCTTCCTCAGATTTATGGGAGCCGTTTTGAGCGCTGCATCCGTTCTGCACATTTCATCCTCTGCCATAGCCAGATGGATAAACTCAGAAAAATGAACTTTTTCAGTATGCTAAAACACTAAAAAATATATATAAAATATGAGTATATTTGAGATCATTACTAGAAAATGTTGAGACTATTTTTTGTAATTATATTAGCCCACTGAACAAGATGTTACCTTTGCTTGTTCAAAAAGTGACAAATGAACTTGTCTTTATTTGTATTAATGTATCCAGGGGAATTGTGAAAAGACGGCGCTTGTAGAGTCTTTGCTGTGCAATGCAAACTGTATGGCAAGTTTTCTTATGTGTTACCTTTGTGCATGTAGCAGTTTTATATTGAAGAAGACACTATAAATGTATATGTGCATTTACAATGGGAGTTACATTACAGGATAGCTGGGAAAGATGTGCCAATTTTTGGACTTGTTTTATTAGACAAAGACTTGCCATTAAATAAGGCTATAATTCTTGTCAGGACAGTTAATTGTGTGATGTCCTCTAGAAACAGCACCACAGCCTCAAAAGCTGCTTTTAACTACAGCTCTTTTATGAAATCATGCATTATAATAGAAGAAATAATAACTGGAGAATTAAAAACTTTTTTTTTTATTTACAACAATTGACTTTCAAGAGTTCTCAAGCCACCCAGTCTGTGAATTTCTCACAAATGTAATTCTGTGCTGTTGATAAGTTTGTACAGAAAAAGTATTGCTTGTTAAGTTGTATAGATGAGCTTATTTTGAGCGCTTTGTGACTCTTACGTGTTCTCTGTTTTTAGAGGATCACAGTAGAGGTATATGATGGTTAAGAAGGAGGCTTTGGATTTGGTTTGCCTATGATCCTTGCATACTGGCTCCTGATTTGTTCTAGGTGTCTATTGTAGTTGCAGACTTGCAGTGCCTTCCAAAAGCAGTTAATTTTCTTCTGATTTTGAATTGATTTATTTGTGCCCCCAAAGTGTTTGATTTTTATTCAAATTTTTAGGTTATTTGTGCCCCAAACTTTAACAAGTATATTAAAGGTACACCGCCAGTTTGGCAAATCATTTGACACAATGAATTGCACTTAATGATTAATATTGCATATTCCAACAGAAGCTAAAGGAATAGTTCAGTAGTTCAATTCAATCTATATTTAAACTGATTCTTAAGGCAGATCACAGCCTCATCATTTACTAAAACAAAAGAGAATGACTTTAAAGACCCATAAACCCATTGTGTGATGAACAAACCAAAATTGAAGCTGTTATTCAGTGATAATGTTCAGCTCCATTGAGACTGGGTCATGAACACGCTTAAAAATAAAAGGTTCCACAAAGAACCTTTCAGTGAACAGTAACTAAAAGAAATTTTTTAGAATAAAAAAAAAAAAATTAGATAGATAGATAGATTTCTGCATTTGAAAGGTTCCATGGATGTTCAAGGTTCTGCATAGAATCCTAAATGCCAAAAAATAATCTTTATTTTTAACAGTGAAGTCAGTCAGTTCTGGAACAATTCAGGGATGACTTGTTGTATAGTCCAATTTGTAAACCTAAAATAACACTCTACAACAACATGAGAGTGCATAAAAACAATGGCAGAATATTGTTTTGGATGAACTGATCTTTGTAAAAGAGTTCCCATCTTGATTTCTCACAAATGTATCGTGCTGTTGATGTTTGCAGATCTGTAAGTTGTATAAGAGCTTATTTAGCGCTTTGTGACTCAGTTTCTCTTAGTATGAAAAGGTTAAAAGGACTTTATTTTTTGCCTAGTTTGCATACTGGAGATCTTAAGGATTTTTGTAGTCTATTGTAGTTCAGCTTGCAGTGCCTTCCAAAAGCAGTTAATTTTCTTCTGATTTTGAATTAATTTATTTGTGCCCCCAAAGTGTTTGATTTTTATTCAAATTTTTAGGTTATTTGTGCCCCAAACTTTAACAAGTATATTAAAGGTACACCGCCAGTTTGGCAAATCATTTGACACAATGAATTGCACTTAATGATTAATATTGCATATTCCAACAGAAGCTAAAGGAATAGTTCAGTAGTTCAATTCAATCTATATTTAAACTGATTCTTAAGGCAGATCACAGCCTCATCATTTACTAAAACAAAAGAGAATGACTTTAAAGACCCATAAACCCATTGTGTGATGAACAAACCAAAATTGAAGCTGTTATTCAGTGATAATGTTCAGCTCCATTGAGACTGGGTCATGAACACGCTTAAAAATAAAAGGTTTCACAAAGAACCTTTCAGTGAACAGTAACTAAAAGAAATTTTTTTAGAATAAAAAAAAAAAAATTAGATAGATAGATAGATTTCTGCATTTGAAAGGTTCCATGGATGTTCAAGGTTCTGCATAGAATCCTAAATGCCAAAAAATAATCTTTATTTTTAAGAGTGAAGTCAGTCAGTTCTGGAACAATTCAGGGATGACTTGTTGTATAGTCCAATTTGTAAACCTAAAATAACACTCTACAACAACATGAGAGTGCATAAAAACAATGGCAGAATATTGTTTTGGATGAACTGATCTTTGTAAATGACTTCCCATACTTTGCTATTTACGGACATCACAGAACACGGCTGATCGTTCCCTGTTGATGTTCTGCCAGATCTGTACAGAGGCCATAAGCAGAACCTGCATGTCTAGGGCAGACTTTGTGGTCAGTTTTCTTCCTTAGTATGCAAAAGGTCTAAAATGTACTGTTATTTTTAACCTGCACGTAGTTTAACATTCTGGAGAACTTAAGGAGTTCTTGATAGTCCACAAGTAAATTCTGGAGTTAATCTCAGATCCACAGATTTGTTTACAGAGAAAAATCAATTTAAATACAAAACTTCTTTAAATTGCTTTTGGAGGGTAGTGTATGTGTTCTCATAATAACAGCTCAGGCTTATCAAGTGTATTGTTTGATTTAATAATTTATTTAGAGTACAATTTGTCTGTTCTATTGTACCACAGTAGAATGAAGTGCCATAATTATGATGCTGAGCCTTTGTTATTGTGCGAACACACAGATACACCGAAGACATATGTGACCAAAAAACTGTTGAAACAGTGAGCTGGAGGGAAAGACTTGATGCTGAAGCTCATATTAGAGATATATGTAGTGTAGATACTGCAGTAGAGATGAAAAAAAATGGTACAGGAGAAAGTATTTAGCTTTTTCTTATATTGAGCTGGAGAAAAAGAAAAAAAACCTGTTAAAATATTTACTTTTATATTATGACATGCAGAAATATTAATTATTATATATATATATATATATTTCTGTTATATAAAACTGATTTTTAATGGCCTATACTCTATGTGCCTCCACACACACACAACCGGACATAAGCTAAATCAGTGAGGATAAGGAGTAACGATTTCACTTGGGAAGTCCTGCACATGTTTATTTTGTGTATATATGATTCATAGTAGGCCTATACATGATGTAGTCAATCTTAACACTGTGGGTAGCAACATGCCATTCTTCTATATGTAAAGATATTGCCTTATTGAGAAATATCAAGTATTATACAACTCTTCTGCTGCTGCCATTGCTGTGAAACCAGCATGTTCATGTTTTAATGGAAATGTCTTAAGCTCTCATGATACGTGGTGTACGATATGCATTTAAGCTTCGCTGAATGTGCTGCTCCTATCGCTTTCCTTCTCATGTAGCATTTTCTTATGAATCTCTGTCTTTTGCGAAATTCTGAAAATGCATAGGCAGTTAAATGCCTGTCTGTACATGCAAGTTGACGAATGCAGATGATATATAGACATGCTAGTACATTTAATCTTCTGTACGGTTAGTCCTGTATGTGACTAGATCGTTTTTGGAGCAGTTTTGTGCCAATTTTTGATCAAATGATGTATTTGCCTTATTGATGCACACTGCTGAGCATTACTAGAGACATTATAAAGAACTTGATTCAGGTTTGTTATTGAAACGTTTGTACAGTTTGCTATTTGGAAATGGTTGAATTCCTCATACCTCAGATGATCTTAATTTTCAGCATTTGCTTTGTTCTGTTTTCTTCAATTTCATAACGATAGCTTCAAATTATTAGATTATCTGTAGCCATATGCTGATGGTTGTTTCATGTTTTATGTATAGACATGGACTGTTAAGTTCATCTTGTTGCAAGTAATACTAGTATACTGAATGTGTGTACTGTGCACTTGGGTATTACTGTGAAAATATATGTTTCGGCTTTTCAAGCATCATTTCCCTCAAGGTGAGGACGGACTGGTAAAAAATAAACAGAAATAGCCCTGAACACAAGATTGATTGGGAACAACAACTGAAAAAAGCCTCCAGCATGTTAACAAAATTCATTTTTAAGCAAGCAATAGAAGTGAAAGAAGAAAACGTGTTAGACTTGCATTATGGCAACCCAAGAGTCTACATTTATAAAGCAATATACCATAAAAATGAGTTCTACTAAACCTATAGTCCACAATATTGTTACAGATGAGGAAAAGTGTAGTGCCTTTTTAGTGCCTTTCTGCCTTTGTAGTGAATAGAAATGATTACAATTGAATTGTATTTATTATAAAATAAAATAACAGTTACTAACTTATTTTATTCATTAGAATTTTAAAATATGAATTATTTACAATATAACTTTTTACTATAAATTATTTTATTCATAAAAGATGCATTAAATCTATTAAAAAATATGACAAAGACATTTTTAGTATTGCAAAAAATACCATTTCAAATAAATGCTGTTCTTTTGAACTTTCGGTTCATCAAAGGATTGTGAAAATATTAAGCAGCTGTTTGCAACACTGATAAAAAAAATAAGAAATGTTTCTTGAGCACCAAATCAGTATATTGGAATGATTTCTGAATGATCATGTGACACTGAAGATTGAAGTAATGATGCTGAAAATTCAGCTTTTCTATCACAGGAATAAATTACTTTTTAAATAAAAAATTATAACTTTTTTATTACACTATTTTGTATATATATTCAAATAGCAAACAGTTATTTTAATTTGTAATAATATGTCACAATAATACTATTTTAATGTATTTTAAATCAAATAAAAGAAGCCTTGGTGAGCAAAAGTTAAATCTTACAGACCCCAAACTTCTAGTGCACAAATAAAAAATAAAAAATCTTCAGAAAACTGTGTGTCTATCTATCTATCTATCTATCTATCTATCTATCTATCTATCTATCTATATATATATATATATATATATATATATATATATATATATATTATAATATTAATATGATTGATATACTTTTTTACTTTTAATATACTATTGTTTCTGTGGTCTGCCATGGAGTTAATGGACATCATGTGAATAAATGAATCATCTTCCTTACACATAAATATCCAGTTCATAACACCTCAGGAAGTTGTCTTCATTCTCATTTCACAGCATTGTAAAGGAAAACAGGAACAAACTGTAACCTACAGCACAAGGGGTCCATTAGTACGATGTTGGCGTGATGTGTATGACAGACTAACTTAACTACATTATTGAGAGCCATGCTGTGGAGAAGGCCTGATGCATTATGAAGGCCAGGTCAACACCACGAAAGCCTAAATGTACCGGGAGCGAGGGGAAGAGCAGGCGTCCAGCAAGGACCAGATAGAAGCTCTCCGGTCTCTGCTAAGTGGATAGAGAAGCAGCAGGACCCCGGCTGATAGGGAAAGCAGATCAGGCAATTTGGCGAGCGGTGCATACTTAGCAACACTGCGTGAAGCTGATTGGATCTGTGTAGCCCACTCTCACAGTCCGCCTCTCAGGACATTGTAAGTAATTGGCCGTGAGTCTCTGCTCTCCTGCACTGGATCTTCAGGCCAATTAAGCCCATCAAAGCCACCCACCCTTACCATTTATTGCCTCGACTTGCTTGTTGACCTTTTGCATTGCATGCTTTGAACGGGAGGTTTGAGAGCTGACGTTTATATGGCATCTCAAGGGCTGTTGAAACGAGGGGAACGTCATTCTTGATCTTATGCTAAATGTTTCAGGGTCAAATTATTGCTTGTCCACACAACCCACAGTGCCCTTGCTGATTTGAAAACAATGAAACAGACAAGTCTGGTTACTATCCTGCAAGTCATGTGGTCTGAAAGAAACAGCTCATCTACTTCATGAATATTTTCACTATACTCTCAAGAAAAAAAGTACAAAGGTTAAAAGGTATATATTTACATCTAAATCGTACACATTAGCATTTTAAAGGGATATTTTAGCTACCTAAAAATGAAAATTCTGTCATTAATTACTCACATTCATGTCCTTCCAAATCCATAAAACCTTTTCATCTTCAGAACACAAATTAAGATTTTTTTTTTTTCTGACCCTGCACATAGACCGCAATGCAACCACCATGTTCAAGGTCCGGAAGGTAAGGATAGTAAAAGAGTCCATGACATGTGACATCAGTGGTTCAAAATTAATTTCATGAAGCTTCAACAAAAAAACAACAACTTTATTCAACAATTTCATCTCTTCCATGTCAGTCTTCGACACACGTTGAGGAGCATATCATGTGTGAAGGAAAATTTTCTTCTAAAAAAAAAACGAAAAAAAAACGCAACACACAAACAAAAGTGGTTATTATAGCCTAGTTAACTAACCACAAATGAACTATGATTTTGCAGCACTAACCATAGTTTAATAATGGCATTTGTAGTAAATATATGGTTATAGTAATGGTAAAAACAACTGTTAATAAAATAAAACCATGGTTAATTTTTGTACCCTTTAAAATAATACCGCGCCAGTGAGTTGTATACCTTTTTTCTGAGATTGTGGCACTAAAACGAAACTAGGGCTACAATTTCTTTGCTAAGTGTCGATGAATATCTCACTTATGAATATAACAGAATGAAACGGAAGGCATTTGGTTGTTCTGCTTGCTTTAGATTGATTTGGTAAATATTTATTTTAGTATTTATTTCGTAGAAACCCAAAGCCTGCAACCTAGACGCTTGCTCTTAATACTCCGAGAAATAAAAATAATTTGGCAATTAGGTGTTGCATGGCAGCGGTTAAAATATTTCATTTCTCCTTCACTTTCTCTCTCACGTTACCTGTGTTTTCTGCCAGGAGAGTGTGTTAAGTTCCACGACTAGAGACATCTGTGTGTCTAACCGGATCTAAAAGGAAACACTGCAGACAGCTCATGAGTGCAAGGTTTGGGAGAAAAATGTTGGAGAGGCTCTCAAAGGGAAGCAACACAGACGAAAAATGAATTAGTGCGCGCGCGCCATCTGTTGGTGAACTTCGGAATGACATAAAACCGTGAAAAGAACAGGTTTGAACAGGTTTCAGATTTTGTTATATTTTCCCTTTAAAAAATGTGTTCATTTGCTAATGATTTAAACGATTACAATCACGCTTAAAATAATATACATATACAAATATGTCTAAATAAAATATAAAAGATATAATAAGTTGAAAATAATATAATTAAATATTTAGGTTACACTTTATTTTAAGGTGCAAGTTGAAATGTAATTGCGCAAGTACTGAGTACAAAGTGTACTTGTAGGGGTAGGGTTAACTATTATTACCACAAGTACATGTTACATTTAATAAAGACACTGTGAAATAAAAGGTTACCAATATTTATTCATCTTCAGAAAAAAAAAATTGTGTTAGCCTATATATTTTAAATGAATTCATGAAAATGTATTAATTATATTATTAAATATATCATTAAAATATTGTATTATTAAATAACATCTTAATAAAATATTTTATACTTTTTGAAAAATAATTTTTATATAAAAAAGTAAATAATGATTTAAACGATAAAACAAATAATCATATGTTATCTATTAATGTATAATAAACTCTTATAAGTAATTAATTCAAATTAATCAAGTTAACAGTCAAAGCGTAACATTTTGATTTACTGGTAGGATTATTTGTGTCTGTTCAATATATGTTAGGTATAAAAATCAAAGTAAGCCTTTTTGTTTGTTTGTTTGTTTTACTTTATTTGAGTTTATCTGAGTAACATGATTTTCCTTTGCGTTTTACATTCACATTTAATCGGCACCACAGCATACATTTTTTTCATACAGTTTCTCAGATCTCCCAGGTGATACTAGATTTTCCAGAAAACCTTCATTAAGTATGTAAAATGTTGCAAACAATCTTTCCTAAGATAACAACGACTTAACCTTTTTCAAGTTACTCCCTTGGTTACAAATTCCACTCTTATAATTGTGTAGTAAGAAAAAAATATTTTTGTGCATTTCCCTATAATCCATTAACAATTTTGTAATGCCAAATATGAAATACATTTCACAGTCCCCTTACAACATCTGTTCTAGTCACTAGAGGAATACAGATATAGATTAGATTTTTATTTAAAAACAGATATAGACTAGATAATTCAACAGTGTTTGGTCTTTAGGAAGAAACTTTTAAGATTGGAATCTCTCTGCCAGCTTTACCACCTCCATCTCCACACGGCAAAACTACAACATCTTACTGAATACCAGAGCAAAAAAAAAAAAAAGAGAGAGAGAGAGAGATTTTAATACCCCAGATGTTCATATAGGATAGCTTTGATTGGATATAGCAAGGGTTACAGGATGTTACATGACCTTTGCCCTCTGCTCTGTGTGGCCTAACATCAAACAGGCACCACTAGTGCATAGTTTCCGCACCTGCCTTCATAAAGGCCACATAAAGCATCTAGAGAAGAAAAGACACTAACATGATGAACCTAACACACTCTCAGTAGCAAACAGACACTGGACCCATTCAAGTTTGTTTGATGTAACCAAAAAAATATCCGAATCTAGTGCACATTTTGTAATTTAGATGTTCCTGAATGATTTCGCTTCCTTCTAACATAAACCAATTTGCTAATTGTTCCTAATGGGATGCCAAGGTCCAGTGCTGCCACACACTGAGGTGTAAATACTAGTTGGTAAGATTAAGCGAGAGCGTTGACCAGCAGTACGGGGTTCACTGATGTTTACGTGAAGCTATAAATGATCAGACAAGATTGTAACAAAGCCAACGGCCCTGTTTACTTCTCCTGTCATACTCAACTGGCGTCCCCTGCTGGTCAGGCTCAGGCTTTTTGCGACAGCTCTCATTCAGCTTGTGGGACGGGACGTCACTGTCAGGTCTCCCTGATGTGGTTTTCCTCCTTCAGGCCCTGTCAGTGTCAGGAGGCTGGAAGAGCCCCCTCACAGTGTCAGAGGCCTGCCACACGCCTGCTGTCGCCGAAGAGCTGTCGTCAGTGTCAGCATCAGCTGGTGGCTGGAGCGTCTGCCCCCTGCTGTCAGCTGTACTGAACCTTTCACCTAGTGTGCTTTGCTCAAGGCCGTTTCATGATTGGTGGCTCAACAGCTGCCTGACCGAAGTCAACCTGGACCAGCATCTGCTGACCCAAATCAACCTGCTGTTGGCCGTGGTGGTGATGGTGGTGATGGTGATGATGATGCCTGTGCCTCTCCACGCCGTCGGGTTGATGCCCTTCATGACCATGTCCTTGATGACCATGATGCTGTTCTCCCTCTGTTGTATTCTCATCTGTGGATTTCTTGCACTGTTCAAGTTGCAGTGAACTCTGTAATGACCAGAGGAAATGGCAAATTGAAAATACTCATAAAAAACAAAGCTTCCAAAAGTTTTTCTTTTTAAAAGATTCCATAAAAGAAACTGTTTGGGTTCTCCAAATAATCGCCGTTCAGTGAACAGTTCTTAGAAGACCTTCTGTGACAATGGACCATGAAACCATCATAAGGGTTGATTTATTGAAATTTTGTACATCATCTGGAAGCTGAATAAATAAGCTTTCCATTGATGTATGTTTTTTGGGATATGAGAATATTTGGCTGAGATACAACTATTTGAAAATCTGGAATATGAGGGTGCAAAAGAATCCAAATATTGAGAAAATTGCCTTTAAGCTTGTCCAAATGAATTTCTTAGCAATGCATTTTATTAATCAAAAGTTAAGTTTTAAAATATTTACTGTAGGAAATTTACAAATTTACAAAATATTTCTGCAATGTATTGTTGGCTATTGCTACAAATATACCTGTGTTACTTATGACAATTATTTTAATAAAAATAACAAAAACAAAACAAAAAAAATACTTTTATTAATCTAAAGATCCTTTTTCCATTATAAATAACTTTTTTGTGCAATGGAAAGGTTCCACGAATGTCAAAGTTTCTTCATGGAGCCATAGATTAGAACCCAGAAGAGAAAGAACCTTTTTTTACACATGCTTTTATTCTTATGTATTGAATGCATCACATATATTATAAAAACCAAAGCCTAAGAAAAAAACATTTATATTAAAAGTAAATGTTTAAGTTTTCTGTTGTTGTTTTAGGATATATACCCATTAAATAATAACAGTAGTAAAACATATACAGAGAAATAACAAATAAATGAACAATATGAATACCAATATCTGTAATTAAAAACAACAGTTTAAAAAAAGTATATTGTTCCTAATGGGATGCCAAGGTCCAGTGTATATATTATGAATTTGTTTTTCTAAACGAAAAAAAATAAAAAAAATACTGGCTATTTACTGTATTTGATTGGGGGCCTCCTAGTGGGAAAATTAGCTATTGTAACGTAAATTCCCTGTGCATTTTGCATTCGCTTGCAAACATTCAAATCTACGGCTGTAAGGACAGACCTGCTGGTTATAATACAGTCTATGGAACAGACGAGCGAAATGTATTATAGCTTTCTTTAGCCCCACCTTCTTCCCCTTATATGCTGCAGAGCGCACTTACGTAAACAAACAGACGCGTCAGATTATGATGGATGGAGGAAGATTTTGAGAGAATAAAATAATAGAGCACAGATTATACAGACTTCTTTTATGGTACATTTATGTGCTTTTTGGATCTTGACTATTTATCTAATATCATTCTCAGCACCACGTTTAGTAACATGAGGGTGAGCAAATGAAAATAACGGAGAGAATTATTATTTTTTTTATTCTGGTCAGGTTTATAACTGGGGTTGAGCTAGGTTTACAGAAAGCAAATATTATGTATATTACATACTATATGTATAATAACTGCTGTTTTACCTCGATGCTGCATTCTCCACAAATACCATCACAATAAGTAAGTCTTATGGCCTCCTCCACATGTGGGTGGCTCAGGATGGTGTAGGGAAGAGACAGATGGTAAGTGAGTCGGCCACACCTGGTAGTAAAAGGTGTTTAATGGAATATTATTATTAAAGTAGTATAGTGATCATGTTCATTAGGTGAATTGAACTAGATGAGTGGTGAGCCAAACCTGTCATAGACCAAGATGTCGTCCTTCTCAGCATTTACTGCCTGCCAGATGTCCGGCTGACTGAGGTCCTGGGCGTAGAGGGTGATATTCATCAGTCTTTCTTTGAGCAAGTGGTGCATCTCCTGGGACCTTTCATCTCGGTTGTTTACCACCATGTAGTTTATACTTACGTAACCTTGGTTGTCTAACTTCAGGAGCAAGTCATTGAGCCTTGAAGAACATTCAACAAGTTGGATTAAATAAATACACATTGTACATAGAGAACACTATCAAGAATGTGACCAGATAAGGGTTTGAAAAACAAGGTTCTCATCAACGTTTTCTCTGATATGTTTGAAATTATTAGTATGAGGTAAAAAGTCTGCATTCACTTTGAGGCTTGCTCTATGCAGAACAATCAGCTGGCCTGGAGGAAAGCCACCACTGTCACATGTCCAAGAGCGTTCTTCATGGGCTCCTCCTCTCCGATCTTCCACACAGGAGGAAGTTTGCAGCGGGCTCCGTCTGTTTCGCTCTCTGCACTGCAGCCCGCCAGCAGGCAGAGAGCCAGGGTAAGGCTAAGTGCCTTCCACATGACTCCGAACAACAAACCCACTGACCTAAACACAAAGACCAACAGTTTGTCTCATATCCATAAAACAAAAGAACACATTTGAACTGTAAAATGCTGATACAGTTCCAACTTGACAATCAACAACAAACATTTCTAATATGTATTGTGTTTTGTGTGTGTGTGTGTATATATATATATATATATATATATATATATATATATATATATATATATATATAAACACACACATACATTATATATATATATATATATATATATATATATATATATATATATATATATATATATATATATATATATATATATATATATATATACATAAAATGTTTCTTTTATTATTGATTTGATTTCTATATTCAAATGTCGCAGCTCTAAAAAATATACTGATATAAAAAATATAATATAATATTTGTATAAAATAAATTTTTATATGTTTCACAGTACATATTGTTCTAAAGAAGCTTTACAGGAAACCAGAAAAAATGGTGCAAAACAAAAGGGAACCTCTGCAGGGGAATAGTCTCTTTTGACTCAGCACATATTGAAATTACTGTCCATGCAGCAGTTATATAACCATTTTGTTCTTGTATTGGCCATATAATAATCATGTACCTGTAATTACGGTAATTAACCCTGATTTAGTGATCAAAGTCAATGAAAGCAAGTTTAGGACAAGGTCCATAGTACATCCAGATGCTACTAAGGGACATTGTAAAGAGTTGTAAGAGCCTAATTAATGTGCAAACTAGTTTTAAATTATGCATTAATAGCTAGGCTACATTAAACTTGAAGTATATTTGAATACACCAAAAAATGAATAAGCAATGCAAAGAAGATGTTTTACAAAGCTGCTGGAGAAAAAAAAAATAAAGAAATCAAAAAAATATTATATCTCATAACTGATGAGTGACTTACTTGTTTTACTTGAGAGTCTTCAGCAGCGATACTTTCTGAGCTGTGTTCTAGACGAAAACAACCCACTCCCACACGGCTCCTCCTATTTATACTCCTCTTGTTTTTCCCAACTGAAAGCGGGGCAAAGGTCCCTCTGTCCCTGTTTCAAAAACTTTAATAGCTCACGTATTCACCCCAGGAGTTACACGCATCAGCAGTAAATATCTGTAACCTCCACAATGTGTTTTGAGAGGACACGCCAAAGCTTGAGCAGAGAAAAAAAAAGAAGGTCTAAGTGGATTAGTATTGGAATGTGTCACTGCCAAAGTCTGTTTTTTATTTTCTCTTTCATTTTTTCCATTCTAAAATTTTCATTTCTTCACACATGTCCCTTTCATAAAAAATAAAAAACTGATAGCAAAGTTACTCTTGTTTTTGCCACAAAAAAATTAATGAAAAATGTCCAGATAGTAAACAGTTAACGAACACTGCATTCCAGACTTCTGTTTCCCTAAGAACTGAAAAGTGGGGGGCTGGGTGCAACACTGAAAAGAAATTACAACCAATTATGTATCAGATCATTGTGTGCAACATGGTTATCAAAGCATTCATTTGTACAGAATCAATGATCATTTTATTTGCATGGTTCTCTTAACATCCTGTAATTTTTGTTTGTGCAGCAGTGCACAGCTGGGTTAGTGTCAGCACTTTTCCTGCTGAGATCAAACTTTGAAACTTCCTGTCTTTTTGCTGAACTTTGATAAACCCTGTTTTTCAAATTCGGTAAAACTGGAAAAACAACGATAGAGTGCATTTTCAAGACGTGTTTAAAACTTGCATAAACATCCAAAAACCTTTTTATAAACATTCAAAGACAGTCTTAAGACTGTCTTATGTTTTATAAGTAATCAATTTGTTAATGTTCATTATCAGATCTCATGATCATGGAGGACAGTTTGACCTCCTAGTGATGCACTTTAGATGCAGTTAATATACATTTTACTGATTACTGCTAGTTAATAGTTAACTTCAAGAAGGTGTTATGAAATCATTTAGTAGATAAACTAATTCTCGTAAATCTTGACAATACATTTGTATATTCTTAGTATATAGAATAAACTGTAGATCCAAGTCAATGTGTAACAAGTGCAACAACTGGACATTAAATCAATAGCATCTTCAGGAATTGTCTAATCTATTTGATTTAAGCTTTTTTTCTCTCTCAAGTTTTGACAATCATTTTTAGATTAGCCTAATTTTTAACTAGCAAACCTGCAATGGTTCAACATACTCAGCTTATGTGTAACCCTGTTGATGTCTCAGATAAATGAATTAAGGTTATGTTGTATCATGTTTTTACATTTAATTTTACATTGTACGCATGCTTCCAACAATCACATCTTAGTTCTTGCTATAATTTTGTTTAAAAGCCTCAGTATTTTGTCATACATTAAACGCTACACTCTTCAAAATATAAAGATTCCAAAAGTAGGTTATTACAGTGATGCCATAACAACCGTTTTTAGCTCTCAGTGAACAGTTCTTAAAAGTACCATTTTTCTTAATGTGAAGAAAACTGTGAGAATCTTTTCCCCCATAAAGAGACCTTTGTGGAATGGAAACGTTCCATGGATGTTCAAGATTCTCCATGGAACCTTTCGCTTCAAGAGTGGAACGCTACTGTATCTCAGTTGTGCCTGAGGAGGACAGTAGAGAGCTTTGTCTGTCAATGAATAACGCATGTTTCGGCTCTGAGAGAAGCAAAAAACATTTTATCATGTACATTTTCAGCTTAACTTCAAATATCCTCAGTTAAAAATGTAATTACTTCTGTTAACGGTCTTATGAATGTTGAAAAGATTTGTGCTACTCTGTACTGTTCTACATAGCATTTTCTGTGCTCTGGGGAAGACGTGGCCTAATGGTTAGAGGGTTGGACTCCCAATCGAAGGGTTGTGGGTTCTAGTCTCGGGCCAGATGGAATTGTGGGTGGGGGGAGTGCAGGTACAGTTCTCTCTCCACCTTCAATACCACGACTTAGGTGCCCTTGAGCAAGGCATTGAACCCCAAACTGCTCCCCGGGCGCCGCAGCATAAATGGCTGCCCACTGCTCCGGGTGTGTGCTCACAGTGTGTGTGTGTGTGTGTGTGTGTGTGTGTGTGTGTGTGTTCACTGCTCTGTGTGTGTGCATTTCGGATGGGTTAAATGCAGAGCACAAATTCTGAGTATGGGTCACCATACTTGGCTGAATGTCTCTTCACTTTTCACTTTCTTTTACATTCTGTAACGCCTTGTTGTTTAACAAAGGTTTATAAAAAAAAAAAAGTGGATTTACAGTTGGAGAATTTGCATTTTTGAATGTGAAATTTGTTTAGGAAAAAAAAGTCAAATTGGATCGGTTTATTAAAATCAAAACCATTAAAACGTTTCTTAAAACAATAATACAATTAATAGTTAACAAAAAAAAAAAAAAATAGATTTATTTTATCTAAATTAACTAAAACCGAAATAAAATTGAGAACTAGCCTATATAGGCATTTAAGAAAAACAAATACAAATGACAAGACAATAAGATAAAGAAAACATTTAAAATTACATTTAAATATTAACATTTAAAATGTATTCAAAATGTGAACAAAAACTATAGGCTAATAATATATCAATGAATTGTATTTACAAGGCTTCCATAAAATGCTATACTAATGGCTAATTTTTAAATACATTTTTTAAATAAATTTTTATCTAAATATTTAGATAAAAATAAATAATATATTTTGCCAACCAAAATTGTACTTCTTAGACTTATTTACCTTTTACATACTTACAAAAATGGCTATTTATTTATTTAACACTTAAAGGGGATACATAGGCCTCCGAAACAAATATTAGGCTTTTTAAAAGAATAGACCTAAATGACGTGACGCAAAGCAGTAAAGAATATACAAAACCTGAATACATGATTAAGCCAAAACGTACATTTGTCCGTACTTGAAGATAACGGGATCTTTTGGCATCGTAGTCCTGGTAACCACCACCCGTCAGCCTCGCGCGATAAAACTCTTCCGCGGGGGCTTATGGGAACTCGAGGCCAGAGCAGGAGCGACCGCCCTTTTCCGACGAGCGGAGGAAAAACAGCACATTGATCGCTTCAGGCCTCCAACGCGCATAAATAACCGCACTAAAACATCGGAGCGTCACCCAGGGTAAGTTCTCGGGAGCGTTAGACACCCGGCGTCACTCATTATTTAGCGAAAAGGGAATGTGTCTTATTAAAAGAGCATTTTAATGCGCGATTTGATGACGTAACGACAATGGTCTAGAAAACAAATGGCGAATGCGTTAGTGGCCACAGGCCCAGCGCGTGAATAACATGAAGCTGACTGGCACACAGTCCTCCTTTTGCCGTTTAGATATTTCTTTAGGACCTCCATACGATTGGACTGTTGAAGTACGCGGCTTTTGCAGCAGTTTGACCCACTGGGTGTAAAGCAGCCATTCTTGCGTAGAGAAGCTCCTCGTAGAAATGCGCGCTTATTCGGCTTGCTGCTTAGAAATGCCCGCTACTCTGTGGATCTGTTGGCATAGGGGCCATTACAAAGTATGTGCATAATTTATCTTAAAAATATGTCATGTGAAACATGACATGTGAAAGATTGTAGACGAGTTGATTGGCTTTCAAAAAGCGTTTAACATTTTAATATTTTAGCTATCTGCCCACTTTTAAACTCTGGGTTCGTTTCCCAAAAGCTTCGTTAGCTAATTATGGTGGTTAATTTCATTGAGTTCTATTGGTAACGACTGGACTTGCGACCAAGTTGTTTTTGGGAAACGCACCCCTGAAAAATTGTAACTCCTTTTTGTTACTTAGCTTATTTTATTATTATTATAATTTACATATCATGTATACAAATGTATTATGCTGTCATGTTTTTATTGTCTTGTCATAGTACTTGCATGCGCAGGGAAAGGGCTGAACCATGTCTGTTGATGGAGATGTTGACTATGGGCATGAGTTTCCAGCCCATTACAAAGTGATGCTTGACAAACTGAACGAGCAGCGCCAGTTGGATCAGTTCACAGACATCACTCTTATTGTAGATGGTGAGGTTTCAAGTGTTTGTACCTGCTGACCTAATACCTTTCGGAATTTATGCAAAATATTTTACAGTTGAATAAACCGGTGTCAATGATTGTGGTTTCTTTAACAGGACATCAGTTTCGGGCCCACAAAGCTGTTCTGGCTGCCTGCAGTCAGTTTTTCCACAAATTCTTTCAAGACTTCACTCAAGAGCCTCTAGTGGAAATTGAAGGTACTTAACAATAGATGCAACTCCGTGGAACAAAACACTGTTAGATATTACTATGTAGCATGTTTTTCCTGGACAATGACCAATCTTAATCAGCAACACTGTCTTAACTGGAAGCACTTGTTTGCAAAACAGTTAGAAGATGTTGGTTTTGGTTATTTACACACATACACTACACACTGTACATATTAAATATACATGTAGTTAATATTAGTACTCACAATATGACCCATTTCTGATATTGCATTTTATGGTCTCCCAGCCCAAATAGTAGTAAACAAAAAATTACTCCAAATAATGTATGCTCAATAATAATCTTTACTGCAATATTTTTGTTGCAATGAACAGGTGTTGGCAACACTGCCTTCCGTCACCTGATGGAGTTCACTTATACAGCTACGTTAGCTGTGAATGGTGAGGAAGAAGTCAGTGATGTCTGGAGAGCTGCAGAGTACCTTCAAATGCAGGAGGCGATCAAAGCCTTGAACAACAGGTTGCTTACTATTGTACATTTTCGTTTGCATGATGTTATACTGAAGTTGATTTTTTAGCAAAAATGTTTCTTCTCCTATGTAGAATGAATGGTACCACCTCAGTAAACTCCTCCCAGGCCTTGGCAGGAAAGAGCACGGCTAAGAAGAGGAAAATCGCAGAGACCTCCAATGTGATCACTGAGACTCTTCCTTCAGTGGAGACCGAATCTGTTGAAATCAACGTGGAGGTTGGCGAGGAACATATTGAGGTGGAGGAAAGTGGCCTGGTGGAAGTAGTGGATGCTGCTAGGAGTTCAACCGAACCCTCATCTGATGACTCTGCATTGGCCTTATTGGCTGATATCACCAGTAAGTACCAGCAGGGAGAGCAGACACTTCATGGGATGAAAAAGGAAGTAGATGATTCCGTAGTCGTGCCGGAAGAGGCTGTGATTGCCTCCAAGACCCTGGAGAATATTGAAGTGGTGGAGGTTCAGATCTCACAGCTGGACAACCTTTTCCGTTGTGACAAGTGCGACCGCTGCTTCAAACTCTACTACCATCTCAAACAGCACATGAAGACTCACACCGCTACCCCCGATAAAGGCTTTGTCTGCAGGCACTGCGGTAAAACATATGCCCGGGAAGCAGCCCTTAAACAGCACTTGAATAATTACCATTTTGATGCGGAGGAACAATCCCAAAGACAGAAAAAGAAAGTGCATGTTTGCGATTACTGTGAAAAGCAGTTTGATCATTTTGGACACTTCAAAGAGCATTTAAGGAAGCACACAGGTGAGATGATATAAGGTTAAATGTATTTTAAGAAATATATTTAAATGCAGTCTCTAATCAGCTTCCCATTTATGCATGCATGTGTAGGTGAGAAACCCTTTGAGTGCCCGGAGTGCCATGAACGTTTTGCCAGGAACAGTACGCTGAAGTGTCATATGTCAGCATGTCAAAATGGCGCTGGAGCCAAAAAAGGGAGAAAGAAGTTGTATGAATGCCAGGTTGGTTTTAGCCAGTAAAATACTATCCAGACATGCATTTTTACTATGCAAAACCTCCTAAAAAACTCCCTTTTTGATATACAATATATTGCATGCAATTTCTCCAATAATTATGTAGACCTCAGGTTTCTTTTCATTATTTGACAACATCACATATATAATTGCTTCTCATAAGTTTGGAAAGATGCTTGTTGCATATTATTTCAAAATTGTGCCTTTAAATAAACGCTGTATGTAAGTTTTTGCCACTAGAGGGCGCATATTCAAAAGAAACATAGATATAAGCTGTGTCCAAATTCAGGGTCTACATCCTTCGGAGGACTCATTTGAAGAGTGTTACGGCACAGCGCCGCGACGAAGGCTGTCCAAATTCGTACGATCCTTCAAATGCGGCCCACAAATGCGTCCTCCTTTTCCCCGAATTGGAAGGATGGGTGTGGTGGATCCTTTTGCGTCCCTACCTATCCCATAATTCTTTTCGCAGGACGAAGCGAGCGGTAGCGGAGTGGGGGAGGAGTATTATTTTCGGTGTTTTTTGAAAACTGGCTTTTCAAAAATATATATTTTCAGTGGTTTTCTAGTTAGGCATTTTGTTTTATCGTTAAGCTTTTTTTTTTTTTTTTTTTACATTTGTACGTGTATATGTAAAAAATTAAAATAAAAAAAAAGTTTACGTTCGTAAACTAGCTTCTTCCTTACTGCCTGTGTGAATATCCCCTTACACACAGCTTATTTGTTAGTGATTGAAGCTGTTTTTAACGCTTCTAAGGACGAAAGAGCAGACAGAAGTGTTTATAAAGCTCCGGGGAGAGAACGATGAGCTCTTCACCCGCGTCTTGCTTAGCGCTGTCACGGTTGCTAGGCGACAGGATATGAGCAACGGGTAAGGGAGGGAACGAAGGGTAGGCTGTCCAAATTCACAAACACCGACTTCCGGTTTTTGCGGTCGTCGGAGGACCCATCCTCCTTCAACCGGGTAGGAAGGATCCTAAGGAGGATGCAGACCCTGAATTTGGACACAGCTAAAGTCTTATGATACCGTGACTGAGTGTTGAATCATGGGAGTTTGTGGTCTTCATCTCCACAACTGATGCAATCCGACGGGACTCAGGCAGAAATCATGTTCATGGATGAGCTAATTTATTAAGGATTAATTAACATCATAGTATGAAGGAGGGTAAGGCTGAAAGCCGTACTCTGTGTAGTCATCACCTGTCTAATAAAAAACACAAAACATATTAAAGTGTATTTGATGCTCCCATGTTTCCTACAAAACAGACCAGAGATGAGCCATTTTTTTTACATTCTTTAAAACATTTGTGATAATGCAAGTACACAAGTCAGCAAAATATATAACACTGTTCTAATTATATTTTTTTATTTATATTTTTATAAAAAAGTACATATTGTGCATTTAATTAAAAGCTATTTGTTAATCAGACTTAGCAACATGTCAGTTTTGGTTGTATTTTGCTCATTCATGCAGTCCTACTCACTTATATTTCTCACTCCTCAGGTCTGTAGCAGTGTTTTCAATAGTTGGGAGCAGTTCAAGGACCACTTAGTGACCCACACGGGTGAGAAACCCAACCACTGCACTATTTGCGATCAGTGGTTCACGCAACCCAAAGACCTCAAAACTCATCTGCAAGAACTCCACGGCTTGCAGGAGAAGGTTATCGTCACAGAGGAAGTCATGATTTCAGACCCAGGCACGATCTTGGCTATGGCGGAGGTTGAGGAGGGAGAGGAGAGGGTGATCCTGGAGGATGGCCTACAGGTGGAGCATGTCACTGTGGAGCCGGTGGACGTTGTTGCTGTTGAGGAGTCTCTCATGGTGGAGGCAGAGACGCCGATACAGTCTTCTCAGACTGTGGGTGGGGTAGAAGAGACAGTGGTTTTACAAGTAGATGGCGAGGGATTGAAAGAACGAGCAATGGAAATCCAGATAGCACAGGTGACTGTTGCAGAACCAGCAGAATGTCAAGTTGAACAAGAGGCAGTGGACAGTTCGAAAGAAGTAAAAACTGCCAATGTATGAAAGGCCTTTCCTGTGCATGGACGCTTTGATAATGAATAAGAGTAATGAACAGGATAATGAACAGTAATGCTCAAAGTGGTTTCATCCAACAAAGATGGGTCATCCACTTTATTTCTTTAAGCTTTGCTCTATCTATTCACTTCTCAGAAAGCAGTGTAAGAATAGTAAGATGTAATTCATTTCATAAATAGTGCACATGGCCAAGACTGCTTTGGGTGCGGAAAGAATGTTGTTTTTTTTCTTTTTCTTTTTTTTTCTTAAGTTATCTTTGGATGTATGTTTATAGCGTGTGCAAGAAGCTTAATTTCATAAAAGAATTAAAGGCAAAATGTTTCCCTAGATAATCGAGACAACATGTATGCAGTTCTGGCTTGTTTCTTTGTTCAGTCTGCACCATTTATTCGTTTTAAATGAATTTGCTGTTCAGCTGTACAGAGCAATAAAATTATGTATAAAATATTTGTCAGAGGTTTTAACCCTGATGTGGCACTCTGCGGCTGTTTTCAGTTGCAGTGATTTTTGTGTACAGGAACTTAAATGAAATTGGGGAAATGCAGCATCTCTTTACTGTGAAGCAGGTATGGGTTAAACCAGGCTTTCTCAAACGGAGGAGCTTTGACCACCCATGAAGGCAGTGGCTTTCATCTAATGGACCAGAACCCACTATAGGACCTCTGAAAACTTCTAAGAGGGCCACAGGATGACTTAAAATAAGTTCTTAATGTATTTAATTTAAATATTATAATGAATATATTACAACAATTTAAAATGTTTAAACATCCCATTATAATTATACTCTTTTTATTCTTTTCTAAACAAAACGTATAGGTGTCTATATCTAGCAAGGAGAATATGTTTACTGGTAAGTGGAATTAGAAAGTTTGAAAAGCACTAGTTTACAGAATCACAATCACCGTTGATAAATTTAAACTTTATTGATAGTCTCAAAAGTGATTTTGCTTTTGAGTAAAACTATACTTTTTTGTTTGTTTGTTTTTTTTTACTCGAAGGACTTCTAACACATTTTTCTGTTTTAGATAATGTTCTAATAGCCTACTGGTTAAATAAAGCCGTTAGTCCCACCTTCAAGCTGTGATTGGTTAACAGAAATGTCCGTCACCTGACCTCCCTGTTGCTGTGATGGAGCCAGTGGAGTCCTCGCGCATCACATTCAGGCTTATGACAAGCACCGAGTTAAAACAAACTGAATGATCCCGCAACGAATATTCACCGCCTCAACTCTTGAGGAAGGTAAGGATGTTCACTCTTATCAATCTTCTCATCATCCTGAGAGGTTACCACTGAATACATAAAAGCATGAAGAATGAATGTATGCCTTCAAATTGTTTACAAGGCTCATTTGTTCAGATATCTTACCAGATGTATCTGGCGTTACTGGCCAGCAGCGGTTGTTATGGAAGCGTGTAAAATATATATAAATATATATTTGATGATGCAGATTCGAGCATCACCTTATTAAAAATTAGGAAGGGGTTACTGTTAGGATACTTGTATTTGATAATTATTCTGCACAGAGCTAAACTACACACTAAAATCTGACACAAACATGCGTGGTGTCACCTTTAGTGACTTGAGATGCGTTTATTTATTTAGTTGATTATTGCCAGTAATAAATCTAATCAATATAATTTTTTATATTTAGTATTGCTACTATTTGTGTAAATTTTTATTTATTATATTTTCCATTTTTATGACTGAGCATTTGTAAAACTAATGTAAAATCCTCTGATCAAATGGCATCTGTGATTAACATGATTTAAGTCTTGCATTTGGGAATGTGTGGGATCTACAGAGGGCCTCTGGTTTTTTAATAAAGCCGTATTAGTGTTTGAACGGTACAGGTGTGTGAATCCCGAATGGCTCCTGAATAGAAGTATTAATTTACTGAGAATATTGTAATTTATGATATTGAATGATCCTTTCTAGTTTCTCACGGATTGATGTCAACTTTTGTTCAGGCCCCTTTGATGACTCCTTAGTTGGATGACATGAAACATGGTTTTAGGTCTGAGATTAAAGCTGCTTTGATGGGTTGGGAATACATTAACATGGTACAATGCAACGGAAACAGCCTTTTTTGTGGTTTCATCGAATAATCTGCATGTTTTTTTCCCCTCAAAGGTCCAAACATCAATTGAACTCCTTAATTATGTTCCTTATTTAAGGACTCATTAATAATGGACACATTCAGACATGTATCAAAATCTGAATACATGTTCTGAAGCATGTGTGATGCTTGGGGTTTTGTGCATTTTTAATGCAGTTATGTAGAATTAATAGCATTAATTAGAAAGAGACAGTAATCAGTTCATCATTTCATCAGGTGTAGTAGAGCCTCCTCAAAATATGTTTATGAATGACATCCACACATATCTAAAACATACTCTGTCATGAAAGGAATAGTTCACCCAAAAAAGAAAAAACTGTCGTCATTTACTCAACCTCATGTTGTTCTAAACCAGTAAGAGTTTTTTTCTTCTGCTAAAGGTATTTTGAAGAATGCTGGTGACCAAACACTTCACAGTAGTCATAAAATATTTTCTTTTGTGTTCAACAGAAGAAAGAAATGCATACAGTTTAGGAACAGCATGCATCATTTTTCAAAATAGTTATCATATTTAATTATTGTGTGGCTGATCTGATAGTAAGAAAATGACTTGAAAATTGGTAGTTGTAGCTACGTGATGGAAATTCCAGATTGGCACCTCTGGCCCCCTATTGTCCCTGATCTTTTCACTACTGAGCTCTTTTTTTCCCCTCTCTGTCCATGTGTCTCAATCAAAACACACACAGGAGGGCTTTGTGTAGCTGTGGCTGAGAGTGTGAACACAGAAGCAGCTTCTGAAATCGCATACTGAGTAGGTCCTACATTTGATTTGGAATTTACTTCACGGATGTTCTAAAAATTATAAATATAATCTGGCTGTGCTTAATTTATCATATTGTCAATGTCATGTGACTTATGGTGTCAGATGCGTCAACACCTCTTCTGTGGCATTATGCAATGGTGAAGTGTCCTTGAAATGCACATTTTGGGATCTCGCCAGATGTAGAAGTTCATCCTGGGACTTTTTGTCTAATGTTTTGTGAATAATACCATTAATATGGACCTACAGCTCCTTTCACATACTGCTTTTTCCTTACTACTGTATATAGAAGGGAAGTAGGCATATTGGATGTTGTGAGGAAAGCCATAGTGAATGAGCAATAAAGTAAGAATCACTTAATTCTACTTTCTAAAAATGTGTAACTACCTGCATTTAGAGCCAAATGTTTTACTTGCTGAACCCTGTACATGCAACAAGGATTTTTCTTACCCAGGGGCCACTGATATCCCATGTGTTTAGTGTTTATCTTGCGTGTAGATCAGGGCCGCATCAGTAGAAATGGCCCCTGTGGAAGACGCTTAATGCTTAGTAAGTGCTTCTGTCCCATGGGGCGTGAAAGAAGTCACACAGTTGATGTACACTGAACAGATTTATAAACTCCCCATTTTTTTTTTGCTCCTATTTTTCATGAACTCAATGTGCAGTTTTACTGTATTGGGGGGTCCGGGGGCAGGGGGTCTGACATCTGCCCTGTACAGTGAAAACCAAGATTCATCCGTGAAGAGAACACCTCTCCAAGTGGTAGATGCCATCGATTGTGAGCATCTGCCCACTCAAGTCGGTGACGATGACGAGCTGGAGTTAGGTTGAGACTGATGAGGATGACGAGCATGCAGTTGAGCTTCCCTGAGACGGTTTCTGACAGTTTGTGCAGAAATTCTTTGATTATGCAAACCGATTGTTACAGCAGCTGTCCGGGAGGCTGATCTCAGGTGAAGATGCTGGATGTGGAGGTCCTGGGCTGGAACACAGATTTAGACAGATTTGTGAACAATATTTGAGAGAAATAGGCTTTTTATGTACAGATAAAGAGTCTTAGATCTTTGAGTTCAGCTCATAAAAAATGGGGGCAAAAACAAAAGTGTTGCATTTATAATTTTGTTCAGTGTAAGTACCACATTCTAAATCCTGCCCATGAGGCTCATGCTAATGGTCCTGTGTGCCAGAATGGAGCTAAATGATGAACCATTTGCTTTTTTTTTGGTAATTGATATTGAAGTTGGGGATATAAAAATTCAAATAAAAATTAATTATTGAATAAATAAGATCAGAAAGATGGTGGAAAAGGGTGAGAGAGGAATATCATTATGCAGACACATGCACATCCATGCACTTGAAAGGATCGTTTCAGGATTTCTGCTTGTTTTACACTTTAAAAGAGAATTCTGTCAGCCGGCGAATCTTTTCAGCCCCTTCAGCAATCAGCAGCACACACAAACAAATGCAAGATGGTGTTTGAAGCTTGAGGATCTGAGTATTCATGAGAAGAATCACTTTGATTTTGTGTGCTGTGCCTTGGTAAATAGAGCGTGTGAATTAGGACAGATATCAAATATAAGGAAAAGGAAGGTCAGATGTGTCTTTTCAGTCATCTCTTTATTTGTTCTTGCTACAATTCAACTATTCATATAAGAATCAGTTTAGCTCTCAGTATTCAGGCCATTTTTTTGCCTACTTTTGTATTTATAAAAAATAATATATATATAGTTTCCAAAAACATTATTTTCTATCCATTTAAAATAAATGCTTTTTTTTTTTTTTTTTTTTTTTTTTTTTTTTTACATTTTCCATTTTCTGTTCAAAAACGACTGACTAAAAACTTTTGAAGGGTAGTGTATTCTGTAATCAGGGTAGTTGAATGCTCAATGCTGACGCCAGTAGAAGTAAGCTCTTGTTTTGATTGAGTGAATGAAGGGGGATTAAATCCGCTTCTCAGAAAGATCTGCTGATTGCGTATAAGAGTGTTTGGGTTCTCATTCTATTGTCAAATGGCTGATCATTTATGACAGTTACACAAGCAAGTACTTAAAGAACTGTACAACACACAAACACATGTAAAGATACAGAGCTATAGGATTGTTTTGTCACTTTTTAATGTCAAAACTTGCCTTTCTAACACTCGGTCAGTTCCAAAGCACTTTCAACCGATCTGATTGGTTTAGTTCTAATTCTATAATGCTGATGCTCGAAAGTTCAAACAAAAGAATATTGCTTCAAAGAACCCTGTTGAAAACCAAGCTCAGCAGCTTATATCAGCATCAGCGCTCACCTGCACCTGCAAAAACACATCGTCACACCTGAAGGTGTCTGTGCAGATGCAGTGCTCAGCGGTCCTGTGTGGAGAAACTGCCTCAGTTTAACACACCTGGTGTTCTTTGATCAAGAAACCCCTGCAAAAAACATACAGTCTGAAAGCATAATGTTATGAACTACATTTTTACAGAAATGTATTTGATCAAAAATACAGAAAAAAACAGTAATATTGTGAAATAATATTACCATCTAAAACAACACTTTTCTATTTTATTATATTTTAAAATTAAATTTATTCCTGTGATGCAAAGCTTAATTTTCAGCAGTCTGCACTGTCACATGATCCTTTAGAAATCATTTGAATATGTGAATTGATATTCTGACATTGCTTTATATATGGTTTTATTTGTGGTCCACTGTGGCGTGATGAATGTGTAGTGCTTGTTTTATGTGTGCTGTTAGCTCTCAGTGGCTAGAGAACGAGGTGACGGCGCTCTGTGTTCATATATTCTGCTCTTTAGGGACATTGTTACAGGAACTACATCAGCAAACTCACCTTAATTGCATCCTGAAACACACAAAAACGCACACATTGAGTCACATTTGTAGGAAGATAAATAATTTAGTTCAAATGTAACTATAAATACATATTTTTTAAAAACTTAACTTAAATAGCTCAAATTATTTTACAAATGCTGCAAATGCATACATTTTCTACAAACATGCTGGTTTACACAAGCTAAATAAGCTAAATCCTTAAGGAAAGGTGAGTTAAGGACAATGTAATGGTCTTGATATATTCTTTGTCTCCCTCCCTCTCTCACCAGGTAAACGGGAATCCTTTAGTTTAGTCCCTGCTGTTTAAATTGGAGACTTAAGGGCCACTAAAAAAGCCATGGATTAGGATCTCTGTACACGCTAATCCCAGAGAGACGACTGTAGAGTGAGTCAGAAGCACCAAAGACACACACCGACGTGAACAAATGAGAGGGAGTGGCTGTTTTCCATGTGGGACCCCATTTCTGAATGAGCCACCAGGCGAAGATATTAAATGAGAGGAAGCACCGTACAAGAAGCCAGGGCCACTGAGAGTAATGTGGAGCCTTGTTATAGCAGCCAGGCAACAATCACAGCACTCATCGTTCTCCATGCTGATCCGCGGTCTATTTTTATCACTGAGACAACGCACCCATTAATTTGGGCATATGTGATGATGTTCAGGGAGATGCAGGACTGAGGGGAAGGATACACTGTGCACTGGGCCGCTTGGGTGAAGCAGACGAGCCTAAACATCTACTCCTTTATTCTTTGATATGTGTATAAGCCTGGGTTGAGATGTGGCAATAATGAGCTAATGTTGGAAATTGACGCAGAAGTACAGGACAACATGTGAAGGTGAGAAAAGACTATCCATTATTTGTTTTTGTTTTTTTTATGAAAAACGGTCCCCATGTTTTGCACTTATTTTATTAAAGTGTGTTTATAAAATAACTATTTATTACTAACAATATTTATAATATAAATTATAGTGTAAAATATTTGTATTAATAAATATTTGTTTGTTTATTATTTATTTGTTTAATTTATTTAAATATGAGTTTGTGTGTGTGTCTTACAAATATCAAAAATAATATTTTGTTTGTTTATTATTATCATTGTATATAATAATTGTATTTATATTTGTATACACTTAATTATGAATATGTGTGTATGTATGTATGCATGTATGTATAATATATACATTACAATTATAAGAAAAATCCTGAATAAATTATTGTAAAAACATAATATAGAAAATTTTATATAAAATAATTAACATTTTAAGAAATTAAAATATTGTTATGTTCGTGAAGTTATTTATTTATTTGCTCCTTGATAAATAATGGATTTGTTTATAGGCAGAGGTTTAAAAAAAAACATTTTATATAAAATAATTAAAATTTTAAGAAATTAAAATATTATGTTCATGAAGTTATTTATTTATTTGCTCCTTAATAAATAATGGATTTGTTTATAGGCAGAGGTTTAAAAAAAGAAGTGTATACAAAATGCAGGTTCTCTTAATTGTGTATAATTTTATATCTTCAGGTGGTGTCTTAGTTCCAGGTCTCCTGCCATGAGCTAAGCCCCCCAGTGGCCTGTGGCAGGATGACTGCTGTGTACCCGGCTGGGGGGGGTTCTGTCGGGGTCTCAGAAGTGGCCACGGGTCCCCAGCGTTATGCCCGATGGAGCCGACAAGACAGCTCCGACATCTGCACGGACGACGAGGGGACCCAGCCACGCCGCCTCACCCCACTGGAGAAGCTCAATCTGGACATGTGCCAGGATGAGAAGATGGTGAAAGAGCTCACCGTGGGTCGCCGCATCGGCTTCTACAAGATACGTGGTGAGATCGGCTGTGGAAACTTTTCCCATGTCAAGCTGGGCATCCACGCTCTGACGAAAGGTACATGTCAGTTAAAAGACTTTAAACTGAATTCTGAGTAATTGGTACATATTCTTTGACTTTCTTAAGAGCTTCTCCTCACAAGAAGGCTACAATATTAATAGATTTATTTTAGAGCAGCTCACTGACACCTGGTAATGTGTCTGGAAATGCACATTTAGAGGCTTGTTTTTTAGTTCTCTGTTTAAATATATTTTATATTTTAAATTAATATATTTTAAAATGTCATTTATGCCTGTAAGGGCAAAGCCATTATATTTATATAAAAAAAAAATAACAAAAAAAAAAAAAATAACAAGATTAACCCCAAACCTTTGAACAATGTTGTAAACATAGTTTTAGTAAGCTATGTTGAATCAGATATAAGTCTATTTAAATATATAAAATGATAAAGTAAATACTTAAATTCTAAAGTAGTTATATTTTTTTAATTTACTTTCAGTTTAGTTTTAACCCATATTTTATAAAATAAAAAAGACATTATGTTTTATTTAATACATACTTCTCACTAAATAAGGGTTAAAACTACATATAACCGCTCTATGCTTTTACATGCATATGCTTTTTGCTGAGTGTTATTGTCTTGATGAACATGTGTCCTGAGAGTCCAGTTTACATTGATAATGTGGGAAGCATACCCTCGGTCAAAGTCAAGCTGAGACAACTTGTCTGGTCCAGACACAGATGGATGGATTTGAGGTGTCACATTTCTATCGAGACCTTTAGAATTGCAGTAGCCCTCATCAAAGATTGCTGTGTGTAAGGGATAGGAGGTTTTGGTGTGCTGTTACAAAGCCATTTGTGAATTCATGCGCAGAGCATTTTGAGGATTTGTATTGCTGCAGCAGATCTTGAAGAGAGGGTGTAGAATGACCCTCCATATCACACTGCACCATATCTGATGCCATAAGTGCTTAAATGTCTTTGATTTATGATAGCTGACTATTACTGCTGTTCGACTAAACAATATATACTGAAATTAGTAGGAATGCATATGTCCCACAGACAGAAGAATATGATTGTTTTCTGAATGAGAAACTCCTGTAACTGAAATGCATTTTGTCATCCCCAGACAAAGTGGCCATCAAGATCTTGGACAAAACCAAGCTCGATCAGAAGACGCAAAGGCTGCTGTCCCGGGAGATATCAAGCATGGAAAAGCTGCACCATCCAAATATCATCCGTCTGTATGAGGTGGTGGAGACGCTGACCCGTCTGCACCTGGTCATGGAGTACGCAAGCGGAGGAGAGCTCTACACGAAGATCAGCACAGAGGGGAAGCTCTCCGACATCGACAGCAAGATCGTCTTCTCTCAGGTTCTGTCAGCTGTGAAGCATATGGTGAGATGTGCATAGTGCAAAGGAATATAATTCAGTGATGGAAATCTGTTATAATAGTGGGCTGAATGTTTACAGGGTGCAAACATATTCTCATTATGATTCCTCTGTTTCCCTGACCTTTCAAATTTGGCAGGATTGAGCCATTTCATGCCAGTTACCTTTTTCAGTTTTTCTATAAGATACATAGTTTGAAGGTCAGTGACACAATGCCCATTCAGAATATATAAGATATACACAGACACATTTTTATCTTATTTGATATATGCATCTTTTATTTTAATCCTATATATATTAATGGGATTAAAATTATATTTGTTAATTATTAAGTTTACTTTTCAAAATTTTTCATCAATAAATTATTAATAATATTTAATAAATCTGTTGAGAGTTACTTGCAGAATTAGCAGAAATGCAAAAGTATTATAGTATTAAATATTTTATATATCATTAATATTATAATTAATAATTATTATTTATTTGCTATTTTGAGTGTTGTAACTATAATGTGAATAATGATAATGGTATTAGTATACAAGTATACTGTATTTAAAAATTGCTGATACAACTGTCATGATATTATAAAGAAGCCTCTAAAATGCAATTCTTATCCAAAATATTATTAAACATATTTTAACACACACACACACACACACACACACACGCATATATATATATATATATATATATATATATATATATATATATATATAATCCAGTTAAATCAGTTTATCGACTTATCAGTTTTGTTATTCAAAATATCTTTATATGTCGTAGTTAATTGTAGTTTATCTTTCTTATTTTGCAGCACGACAATAACATCATTCATAGAGATCTGAAAGCAGAGAATGTTTTTTACACCTGTAGCACCTGTGTTAAAGTGGGGGACTTCGGCTTCAGCACCGTCAGCCGCCGCGATGAGACCCTCAACACCTTCTGTGGTTCTCCCCCTTACGCAGCTCCTGAGCTCTTCAGGGATGAGCACTACATAGGTGTTTGCGTAGACGTCTGGGCCCTGGGGGTCATGCTCTTCTTTATGGTGACCGGCACCATGCCCTTCCGTGCCGAAACAGTGGCCAAGCTGAAGCGCTGCATCCTGGATGGGACGTACACAGTGCCTACTTGGGTGCCGGATCCTTGCCAGAAACTAATCCGCGGCATCCTGCAACCCCAGCCGTCTGACCGCTACACAGTAGAGCAGATGATGGGCTGTGAGTGGCTGCTGCCGGTGGAGTTTCCCAAGGCCATGGAGCCCTTCAAACTGGACCCGCTCCATCTGGCTGAGTGTAAGCCAGGGGAGCTTGAAGAGCATGAGATAGATGTGAGGAACGCCCTGGAGGCTTTTGGCATTACTGCAGACCACATTCGTAACAACCAGGGCAAAGACTGCAGGAGCTCTATCACTGGAGTCTATCGAATCCTCTTACACCGCGCACATAAACGACAAGCAGTAGAGAGCATGCCAGTAGTTACTCACGTAGTGAATGGAACTGATGCTAAAAAGGACCGTCTGAAGACATACAGGAGCCTTAGGCATACGTCTAAACTCTGCATCATTCTGTGATGCTCAGAAAACGTATACATAATAATGGACAGCTCATGGGAGCTATAGTTCAGCTAGATATATTTGATATACCTCTTTTGTTATTTTTTTTTCTTTCAGTCGAAAATGAGATCAGTGAATGCCTCTAATAAAGTAGTCTATATGAATGAATGAAAAGTATGAACGTTTTCAAGCGAGTGAGTGCAAGACATTTGTAACGTCATGGATGTCATGTCATAAATATAAGTAATAAAGTGCTTTGGACTCGATTGTTTCAAACCTTCCCTTTGCAGTATGCCTCTAATATATATATTTATCATAATTAAGTATAGTAAGTTTTCTAGGATTTTTCGATTTAAACTTGCAATAACATTTTCACAGACTCTCCCTTATAAATGGCGTATTCGAGGCATGCCATTTTACACTACAACTCCCGGGAAGCCTTGCGTAGAAGACGTGCACGTACTCGTTCGCCCGTACGTGATGACGCAAATTTTGCCTCGTTGGAGGGTGATTTCATCGGGAACAGGACAAAGAGAGAAGGCACTTCCTATTTTGTTGTATATGTCTACGTATCTTATTACGGTTCAAGATCATCAGAGGTAAGGGGTTATCTAAAGCATTTTATATGCATATGTTAGGTCGACTTTGCTTTCCTCAGAGAAATTCAAAATTCTTCACAATACAGTCATTGTAGAGCTGTCAAACGTCAGACCTGTCACATGCTTTACCAAATACTTTATTTACCGCTACTTCCATTTATTATAATTCAGTTGTTCCGTTCTGTTAGATTTTGTTCTATATATATATTTTTTACTAGTATTAATAACGTTATTAAAAATGTAAATTCTCCAATACGTATTGTCACTATGTTGAATAGGTAGCAAATCAGACAGCATAACCAAATGCGATTAAAATGTGACCTGTATCCTCTTTGCATTAGTACGTAAACATTATTATCTCCGCTGTCATCGTGTTACAGTAGTATTTCCTGTAGGGTTTAATGAGTTTTTTTTTTTAACTATTTGTCACATACAGTATAACCATTTTATGATTGCGATTTTGACTCGTACTCTGGACTGTTAATGCCGTGAAGTTAGCTGTCGTTTGTGTTGTTTAAAACGGAAATGCAGTCACATGGTGAGTGGGCGGGGTCTGAACTTGATCGAGCTGTCAGTGCGCGTGTCGCTGCGTACCTGCCCTGTTTCATATCGTCTTTTGATTTCTTCTTTTTTATATCAGTGTCAGATGTCAGTGAGCGACGATATGGAGAATACAGACCTGCTTGGTCTAATCTTCCCAGATGAAGACCCAGGATCCAGCGATCTGTTCCTCGCAGAGGGGAGTAATTTGCTGGATGATTTGCTTTCAGAGCAAGATGTATGTAACCTTCACGTCCAAAAATCTAATTTCATGTTGTTGTTGTTTTTTTGTTGTTTTATTTATTTATTTGGTCACGTAGTTGTCACGTCTGATATGATTATGATAAGAAAATCTATAAAAAAAAAAAAATACAACTGCACCTTTTATAGTTTTACGCAATATAGTGATTAGATACAAATGCTTTTATCTTGTCAAATGCTGCATGGAGTGTATTTATGGAATATTAATGTATTCTATATTTTATATAACATGTAATATTAAAAACAAAGATGACAGATAGAATAATGATTTGATTGTTGCAGATTATATAGATTAAACCATTTAAAAAAAAGTATTTAATATAATAAAAAATTAATTAATAATAGTTAAATGTATAAATGTAAATGTACATTTATATGATATTATTGTGCATGATAGATAGATATATATTCTACTGATTATGTACTGATTTGATTGTTGCAGTTATTAACCATTTTAAACATTTATTTTATATAATAATGTAATATTGTAAGCATTTATAATATTTTTTGTGCATAATTTATGACAGACAGATAGATAGATAGAATATCTAATGATTTGATAGTTTCAAATTATGTATATTTGTTAAATTTTTATATAATATTATTATTATTATTATTATTATTATTATTATTGAAGTAGAAGTAATGTAAATGTGTATAATATAATAACAATTATATGCATTTGTTTTATCTAATAATAAAACTATTAGATAAAAATAACATTTATTGTAAAAAAAATTCTAGAAATGTATTTTGTACATTTAATAACTAAATAGAAATCATTATTGTACATCATGTAGATTAAATAGACAGACAGACTAAGAAATGCTTTCATTGTTGCAGATGCTGAGTGGAATGGATACAGAGGACTTCCTCAGCAGTCTTCTGGGTGAAGACGAGGACGGCCTGACTATCAACTGCTTGTCTCAGTCTCCTCACGGCAGTGACAGCGGCATCTCTGAGGACACCACCCCTCCACACGACAGCAGTGAGACCGACACCATCCCCAGTCCAGGCATCGAGCCTCTGCTTTACTCCGAGTGTATGACGGAGAGCTACGAGGCCCAGGTGGTGCAGTCAGACCACTGCTACACCCTCCCACAGGACACAGACGCCCTGCTGAGCGTCCGATCAGAGAACCCGGAGTCTGATGTCTTCATAGATGTCGGTAAGGTCTTGTTGTGGTGTGTAGAGAAATATGAATTATTCTTATGTTTTTTTTTTTTTGGCTTGTTTTTATTCAAATGACTTATTTAAGTGTCCCATCTTAAGATTGATTTTCTTCCTGTCAGATGATTTGGATATGGATATGGATGATGACTTCTCCCCAGAGCTGCCTTGCTCACTCACGATTGAACACTCCACACAAAGCAGCAAACCAGACAACCAGGTACATTTCAAAGGATTTTAAGAAAACAGCAGACTGTTACCATGACAACTTCGATATGATATGCATATTTTGTCTCCAGTTCCAGTTCAAAGAGATTGTTTTGACTGATGAGGAGAGGAGACTTCTGGCGAAAGAAGGTGCAACCATTCCAACTCAAATGCCTCTTACAAAGGTAAGAGAAGTGGTTTCATATTGAAGCTATGCTGCAGATTTTTGAAATGTAACCTGATGGCTAAAATGGTGTGTGTCTTTAGGCAGAGGAACGGACCCTGAAAAGGGTGAGGAGAAAGATCCGGAATAAGCAGTCTGCTCAGGAGAGTCGCAAGAAGAAGAAAGTTTATGTTGATGGCCTAGAGAACAGGTTCGTGAAGTGAGAAAAACTCCATGACAATCATAATGTCTCTCAAAATACAGGAAGCACTTAACACTTAACTGTAAAGGTATTGAACAATATACTGTAAATTCAACAACAATTGCAGTTGTTATAGGTCAATTGATAATTAATCTATTATTAATTCATTGAATAAGGTGTCAGGAATTAATGATTATATATTGTGCAAACAAATATGTTATACTGTATTGTTTTTGTGATTTACTCTAACAAAAAGAAAGAAAAGGGGTCTCATTTATATGATTAAAAATACAGTAATATTGTATAATATAATTACAATTCAAAATAACTTGAATATATTTTAAAATGTAATTTATTCCTGTGATGCAAAGCAATTGTTTGATTGAATTATTTTTTTTTTTATTATTATAAATGTCTTCACTCTTCACACGTTTTTTTTTTCAATTTAATGCTGAATAAAAGTATTAATTTCCTTAAAAGAACCTGACTGACCCTAAACTTTTGAACAGTAGTGCAAATTGGAATATATTTGTAAATTACTTGGTCTTAAGTCATTGAAATAATATTGTGTATGACCATAGGGTTGCGATCTGCACTGCTCACAATCAGGAGTTACAGAAGAAAGTTGAGTTGCTGCAGAAACAAAACATGTAAGCCTTCATCGTGTGCTTTAATAAGATAATTTTAGTGAAGATTATAATTATAATTTATTGCTACTAACAATTGTTGTTTTTCTAAGGTCCCTTACTGAACAGTTGAGAAAACTGCAGGCCATGGTGAAAATGTCCACGATGAAAACCACCACGACTAGCACTTGTATTATGGTATGTATTTTTATTATGTAGAATTTTTATCTATCAGAGGGATTGTACCTCTGTTGAGTTGGTTTTATTTTAACACATATTTATCTGTCATAAATGAAATCTGATCTATGAGTGTAATCTTTCAGCAGCTCGTAATGTGAGCTTACTGCTTTGAATAAATACAATGGCAGCCTGACGTGTTTCCTGACCTTTTCTTTTTTTGTTTTTTTTTAGGTGTTCCTGCTTTCTTTCTGTCTGATCATTTTCCCCTCAGTCAATCCTTTTGGCAGCAGCAATCAGAAAGATCTGTATACGTCATCTACAGGTGAGCACAGTGTTTGTCATTGTTTCCATAGGGTGCTGAGGAATGTTGTCCTGCTTGTTTTCTGCCAAGTTTTGTTGTATTATATAGTTCAACCTGTACAATAATGCAGTTTGAGTAATCAAAGCCAGTGAAACTTCACAATTCTTGATCCTAATTTAATATAGATTACCAGTATATACTAATAATATGTTAATATCAATATGAACAACAGTAGCATTTTAGTGTTATTGATATACTATTATGTATCTTGTTAATATTTTAAAATAGTTTTTTAATTTTTATATTTTGCTGGTATATTTAGTGAGCGTTTTAGCAATTTGGTTGTGTGTTTCTGTCTTTTTTATTAGTATGTTTTTGAATGTCTTCATTTATTTTGTTTTAGTAATTTGATTACTTAAAGTTAAACTAAACCAAAATTAGAAATGTTGGCTTGAATTAAATAACCGTTAACTGAAAATATAAAATATAAAGCTTATTTTATTTCAGCTAGTTTTCAAGTAACAATTTTTTTATGTTTTAGTTTTGGTTAACTACAGTATGCCTGGAGCAAAGTATAGTTAAAAAAAAAAAAATATTAAGTGTTTTTTTTTTTTTTTTTTTAACCCATCTGTTTTCTACCTAAGCACTGGTGCTTTATGCATAATTCTAAAACATGTTTTTTCTTCTGCCTTCCAGGAATGTCTCGAGCCTTGCGGTCTTATCCAGCTATCGTGAAAGACGACATCATATCCACGTCTACTAAAGAAGTGCCAGAGCAGGATGTCCTCCTCGTGGGCACTGTAGAGAATAACCAGGTGCTGCTGTCGGGCGCTCAGAACCACACACCTGACTACCAGCAGGTCGAGCAGTCTGACTCTGAATCTGGGGTCAACAGCAACTCCTCCGCTGACTTCCCCAGTCCTGCCCAGTCCGATCTCAAAGCGGACGCATCTCTCTCAGAGTCCCACAGGAACTCCGCGGCGTCTCCGGTGATCTACGACGGCCAGAGCAAAACCAAGGAGAGCTGGATGGAGCAGAAACCCACGTCAGTTATAATACAACAGCACCGATCTGATGAAATGTAGGAGAGCATCTAAAACAACACTCGCTTTGTTTTAGATGAAGGAATCAGTATAGCCATTTTCTCTACATTGTATCATCACAGCCTGACCCTTTCTCCTTAATTTTTTTTTTTTTTTTATTGATCTACTGTCTATACATGCTATAGTAGCACTTTTTTATATCCAGCAATTTGTTAGGACATTATTGTTCTATTCATCTGCACAAATTATGATTCTTTTTCAATGGAAACGTGAAGGAGTCGTGTTGTTTTGAACTCTGCATTGCGTCCACATTGAGTTTTGGTACATTCAGGAAATGTATTCATTTGTCTGTATTACTTAAGACATTTTAGGGCTTTTGGGCATCCAGTAAAATTGAATTTTCCCTTTTTTAGTAAGGGAGCCACATGCTTAAAGAGATTCAACTACTGAAAAATGATCAGTCCTAGTGATATAGGAGTGTGTTTAGAAAAGGGAAAAGCTATTTTTTTCTGCTTGTGCATTATTTGTGGCTTAGAACCCCTTCCGTTAAACCGCTGTAAATTTAGCTTTAAATGTTCCTTTTAGAGGGGGTATAGTATTGCACATATCCACAAAATAATAATACACTGTTTATGTCTATACATATATATACATATGAAAAAAATGTCATGATCTGCTGTGTTAGAGCAGCATTTTTATGTTATTGTTTTATTTTAATATTTTGTCTTTTAAAAGGCTTCTTTTATTGCTGTCTTTTTTATTGATCTATTTTCATCTTTGGTCATATGATGCACTGATGTATCTGTAAACTTGGAATGTTCATAAACTTTATTTCTGTCGTGATCATGTCATTATTAATTAAATAATTATCAGTTTACTATTAAAAAATCATTTTTGTCATTCATCACAAGGAAAATGTTTACCCAAAAAAATGTTATTGGAACAATACAATAAGCATAATTATACTAGATATGATGCAAATAATGGCACTCATTTGATTGACCATTGGGATTCTTAGAAACTGGTCTATAAAAGTCTTACATAGAAACTAGGTCAATCTTCTGTACATGTCGGAGCATGTTATCACAGCCAGACGTTTCCTTTTTATGCTGCTAGAAATGCAAATAAACACAATGTAACCTATAAAAACTACAATTAACCTGTTTGACTTTAATGCAAATGCACTAGCTAAAACTGAGATGTAAATTTGCACCGATCTATTTGACATTCACAACACACACGAAAAAAGTCATAACCTCAAAAAAGGATAATTGAGAATATAAAAGTACAAAATATAAATTCTTACGATGTTAAAAGTCAAAACACTTAAATATATATGGCCAAGACTCGTTGTACCTGCAGATGGCGCCACAGCATCTCGAATCAATGTCGTTAGTTCTGCACAGGTGCCTTTAGAGAACAATAAATCTATTGATACGATGCCACTTTCGATCATCAGTTGTCCTGTGTTTCACCGTGGCCTCGTGTATCAATACCCTACGGGTCTGGTTTCAGATGCATACATTTGTGGAGTGTTTCATCATAAGCAGATAATCATCCCTGCTATTTGAGCTGATGAGCAAGTGCATCTTTTGTATCTGTATGGTGTGACTCACTCAACCACATTTACAACACTCTGCGTGAAAGGTCACGCTATGTGCACAGCCGCTAGATGGCGCCTAACACACACTCTATAGTTCAATAGATCTGAGAGTAATATCAATCATGAACCCCAAATCTCAGGGTTTTAAAAAAGATTGACGCCTTAGTTATTACATCGTTTGGCATATTAAGAGAAACGTCTCTAAAGGTTTCAAGTAAACATAGTTCAAGTCATATCTACCCCACCCTGCAGAAAAAATCAGCTTAACCCAGGTTCCCCTTACGATTCATATGGAATTCAGCTATAATTCTCAAAGTGCTTACAACCCCTCTAAAACCCACCAAAAGTGCCTATGTACCCCTCTACAACCAGGCTGGTTGACCAGTTAAGACCAACTAACCAGGCTGCTCAGCAGGTTACTCCATACAGAATTACAAAGAGCTTCCAACAGCCTAGACCAGTTTGAACAAGACTTGATGTTGTAGTCCGATATGTGCAGTGATGCTGTTTCGAGATGCTCCTGAATAATTGATTAATCTCTATTTACGGGAATAACATTGCTCACCGTTTTAAAACCACACAGTAAAGGCCTGGAGTGAAGTTTTATTTATCTGCTATTGTATGCATTCACCTGACTGACTTGCAAGAAGTTGAAACAAAAGTTTTGGCTCTTGGTTTCACTGGGACACACTTTCTGCAGGCTGCAACAAAACCAGGGGCAGGTGGAACACGAGGCTATTATCCCTGCTTTAGGGCAGGCCAAACAGTCATTAATAGGCACATGACAAAGACACATAAATTAGGATGACTCCTTTACAAATGCAAAAGAGTGGCGTGTGCCTCACTTACCAGTCTTTGTGTATGAGGGGGTGGTGGGGGTCATGTTTTGCTTACATTGTGAGGACCAAATGTCCCCTTCTGGATTCATGGATGGAACATGGTAGCCGGTTTGAACTGGAGCAACAACCACAAAACAACTACCTGAAGTCACCTACATTGTGACGACCAGCCATGCCAGCCACACAGGATGCAAATGTCCCAAATAAATATACTAATTAAAGTCTTAATTAGACTTCCAAATATTTTTTTCTGTACGGGTTAATTAGATTAATGAACATATAATTAAATCAGTATATAAAAATTAAAAGATGTGAGTTAACCACATTAATTCTGCCATTAATTCCGTCTTCCTAGATGAAGGATTAAGTAATAAAATGAACTCAACAGCTTCACGCGGTTTGTACTCAAGAGCACGAGCCGTGCTTTGTGTTGTTGATGGAGTGATATTTGAACACCCACGTGGGCTGTTTACAGTCAAGGCGCTTGCATCAGGGTGATTTGCATACACCCGTGCCGCGAGCCAATCAGAACCCGGGATTAGCGGAATGCCCGCCCACTGCCGAGAAACTCTGCTCATCTCGTATAAAACGCGGCGAGCGCTTGACACGGCATCTCAAACCCACCGCTCACTGCAGAGAAAACTCACGCGAAACACAACCTAACTTGGATTTAAACAATGACTTTTGAAGAACTTAGTGGACAAGATAACGTAGCTGCTACTGGCGATAGGTGAGTTTCTTATTCAGTTGATGTTGTTTTCGTTTATCAAGTGAACTCTACATAAAGTATATTGACTAACGCGCCGGTTATGTTCTCCAGAATGCAGAGCGCAGGAACGGCTCTAGAGGAGCTTCTGGTCTCCGCTAAGAAGCAGGACTGCCTTACCGTTGGGGTGTATGAGTCTGCACAAGTCATGAATGTGTAAGTATCAGTTTATGTATTACTAAAAGTGTTGCTATTAGTATGCATTAGGTCCTTAGACACTCAGAGGGTGGCATATAAAAATGTTTTTAATTACCTAGTCTTGCTTATAATTAATAATTGGATGCATCCTTATGCATGCAGCACATGTTGAACCATTCTCTAATCAATTGTTCTCCTTTATGCAACCTCAGTGACCCAGACAGCGTGGCTTTTTGCGTCCTGGCTACAGATGAGGAGTATGAATGTGATATCGCCTTGCAGATCCACTTCACTCTCATCCAAGCCTTCTGCTTCGACAACGACATCAACATTGTTCGTGTGAATGACATTGAACGTCTTGCTGACATTGTGGGCAGCAATCAGGATGAGGAACCTAAGGACGTACACTGCATGCTTGTAACGGTGAGTTGCTCAACTCCTCTTTACTGCATCTACACCTACTATTGTCAACGCCTACATTTGTACTACATCTGCATGTCATACTAATATCGCTGCTTTTTTTTTTTTCAAAGAGCCCCAGTGCTGACTCATGGAAAGATTCTGCTCTTGAGAGATTGGGCTTGTTCTGTGAGGAGAGCCGCAATGTCTATGAATGGGTGCCTACTATTACTCTGCCAGAGCGCTGATAGGAGATGGCTTTGGCATGTGAATGAAACCAGAAACAAGTCGAAGATGTCCATCCTAAAGGGTACACCGGTGCAAAGCAAGAAAGCTTTGAGATATTGTCTGGATTACCCTCACAACTGGGAAGATAAAAGTGGACTGACCCTGCTTACGGTTGGCCGTCCTGGAAAAGCTGATTTTCAGAATCTTTTTCTTGGACGAGCATGGAAAAGTCAAGTCTCCAGTGCCACTCAAGTCTGTTGAGGTGGAGACGAAAAGGACCGGTGGACTGTGAGAGCACGTTTATGAAATTGACGGCGAAGAGGAGCATTGGAATTGATGTTCTGGAGGAATGAGATGTGGATTTAAAAGAGGAACTATGTTTAAGTGACATTTTGATGATGTTTTGAGGTCTAATGGGCACTTGGGATGTTGTTTGAAAAAGATTACTTGGACACTAGCGTAACTAGTCTTTTGTGATTATCCTGGGGGAAAAAGATGGATTTTTTTTTTTGTCAAAGTTGTGCTTTTTGTCAAATATTCACAATGCAATGTAAAAATTGTGGTGAAGAAGCCACCATTTCTGCAATAAATGTAAAGAATAAATACCTATTAAAATGCAATTATGGTACATTCTTTTCAAAGTTGTTGGCTTTCAGCAATGTGTTTTATTTTCTCCCAGTTACATCAGAGGATAGAGTTCAAGGAAGATCAGTAACACAGTCTACAAGGGGGAAAGAGAGGTTGCGAATGCACTAGAGAAACTGGCATCTCTCCAAGCTCTTCCTGACCTTTCACCAACCATGCACCAACTGCTTTCTTTAAACCGCTTACTCAACTGAAGGGCCCCCTTTGCAATGGGGGACTGACTTCTCTCATGTGTAGGTTTTGCACCATCCATTTGGAGCAGAGGCAGGGTAGAGCCAGACCTGTTAGATGACTAATTGAGCTGAACTCACCAAACACAACAGTAGAAATTAAGCTGTCTTGACAGAAAAGGTTACAATACAAGGGACGATTTTAAGTATAATATGCACTTTATGTTGCATAAAATAAATGTAATAAATAAATGTAATAATAAAAAAATACATATTTTGCACACGGTGAAGAACATTAGCAGCAAGTTAGTAGGAATCCCATTTTTGATTCAACGTATTCATGGTGTGCATATGGTTTGTGGTTTACTAGAGAATGGGTGCTAAACTGCCAGTAAGACAGATACTCATTTGTGGTTTGTTAGATCTTTAGCTACGCTGTACAATCAGCCTTGCGCTCAGTCTTCCAACGTTACATCACTGGAAATTTCTGAACAAAAAACTGAATGTGTTTAACAGCAAATACTTGCACCAGGTGTTGTGTACCGATGGCAAATGCCTGAAGCATGTGTATCCAAACTTTTAGGTAATGCCTGAAAAGTCTTTGTGCACTTGAAAGTCAACCGACAAGAAAGCTAATCTCATGCACACACAAAGCAACACACACCTGCTTTTGAAAACAAAGAACAGCAGAATGCGGTTTAACAAAGAGAATCTACACTCCCTTGGATAGTAATTGATCTTTGCAGTTTATTTTCATTAACTAATGACAGCTAATGCATTAATTGCAATGGAGGTTCCATTGAGATCCCCTTTAGGTCATTCTAGTAACAAACACCCACAAACTTTTTCTTTGAAAGGAGTTTCACGTGCCTTGTTTCTACTCTAATACAACTTCAAATATCTCAAATATGTGAAAAGGGGCAATATTCAATTTCACTGGGCGCATCTTTAACTACATGAACCAGAGAGCAACTAAAAACCATTCAGACAGACAGTTAAACATGGGCTGTTGTCTTTTTCATCACAGCTGTCCAGGTTTTCTCAGAAACAGACAGCCATTTCAAGAAAAAAAATCTTATTTTTCTGAACTGCTTTTATGTGGGGAGAGGACAGTATCTAATCTAGACATCATTTCCTTTAAAATATCAGACAGATTTCACACCTTTTTTTAATACATGTTGTAATATGTCTGCCTTCCACTGTCTGGTCATTTGTTGCATTCACTGCATGACTTAAGCAACTCACACATCTGTCACCTGCTCAGTGGAGAGTGTACTCCATGTGACTAGCGACGGGCCTTCACATGCTCGCAATACGAAATGCATTTCTCATCATATTTCCGCCCAAAGCGTAGCGTTTTTCTCAGAGACCAAGAGACCTTCTGTGAAAACCACACAGTAAAGTTCCACAGTACTTTTCAGGAAATGTGAGTGAAAGGTCACCAAACTTCCCTTTGCATAAAGTGTGTTTCAGAGCTTCAGCATTAGACTACTCACCACCTCGTAAGCAGCAATGACTTGTTGCTCCCCACCGATTAAACGTTTTGTGTCTTTTCATTTATGTTCACAGGTGCACAAGGCTTCAAAACACCAAGAAAAAAACACTTCACCCTGAAAACCACTTTGCAGCTGGCTTGATGTCTGCTGTGCACACACGTGCCCCTCCATTGTAAGCCCTGCAGCTAGTGACTCAACCCAGACAGTAGTACTGGCATCTGTTAGCACTAACGAGTGCTCTGATCACCAGCCACAGACATAGTGCTCTTTGTGTCTAGTGACTCAGGAACAACGATATGTGAAAGTATGAAAGTGGATTTTGGGTTTGAGAGTAGACAGCAGAGTAGAAAGTAGATATGAGAGTCGACATCGGCTTTTTCTGAAAGTGCTGTTTTAAACTTATCAGATTCTAGAGATTCTAGTTACATTTTCACTCATCTGGTAATGATGGTAGACTAAAGGTACGGATACATTAGGGAAATGTCTATAAAATTTTCACAAGGACAAAAAGACTTGTAGATGTATGAAACAGCTCACACACAAGTCACTATCAAATCAGGCAGCTTTCTGTTGCTCAGTGCACTAAAATCTATTGAAACTAGATTTTGTCAGTGAAAATTTGTAGAGTAATGGTAAATGTGACTACACTGTAACTCAGTGAACAAGCTCTTTAGAATTATGGGCTGTTCACACAAAGGGTGATAAATATTATGATAATGTTTTAATTATTGTTCTAATACTTTAAGAATAGGGCAGTTCACACAAAAACTATGATAAATGATGAAAACATTGGCAGCCAGACTTTAAAAAGCTCAAGCATTTAAAGCTGCAGATGACAAAACACACCGTGTGCTTAAACAGAAGAATATTGTGCATTGGTGTGGACGCTAATATAATAATGATTATTTTCCAGTTATTGTTCCTGGCGTGAATGAGGCTTTTGGTAGTCCAGGGATAACTATTTTTATCCAGTAACTCAAATTGATGGTTAAGTATAGAGAGCATGGCTGCACAAATCAGTCTTTTCATTTTAATAATGTTAATATGAGAAGAAGAAAAAAAACACCACTGACTGTCACTGTTTCACTGCGGGGGTACTATATCTTCAAAAAAAATAAAATTTTGCGTATAGTTGAGCATTAAAGATTTTGTTCATTCTTATATTATGAAACAGAAACAACTTCTTGTCCTTGTTGAATAAGCAGTATTTTATTCATTCTAGAGAAGTTTGTGATCTCCCTGATTACGATTGGCTGCTCTTTACGTAACCTGTCCTGATCTCAGAGTGCATTAACTAACAGGCCCAGAATAGCATTGTAGGGCCTGGGTATAGACACTACATTCAGGCCTGAACTGTGTGGTATGAGCGCAGGGCATGCCAGGATATTCACGGGTCACATGCTGCTCAGATTGTTCTGCATTCCTTTTTCATTGATCTACTATTAAGGCAGTACTGCAGGGTGGAAGACACCATCAAAGTTCCTGGCATTTTTTGGTTATCTTTTGTAGCGATGTGTCTGTGCTATGCTGTCGTTGTGGGAGAGGCACAGTCACAAATTTGGCAGCACTGCTAATGTTCAAATATGATGCCTAAATATGTTGGTATAAGCATGCCAGAAATTTGAGAATGCAGATCTGACATCCACGAAATATCAGAATCAAATGCAGAACTGTACAAACACAAATAGTCTGTACAGACATGAAATGCAGTAGGTATGTAGTGATATCAGCACTATGTGCCTCTCCACATGCCTCAGATATCTGAAAGTCTGTGGCAGATGCCACTGCAGGTACAGCAGATTGCAAAATGTGAGCTACATATGGAGTTTAAAGAAAAAACTCTCACATAGCTTTCAGACAGAAACGCAAGAAATGTCTTCAGGATAATTCAGAGGCCGAGAAAGAGACGTATGAGGTGAAATTCTTGAGGTGTTATTAGAGTGACTAAAGCTCTCAGGCACAATGATCTTCTGTTAGTTAAGCTATTATAAGCTATAAAGGTGTAGATATTAGCATAATTTCAGTGAAATTTCACAGGTACAAAATATTCAACATTGTTGCAATGCATTTCAGCCTCACACAAAACTCTGTGCAGATTCCTATCGAAATGACTGTATTTCTCCAAATTTCTCCTAAATAATTGTGTGACCTCAAAGCATTCACACTACACTTTGAGAATGCAAAAATTTGAGGAATGGAAAATAATGCACGGTTTTGAGACATGCTGTTAAAAAGCACTTGACAATGGACCATGGAAAGCCATGGAGCGTCAAAATGTTAAGAAATGCTCTATTTTACGCATATAAGAAGGGGATCGGCAGAAAATATCTATGACTTTCAGCAATATTTGTCTGTCTTGACCATTTAGAATATGCAGATTGTCCTGGGGACTTAGTGTGTAAATCTTACTATTTACACATTGGATGCCTTGCAGTTTTTATATGTGTTTTAAATCTTACAGTTTGGATGCTTTGATTGCAAATAGACTTACAAAAATGTATTAAACTGACACTATATCTTTCCTATGGGCATTGCAGCGGAGGTGTTATAGCATTTTCCCACTGCAGTATAAACACACCATTAAGTGAAAATGCTTTTGATGTGATCAAAGAGGACAAGAGGACAAGAGAAAGTGTCAGGATAAATTTAGGTGAAGAGTTTTTAGCAGCTGTGTTACCCAAAGCATTCTGACTTACTCAGCTCATAGCAGTAAAATAGGAAGCCTCTGGAGAAGCTCTAAGCATCCTTTTAAAGAGGTGAGAGTCCATATAAGACAGGCACCAAACATTAATGTAAAAACAACAAATAAAAAGTTCCTTGGTAACATAATAGGATTTTTGGGTCTGATTTTTACAGTGATAGCATCTCCATCCAGCATGCTGTATTCTTTGCAACAATTGATTGTTCCACTGCAATAAGCACACAGGAAAATGTCCAGCCTGTCAAATAAGAGGAATATTTAAGTTAACAATATTACAGTATCACTAACTGATTTCTAGTTTGCTTGATTCAGCGAAACAGATTAAAGGGCCTCTCCAATTCACTAGGGATAGTTCCCTAATCCAAAAGGATAAGATAGAACTGTCTTAGGGCAAGAAGCCATAGAGTTTAACAGGATTACACAAGGGTATCAAAGAAGTGTAGAAGCCTCACTGACTCCAGATCTTTATGATGGTCTAAGCTCTATAAATGCACCTGCTTTTCATCAAAGACATTTGCTACATGACAAAGAGACAACAGAAAGACAAATACAGAGAAACCTTTTAACGGCTGGGCCATTGCAGTGTGATCAACCAAATGACATGATTCATAGATCAAAACGAAAAAAGACTAACAGGTGACTTACATTCTTTTGATTTTATTTTGCACCTTTTGCACACAGGGAAGCTTACAGAGTAAACAATTAAAATAAAATGGGTCGCTAAGAAAAAAGGGAAAATGACATTTTGAAGCTGCACAGTGTGGGATGGAAAAAGTTTTGTTTTCCAGAGAGTTGGATCTGAAAGGTCAGGGTCACCAACTGATGCCCTTGACATGTCCAAACAAGCAGTAGTAAACAGTGATACACTCAAAGTATGTTCTCTCTCTCTCTCTCTCTCTCTCTCTCTCTCTCTCTCCCCCCTTTCCAGAAATGGCAGTCTGGTATTGACATAGATCCAATGCAGAGAGGTACCCCTCCCTTTACTTAGTTGTGGTGACATCCTTTGACTAGACAAACAGAAATATTATTGCCTATACTGTACAAAAGGTAACATAAAACTACTTACAACGCTTTATGCGCACAAGTTATTAGCTCTGTTAATATTTTAATTAAACTTTTAGAATTTTAGCTTTTTTGATTATCAATTTCCAGTTGGTCTGAATTTTTTACAAATATCAATACAGAAAAAAAAGCATGAATATGAATATTTATAAATAAAATAAAATATTTAAATAAAATAAAATTCGCAAAATATGCATATGCAGCTTATATAAATATGTAACTGCTCCCAGCTGACCCCCCCCAACAACAACAACAACAAAAAACAGTAAATAAAAATAAATCAATAATGATAAGTAATTAAAAATGCATTTAAATAATAAAAAATGATATTTACAAATGACATTAACTAAAATGCAATTCATTAAAAATGACAAAAAAATGACAAAGAAATAGCAATTAATTCAAAAATCCCATACAACACACAATACTATGTTCTACATGAAAGTTCAAAGCTCTAACAGTTTTCAAGTTTCTTTGGTCTCTGAATAAAGTAAACAATGAGCATAAATTATTAAGTATATTCACATGCACAGGATGAAATCTGGTGGAATATTCACACAATTTACACAACTTTAATATGCACTACCAGTCAGATCATTTTTTTCTGTATGGTTGAACCCTAATGTATCTGATGCAACACTCTGCTTTCAGTAGCACATATTATATTTCACCCGATCTCATCATTCCTGCTTCCTCAAAAAATGCTGTAACCCTGGCAACAGGGATTCGCCCTATTTCTTTTCTCTTGCCTTCCCAAGACTGTCTTACCATCAAATCGCAAAACACAGCCCACTGTTGTTGAGTGGAGCCATGCTACTGCAGGAAAACAAAGCTAAGCTCTCCTTGTTTTGATGATGTTGCTTAATCTGTGTGGATGAAAGAGAGTTAAGGGAGGGGCTGCCAGCTGAGTGCTCATGGAGTTTTGACCAATCAGAAACCTGGAGCCATTGCCTTGCTGGTGTACGGGTTGTTGCTGGTGGTAACAGAGCTCTGATTGGTTGTTGAAAGATTGCTCAACTGTGTCAAGAGAAGGAGTTTTGAACAGTTATTATTGTTTTGGATCAAAGAGGTGTTTTGATTAAGCTTGTTTTTATTTGGCTCAAAAGGGGTGAGCAGAGTTCACCACCCCTGTGATGTCATTTGTGTTTATCATCTACCTTTTGCATTCTTGTGATCAGGTCCCATGTCAGACGAATCGCTTTGATATCCAGAATAAACAGGGTCATGCGCCACAGTATCGATTTTGGATATCTCTTTCATTATCAGTCTTCAAAGGTGTCTCTAAAACGGTCACTTTAAAAACATTTAACTTAGGTTAATGCGTAACTTTGTGTATCTTTAGGGCACAAAAACGTAAATGACAACAGTCATGTTAGGGTTCAATATAGATTGGCTCTGGCTGCCAAAGTTCAAGGGCATTTGATGCATAAATGTAATCTTGTTTTCTCTGAGACACAGCACAATGAAGATGAAGATGTCTTTGTCCTGTCCTGAGATACACTGTTGCTTTGGAGACAGTCTAAGCTGTTAGCCAATCAGAGCTTAACTGTAGGACTGGTGCAACTTTTATTGTACCTCTCAGAGTATAGATCCTGCAGTACAGTAGTAAACATATTTAATACAGGGTTAAGTAGAGGGAACTGTACAGTTTTATAATTTACTAGTCAATAACTTAGGACTTTATCTCTGATATATTACAAAAAATATATTATTTTATTAGAATCATGTTTGAAATACTTTTTATATTTGAAAATATATAGATAGAAATTGTACACATTTTAGTATATTTATCTTATATACTATATATATATATATATATATATATATATATATATATATATATATATATATATATATATATATATATATATATATATAAAAGAACAATTTAAAGTTGTTTATTTTATTTTTATTTTTATTTTTTTGAATCAGCAATATTATTTTCACCTGTGAAGCATGTTTGCAAAATGGCATTATGAAAGCCTTGCTAGGAAAAGTGCCATGTGATTCACAGTCTCGAATCCACAAGTGGGAAGTAATTTTATAACTTTCCTTACACTTACACTTAGATAATGTACTTGACACTGAGTAAACTACAGGCTGTCAGAATAACAATAATGCCAACAACAACAACACCAAAGAAGCTGCACAAACTAGAATACTCCCCCAATACGTCAAAATTGCACAACAGCATTATAAACAACCCTACTGCTGCTCTGCAGTGCATGATGTTGTGCAGATGCAGGTGCTGCCATGTGTGTGAACGGAGATGTGTGGCAACACATTCTGCTCGTGTAAACAACGACCAGCACCCGGCTTTCAGACACACAGGATGAAGCTGGTAGAACTGCACCTGAGACCTGTAACACCATGCAACTAAAAGAGACGAAGTAGAGTAAATGACAAAATGCAAGAGATATGTATGAGGGGAAGTGGAAAGGTGAACGAGCTGCAATGTAGCAAAGTGATAGCCATCCTGGTTGCTGGGTAGAAGTGAAACTGTTTCATCAGCACACAGCTTGTAGTGGGGAATATGCTCTTGAAGCACAGATGGGTGGGTTAGGCTTCCCCTGCTTCCTCCTCCAGAGCTAATGGAAGAAGCACAAAGGCTTTGCCTGTGCCTGAGGGTCTGCAGTGGGCTGTAATGTCCTCCAAATTAAAGAGCTTCTAGTGCCTCTGTGACGGAGGGGTGGGCTGAGAGGAATCCTCGGACTGTATTAATGGTTGTGGACATGACTGTAAACCACAGTCTCTCTTATTTTGTGCAGAAGCTCTTTCAGCAAGAAATGAACAAAAACAAAAGTGTGTTTTGTTAATGTTATCTCTTTATTATTCCTACTATTTGAAACCTCTGGATTTTTAACTGACTTCCCACAACATTGTATAATGGCATTCTTCTCAACTGTAGTATACAGAGTTATAATATTCAGTTATATGCTCTCATTTTTTAATTTTTTATTCTTTTATTTTAAATATTTGATATGTGAACCTTTATCTTCCATCCCAGGCTTTAAGGACCCTCCTCCCTTTGACCTCATTCACCTTCATCCCTCCCTCCCTTTCTCCCTTCATGACATTTGGGGGTCCCCAGGAGAAGCAGATGGGAATACGGTTCCACTAACGTTAGTCTGGAGCCCGAGGGATAGAATCCCTATTCAGATCCACACAGACAGTATCCACTTAGAAAGACTCTTCAAAAGGCACATCAAAAGTAAAGCATATATCTGCCTACTTACATTTCATCAGTTTTAAACCTAAACACACACACGCACACTTGAAGCTTCCTGAATTTGATGCATTTTGCTGTTAGATGCATCAATGACATCAAGGACATGAACAACGACTGATTTTATACCGCAATACACATTATTTATATTGCAAAATATTGTTGTTTTGGACTTTTTGTCAAGTGAAAATATGTAATTTTTTTTTAAACTTAAAAAAAAATGAAAAAGAAGTACTGCATATTATGTTTAAAACAGTAAGACTTTTCATACATTGTATATTGAAGATATGTCTTACTGTCTACTTAATATCTTATGTAATTTTGCTTCTCAAATACATTTATCTTTTTTCATTGACTACTTATAGTTAAACTAGAAAATAAGGCATAAATACTCACGTAGAATCAGATTTTTTGTTACTGTGCAGAATAAACGAGGATATACTGTACTTCTATTGTTTTAATAGAAAATTATTTATTAATTATTTTATTTATAACTTTATTTTTGCAAATAAGCATGTTTCTCAATAGGAAGATTATGACAAATTTCTAATTAATTTTAAGACACATTTGTAGGGATGCACCGATCATGATTTTTCATGGCCAATTCCGATACCGATTTTTTACAAACAAACTGTTTTTTATTTTATTTTTTTTATCCTTGGATAAATTGTCTATCAACAAACAAGAAAGAAGGAAAGTGTGCATAAACAAGATGTTTATTTGGTATTTAATAGGCCAAACTGGCTTTTGGCTATTGAAAACAATAACTGCAACCATCTGAAATTAACAGCTACATTACAGACATCAGCATTTTGTTTTTGAATTGGGTTGAAACTACAGAGAACTGGCCTTAAATTTAAAGATTAACTCTAACCATGTGAAATTAAAGGCAACTGCATAGTTCTACAATCCAACCAACACAATCAACACACATTCAATAAGATGTTTCTTGATCAGCATTCAGTATTTTAGTTTTTAAATTTGGTTTTAAATAAAAAAGGTCTTTACCAGTGTCTTTATTTACAGACTAAATAAAAGTATGCTATATAAATAGATTTTTCCAAAATGTTAAAATCAAATAATGTTGGTGTGAATAAAACAAAGATGCAAAGTGTTTTCATTCATCCAATAAAAAAAAATTAGGGTAATGATTCACATCTATATTTTTTTCACTTGAGCCAATGAAAATAAATAACTATTCTCTCAAGTAAAAAAATATAGATGTGAATCATAACCCTCAATTTTTTTAATTGGATGAATGAAACACTTTTTCTCAGTGTGCTACAGCAGGTGATTTTTAAATCAAATTAAGTCGGTGTAATTTTAAGGTAAAATAAAAATAATCAACTGTCGTTTACTTCTGGCTTTTCAAACGTGTATGCAAGTTCCACTTTACAAAAAAACGAAGCTTGACGACATCAGCAACCTGTCAGACAGATGTTAATCTTCTAGTGGCTGTGCGTGCAAACTGCCATCGTTAATCTTGCAGAGACGGCGAGCTTGAGCGGGGAGTTCTTTGGCGTGAGTGAGCAGGAGTAAGTATTCTGATTAATTATTTTGTATAGTATTTTAAAATGTAACGCCAGTACACCATATTAAGTTAATTGCCTGCGAGCTTCTCCTCCTGTCTGTACGGTAATGCGACAGAGAGTCGAGTGGTTATGATGCAATCGATGGCCTATTTTTTACAAAAACTGTTTCTACGGGGCCATAATGTAACATAGAAGGTAATGGAGCCCTTTATACATTGTCGTGTATCTTTAGAAATAAATAATGGACAAATGGAGTCTTTAAACGCCTCAGATGTAAAGTTAATCGCTGTCAAAGTGACGCCAAAATGAATGGGAGTCAATGGTAATGCTAACGCTAGTGAAGTTCTGCTACAAGATGGCAGCCCCCACCCGACTTCAACTTCCTGTCGAGTTCCTTGCCGCCTGTACTGATCGGCTGCCCGTGTCCTGTGCACAGATTTCGAAATACTTCCACACAAATGACATAGCAAACGGTTACAATGTAGTCTGTGCACGCGGCCGCATTTCCAGAAAAATCGGCCTAAAGAAGACCAAAAACCGGCCGATTGCCGATCGCGTATTTTAAGCAAAAACCGTCCGGTTCCGATTTATGGCCGGTCAATCGGTGCATCCCTACACATTTGTACCTAAAATTTAGTACTGCTTATTTTAATAATGCTGATAAAATCCATCCACACATAAAAAGATTTGAAGTTGCACATTTTAGAGGAATAACTGTTTCAGTCTTTTTTTCTTCAAAATTTGCTTTGTTTATTTGCCTTGTAATTACTTGTTAAATTTACTTGTAATTTCTGAGTAAAAATTCTATACCAAATTTTTAAAGGGGTCATTATTATCCACATACTGTACATTATTTTTTCTCCTTTATGACCCGCCTTCTGAAATGTGTTGATTTTAACAAGGCTCATCGGTCTGAAAAGCGAGGTGTGCTCTGATTGGCCCGCTATCCAGTGCATTGTGATTGGCCAAATACCTCAAGCATGTTACAGCATGTTACAGAAATGTTACGCCCCTTAACATGTTGTGATGCCCTGCCCTGAGCGACGAGACATAAACATAAAAGCCATTATAAACGTTATATAAACATGATTTCTAGTCGTGTCCTATTTTGGAAGGCCAAACAAAGTAGTTCCCTGTCAAGGGAACTTCGAACTGCGTCCTCTGAAGGGACACTATGGGGAACACCTCGTCGTGACCCGTGTCTGAAGCATACTTTGACAAACGCCAATGTGTTGGCCGGCGACAGCCTCTGACGTCGCTACCGGCGCGACTATAAATACGCGCCCGTAGGACCCGTCACTTATCTTCTTCGTCTTCATTGACTGTTTTGTTTGAAGCGTGCATCTGAGAAACGACCAGAATGGTAAGAGCGATCTATTATGGTTATCATGGCATCCACTAGCAAGGCGTTTAAACAGTGTGTGCATCCATGTCAGCGTTATTTGACACCTGATGACACACACAGTCTTTGCGTCTCTTGTTTGGGCAAAGAGCACGCGCGCGATGTCCTTGAGGGGGCAATCTGCGCGCACTGCGAGCGTTTTTCTGTGGAAAAGCTCCGCTCTCGTTTGTCATCTGGATCTCGCGGCTCAGGACCCGCCGTTGCCGAGGCACGGAGGAGAATGAGCTCGTGGGGATCGCAGGTGGATCTCGCTGAGGAGTTTAGAGAGGGACTTTCCTCTCACACTCTCCGGCGGCAAACGAGAGCGAACTTCGAGAGGAAGATGCGTTGTCATTAACCCTTTCTGACACTGAAGTTGGTGCTCTGCTGGGTTCTAACCAGAAAGAGCAGGAGATATTTGAGAGTGGTGAAGAAGCTGAGGCTGAGCCGCTCATTTCTCCTGCTCTGCGTAAGGGGAGCTGTTAGAGGTTATGGATCGCGCCGCGGCAAAAAAAAAAAAAAAAAAAAAATATATATATTTTTTTTTTTAAATAAAATAAAAATAAAAATAAATAAACTTGCCATGGAAGTGTGCCAGAAAGGTAACGTCGCGAGGTAGACTCGATGAGTGTTATTTTTCTGACCATAGCCCGCAGCCCAGGTGAGCCTTCCATTCTTGCCTGACTTACATGCAGAAGTTGAAAAGGAATGGAAGAGGCCGTTTTCTCTTGCATCCATCGGTTTCAGCATACGAGTTATGCTGATATCGATGGCATGCACGAGGACGGCTATGAGAGGATGCCCCCTGTAGAAGAGATGCTGGCTTGCTATCTCTCAGTGGGGGAACATCCTCTCTAAAATCTCCCTCTTTGCCATCTAAGCCCTTCCAGGATACATCCCGCTTAAATGGTAAATCATACGCAGTAGCAGAGCCCGAACAACAAAGGGGTCCTGGCCCATCTCGATCTGAGGATCGAAGACGGGCGCAGAAGGCTAGTGTCGCGGCTCGTGCTCCTCCCCCGCCTGAGGGCAGGGGCAAGAGGAATCGCGGGTCACGAAGAGGTAAGCAGGGTCTGAAGGATGTGATTCAGACGGGGCAGCGTTCTCGTCTGGATCAGTGCGATACCTAGGAGTTTGTCACTTCCTTTTGGATGTTTTTAAATTCGGTTTCATTTCTCCCCTGCCTAATTCCCCTGTAGCCACCAGCGCTCCACCTGATCGTGGTTAGGTGGAAAGTTTCTCACATAACAGTCTCCTATCCTGGACCTATTATGTTTTTGGTTGGTCCTATTTTCATAGTGACCTCCTTACTGACGGTCCGGACCAAAAGGGGACGCCCCGTAAAGCGGGACTCCAGTACAGGAGGGTGGACTCTGTGAGTTTCCTTTTACAGTGCTCAGTTCCAGCCTTGTGCTCTGGCCACGATCACACGCTTTCGGCAGGCGGCCGTGCCGCGTGGGTTCGCCCCCCCAGGGCGCGACACCCACCGCGGAGCGAGTTCCACGTGCGGGAAGCAAGCGCTCTGCGGTTGCTCGTCCCACACCCCTCCCGAGGAGCCTGGCTGATCGTCAGAACTGGCATAGCACTGCAGGGAATATCATGGATATCCGGCCAGGTCACCCTGAGGGGCCGCCAGGCCGCTTGGCGCATCCGGGGAGGTGGTAGTTACGGAGTCCTTCTGTATGTACTGCCTCAGGTGATGCTCCCCTCGCTTGAGGGTTGGAGCTCGCCTCTCCCGTGCGATCCAGCGCCTCTAACTCAACTTTTTTCTGTACACACGCTAAGCCTGTGTACTTTCTCAAAACCACATGGTGGTCAGTGTGCACGTGAACACTTTGCGTACTGTCTCAAATCCACGTAAGTGGTAAGTGTGCACGCAAGGCTCTGCGCACTTTCTAAAATCCTGTACGGTAAGGGTTACGCGCTCCGCTTCGTTCCCTTTCTTAAGATGATTAGCCCCGGGGTTCCTTGGGCTTCAACCAACCAGTGTGTATTTGTTATACACCTCAAGCACCGCCCCTTAACATGGGGGGCTGTGTGGGCAATTCTCGCGGTAGTTTAGCAGCGCTCCCCTTTTCTAAAATGGTCACCTATGAGCATGCTGCTCGGAGCTCGGAGTCCTCCTCTCATGGGAGACTGAATTCTCGTTTTTTTCATCAGAGCGCTCCAGTACTACATACTGTTTTGAGACGCACTGTGAGAGCAGACATCCTGCTGAGGCAGGGGCTGAGGCTCGGGGAATGGCGCCTTCGCACCAAGGTGTTGAAGTAGAGTTAGAGAGATGGCCAGACCTGGGTGGATCGGTTTTGCGGCTCAAGAGAGCGTCGCACTATCCCCTCTGGCTTCCTCTGACTCATCCAGCTCCATTGGGGCTGGACGCCATGGTACAGGCGTGGCCGAGGCTTCATCTGTATGTTCCGTCCTCCAATTGCTCTGCTCCCGGGCCATTCCATCTACGAGCTGCTCTTATCAGAGTGCCACGAGAGCCCCTCCTTTGTGACAGGCAAGACTTGGTAATAAACAGTGCTAAGTTCTTAGCCGTATCCCTTTAAAGGAATCTTTCGTGATTCCAAGCCTTCAGCTCTACCCCGGGCCGAGGCCCTTCAGGTAAGTTGGGTATGTAGCTTAGGCCTTTGGCCATAAGGGATAATGTCATGGACAGCCGTCGAACCGTCCCAGGGGCGACTCCCGGTGAAATGGTAGAGTTGGTACTTAGTGTTTGCCATGATTCTGGCCTGCACTCCCCTCAGCATGGCGGCGTGGGTATACTGTTCCCCATAGTGTCCCTTCAGAGGACGCAGTTCGAAGTTCCCTTGACAGGGAACGTCTCAGGTTACGAATGTAACCATGGTTCCCTGAGAGGGAACGAGACACTGCGTCCTCTAGCTCCCTGCCATGCTTCGGACGCAAGCTTCACGAAGAAGATAAGTGACGGGTCCTACGGGCGCGTATTTATAGTCGCGCCGGTAGCGACGTCAGAGGCTGTCGCCGGCCAACACATTGGCGTTTGTCAAAGTATGCTTCAGACACGGGTCACGACGAGGTGTTCCCCATAGTGTCCCTTCAGAGGACGCAGTGTCTCGTTCCCTCTCAGGGAACCATGGTTACATTCGTAACCTGAGACGTTTTGCTTTCTCAACGAAACAGCGTCATGCACCACCTTATATATACTATAATAATATCCAGCTAGAGGGCAGAAATTCAACAAATAAATAGGTAAAAACAATTTTCACAAAGAAACTATGTTGTCACGTCACAGATAATGTACACCAGCCACATTGCCCATTTTTAGCAAAGTGATCATGTGCAGAAGGGACAATCTAGTACCAAACAACAGCATAATTACATGGATGAAGTACATGGATATGCCAATTTCCCAACCACATGCCCCACAGCACTCTTTAACCCAGCAGCAGCATAACAGTATGTGTAGCTGGGTCTATCAGTGGCCAGCTTGATGGATGCTTTTCCAGATGTCAAGTATCGCTGCAATGTGTATTGCAAACTGTTGCTGAAAAAGTGGACATTTAAGTGAATTTGGGTCCAGTGAGGGGACTCTTGACCCTCCAGCTCTATTGTGCCTAATGAGTGTCATATTGAAGGAACTGACAGCTGTGCTCTCTCTCTCTCTCTCTCTCTCTGATTCTCTCCTCCTCTCCTTTTCCTCGACAGCTGCCCTTGCCTCAGGCCTCAGTGGCTTTTGCTCAGAAAGATTAGAGAGATGCTAGCACGTGTCCAGTGGCTCCAGAGACAATGCATAGGCCCAAACCCCCCACCACCACGTCTCTGGCTCTTTCCCTCCCTGGCTTGTTACCCAGCAGAGCAACAAAGACGCCCAGCCGGGCTCCTGTACTCATCCAGAGAAATGCTCCAGCCAGAGATACATAGCGGGAAGGACAAAAGGAGCTGAAGTGGTAGCAGTCAGGGCTGATGCATCCAGATCAAGCCTAGTGCTGAAAACTGTGACACAGTGGCAGCTGCTGCTCCTGCACAGGAAATCTGACTCTGCTTTCTTTCACTGACACATGGCTGGCTGGAGGAACAGGAGTGATACAGTGGTTTGGGAGGGGGAGAGAAGTGTGCGTGGGTCTGCACCAGGAAGAAAGGGCACGCTTTGGCCCAAATTGCTGCTTTGCAAACGAATAGAAAGAGCTGGAGCACAGAATGAGACACTTTCACCACTCAAAGAGGGGAAAAAAAATCATGTGACATTCATCTCCATTGACTCTACACAAAAGAGGCTCAGTTAAGGGGTCTGCATTTGACATATTGATGTGACTTATACCGTTGTGCTGGTTTACAATAATAAGACAAATTAAAATCATTCCTGTAAAACTGGTAGATAAGGGATATATACAGTCTGCTGTTCATTATTGCAAAATAAATCCACCATACATTAATTTAACACATTTATACACACACAAACATTCATATAGACAAAAAAAATATATATATATATATAAATATTTTTTAATATTTTTTAAAATAAATTATTATATTGCTGCATATATATATATATATATATATATATATATATATATATATATATATTGCATGGCATAAACACAAAATTAATATTCATGTATTTTAAAAACTATAATTAAATCAATTAAAATATTGTGAGAATATGTGACATGTGGACATTGCAAAAGAAACTTTACATGAAATTAAAACAGCTACTTTGCTTAACTGGTTTTCAGGAGCAATGATTAAATACTCTATACTGTTAAGTGGTCATTTAAGTGGTCATTAAGTGGAAACAAAAAATTTACCAATCACAATCAAGTATTGCTGGAGGGCCATAGAATAAATAGCATTAATAAAGAGTCAGAGTCAACACCTTTTAAATGAATAAAAATGAATATAAACTTTGTGGCATTATGACTCTCTGCATCGTATTTTGGGGTTAATATACTGGCTAACTCTACAGTAAAGAGACAATCTATTTAATGGCTTAAATTGATTTGATTGTTAAAATGAAATCTGCAATAACTGCCACATACAGTGCTTGACTGTGTCTGCTCAAACGCTTTCTGCTTTGTGTAGTAATTAAAGGAGTTTACATTGTCCGACTGTGCAGTGATTAAATTACAATCACACCCTCTGTGGGGGCGTGCGCTGGGGCAGATGGTTTTGCATGACCCAGAATGACTGGCCATTGTGTGAGCTTCTGGGTCAGCCGTCATCTCAACAAAAGATTCATTTGGATGAAAACGAACACTCATCATGAACGAACACGTCCTGCAAAATGTTGCCTATTATGTGCTCTTTTGTTACAAAGTGTGTCCGTTTTCACTGTGCGCCTTAATTTATCATCCTCATGAGTAAAGTGTGCATGGCCAAGTGTGATTAGACAATTATTAAGCAGGGAATTTGAAACCAAAATTAATGCATTAGTGCACTGTGACTGTGGTAGGCTTTTGCTGTTTTATTTAGAGTTATTGGTAACTGTATCTTAGGCCAATAACTTGTAGATAAAATGTAACTTAGCTGTTCAGGCTTTTCCGAGAGCATAATGTTGGTGTAAGTCCAGTCATGATGAGATCACTGCCTAACCCACAGTGACACAATCTGTCAGTCTGCCACATTTACAATTAATGACTCACTGCCACAGTTAGATGCTCCAATAATTCAAATGTCGGTTGATTCTGGACTCCTGAAAAGATTTCTTACAATACTCAGTCAGGAAAAGAAGAGGAAATGGGCCTTAGAGGTTCATTTTAATCTCAGCTTTATTACACAGTTCTCTGGCATACTTGATTCTGATTGGTCAATAGTGCCATTCATTCAAACAGTCAAAATGAATACAAATATATTATATGACCACTAATAAATCGTTTTTAATGACACTAGTTCATAATTATTATTATTAAAAATGTAAATAATAATTAACTAATATATTTCAAAGACAAAATTCTACCGATGGTTGTGTGCTTGTTTTTCTGGCGCAAACTTATATATTTATATTTATATTTGATTGATTGATTGATTGATTGATAGTTCACATTCATTAATGTATTTATTTGGGATTTTTTTGTATTATTAGTGGGATAATGCACAGTCGGTTGGTTATTATTACAAAAAAATTTCTGGATGACTGTATATTATCCATTACATACTATATAATTTATATATTTGTATATTAAGCTTTGTAGAAGTACAAAATGCAATGAAATAAATCATGCACCCAATGTTGACATAACCTCATTTCTGGTAATAAGGGGAACTCTCACAAGTTCCTCAAGAAGGATATCAAAGCAGGAATTAGAGATGTTAAGTTTATAGGAAATATTCTAGCGTTTGATGTTACAGTTAATCCAGAGTTTGAAGTTCCCTCAAGAAACATAAGTGGTAATTTCCTTCCTCTGCGTTCAGAGAAAACCTGTTTACTTTTATGCCCAGCACCTGCACGGGACTGTACAGAGCTCAAGCAGCCTGCGGTTACTGGCTGTGAGAGGGACTTCACTGCCAAGATTCAACAGAAACAGTCATGCTTTCGCTTCACCTGTGGCAACACCTCTGAGCTGTGTCGTAAAACGCTGAGATCTTCAGAAACAATCTGCAGGCTGCAGCAGTGACAAACAGGGGTTGTTTGGTGAATACTATCACTGGGAATTTTCTGCTATCAAATCAGAGATAAGTAGGTCTCGTTTTTGCTCATCAGTGAGTGACTGAGTGTAGATGATTACATCATCTTTTGTGTCTTCCTTTACACTAGAGCTGGAATGTGGCTAAAGGTCTTCAGCCAACCCTAGATCATCAAGCTGGGGTGGGATACAGATAGATATACTGAGGGCTCACTCACTTACTGCTGTTTCTTATCGTTCAGGATTGTTTATTTAATTAATTAGCAATTTAGTATGAAAAGAAAATTACATTTACAAATATGAATTTACCAGATGCTTCTAGCAAAAGTGTTTGACAAATTAAATTTATGCAAAAAGACAATTAGTCGTTCTTAAAATATAAAAATAATTCTAATCTAATTCTAATAACGTTACTATTTTTATTGAAATTAGTTTCATTTTATTATTATTATTATTATTATTATTATTATTATTTCAATACATTTACTCTATTAAAATAACAACATCCAATGCATGATTCTTTATTGCAAGAAATTTATAATTATAAAATAATCTTCATAATAATTCATAATTCATAAAATGTTATTAAAATAATAATATTAATAATGTATTAAATAAATTGCAGTTACATTACTCAAATAAGGTTTGATTATTATTTTATTGCAAGTAATGCATAATTATAATATACTATTTATAATCATAAATCAAAAATAGTACTAAAATTATAATAACAATATATTATAATTTTTATTGAAAACAGCATTTGTAGTAAAAATAATAATATTACTTTGATTGTATTGCAATAAATTGCATCTACATTATTAGAGTAATAATAATAATAATAGTAATAAAACAACATACAGTATATGATTAATATTTTATGGAAATACAATAATTGAAATAATAATATTATTATAATAATATAAAATAATAACTAAAATAATAATATTTATAACAAAGTAGGATGATGAGGATGATGATAATAATAATAATGATCATGATGATTATTAGTATTATTGCATTAACATTATGTTGGGAACAAGGTAACTCACCCGAAAGACTTTGACCGGATTATACCAGCATGACTTTCCATGCTGGATCATGCAGGTGGACCAGCATTGCAGTGCTTTTTCCAGCAAAAAGGTTAACTGGAAAAGTACATCTGCTAAAGCTGGTTGAACAAGAAGGTTGTGTTGGTCAAATTGGTTAAGACGCCTGGTTATGACAGCAGCACCCAAGCACAACATGGTGTTATTGTACTGACGTGTGATATGCTGGTCTGTTCGACAAAACATGAACTTGCACTCAGCACTGTTAATTCTACATCAGGACAGTTTGTCCTCTAACAGCTGTCAGACGGAAATAACTACAACTGGACTGTGACCTGTCACAAAAACACAAAGGTGTTTCATTGCCTTCCAAGTAGAGCAACCTGCTGTTTACCTGCGACACATGCTGCAGATTATTATCAGCGCTCCATGACAGATGCATTAACAGGAAACAAAGGGCACACTTCTGACATCCCAAACAAAGACAATTTGTTGAACTGAGTGACTGTTTATTGTCTACTCTGTTTACACCCATAACAGCACACAGTACTCTGTGATTGAGATCAGAGCGAGTATCTACCTGTCTCTAGTATCTGATGAAGTCTGGATGGCTACCGCTTTCATTTACTGCAGTGAAAGCACAATGGTCCTGTGTGTGTGTGTGTGTGTAAATATACACTGAAAAAAAAACATGCAGTGACTGCGTTAAAAATGTTCTGTTCCACCCAATTTGTGTATGAGACGGCAATCAGGAACACATTTTAAAAGAAATGTATAAATAATAAACAACAGAAACAATCATTCAAAAGTATTTTCAAGAGTACTTTAAACAGTGATTTCCATGAATCTAAACTTTTTTCAATTCTATGTTTATATTTGTTTAATAAATACAACAAATAAATATTCACACCCCTTCATTTTTTCCCCTTTTGTTAAACTGTTTTAAATTACCTTTTTTATACATATATCTATACACCAAACACAATAATGGCAAAGCAAAAAAAACTGATTTTTAACATCTGTTCAAATTTATTACAAATAAAAAACTTAAAGGACACATCAGAGTAGAAGAAAAGCTCAGTGCACCAAAATATTGAGATAGACTTTAATGAAAACCTAGTCCAGAGCATTCAGAACCTCAGACTGGGCAGAAGGTTCAGCGACCAACAGGACAGTGACCCTAAGCACACAGCAGGAGTGACTCATTGACAACTCTGTGAATGTCCTTGAGTGGCCCAGCCAGAGTCTGAGCTTGAACCCAATCAAATATTGGGACAAACCTGAAAATATGTCTGCCTCCATTCAAGCTGGCAGAGCTTGAGAGTTAAGGGTATGAATATTTATGCAATGTACGTATTTCAGTCTTTTATTTGTAATAAATGTATGAATTTGTGACAAATCTGTTTTTGATTTCTCAATATAGTTTATGGAGTATAGATTGATGCAACGTAACAAAACGTGAAAAAAAAATTAAGGGGTATGAATATTTTCGCAAAGCACTGTAAATGTGTGTGTGTATTACTAACCATTTTTTACTTATTAATTGCAGTTTATTGTACTTAAAATTGGTAATAATTCACAATACAAAATAAATATTTATATATTTTAAAAACATAAAAGTAACTTTGATTACTTTGATTTCCGTTTTCCAATGAAATATATTTTTTTACCATTTTCCTTTAACATCATAAATCTTTAAGAAATGTAAATATTGCATCTGATAACAATGGTGCAAAAACCCTAAAAGTTAAAAAAAAAAAAAAAAAAAAAATGGGTAGTGATGACATAATTTCAGTTTAGAGTGAAATGCCCTTTAAGAGGGTCAAATATAGTAATCCAAGCATTAAAGGAGTCATTGACCTGTAAGCTCATGTAACCTGTACTGTTTACTATCTTTCATCATTGTCCCTATGCAATGACTTGCAAATCAATTTTTCAAACAATATCAATTTTTCTCGTACAGTTATTAGTCCATGCAGAGAGACTGTCAGCACGAACCATCGGATTGTGTCATTCCTGAATATTTAGCTCTAAAAGTGCAGGTCGACCTTCTTTCCACATCTCCCTGCTCACAAGTGCATGTGAAAGACAGTGAGACTCGGTGTGGCATAATCTCTCAGTGGACTGATAGCACACGCACCTCGCTGTCCACTGTTTGGATTGCACAGAGTGGCACGAGGTGAATTCAGAGAGAGGTGTGAAGCACAGCAAGGCAGGGACAGAGAAAATTTGCCCCTGTGTGTGAACAGTGAGCTGAAGATGAGGGTTAATGAGTGATCGCTGCTTGACGGGAAGTGATGCCTGTTTCTGCACAGCACTCGGGTATCACAGCAGTGCTAGGAAACTCCGGCGCTCTTAAAGGGAGCTGACTCACCATGCTGTCATTGCATTACACAAAGAGAGAAAGAGAGCGAGGTAAAGCGAAAGAAAGAAAATAAAAAGAAAGAAAGAAAGATGGTGGGCAGAAACATTAAAAGAGCAGAAACTAGCATGAATGAGTCTGCCTTTCGAGTTTGTCCAGTGTTGAATGTCTATATAGCCATTTATTTTGAGACATAACTGTTGTAATACATTGCTCTTTGAAGTCTTTGGAGAATAAAAGACAAGTTAAGATCCGAAATCTCTTTGATCATACTTTTGAAGAACTTTTTCTTTATGAGGAGATGATTGAGGTGAATCAGTGATCTAATGTAATTATTGTCAATGCTAAAGCTTTGTTTAAAAGCTCTTGTGGCTGAAAGAGAGACGTTTCAATCTCTAGAGTGCACGAGCGGCAGTTTCAAATGAAACAAGTCTCTTTTTGATATCAGTAGAATCAGTAGAATATGACTCAGTCAGCACAGTCTCAGATATGAAGGTGCACACTAACAGAAGGCTATTAGGTTATACTATATATTGTTTGTGCATTGTAAAAAATAGTATTTTTTTGGAAAAACTACAGGGGGGAAAATATTACCGTTACCGGGTTTACTGTTACTTTACTTTATACAGTACAATATATAAAGTCATTTTCTGCAATATAAATTATTGATTATTTTTTTCAGTACAAATAGGAAAAGCAAGAATTACCTTAAAATTTACTGTTACAATTTACACTAACTGTAATTTAGTTTTTTTTAAGATATAGTGCTATTTTGCTATATTTAAAGAAATTATGTAACATTTCATATTTTTGAACAATATGAAAAAAGCCTGTAAAATATGGCACAATGTACTGTGTTAAAATGAAGGAATTCCCTGTTTTATCTGTATTTATAATTTTGCACTGCGTTGTGTTGTGTTTTAGGGTTAACAAAAATCTTTAAAAAATAACTAAAACTATATATATATATATATATATATATATATATATATATATGATTAATGTTCTTGCAGAAAATAACAAAAACAGTGTGTTTCAATAACTGTATATGTGTTATATAAACATTTAAAAAATGTAAAACTTAAACCAAAAATTTTATTGCATAAACCCTCAAAATGTACAGTCTCTACCATTAAAAATCTGTCCCCTCTCTGCAGAAACGCTGTAGCTAGTTATCTGACCCTTGACCCATTGTAAGTGTCAGGGTCACTGTCCATCCTCAGCCATCTTGACATGATTAGACATATGTTAAGCATCCCAGAGGACGGTTAGTGGGGCTGATGACCGTTTCTTACAGTCTGCCCTTGCCTGTATTTTTTGCTTTAAGAGCCCTGGCAGCTGCCTTGTGTGCATGAAATTTGAAATGGACAGGTAGCGCCACATGTTTGGGTCTGGAGTCGGCTCTCCTGTTACCAGCTGCACGCGACAGCTGCTGTAAAAGTGCTCCAGTTTCATGTGGGTTTATCGCAGTTTATGATGAACGTGCTGGACTCCACAATTGGCCCCCATTCTGGATATTTAATAAAAGACAGTTAAAATGCCAAGCACCAAGTCTGCAGGACAGAGCAGTGACTGTTAAGCAAAAGCGTTTTCCGGTTTATGTAAAACAGGAATGCTTTTTTATCAGTTCAAATCAAAGTTAAGAAATGTTACAGTAAACAAAACACAAAGACTCTTTTACTGTTTAAAAAGAGCTTTTTCTTTTCTCAGACTTGACTTTGGTTGGGTTTGTTGTAAGTAAAGTTATCTTATCAAATGCTTAAAAATCTTATCAGATACTATAAGGATGTTTTGAGGAATTTATATACAGTGGTTTATTCATGCCAACTAAACAATACAACCAGTTGAGTCAAAGGACTGGAGATAATGGTGTAAAGGAATAGTGTTGCTACATAATGTAAACTCAAGCAATGGACTCATAAAACGAAATGTAGCCGATATTGTACAGTGCTTATCTCTACAATAATTCCACATAACATACAATATGTTTTGAGTAATGACAAAATAAATAGATTTCAAAGATTTGGGGTCTGTAAGACATTTTTTTTTTTTTTTTTTTTTAAAGTTCTATTTATTTGATAATATATATATATATGTACTTGTTCTAGTGATAACAGCTGAATTTTCAGCACAATGTTCAGCATTTTCTTCAGAAATCTGGTGCTCAAGAAACATTTCTTGTTATCATCAATGTTGACGCAGCATAATATTTTAATTGAGACCATGGTACAATTACGCAACATCATGAATGTCAGTTACTTTTGATAAATTTAATGTATCCTTACTAAAGAAAGGTATTAATTTATTTAAAAAAAAATCTTACTGACCCCAAAACTTTGAACAGAAATATACTGTAGGAATGAAAGATTACAAGTAAAGTGAGACATTTTCTGATTATATGATTTTTTTAATATCCCAAATTATTCTCAATATCAGTACTACATACAAACAACAACGGAAGTTATATTAAAGACTAAAACAAAGTGACCCACTTCAAATTTTCTAGTTGTATTTACCTACTGTATAAGAACGCTAAACATCAATTTGGGGCTTTGAAAGCTGCTGTTTTACTGTTTGCTTTCCACCCCCTCAGCGTCTCTCATGTCCTGACCTCTGTGCTCTCCCACCTGACGGCCGTCTGAAGTCATGTTGTATAAGCAGAGTTACAAAAGTGGTGCAGGCAGCAGTGCCTGAACGTGTCCTCTGCTGCTCCACTGAGCTGGAAATACGATCTAGCACATGTTGTTTACACTTGAGAACGTTAAAAGGCGAATGATGGTAAAGGAAGGTGTAATTAATACCTCCTAATAATGAATCCTCCATAACCATCTCAGTTTTTTTTTATGCATAAGTATATGATTCCATATATGCTAAAGCACAACAATGATTTACGTAAGCTCCTGTTATCAGTTTTAGATTTATTACCACTGCTATTTTTTTTTTTACATCATATGGGCTTGCAGGAGTATCAGTGGCTTCCACACAATTCTTGCTCTTCCTATATTTGACAGCTGAGTGTGTTAGTCATGAATAACAAGACATATTTATCTCAATTATCAACTGGAGTAAATAATCCCACACAAATATCCCACTCTATATCTCTAACAGCCTGCATTACCTCACGTCATCAATTACGATTTTGCATGTTTCCTGTGTGTAGAACAAAGTCCTCCACTTATGATGTTTTTGGTAGTTTGATGCAGCATGTTTGAATGCACCAAGCTATTTATATCTGCTCAAGAAAGCTACTTGGCCTTGCTCAAGTTATGTTTGAATTAGAGATGGGAGAAGCAAACTATTTCAAGATTTCAATAAATATATTACCTTAGTTATGAGTCCCCATTATTGTTTGGAACCTGTTGCTAGGAAAAAGAAAGATGAAGGTAAGTAGGGAACAATGTGGTCTTTATTTTTAGGAAGGTAAATGAGGTTTTCATAATTCCATTTAAATATCCAATTTACTTCTCAAATTATGATTTAATGTTCTAACCGCAAGCACTTTGAATGGGGAAAAAAAGCACAGAGGCTTCATCTTTATGATGGTGGTAAATATTGCATCTACTTTTAGATTCTCACTCACAGTTACAAGGAGTTCAAGAAGATTCAGCTCAACAACAGAAAACGTGTTTTGATTTTTAAATCCTAGAAATGTGCAGAGGACAATGCATTCACTTTGTTTTGGTTTGGTTTGGTAGAGATTTGAGGCAAATGTTTTACAGTGCACACAGATTTTGTGTCATTCTTCTTGTGCACATAGAGATTTCTTATGCAAAGGTGAAAATTTTCACATGAGCATGCAAAAGTATCAGAGTTTCTTCTGCAAATGCCACTTTAGGGACTGATTTTGAAACCACATAAATTTACTTGAGAAGCTGCATTACATATAATTCCAAGTTCTGATATGAAACTCTAGATGGTGCAGGCTGATGGTTCGTTAATGCAAATTGATGGTATTCACAGCAGTAAACTATACTTGGAAATAGCTGATTGGTCCAGGTTGAAAATGTAGCTAATGAGCTTACTGCTTTTCAGTTAAATAGGTTAGCATTCACAAGAGTAGTTAGTAGCACGCTTACAGAGTTCCTCTGAAACCCTCCACCTCCACCAGCTCCACCTTCTAGGGATTATTACATATGCTATTTGTGCAGCAGCAGTATGTCTTAAATATTCACAACACTATATCTGCATATGTATTGGCAGTGCCTGTACTTGCTCTGCAGCAGCAGCGATAATATACAACTACAGCAATAACCAACAACAGCAGCAGTGTAGCAGATCTATTCCACCAAGACCAAATAAATTAACACTGTCATATCCATTACCATGCTAAAATCCTCTGAGAGTTGTCATGATATAAATATTATTAACAATTGTTTGGATTAATCTTGAATCGATTTCATTTTTATTACCGTATAGTCCTTTTTTCATCTTTTAGGCATATATGTCTATGCAATTCTTTTAGTAATATGAATGTTACGATATTTTACCGGAAAACAACTGATTAGGAAAATTACTTTCTGCAGTGTGTACAGTGTATGTTTTGAGAGTAGCGAGAGTGAGAAGCCTAATCAAACACTCATTTGTCAGAGAAAAGAATCTGCTACTGGGTCATGAAACAAATATTCCTCTGTTTCAGCCTCATGCCTCATTCATTGAGAAGCCCAAATAGCATCTTCACTGTTTCTGCTGCAGGCTCTCTTGACGTAAAAAATAAAAAAAAGTCAGTATTTATGAAGCAGAGTGGGCAATGAGTGGACCTTTTCATCTCCACTGGGTATTCTTCTGTAGACGCATTCAGGAGGTGCAATTTTGTTATGTGTGGAGATGAGAGGCATTTTGGATAACCTTATTCTCATGTACGCAAAAGAGCCAACAGTGACGGAGATGTGCCCACACATGGACACACACTCATGCAGAGAGGGGAACCCTTTAGCTGTGTGAGTACCTAGCTTGGATAATTCATGTTACTGACTTTTGTTTGCAGTAGCATGATAAATTGCTTTTTGCATTCAGTTTGACTGATGACACTAATACCACTACTAATCACCTCGAAGGGATACACTCACATTTGTTTTTCTACCATTGTGGAGACTTTCTATTAACTCTTATTTTTTTTATTGTTCATTTTTATTGTCTATCGTCTTATTGTTTTAATACTGAACCACAATCCAGAATAAAACAGTTTTTTGTTTTTTTTATGTTTATGAAGCCCATTTATATTTGTTCTCCAACACACATGAAAACCCAGAAAACTAGTTCTTAATAGTTCTTAACTATTGAACTATAGTTGGTTGGTCTGGATGCAGGTTTTCCTGGTCAAAGTTTAAATGTCTAAAATTGTGGGGGGGGAAATTATCATACTGTAAAAAGTTGTATTTTACTGTATTATTGAATTTATTTTCCTGCCATTTCAACATTCACTTAATAACTTCATAATAGTTAAACAACTGGCCCACTAAATTGCACTTCTAATATATTACAAAATTGTCATGTTTTGTCAATGCAAAAGCAAAATTATGTTTTTTTTTTTTGTTTGTTTTTTTGATTTTCATTCAGTGTTTCGCACACTTTATGTCTTTTGTAAAATCTTGGTCTAAAGCCATGTCCGAAATATGTTCCAGATTGTTTGAAATGCACTGATGTGCTAATATACAATAACAGATATTGTGCGTTTATATACATTAATCTCACAAACAGATCCTTTGATGATCCTCTACACTCATAAACAAAGCAGAGAGACCCAGGATGTTATTCCCGAGGCCTCCATCATCTTCCTCAAGGATTCCATGAGGATTATTTGCATGATGCATGCCCATTATGTTGTTGCCAAGGAGAATCTGTCATAATCCAGAGCTATCCTCCTATAGTGACAGCCATCCATAAAGCTGGCGATCACAAGCTGCCACAAATTAAATAACATAAGTAGGACTTGCCTGTTTTGCTTCTCTCTCTCTCTTTCTGACTGGCTTGCCCCCTGCCTCAGCCAGGTAGATGACAGTAGGACCCAGATGTGGAGATTAATACACAGACCACTGCATAAACAGCTGCTAATCTGTCATCTGGATTATAGAGGTTAAGGAAGACAAAACAAAGAGAAAAGACAAAAGCCCCCCCCCCCCCCCCCACACACACACACACAATTAACATGCCTTGAAACAAATCAAATCACTTTGCCATAACATCCATACACAGAGTATACTTAGTAAACAATATACAAAATCTTCTCACAATAAACAATGCATACATACACAAACTAACATTATAATAATGATATTCCTTAATAATTATATTTATATGGAAAAAAATGCCTTTTTGTTATGGAGAATACATTTTCTATATAAAAAGATACAGTGTAAAAATCTGTGTTAGCAAGTAGCCAACCATTTGAAAGGATGTTGCGTTTGGCTTTGTCCTGTGTTTGGAGCCCCAGCCCCACCGGTTACTGTAATTGTTATAACTGGACTGTTAATTTAGCCTCTGATTGTGTGTTTCCGACATCGCATCTGTTGGCGAATGAAAACATTAATTATTTATTCATAACATAATATGTAAATGGTTGATGTGTATTCATTGTGAAAGATCTAGACCCTCAGGGAAACTTTGAGATTGGTCTCCTGTGATGTTTGATTGCTCTCATTAGACACAGATCATGTTTGTTGTAACAGCAGATAATCAATATTAAAGAAGCACACAGAGGGATTTTATGAAACCTAAAATGATCTAGCAACATCTTACAAAGTGTGAGACATTAAACCATCCGTATCTTTTCCACTGACCCCACTAGAATAAAATTCTTAATATTATTTGTATTATTTAAACCAAAATACTGTATAAAATGGTTTAAAATTGGGGGGTTGAATAGGTTTTTATTTTATTTTGTTTTGTTTTTGAAACAAGAGAGCAAGGCAGCACTTATTTGCTCAAAAATACTAAAATTGATGTCACACAATAAAAGCCTCAGTCTTTAGGATTGAAAGTTCATGATCAAGAACAAAAGAGCTCTGTTGATGCTGTGGCACAGGCTGCTTAGAATATGTTTTCCAGCCTGTGGACAAAACAAGAGAGCATAAATCCCTTGATGTAAACAAATTACATTGCTTGCATATAAACTTGTCCATTTATGTGCCTTGAAGGATTACTATAACAAATTATGCAATGAATAGAGTGAATACTAATATGTATAAAAAAGCTAATATATATATATATATATATATATATATATATATATATATATATATATATATATATATATATATATATATATCAAATAGCACTGAAGCTGAACAGCTGGGAAACAAGCAGTGATTCATTGTGGATTCTTGCTTTTGATCCAATTTTGAACATTAGTTTCAATATGTCAACAAATGTTTTATTCGACCCACGCGGCCAACATTAATATTTGTGGAATCAGAGAGATGGGTAAAGCCCACAGGGTATTCCCCTGGCCTGTTCAGTACCAGCGTCAGCACTGCTCAGTTCAGAGGCATGAAAGCAATGCTTTCCGATCCTGAGCTGGGGGATGCCGACCCACTTGCATTCCAGCATGGAGCTGCCAGAATGCTGGACATCAGTGATGGAAGATCTAAAGCATGCTACTTATTAATGCTCTCTGCTGTGTCAGTGCAAGATTAGATCACATTGAACTAGTTCGGGAAAACCAAACTTGACTTTCAGGAGCTAATTTTATTATTAACGTGTATTGGGGATGATAGGATGGAATAGAAAGTGTTAACACAGGGGTTTTATGCTTCTCTCTTCACCTACTCCTTGTATTAAACAAGGGCGTTGGCCCAAGAAAGCCTGGGTCTTTATGAGGGATTTGCATATCAGGTGGACCCCAACACAACACAAGTTAACAAATGAAACAGAGGTTTTAAAATGGCAGTTAATCCTTTTCAATGAAAACAACTGTGAAAAGATTAACAGCTTACAACAAATCAAAAACAGATAAAGCTATGTTTCTTGACAATATAGAATGCTTCCTCCAAAACAACCAAACAACAACAGCAACAATCAGTGCCTCTACTGAAAGTTTTTCCCACATAATATCATCGTCATGTAAATTAACAGGCAAAATGCAAATTGTTTTAGCAGAAAATGGTGTTGTGTGACTAAGAGACCTCTTTTGAAAACATGAAAACACTATTTCCAAACTCTGGCAGTGTATGTATATCCTGTATATAAGTCCATGCAGCACTCAATAATTCCCTGCATTTAGGCGTCCTGAGCTGAATACTGTTTTACTACACTAATGTACAGTTTTTTTGTAATGAACTATGAAAGCACTGCTCTCTTTACTCATTTACTAGGAAGAGTGATTACAGAACACACATGCACACATACACTGGGGTAAATAGAGGGAGCAGCTGTGCTTTCACCTGTTCTATAGATAAGGTGATCTCTAATGCATTAAACAGAAGGCTACTCTGGTGGTCTCCAGTGTGACACACTGGCCTACATTCAGACTGAATCCAAATGTCACGTTCTGACAAAATTGAATTTATTGATGGCAAAAATGTCAAGGTCTAATCAAAGTGGTAATATTAAATACACAACTAAGCAGATAGATGCCTACAGTAAAAAAATAAAAAATAAATAAAAAAAAACTTACAATGACAGCACTCAACTAAATAGTCTAATGTGACATAATATATAATTAAATTTAGCGTGCTAATTCAGTGTTGTTAAAAGAAATGTATGCTTCAAGCTAGGCCTATCATTTATTAATTTGGTTAAAAAAGTCTTTCCCTGAGTCGAACATGCAGGTGTTCATCATAGATACTTTTCATTGCTAGCAAACAATAGGATGCAATCCAACTTTCATTGTCATCTCAGGCTTTGATCCTGAGTTTGTGGACCATGCACATGAATGTGTGAAATATCTGGCGAACAGCTAATCATGAGCCTTGGTTAAAGGTTTTGCTAAAGGTTAAGAGTTTGAAGAATATGATGAATTTAAATGCTTTTACATTTACACGCAGTAATATCATCACTCCTGAAAACTCCCCCTCCCTGTGCTCACTAATGTGTGACATCACTGGCAAACAGCCAATCACAAGCCTTGCAACACAAAGACTCAGCGAGATGTGAATTTTATATATATATATATATATATATATATATATATATATATATATATAGTTTTTTATTGATACTACAGCTCGTTTATATTACATGATCTGTATACGTTGATATTAATTTAAAAGAAATGATTTATAATAACTGTTAAACTAAAGTTGCTGGTGTGTAATGGATTAATAATAATATGAATCATATAATAATTATATAAATCATATAAAATAACTAATAATTATCATTTAGGCCAGACATTTTTAAGAATTCTTTTCTTTTTATTTTATTTTTTTGTATTAGTTACCTTTCATTTGGAGCAAGAGAAATGGGGGGAGTGACTTTTTGTGTCTGACATGTGTCACTTTGCTCACATCTGATCCGGTACAAATTCACTTGAGATTTCCTGGAGCAGGTTAGCCGTGGAGTGTAAGTTACCATGGTAATTAGCACTGCTAAAAGCCAAGCCACTTGTGGTACTAAAAAAAGTACCAGGTACTGTGCCCATTGGAAAAAACCCTTAAAAGTGAACTGTACCGAACCATACCATGCAGTAGAAAAGCGCCATTACATGGTACCTAAACCCAGGATTGGTGCAAACTACACTGAAATTTACCTGGCTAGCCATCTAATCCAGCTTCATGGTACAGGCCCCTGGAGAGAGCAATCTGTTCTGTTAGCATTCCACTAGCATATTTGCTTCATGAGAAGCTGATTCAAATTATTTTTCAACAAGTTGAGCCGTAAAACCTGTTTACCAGAATACATGCTGTTAATGAACTGAGAAATGTGCCTTTGTGTCTCAACAATGATATAATGATTTAGTTAAGGCATCTATCTGAATCATTCTTTTGAGTAGGTTGAACCCGTTCACTAAACTGAATCTATCTGACCTAGACAACAACTCACCAATTCCATTCAACTGAGAAGGGGCCTTACTCTAAAAAAAAACCAAGCACCGAAGCATTAACTGATGATAAACAGATTTGAAATGAAACCAGGATTTTACCAAAAAGTATGTTTCTACAGGTAATTTGAAAATGTACTAGAAATATGTTTATATATATATATATATATATATATATATATATATATATATATATATATATATATATATATTTATCAACAGGCACAATATGCAATTTCAATTATTATAATATAATTATAAAATGTAAAATCAATGTGCTTTTTTATTTTTAGCTCATAATATGCCACTACAATATTTTTGGGACCATTTGATGACTATGGCATGACAAAGGAATGGCCTACTTAAAGTTGTCTCCACACATTTCGCTGTTTTAAACACTTACAAAATATTCTAAACAATTGTTATGCTTCCAGTTGTAATGTATGGATTGTAAAAGCAGTTGCTGTGCGCTTTGCTCATTCTGTACACTGTGCTCTCTCTTTCTCTTCTTCGGGTGCCACAGCTGTCTGACTACCTTCACTGTCTCACACCCTGCTATTTCCAGGCAAGATCTCTTCTGTATGGTGTACCTCTGTTGTCTATGGTTGTGTTTGCTGTGTAAGCAGTGCATAGAGCCCTGCAGCCATTCAGAAGCATATGAGAGTGGGAGGAGTGGGAGGAGATGTGAAAGGGCAGATGTGAGGGGTAGAGAGTTTAATGCGTTTAGCTCTAAGGACCAAACACAGACAGTGTCTATCACCTGGTCTGTTTGATGTGGTTGATGCATAGACCAAAGAGCAATATTTCTTTAAAGTTTCGACTAGCCACAGGAGAGAGTGGGGACAACGCCAAAGAAACTCGACCCACAGATGATGGAAGGGAGCCACAGAAATGACTTCCTCCTTTAATGTGATAGACAATCCCTCCTAGGTTCTTCTGCAGCCCACAGATCATTTTGATACTAGAAAATAGCGTACTCTGGTTGTTCCTCTTTGGTTCCTTGCTTGTCTTTTTTACACTAGCACAATATCTACAATATTTTTCCTGCAACATCTTTACATAGTTTCTGGGATAATTAATGAACACTAATATTTACTTATTGTCATTTAGAGTACATTTAGATCTGCAAATCCAGGAATCCTTGGTAAACAAGTCCCACCTAGACAAAGCTGGAAAAGGATTGTGCAAATGTTTTAATGGCTCCTAATTAGCTTGTAACAAGAACTCCACCTTTTGCAAATGTTGGTTCTTCAGTAATAACTCGTGTAATGTGTTTTAAACTCAAGTTGTAAGTCGACCATATTGGATTTAAATAAATAATGGGTGGGTCATATGCAGATTCATTTAACTCTAATCTAATATATTTATTCTAAATTAAGCAATTAAAGTGGAATAATCAATGCATGCCAGAACTGCAAACAGGTTAAAAATCTAATTTTCTGTGAATTGCCTTTTTTCATTTCTGTTCAGACAAGTTGTTTTGCAGGCTATTGCCATGCAAATATAAATAATAATGCAATGTATAAGAGCCCCAGGCATATAGACTCAAATGAAACACATTAATTAGAGATGTTTTATTAGCAGACAGAATGAAAAGAGAAAAAAAATCTGCGATCTAATTTTGTGCTTGCAAGGATTTTAGCACAGAGTGTCTATGCTTCTCTCTGCACACTCACAGTGACGAAGGGGAATTTGTCACGTAAGCTGAATTATCCAAAGCAGGCCAAATGTAGGTGACTGAGTATTTATACCAAGGGGATATTTTAGCCAGCTCTGCTTTATTTTTAGACAAAGCCATCTGAGCAACAATCACATGCCGTTGACACAGTCACACATATTGTTCAGAAACACAAGCATTTTGAAGCAAATCCACATGACGTCGATCTTGCCTTAAAAGGGAAGTTTCCAGATTTAGAGTTCAGTCTGCTCAACAACATTAGGTGCGAACTGAATTTTAATGCTTGATAAATGTTGAAAATGTTCTGCTGTGGAACACATTGTTCTTGCCCTGCATTATATTGAAATAAAACAATATTTTCTGAAGCACTGATTTTATGTAATCAGTTGGGTCTATTTTTTTTTTGCAAACTGAGAAAATGCACCAATAACAAAAACATTCATACACCCATGTAACAGTATTTTAGACTATTTTCCGATTATTAGCAGTGAAAATAATAAATTAAGTGGCACCTTTGCCAAAAATGGATGTTGTTCTTCATATTTTTTCTAAGTGGCTTATTTGTGGGCAATATTTCACAAATGAGTCATTTTATAAACTTTGTAAGTTTATCTTATAAATCAACATTCTACTTTGGAGGTAAAAGCTGTTTAAAGTCACAACAGTTTTCTTTAGTAGACAGTAGGATTTGTGTCTCTTACACGTGTGAGGATCAGACCATCGTCTCAGATTATCATTCTTAGTATTATGTTGTCGCCAACACTTATTGGCTTGTTTTGTTAACACACAAAGGTGATTGGACTCTCTATCGTCAGTCACTGCTGATGAAATGTTTCCGTTCCCTCCCTCAGGGAACGAGGGTTACATACATAACTGAGACATTACTTTATTTAGTGATATTATTCATAGAGTATACAATTTAATGTAAATGATTGGTCCGTCTCCCATTATAATGTCTCTACAAGTGACAGTGTGTACTCCTTAGCTAATTTTACTTGTGCTGGGCCCTTAGTGATTGTTCATTTTGGATGCAAATAATCAGAACTCAAGTAATATGTTTTACTCTGTCGCTGTGCAACTCTTGTACATTGTGTATTTTAGTACATGCATGAAGGAAATGGGTGAAAGTTTGTTGTAAGTGGATTAGGAAAGTTTACGGCTGTGTTGCAGCATATACACCAACTCTGCTTAACTGGAAACAGCTGAACATGTATTTGTACATAATGTGTTCAGAATAGCTTGTGTTGCAACCTATATGCTCTGGATAGTCATTCACATACAGACTTTTTCAGAGTCAGAAACCACAAAGGCCATATCATAGACAGTTCAGCTGTCCTTGTTTTAGTCTTGCAGCAGCAATCACAACAGATGAGTGTAGAGTGGAGTTCATATCAGGTCACTCTCCTAAGTTTCCAAAGTACTCTCACATAGTGAAGACTTCCCTTTACAAACACGTGCAGACAGCAAGCATGAAATGCCAATGTCACCAGACCAAATTAAGTAAGATCTTGCAAAGATTAAAGGGTGGGTGAAATGCTATTTCATGCATACTGAGTTTTTTACACTGTTAAAGAGTTGGATTCCCATGCTAAACATGGACAAAGCTTCAAAAATTAAGTTGTATGTTTGAAGGAGTATTTTTGTTCCAAAAAACTTCTTCCGGTTTGTCACAAGTTTCGGAAAGTTTTTTTCGAGCATGGCTCTGTGTGACGTTAGATGGAGCGGAATTTCCTTATATGGGTCCTGAGGTCACGTCTGCCAGAAGAGCGCGCGCTCCCGAAGAGGAGAGCACAGACATTCACTGATCAGAGCGAGAGACCGAAATGTCACAAAAGAAGTGTGTTTTTGGTTGCCAGGGCAAGACAACCCTGCACAGATTACCAAAAAAAAAAAAAAACAGCATAAAGGGACCAGTGGATGGAGTTTATTCTTACAGAGCATCAACGGAGTTGTGCAAGTGTTTTTGTTTGTTCCCTGCATTTCGAAGATGCTTGTTTTACAAACAAGGCCCAGTTTGACGCCGGATTTACGTATCGTTTATTTCTTAAGGATAATGCAGTGGGCTTTTATAATATTTAAAATAAATGCTGATCTTTCATTTTTATTCATGAAAGAATCTTGAAAAAAATATGATTATTTTCACAAAAATATTAAGCATATTATATTAACACTGAATAATAAGAAATTATATATGATAAATAATAAGATATGATATATTTCTCAGCAGAAAATCAGCATATTAGAATATATTTTACATTTTGAAATGTTTTAAACATAAAAAAGTAGTTTTTATTGTCATTTTAATAATATTTCAATATATTACTGTTTTAAAAACAATAAAAAAAAATCCTGCTGACCACAAACATTTTAAACTCTCACAGCGTTAATATAAAACACTGTTAGATGCAAATAAGTAATTATTATCTTATAATCCATGCAACACATGGATGCAATTCTATAATTTATTTCTGTTAACAAACATAAATTCATGCACTAAATAAATTCTTCTGTGCCAACTATTCTCAATTGCGTTCAAAACAGCACAAAAAGATCTGGAAGAAACCTTAGGCACCTGGATTTCACAATTTAGGCTAGAGATTGTGTTGTTGATACTGGGGCTGTACACAGCAAACTAGGGCTGAAAGAAAAACTGTCCGGCCCACATTGATCAGAGGATGCAACCATTTATGTTATGTCCGCTGAAATGACAAAAGAACAGATAGAAAAGATAGAATAGGTTTTGTGTAAGTAGGTCAATACACAGCCGTTGGAGTACATAACCTGGTACCAATGACCTCTTTCCACATTGCGCTGTGTAAGAAGTGGCCCACTTTTAGCGACAGTGTGCTAGTCACATGTTAAGAAGACTAGGTTATGAGGAGAGAATGAAGAATGGAAGATGTACAAAGCGAGAGAATGAAATAGGAAACGTGTTTCATTCACATCCACATCGGATTTGAATTCACATTCACAAAGATTTTAAAGGTGACGCGGTTAAATGTGCTGACAGATTGTCAGTTTTTTTTTTTGTTTTCTATTTTGTTCTCAAGTATGAAAAGCTCATGCATAGCATCTTTTGTAACTATTTTTGATGACTTGAAATTAATTGCAATTTGTCTTTACAAAGACAAGGCCTCAAAAGCACTTAAATTAAATGATTTGGTGAACTATTGCAGAGCCCCAAACATGACACACTGAAAGAAAAACAAGATATGCTGACCAAAAAAATTGTGTATGGCATAAGGATAAGCAGTTTCTTTCAAAAACATTATATATACAGTGCCCTCCATAAGTATTGGAACAGTAAAGACAAAATTGCTCTGTTTGCTTTGGAGTCAAGAAATCTGTAAATATGATAAAAACATGAATATGAGACAAAACTACAAATTGTCACATTTTATTATAAGCTGTTTCAACACGTTTTACCAAATAAAAAGCACAACCCTTTTAGAGTTCATCCCACTATTTGATGCGAGCAAGTATTGGGACAGTTGAACTTAAGGCAGATGCAAAAGATCAAAAGTTATTATTTAGTTGCAGTTCACTTGGGCTCTTGGTCTCACCCTTCGAAATGCTTTTCCCAAGCCTTTAATGCAGCCGATTTCAGGTGGGGTTTTTTTTTCTATTTTTTTTTACCTGGAGATTAGTTTGGGCAATGTAAGACTTTCCATTTCTTTGCCCTGATAAAGTCCTTGACTGAACTGAACTGAACTGAACTGGAGGGTGTTTTGGGTCATGTCCTGATCCAATATGACGTGCTTTCAGATGAGTATGGTGGCATTTTCTTGAATTTTGGTAGCCGAGATGGTTTTTTACCCTTCCAAATTCATTCTATTGTCATCATACATTAAGCCATCATTAAAATTAAGAGGTACTGTTCCAGAGAGATCCATGCATAACCATGCCATGACACTACCTCCACCAAGCTTTATAGATGAGCTTGTATGCTTAGGATCGTTTGCAGTCCCCCTTTTCTCTACACTTTTGCTTTCCCATCACTTAGATAAAAGTTATTCTTTATCTCATCGGTCTATAAACACAGTTCCAAAACTCTGCTTGCTCACCTTCGTGCTTTTTTGCAAACTCTAAACTTGCCTTTCTATTTTTGGTCAGAGGTTGGCATCTTGCTATAGCTTCTGCAACTTTTTGTAAAAGTCTCCTACAGACAGTAGATTGTCAGAGCATCACTCCAGCTTTCTGGAGGTTGTTGGTGACTTTACAGACATGCACTGTATTTTATGGGTTATTACGGAACAACTAAATTTCAGTGTTTAATTTTACTGTATCTATGATTATGTAAGCCTGTGTACAACTGTAACCAGTGTTAGTTGTCAAGGAAAATCTGAATACACTGCAACTCTGTCCAGAGTTTTGCTATCTAAACCTATATAAAAAAAACACCAAAGTCAGCTGAAAATACTATACTGAAAATGGAAGGAAATAAGGGAGATGACCTAGATAGATGTTTTTTTTTTTTTTTTCTTTTTTTTACAGTTGCATAAAATGATGACAGATTTCATTGTTTAGTACTATGGAAGTAATGAAATAACAGAAATTAGCAAGTTAAAGTGGCTGCATAAAACTAGATGTTTTTATGCATGTGCATGAAATTAATTTGCCTATTTTTCGCAAACTTAACAGAACAAAGAGCTAAAATATTGGTCCCTGAAATAAAAAGTGACTTATTTCATCATGCCAGTTTGTATAGAAATACTTCCCATTGAAGTGTTTCTCTGGATATTGCATGAAAAAACTATTCCATGACCTTGATGAGTGCTCAAAGAAGATGCCAAAACAAGAACCCTCGTTTTCAAAGCCTGTTCTTGCAGTTGCTAGGCATCTATTGAATAGAGCTGTAGATTTGTTTCAGTGGTGCTGGCTCATGTCCTCGGTAGGATCTGAGGGAACAGGTGTAGGCCTCATCTCAGCCTCACTGAAGCAACTGCCTGTGGAGCACAGAAAAACACTCCTACTGGCTGTCAGGGAGATGAAACCAAACATCTTCTATTTCAAAGGATTAAAGTGCTCGAAAGGCACACTTACTCACACAAAGGGGACTACGGGGAATTCTGGGGCATTATTTTAAAGATGACTCTTTAATGGGCACAGCTGTCTCTGTCTACTCCTGATAAACCAGTGGAAGACATTTGTGTGAGGCATTCTGTTCTCGTCACAGCTGTGCAGCTGCAGCGTGCCGCACGCAAGGCATTCCAGGAATGGTTGGAATATCTACTGGTTTTATTCTGGGGCCTTGAGTCAATCTCAGTGACTTTTTTATTGGACCAGAGATTTAGAAACAAAACATTTGTTATAATTCATCACTGGATGATCTGCAAGAACATGATGTCATGCAAGCTGGTACTGCAGCTATTTATCTCACATATGATGAACCTTTCCAGATAATAAATTCTATATTAGATGTTATGTTCGTGTTTCATTTTAAAGGCCATTGTGTTTTTTTGGAGTTTGGAGTACGCCAATGGGGTGAGATTAACATATGTTTGATGAAGCTAAGCTGCAATCGCATTATATACGTAGATCTGTTAGTTGAACTTTTTAGTTGAAGATTTTATATATATGTGTATATATATATATATATATATATATATATATATGTGTATATATATATATATATATATATATATATATGTATATGTCAATTAGGAGTTTTTAATTCATAAATATAATTATGTTTTTGGAGAGTTGCACCACATGACATTTTACAACCTGAACTAACCTTGACATAAAAAGGGCAAATGTTCTGATATATTAAGAGACTTATTGACATTTACGCAGCATCCTGAGTGTCTGCAGGAGTTCCTCTCTATGGTATCGGTTCCTGTTTTATGTCTTTGCAGGTTGGTTGGACCAAATGACCAAATAAGTTAAAAGTGGCAGACAAAGGTTTTTCAAATGAAGCAGCTATAAAACAATGAAGAAATATAAAAAAAGATCATCTCAAACAACTTCTTAATATTTTCTTTTAATTGTTTTCCCTTTTTTATTGTGATATTAGGAGAGTTTTATCAGGCTGTCATTTTTGAATTTTTGTCCCTCCAAAAATATCAAAATAACTTTTTGCACAAAAACTCTTGCTCATTACAGAATATGTAATATGTTTGCACATGCAACAAATTACAAAAGAATAACTTTTTATTCAAATAAATAAATAGCACAGAAATCAGCATCATGTCATTGAAAAATAAAATTTGCATTGACTTTTAAAGTGCATGTAAACATATTTAAAGCAGTAAAGCAAAATATAATTAAATGCATTTAATGTCAACTTTACCTATAATCACAAAGTCAGTGTCCCTGGCATGACTCAGGTCTAAAAATACACTGTATTTTGGTCCCATCATGTGGTCAGTAGAATTCTGGAATGGACTGGTGAACCCTGATGAGGATTACGGGAGTTTCCTAGTGCTCTGATCACTACTTTTTCACATGCAGGTTACAGACAGGTTTAGTGTAATGAGATAAAGGGCTATTTTTAGGACCCATATATCTGTTTAAGGGACAGACCAGGCTATTTTAAGTAAATCATTGGCTTGTGATTTCTATCTTTAGGTCGTTCAGTTTCCAAATGCGGGAACATTCCAGCCCGAAATATTTGTTCATGTCCCAAGTGTACACACCAGGGTGTTTATTTTAGCATCAAAGCGGGAAACAACCATATGGTCAGTGTTCATAAGCTGGCTTGAGAGAAACCATCTTTTGAAGTAGCTTGCACTTTTTCTGCAGACTTCCTGTGAAAAGCAAAGCATTTTTCTATCATCTTCATATTTTATTTGTTTGTCTGGTGCATTGCAAGCAATTTTTTTTAATAAACCTATGATAAAACACATCACAACGACAAAATATTTGGTATTTTACAAACATTCCCATTCTCTGTGAGTTTTGCAGCTCTAGCTGCATTTTGCTGATCTGGGAGGAAGCTCTGCATGATCTCTAGAAAACAGTTGAGCTCTGCTGGAGGTGGTGCTGTGGTTAGGATGAGTCTGAAGGGGAAGCCCGTCATACTAATTGCAGTCACAGCTGAACCTGTCATATCGCACTTTTGATGCTGACATACTTAAATGTCAGCTGAACTATTTTTTTTAACACATGAGCAAATTCCACAAACCTCACAAACCCTGATAGATATCAATAAGGAGCTCTGAATATGAATATCTACACCATACTCAGCAATAAAGTACCTAACAGTGCAAATACCAGATAAAAAGATAGTGATACCTGCCATAGCTCTGCAGGCCATGCATGATTTGAGGTCAGGTTGAGGACAGGGAAGCGAACTAGGTTGCTAATACAAAAGTTACAGGTTAAATCCCACATAGCACTTATCCTAATATTACTCCATGGAGGCTGTCCATGCAAGTGGGAAAAAAGTGTATGCTAAATGCAGTTGCAGTTTCAATTAATGGTAAACAGTTGCTAATTTTACATTTTAGTTTAATTCATCTTTCTCTCAGAAACAAATGGGGAAAAGCTGTCACCAAGGCAGCATTTTTGTACCATAATTACTCCTAAATTGCACATATTAGTACCTTTTAAAAGGGTACTGCCTCAGTAATAGTTTTGCATCTTTTTTTTTTACAATTTTCTATGACAATAAATTGTATCCCACCTACTAATTTTATTACTCTATGTAAACCTGGACCACAAAACCAGTCATAATGGTCAACAACTGAGATTTATACATCATACAGCTGAAAGAAAAAAAATAGCTTTCCATTGATGTACGGTTTCTTAGGAAAGGACAATATTGGGATACAACTATTTGAAAATCTGGAATCTGAGGGTGCAAAACAAATCTAAATATTGAGAAAATTGCCTTTAAAGTTGACCAAATGACGTTCTTAGCCATGCATAATCAAAAAAATAGTTGTGATATATCTATGGTAGAAAATGTAGAAAATATATTCATGGAACATGGTTTTTACTTAATATCCTAATAATTTTTTGCATAAAAGAACAATATCCATACAATGTATTGCTGGTCATTGCTACAAACTTACCCTTGCTACTTATGACTGGTTTTGTGGTCCAAGGTCCCATGATAAATCTTAAATAGCAGATTTGAGGTCATAGGAACCAGATTAAAGGGATAATTCACCCCAAAAGGAAAATTCTGTTATTAATTACTCACCCTCACGTTGTTCCAAAACCATTAGACTTTTGTTCATCTTCCAAATGCAAATTAAGATATTTTTACAAGAGCTTTCTGAACCTGCATAGACAGCAATCTATCTACCAGATTCAAGCCCCAGAATGGTAGTAAGGGCATGAAGGATACGGGAGAGAAGAAATTGAATAAAGGTGTTATTTGTGTTTTCTTTGCACACAGTTGTAGTCTCGTAGCTTCATAAAATTAAAGTTGAACCACCGGTGTCCCATGGACTATTTTATCCATGTCCTTACAACCCTTCTGGGCCTTGAATCTGGTAGATACATTGCTGTCTATGCAGGTTCAGAAAGCTCTCAGATTGGATCAAAAATAACCTAAATTGTGTTCTTAAGATGAATGAAGGTCATGTGGGTTTGAGGTGAGTAATTAAGGACAGAATATTCATTTTTCAGTGAACAATTCTTTTAATCATTTTCACTATTAGCAGTGACACATGCCATTAAGAGGGTTGGGTAGGGGTGAAATTAGGAGAGGACTGACTGGCCTTGTTGTCAAACTCCAAGGACCTTATGGCTCAGACAGGCTCCTACTTAGTGAAAAGGAAGGCCTTTGCTCTTATTAACAAAGATTTAATTTCATTAAGTGCAGCAGATGCCTAGATGGCAGTGTGATCAACAAGCTCCTTTGAAAAGTTCTGCTGCGGCCAACAGATGTCTGTGCCCGCAGCATTGCAAATAGGTCATTTGTCCCCATTCCACTGGGTCCAAAGGGCACTTGATTTTTTTTTTTTTTTTTTTTTTGCATGCACATACTTCTCTGTTCTATTCACAAGCAAGCTTGTTGCTTATTCGCCTGAATATTACTAGCATATTGGCTGTTTATTAGTACTTAACAAAGCACATAGTAATGCCTTATTCTGCATGACCATATTATAGATTCTTTAACACTAAACCTAACCACTATAACAGCTGCGTTACTTGCTATCAATAAGCAGCAAATTAGTTTACTGAGGGAAGATGCAGAAAAGGGGGGGGGGGGGCCTGCTAGAATGCACCTACAAAAATAAAGCACACATTTTAGGTGCTGCATCCTTCCAGATTTTAGTAAAGGTCTGCAAATGATTACTGATAACCCCATTACAGAAATGTGAGTAAAATCACACTATAAGGTGACATTTAGCTGCCTTGCATGCAAAACATCAAATGTAATAGAGCGTGGTGATCATTCATCGACATACAGAGCAGACATTTCAAGAGAGTTTGCTGAACTTTATCTCACCACTACATCACACCACTCTTGACTGATAATAACAAGAAATGTTCATTAAGCACCAAATCAGCTATATGAAAATGATTTCTGAAGGATAATTTTACATTAAAGATTGAAGTTATAGATTAGTAATTGTTTTTCAGCCCCAGTGCTAATAAAATATACAGAGTTACCGCAAAAACAGAAGTTCAAAGATAAAATTCTAGTTTTATTTGCTTTTTTTCTCTATAGCATACATAAGGTAGGTAAGATAGTTTTTTCATACACATTAAAAACTCTTACCAACCACACACTTTTGAATAATGATGTAACTTGTTTAGGGAGTCATGTTTGAGAGTTAAATGACCTTTTCATGTAAAATTATAGTGAACATTAGTGAACATTTGCAACATGGATACGCATTAAGATATTGGGTCATTGGGTGCACACTGCAGTGAGATCTAGGACATAACATCACTGCAGTATTCACTTGTAGAAAGCTATTATAGGGATCACTCCTCTCACAACAGGCATATATCTCTTACATTAAGAGTTAGGTCATCACTTCTTTGAGAGGTCAGTTCTCTTTACTTAAACTTGTTTTATTAAGAATGGCTAGAATGCACTATTATTTCCAATGTTCTTATAAAGAAAATGAACATGTAGTTTTGCATTTTTAAATGCATGTTTAATTTTTTTTTTTTTTTTTTTTTTTTTTTGATCTTGCTCCAGGTACAAAGAAATCACTAACTCCTCACATACTTATCAATATGATAACAGATAAGCAATTGCTTTGATTTTCATTGTATTTTATTTTACATTATATATGCATTATTTTAGTAGATGTGTACATATTAAGTTAATGTAATACTTTTATAAGGTCATGTAAATGTCAGCTACAAATTTGTTTTCTATACTTAAACCACAAGTCTGTGTGGTCTAACCAAAACCTTTACACATCAATGAGTCATCGGACATGACAGTGTGCAGTTTTAACGGGCGATGTTTGCCATCCGCACCGCCAGCCACGATCATGTACAGTATGACAGTCAAGTCTTCCAGCATGCAGGCACACTTTATTTGTGCTGTGGGATCGAATAAAACAATGCTGAACTGGTGGAAGTTGGAAGGATGTTTAGGTGTATAGTTGCAAAGTGCATCTATTTTTATCAAATGCACAAGCTGCTGTATTGACAATGCTGGATATCCTTCAAATATTATTGTGCATCACTAAAAGTGCATAATACCCTCTGACATTTTGCAAAAGCAAGAGCAGATCAGTTGGCGGCACCTGGGAGAGATGTACTTTCGGGACTTTATAATGACTCATCAGAGTGAAATGTGTTAGCAGTATAAGAGCAGCACAAGGCCTGATCATATTACCTTGCTCTAAGTAATTTCAGTGCATCAGTTGTAAAGGTAGAGTGCTGTATCATAGCTGGACTGATCAATTAGCGAGCAAAGAGATTCAGTTTGTCAGATCAGAAGACTTGTTATTCAGTTAAAAGAAATACTTTATTTTCAGACCTTTACTTTTGTTTGTGAATTTAATACATATGATTACAAATGGGGTCACTTCATATTCAGTTAAAAACAACTCACTTAATATTCAGTAAAATTATCGGTTTGACTGCACTGACAGTACTGGATAAGAATAAAACCTTAACTAAATTAAGCTGCATAATTACAGTTATATCATATCAACTGTCGGAAGATTTTAGCATGGCAATGAATATGACAATGTTAATGTATTTGGTCTTGATGGAATAGATCTACTACATTGCTGAATTGCTGCCGATGTTGGTTATTGCTGTTTTTGTGGATTATTGCTGCCATTTACATTTTTTAAGCCATTTAAATGTAAAGCAGCAAGCTGCGTGTGCAACATGAACCAATCAGCGTGTGCTAAGTAGTTGAACACTGTCAATATCATCAGTTTGCATTAAAGAACCAGCATCAGCCTGTGCCATCTAAAGTTTCATGACAGAACTTGTATCTTCTGTAAAACTGGTATATAGCTGAATCAAATTTGTTCATAACTGATTAACTCTTCAACGTTGAAACTGTTGCTTAGTAGTGTGGTGGACTGATATTTCGCCAAGGCCGATATATCGGATGATATTGGCAATTTTTCAGATATCAGTCGATAAGTTTTTCTGCTTAGCCGATGTGTTCGAGGCATAAAAACTGTCTAATAATCCATTAGAATGGTTAAACAAAGGAATTAGAGAAAGTATTATAACCATTGCATATATATTATTTGTAATATAAAGACAAACATTAAAATACCTTGTCGCTTGCCGTCAGCATTAAGCACATTTCTTAAATATTAATAGGCCTACTAATAAAATAAAATTAAATTAAATTGGCTATCGCTCTGCTTTCCAAGATGTCAGTAATCTATTGCTCAGCTGAACTTTATCAAACACTGAATAAAAGCACTTTCTTTATAGCTGCTTATAGCTGAATTGAGCTTTTATTGAACTAAACTGAATCAACACTGAAGTGACTTGATCTGAATAATGACATTGTCACTGCTTTATAGTTTAACTGAATTTGATTCATAATTAGTGAATTTCACAACATTAATTTTTTTATTAACTAAACTGAATTAACACTGAATTAACAATAACTTTTTAGAGCTGCTTTATTGTTGAAATGGTATTCATTTCCTAATTGAAAAACTTAACATTAAATTTAATACAGTTTATTACTTGTTTATTACTGTGGAACAACTGTATTGTCTATAGTGTATAAAGAATACAATTATTTTGTTTGACATGCATACAATGTTAAAAAGGAAAAAGTGAAATGTTAAATGAATTTTGATTTAATTTTAGTGTTTTAATCAATCTATCTATTGACTCTAATCCATTGTTTACTTTCTGTTAAATCTGCACAAATACCTTGTTTTAATGATAGATAGTATGCATTCATTACAGGATGTATCAGGATGCTTTAGTGTTTACACCAATCATTTTGTGTATTTTTGACAACCACAAATATGGTTTGAGTGACCTAACCACAAAGGGGCACTAGACATACAGTAATTGTTTCACAGAAAACCTGTGAAATAATCAGTTGTTGTTGCACATATAACTGATGTGCTTTTATCCAGTTATTGGCCTGTACTTTTGAGTGACACAATGGATGTTTTCACAGAGCAGCTAATAGGCCCTTCATGATATAGAACATGTCGGCAGGCTTGACCTGCCCTAAGAGCTGACAGATCAGTGGTCAAAGTCAGTGGAGGGTTAATGAGTAGGTTGAGGTTAAGTTTAGCGTTGCTCTAAGGATTTGGCCAATCTGCCCCTTGAACACCTCATGCCATAAAGAGCTAATGCATCTATTAGTCCTTAGCCAAAGGGGTTATTTGACCTGACCTTGCTGATGTAGATATCTTAAAAAAGACCTGAAGACATATTTAGAGAAAAAATAAATTTTTGCAATGATCAAAGAATAAGATAACATAATACTTCTTTAGAAAAAATCAGAGTTTCCTTGAAAATAACACTTTAGTACTGAAGAACATGAAAGAATGACTCAGAGACACTAAACCTGTATGTTAAGGAGGGGTGTGAGCATGTGTATGTTGAGGAAGGAAGGAGTCTTTTTGGTGACAGGGTTCCCCTTAACATTATGGTTTCCTGTGTGTAAACGAGCAGATTTCTATACCACATTTTCCAGGAAAATGCAAACCTGTTAAATTCTCGTTTCTCACTGTGATCAGAAATGGCCATGAGCTGAGAAATGAATCCACTATGGCCTGGGAAACCATGCAGCGATCAATATCTATTAGGGAATGGAGAAGTACAAGCATTATCATCCCATTTCCCTGTAACAGTAAACGGCTGTAGGCCATGCTTTGAGATCCTAATACAAGAACAAGATTCATGCAGTCATTATCACAGAATGCAAATAAATGTATTCCCATTATCCAATCTGATGATCTTAGCAGACATGAATATGGGAACAGTCATAAAAGATGCTTAAAATATATTTTTGGTTATTAGCTAAATCTTTTTTTTATCACTGTCCAAATTTATAGTCGGAGCTAAATGGGAACAAGTGACAAAAGGCAGACACTTTTCTCACAAAATCAATGAAAATGGTGGTAAGTAGACATAATTATGATCTTTAAAAAGATGATGTTCTCTCTGTTCTTTCAGAAGATTTGTCCTTCAGCGCTTCTCTCAGAAACAAAGCATGTTATTTTTATTTTTACGCTTATTGAAATTAGGTGTATCTGCACTACGGGAAGGACATGATGTGCTTTTACTTTCTGCTTTTATTCTATGTGTTTTGCAGGTTGTTTACATGTACAGAACTGTACTGTTATGGTCAAAATGTCATTGTACATACTTTAGATCATACATTGCGTCATTATCTGTGGTAAATATAAGGGATTACTAATGCTAATGTAATGATGTTTACCACTGACTCAGATCATGGGGTTCCCTTATAGACAATACAATACAGCTCCATAGTGACAAAACCCAACACTGGCACAAGGACTCATTCTCAAATGGCCATGTGCATTAAGGGATGCGAAGTCACGCTGCACTCTTTTTTTCTCTTTAATGGTGACTCAACAGACAGTCAGCAGACTATTTGGATGTTTTAAATAAGCAAAAATGTTGCAACATGCAGTTGTCATATGCATCACTATTTGTTTATATGCATTGCTATGGTTGTGGTGATAAAGTCAATGCATACGATATCTGAAGAGTCACTGCTGTTTTCTCCTAAACATAATTCAGTAAACAAAGGACAGTGTGGTTGTTGACTCTGAGTCATCCTTGCTCCTACACAGGATAGAGGGTGGGGAAAGTACCCATCTTAGGGGATTCAAAGGACTATAACCTGTTGACCAAGCAGGGATCAAGTTGACATCTTTTGATTTACTCATGCAGAACTAAATCTATATAAAGCAGGGGGCTTTTTTAGGGGGATAAAGAATGGAACAGGGCCTCCCATTAAATACTGTGTAAAATGTATTGTTGCATTTCAAGCCTCTAATGTGTAAAGAACCATTTTAATGTCATGCTTGCAGAATTTATGATGCTTGCATTGAAAACTATTTAAAGTAATTATTGATGTACAGTACTGAGTAATTTTACTTAATCCAGTAAGACCAAATAAAACTATATACTGCCTTGCGCACACAAATCATTTGTCAGATAAAAGTTACTAATGCATTCACTGGGATGGTGTCCTTTTAAAAGATACATATTTGTACCCCTAAAGGATGGATTTTAGAACCTCAAATGTACATATACCTAAAGTGTGCATATTGGTACCTTTTGAAAGTGTACAGTCCCAGTGACAGGAGTTTCAAACCTCCCACAAACTCCCACTGAAGGCCTTTTGTACTTAGAGTCAGCAGTCATAACATGGGACTCTCACAAAGGAAATGCATTTGTATATATATTTAGAAGCATATTTAAATTATTCTACTGGTGTATTTGTGCATTACTGGCCCACATCAACCCAGCCTTCCCACAAGCTGTCCCAGAGGAGCTGCTTTATCGCAGCACTGCCCAGCATTTTCAAGAATTTATGCAAGTTGTCTGTGGTACAAGGGAAGTTATCGACTTAAACATTAAGAGAAAGCATGTGAATTGCTGGAAATGATATCGGCCTTGTGAAATGACAATTTGAGATGCACAACGTGTTCCATATATTTAAAATATATATATATATATATATTGCACTTTCACAAGAAAAGTCAAAAGCATTTGTCCGATTTTGCTGTCTTGAATTGGAAATAGATTTGCAAATAGTAATGCATTACTTTACAATAAATTATAATTATTTTACTATTTTGGTTTCTTTATTTCCTCAAATTATTACCTTAATTCTATTTGAATTATGAAACAAAAGAAACAAAAACAATATATATATATATTTTTTTTTTACATGTATTATTAAATATTATTATTATTATTATTATACATTATAGGCCTACAACAATGTATAGAAAGGGTTATGCTTTAGAATTTCCAATATATTAAGAGAAATGTTTTTTGCTTCCATGATTTTGCAATGTGTCTGCATAATTTGCATGATATTTTCATGCAAAAGACTAAACAAAGACTAACAAAAGAAAAAATCTTGCATTGGAATAAAACATTTAATACAGCAGAGTACAAACCAAAAACAGCACAGTAGCACTGATATGACTCTTTTGTCACCAAAGTTGTGGGATGACTTGTGCTTTAGCCATGCTTACAGCACCTGGTGCTCATGTGGGCTGGGATGTGTTTGGGCATGTGGTGCTTACAAAGACAACAGCAGCTCATCTCCCCCTTACAGCAGATGAATCATTTATGACTCATTCTGACTCATACCGAGAGTGTCTGTCTAGCACCCTCTACTGGGGGTAGAGAGAAGCAGCATATGGATTGATAAAAGAGGCACGTATTTGAAAGTGTTTTTGTCTCTTGTCACCTCTCGTTAACATACAGGTTTAGTGTCTCTGATTTTCAGCATGTGATTCTGTTATCTCTCAGCATATCATAAACTTAAAATACTGTATTATCTTGTTAGGTGAATGCATTCTCTATTCACTGCATGAAGCATGGGAATGTGGTGCCATCTAGTGAAAAACCTGTCATATGCAACTCTGCAAAAAAACTAGGACATGATTTATATGTATGCATTTTAATTATGCAAGAAATTGGTTTGCATATGAGCAGGTTATCAAAGACATTGGGAGTTTCAACTGTGCCAAATAATTTCACTGGAAGGCAGTTACAGTACAGATGAAGACGAAGCCTTCCCGTTTATGTGGAGTTCTTCCTGAAGGCTGGCATATCATTTCGCCATCCACATGCTTTCCCAGCAGCCCCCATTTATCACTGAAGTCTGAAGTGCCTGGATGTTCTCTCAGCTTCCTGTTTCCCGGCAACAAGCATCTCAGTTCTGAGCCACCACCTTTCTGCCTCCAGGAATTTTTTGTTTGTTTGTTTTTTTCATCTCCAACTCAAGAAATGTTGCATAGTAAAATATGCTGATATTCATGTTTTTACTAATTACAAATATTTATCATTTTTACAAAACAAATTTATTACCAAAATGTAATTGCATTGCTACGTGCCTTAATAGGACTTTTATTGGATAATGTAAATAGTTTAAGACATTGATCCAGACATCAAGTAGGCTACTATGTAAAAGAGGCAATTGGTCAATCCAAAACAATGGATAGAACTGAGGGGGAAAAAATGCATAGGGGTGAATATTTGATGCCATGCATGTGAGACTTATACACGTTTAATGTATATTTGTGACAGGCCTAACAAAGTCTATAAAGGGTTCAGCTTCAGAATATCCCAATGGGTATGGGGAACGTTTTTGCTTGCTTTCATAGAAATACAATAAAAATCTAGCTAAATGAAAACAGGCTTTAGGTGCAATATGCCGCTTTTAATCGATGTAAGGAGGAGGACATATCTGTGTTTTGAGAAAAGACACATTAGATCTGTTACGTGCATTTCATGAATTCAACTGCATTTGCCAGTTTAAATGTAGGTCTAGATATCTGCCAATCAATAAATATGCACATATTTACAGTGATCAGTAATAATGTTATAAAAACGTATGCTGGTTGTGCAAACGTTGTTTTTCAGCGATCACGTGACTGGAAACCTGACAGCAATGATGACGCATGCGTCGATAAATACAAATGACGGCTGATGAAATCTTGTGTGCTTAGTTATATTAACCAGCAGATGTCGCTGAAGTATTTCTTAAGCTGTTATTTTTATACAGCTGTCGTGCTGCTTATTAGAGAAATGTATTTCACGCCAATTATAGATAATTCGTTAAGACACACTTGTTTCACTTAAAGATCTTTAAAAGGCGACATTATATGCCTTTATATAGACTATAGGAAAAGAGTTGTTTGTGATGTCATAGGTTGGAAGATTCTGTAGGCCCAGAGGTCCAGGGGACACGTATCATTTTTTTTTTTTTTTTTAAATGTAGGTTCCAAGGAGCCAGGACTCAAAGTCATGATCATTCACCTTGTCATATAGCCTATATGTACTTAAATCCTGACATTATTATATCAGTGAAAGTCAACAAAGGGGTAATTATCTTTAGCATGCTTATAGCTTACCTTGGCATACACTTTACACTCAGTAAATGCTGCAGTAAGCCATAAAAAAAGAAAAAAGACAAAAAAAAGTTAATAAATGAAAAAAAGAACAGTTCGAACTCTCTATTTTAAATAATAATGATAAAAATAAAAATAATCTCTTGTAAGATGCAGTGACATAGCTTTTATTTTTTTGTTGCTATTATTATTGTTATGTATAATTATCAGTCAAATGCATGAACTTTTGGTTGTTTCGTTTATTGACCATAGTACAGAAATAAAGCAACACTTGTTAACAGAACACAACAGGTAATGAGCAGTGTAAAGAAATAAATAATGGGATAAAAAAAAAATAGAAAAAAACACAGTATCACTGAATATCTTTAAAATTGCTGTAAGGTTTGTTGTGTGCATGCTGTTGATTACATTATCTAAAACGGTCTGTTTATAAATATGCTTTCCATCAGCAATTTATTAAAGTGCTATATCTAACACAATATCGCGTAAACCATTGCTTAAATATTTTTCTAATTTTATATTTTTCTATTGAAATATTACATTTCAAATATAGGCATCTAAGTTTTGTCAGCCATTATAAATGATTAAAGCATACTTTATATACAGGTTTATCATTTTAACACAATATTTCAATAAATGTTTCAGTTGAAATACCTTGAGACCATCAGAACTTTACAATACCATGAAATAAATAAAAACACTCAAATAATACAGAAAATTATCTTTCAAGTCAGATGAATAAATTAGTAAGTAACCTTATTTGTATGTAATGAAAATGTGCATAACTCAAAGAAAAATGTTTACTTGTCATGGAAAGTTAAAAGTTACATTTTCAGCCGATTTAACCTTGTGAATAGATATAGTACTGAATACAATAAAGAAAGCAGTTGCCATGTATAATACAGTGAAATCTTCCAAGCAGTTTATTTGACTTTGTCTATAAAAATGTACCTGACATATGCTTTTGTCTGCCATACTGATCATCATCTGTGACTATAATTTATTGTAAAGAACTGACAAACCATTGCAAAATTTTAAGTGAATTTGCATTTTCCTTGCCAGCATGCATTGTACATGCAAGTACATTTTTATCCTCTCAAGGGGCTAAAGACACATACTTTGAGACAATATTGTATTGCAAGGGAAAACAAGAAATTCTCACGAGATTCTCCAAAGTTTCCTAATTGATGCAACACACTAGCACAAGAAATATAGTTATAAGCAGGCCTACACATAATTCACAGAAAGTTCAGCAAATTCCACAGAATTAGAACATCTGTCATTCACAAAGTTTTAAACATTGTCCACTCCCTGTGTTTATTCAATACTTTGATTATTTTGAGCTATGCCTATAAGAGTGCATTACTCTCAGCTCCATTTAACACATTTTACCGTATTTAAATCCATACTGCAGAAAGATTTTCTTCCAAATATAAAAAAGCTTCTGATTCTGAGGAAACAGATTTTAAGAAAAGCATATGTGCTCATATCTTCTAACAAGTACTATACATAGCTTTTCATCCCATGAGCAACTTGTATTAATTCTAGGTTTTAGTGCCAGACGGAAAAACAATAAATATAGTCTCACTATTAAAATACATATCTAAAAACATTAGTCATTTAAGGTTTTTATTTTGTATAGGAAAAGCTTGATAATACTGGATGCATAGGGATTATATAATGTCATCTAGAAGGTGTGGTGCACCAACCCAATCAAGCATCCTTGGTTCAGATGCTGCCATGATCATACACATGAACTGCTTTCCGGTTCTTTTGTCAATGGGATAGATGGTGGTGGGGGTGAACCTTTTGTTGCTCTCAACAAACTCACAAAGCTGGTTGTATATTTCTGGAAACTCATGGCGAAGGAATACACCCCGGGTACGAAGCTCTCTTTGAATATTAATGAAGCAAATCTCTCTTGCTTTCCTGCCCTCTTGGCCTTCCTTGTCAATGTCAGAGGTCCCAGGGGGTGGGGTGAGAATCAGAGTCTCCATTTCACATTCCTTCTTAAAGATTTTCTTATCTGGGCTTGAGGAGGCTAATGAGACCTTGGCATACTTGCGAACTGTTGGCATTTGTAATTTGGGTGAAGGAATTTTAGGCACTAGATCTCCGATCGCAATGGATACATTCAGTAGGAAACATTCAGTGGGGTCATATTCCTTGCCTGCATTCTGCAACTCTTTGCAGTATTGCCCAAGGTTGTCTTTAAAACTGTCTAACTCTCGAAGGGACAGATATGTTGGAGAGATGGTGAGGCTGTCAAGACCAACTTGAATGAAGTTATCTGCACACCCAGGGTTTGGAAAACCTAAGAACAGAACTCCTCTCCCACGGGACAGATACCCTACCCTAGCAATGCGTGAAAAAGCTTTATGAACATCAGAGTTCTCTCTACAATGTTTTAGTATGTGCCTGCAAACACTACTAATGCGGCCATAAAGACAGGTCTCTTTATGCGTGTCCCAGTCTTCTCGCCTGCAGTTCCTGGAGCAGTAGTAGGTGTAACAGCTGTGGCAGGACTTGAAGTACAAGCAAGCATTGAATGTAGTGTCTTTGCGTAAGCATTGCCTATTGGAGCACACCATAGTGTCATCCTCGTCTGCAATATGGTTCAAAGAGACATCCTCAACACTCCTCCGAAACCCTTCACAACCACTGTCTGGGTCTTTAAATGTGTCTGGGCTGGTCTTTGAAGAGTCCGTTTGTGTCTTCAGGAGTCCTGAATCCTCTTGATCTATGTCCCGCTTCCCTTCTTCGGTCTCGTCATCTTGAATCAACTGTTTGAGCTGGTCTATCAGATCCTTACTTGATCTCCTGCTATTTTGAGGCTTGTAATCAATGACTAGGTCGGCTAGCAGCTCATCAAGCTGTTCGAGGCTTTGCTGCAGGGAGTAATTAGTGTTCTTTCTCTCTGTGGATTCTGGTGGGTTTGCTGGTCTCTGTATGTTGTTCAAGTTTGCAGTTTGACATCGCCCTGTATTTTGTGCATTCCAGCTGCTAATTCCCCCATCTCTCTTGATGCTGTTTGCTGCACGAATGTCATTGTCAGTGATTGTAATCTCCGGGGTTACAAACCATTGTCCCTTCGGATTGTTTTGTCTGTCATCAGCACACTTTTCTAGACAGTTTTCAGAGAGAGACAAGGCAGCGTATCGTCTTGGTGAACTAGAAAGGTTCACAATAACCGGTTGTTGATTGTTATTCGAAGGAACTCCTGGCCTTCCGTGATTGAGAAGGTTCTCGTAACTCCTGCCTCGTGAAACACCATGTTCTCTGTCCATATGAGGGATAATAATATTGTCCCAGGATTTTGAGTAGTTCCGGACATCTGCTCCTAAACGACTTGGCTCGGTAAAGTCATTGGGATACCATGGGCTTATCGATGGCACTCGCTGAGGAGTGGCCTGTGAAGATGCGTACTGACTGGAATATGTAGCAATGCTTGACCGGTTCCAGTCATCTGAAAATACCTGGGACATGCGTGGCCGCCGCCGTCCCTCCGTATGATATGCTCTCATAGGATTGTGTAAGTCTGCTGGGTACTGGCAAGGCCGTGTATAAAACATCTTTGAGGGCTCAGAGGGAAAAGCATATGCTCTTGGGTCCTCCTGAAAGTATGTTTCACTCTGAGGAGTGGATATGAAGTATGGCCCTGGCTCACTCACTGAATACGGTCTACCGTAGAACGGATCCAAGGGTACACGGGGGGAATCTGCATAGTATGAACGCACAGGCAAGGTATGAACCCAGCGAGTCCTTGGGTCGAGTACATACTGACTACTAATGGATGGATTTTGGCTGTTGCTGCTGTTAATACTGTACTGGTCATCCTGATAATATGTCCTACTGGGTGGGTGAACTGGATACCTGCAGGGATCATCCGTGTAGAAGAACTTGGTTGGGATGTTGGGATTAGACAAGGTTCTGTACTCCCTTGGGTCTCTAGGAGAAGTCCTTCCAAAAGGGATCTCTCCAGATTGAATGTGACTTCCAGACAAGCTGTTGGGATATTGATATGCTTGCCTATAGTCCATGTTGTAACACTCACTAGGAGTAGGCGTTCTAGAGGTGGATATCTGACTTGGAAATGAGACGTTCCTGATCCCTGATGTCGAGGAATGCTGCCAGGGAACATTACTTCTGTGAGTAGGCATCTTCCGTGCAGTGTGCTGGAGAACTGAGGCGTCTGGCTTTATATCAACACGGCACCTGACGTGGGGAGTGTTAGCTTGTTTCTCCTGTCTGTTCTCATTAAAACAATCGGAAACATAGAGGGGTGTGTGGGGTTGTAACTTGATTGGATGTACCTCATTAACTAAAGCCCTGGTTGACTGTAAGGTTTCTCGATTTGGCAGACTTTCAGATCTCTTTTGGGGGTCCACTGGGGATCGACGCCTCGTGGTTGCAGTTGGAGAGACTGTGATGGGTACAGGGGTCAGGGTGGCTCGAACCCTTGGAGCACTTTTTGAGCGAGGCTTGCCATGAACACTGGTCCTTGCTGCCTCGTTGCTCTTGTCTGTGCTGATTTGTTGATGGGAGAGTCTTGAGTTGAACAGATCTGGTGACGAAAAACGTAAGTGTCCCTGTTGTCCAATGCCATTCCAGACTGCATCCTTACTTACTGTTTGCTGATCAGACCTGTAAGGATACTCCATGGACAAGGAAAAGTCCTTTGGGTCATCCAGTGACTCAATGAAGTCAAAGCTACGGCAATGTCTTTTGTTAATGGTTTCAAAGTTTTGATCCAGTGGGCCAACCATTTGGGAATCACATTGCTTAGAAGATCCAGAATACCTTGAGAGCCCACAGTTAGGGCTAATTTTTATGTCTTGATACAAAGTTGATGTTAATATGTCAGGGGGATCCGTTCGTGTCATCTTAAATGGACCCCCGTTATTTCCCTCCTCAGTTGGTGTCTCCTACAGAGAATTAAAAAAGGCATTATTAGTTACACATTTTATTTAATAAAAGTATTTATATAGGTGAATATAATGGGTAAAGGATCCCATTTAAAGTCTGAAAACGGCCAAACTAATGCTTAGAAAAGATCATAATATATTAAAGAGAAGATGAAACGGACTTTACGACTTCAATCAATGTGTTTGCAAGATGCTTCACAAATGATCTTGCTTTACAAGGCATTAATTGAGCCCCTATTATGTACTATTATGTACAAATACACATGTAAAAGGTAGGCATCATTTACATATCTTCCAAAGTGAAAAGGAGTAATGCCATGGCACTAAGTTGTGTTAGAGAAAGTAGATAAAGAACATGGCAAAGTTTGAAGGATATCCAAATCTGTATTATCTAAATATTCTATCAATTCATCATTTATATACTTGGTACGTACAGCAGAAACTTAAACCTGCATGTACCTTATATGTCTAAAAGTGTATATTTATATATAGCTACAATAGTACTTATTTTGTGTGATATGATCATTTCTAAAGTTCAGTGAAAAATATTAGAATATCCTCATAATCGGAATCAATGTAAATGTTGTCCTTCTGTTAAATATCATATCACATATAAACATCAGTCTGTGCGGAGAAATTTCAGAATGCTAAAGGAAAAATCTGAATTAATTATGAAGATGGAGGCCTTGCAGCATCTCAGAAGAATAAATTAGTGTAAGAAAACTCCTTTCTCGGTGAAGGACAGAACATGCATTTAATTTTCCCCTCTTTCTCTCTGTTTGAGCTCTGAAAATAATCAAAAAAGATTCACAGATTCACTTACCAATTAGAATTTTACTAATGTTATTAGAGTTCTCAAACACATTATATAATGCCATTTTATATATTTCGGATCTCTCTGTTTTTGAACAAAATCTATTTTTAAAAACGTGATTATGAAATATAATATGAGTAAAGTAATACAAATGATTTAAGAATTTAAAAAAATATCTTTCAAATGTAATCATTTATTTCTATCAACAAAGATTTTCTTCTAGCAACAAAAAAACACATATACAGTTTTACCGCATCCTACTGCAACAGCCTTACTCCTGCCCATTAATAATAGTGCCACTCTGGTCTATGGGGAAATAAAATGAATAGACTGGAAATAAGGTTAAAAAAGGGAAGCACATAAACTAGTAAATGTCAGATTCTAGTTTTACCATAGATGGTAGATTCATTGCACATTGGTAATTTAGAATGAAGAAAATCCAGTTCTGATACCAGAATTCAGTATTCAGCTGTGCCTAAGATTGCTTTAAAACACATAAGAGCCATGCAAGTACTGCATCCGTGCACATTCTATATTTATGCTTGCTCTGATTTTCACTGTTCCTCGGTACTTTGCTCTCTTGAGCCTAGCTTCCTTTATCCTTTTAAATATTTGCATTTAAGAACAAAGAATCATTCTGATTGTTTTTGTCTAAACCCTGCTTCTATGTGTGACACTATTCAATTACAGTTTTTTTTTTTCACTGAATGTTTACCAGTGGTCAAATTATATAACTTGTTATTTATCCAGCAGACAGCAAAATGTCGGGGACTGTATTAGGCTCAAAGCTTTGCCTATACAAATTAAAATGTATTTACAATTTTACTGTAATCAGTTGCTTATTTATCCTGAGATACAGTAGAACAGCTGTGCAACATTTGCAAAGGGTTAGGAGCTAATTTTGAGGTTATATAAAATGTTTGGCTTTTCAGGGTTTTTATTAAATGACAGTAGGAGCTACAGAGCCCCACTTACTGGCTACCTCCTTTCAGCCAACCCTGAAAACCATCTGTTCATCCTGCTGAGAAAGGACTGTCGAGCAGTCTTAAACACACACACACACACACACACACACACTCACTCACACCTTCACTTTTTTTTGGATTCATTTAGAAGAGAATAAGATTCTTAGCGTTTGAACATACTGTATTATTGCATTGTGAATGTTTTTTTGCATTAAAAATATTAAACCAAATATGTTATACATCGTAGGGCAAAGTAAATACACAGTAAAAACATGAACATGCCAGTGGTAGCATGATAAATCATATTTCAGTCGTGTTTATGATTTTAGCTTCTCTTGCTTAATTAAACATAATTGTCTGTGATATTTGCCCACTGGTTATTTATCACGAAAAGGTTTCATTTTCATTTGACATTTGCATTGGTGACAAGACTCTTCCAGCTTTCATGCTTGCGGTTGCCAAATTTTGAGTCTAAATCCCCAATCAGAGTTTTATATATTTACTGCATAGAGTTCATAACCTGGCAAATTAAATCTACATGCAAACCTCAAGGATGGACTGTAATATATCTAAACATGAAGCTCAGCGATATTATTTGCGACTGTGGTTGCGTAATACTTTTCTTTTTTTTCCGTTTTATAGAAACATTTTAGCATAATTTGGAATTGCTGAATTTAATATTAGGAATTTCATTGGTTTATCTTCTGAAAGAAGCTTCTTGTGCCAGTTTTCAAAATGTAGAGAGTGTGTTAATTTATTTGAGAAATTCAAAAGGAAACTAGATGAGGTAAGGAAAAAAGTTTTTTTATGAAAGAAATTTTATGAAATTTCTAAAATGTCAAAAAAATATATTTTTGTGAAAAAGTAATTATCAGTTTAATGATTAATGTGTAATCCTATAAGTGACAGTATAACTAGTACGCTGGATTTCTGATGTTGAGTTGAACCTGGAACACAAAGCCAGTCATAAGTAGCACAGGTAGATTTGTAGCAATTGCCAACAAAACATTGTATGGCTCAAAATTATAGATTTTTCTTTTATGCCAAAAATCATTAGGATATTAAGTAGATCGTGTTCCATAAAATATATTTCCTACCTTTTCTATTTCCTACCATAAATATATAAAAAAGTGACTTTTGATTAGAAAAATGCATTGCTGGGGACTTCATTTGGACAACTTTAAAAGTGATTTTCTCAATATTTTGCTTTGCACCCTCAGATTCCAGATTTTGTCCAAATATTGTCCTAACAAACCATACATCAGTGGAAAGCTTATTCAGCTTTCAGATGATGTATAAATCTAATTTGGTTTTAAAAAGAGTCACAAATAATTTCTGCACTGTATCCAAAAATTAATGTTAACATTAAACTGGCATGAGTATTTTTGTGCATTCTAAGGGATATCTGTAGACATTGGTAACTCCTCATCTCAGAAGATGACATTACCACATGGACATAAAGGTTGATAAAACTCCAGTGGAGCTCAGATCAGATCTGATGATCGATGCAGCTGGAACTAGATGACTTCCACGACTACTGTATTACATGTCTGCTGGGAACAATTTTGGGGGCATAAACAAAAATTGCACTTTGAAGTGCACTAAGCACCTCATCTACATTAAGAAGCATTTTGTCCCTGCAGTCAGAGGTGAATCACTTCATGTGTTTGGCTGATAACCCATAACCACTTTGTGTCTCAAAATCTTAGATGCCGTTAGTACTGCTCCATTTACCAATTGTTAAAGAGAGCTGAATCGCACATTTTAAAAGCTATTTATAAAACACTGTCACTCGTGGCAAATGCTTACGAATCAGGTTCCTTTGGGCTGCCATTTTCACTGGTTCTGTTTCTAGCTGACTAAGGATATAAGTGTCCTCTTGGTGAGCTAATATCTGCCCACTATCTCTCACAATCCGTATCCTTCACTCTTAACACTGTAGGTCACAAGAAGATAAGTAACATAGAAGCTGGTGCTGATGAGTTTGGTGTTTATGCCAATTAAGTCAACAAATCACATGTAATGAAATAAAACAGAACTGTATCACCCCTATTTGACCCACCTCTCTGAACAGTATTAGATTACACTGAATCACATAGAATAAAAATATATTTTCCTTCTGGTCAGCAAATGCCTTCTAACCAGGGTTTAGCAATAATTTAAAAGGGCGCAATTATTTAAAAGGAAAGTCCCATAAATAGAAATATAATGAGGACAGAAAATAGAGCATGAGAGAGAGTTTTGAGTGCACTGTCATTTTTCTTTTAGATTAAAACATTACAAAGCAAAACACGTCCATCTTGGGCAAGGTGGATGTTAATAATTCCCTTCTTCCTTTACGCAAGGTGGCTGACCAGCAGGCGTTTTCACAGCTAGCAGCAGAGCCAGTACCTGTGACTGAGACCTGACTGCTCTAGCACAGTCAATCACCACCTGTCTTACACTTCCCTCACAGTCTGCCAAGACTAGCTTCCTCTCACTTCTTAACCAGCATTCAATCTCGAAAACAACCACTTAGGAAGTACGAAGCATGCACATTCATATGCAAGAGAAGGTATGTGAGTTCACTGGGATTTCTGAATAAACTGCTCATAAAATATGATCTGACCTTCAGCTAAAGTCAGATGTAAAATATTGGCACCATTTGCAAATCCTATAAGATTCCTTTGATCCTACGCCAAAATCTATAGCTAGTTTGACATTTTCGCCAACAATCGATTAATGACCACTGCGATCGATTTTTACCTTTGATGATTCTTGATGATGAAGATGTCATAAGTAATTTTTCTACAGTGTGGCTTCTGTTACAACGACCATCAAATCAAGACTCATAATGAGAACCGAACCGAATGATGCAAATAGTGCAACAACAACAAACCACTACTTCTTCTAAACACATCCTCTTTAATTTTTATGAATTAATTCACAAACTGGTTATATAAGACTCCGGACAACTCTTCTTGTGTTTTTCCTGCAACTGTAAAATAATGCAGAATCACATCTGAAGTGAATCATTGGTGTTCACTGGACATGACGGGTCAGTTACAGAGATTGTGAGTATAATGCAAAAATATCTTCAAGCTACATTCTGACTCCAAGACAGAAGAACGTGTTAGCAGCAGCAGTTAATCTCACATGAAACCTATCTCCTTAAATACACAACCCATTCCTCAAACAAGCTTGCAGAGTAGGGTTTTTTTCTGGCCGGATATGAGGCAAAGAGGCTATATTTGGACACAATGGATAACGAGAAAGATGCATCTGAGTATCTCAGGGAAAGCAGTCCAGATGGATGATTCTGTAGAGTTTGGAGATTTGGAGGTGAAGTTTCTGTTCTTTTCCAACAAGAAAGCTCAGAGGATTTTTAGAGGAACTGAAAGTCTGAGCAAAAATAATACCGACCTATAAATCATGTCTGTCTTAAAGCCTCTAGTTTATAAGGTCATGAGACAAACTAAGTGGAAACTAAAGGTTTTTCTTCAGTTCTCTTTTCAACTGCAAACAATGTCTACATTCAGCAAATTTATTGTCCTTTTAAATTACACTTTTATTTTCCTCTTAAACTGCACAGCAAAGCTAGATTGATGCCATTACAATCAGTTTTGCCACTGACTAATTCAGAGGCACATGAGGTGGTATAATAGCTATAACACCAAATACAGACCATTTAACTGTATGTTTTTAATATTTTAAGTATTGTGTATTGTAAATTTCAGTCATGATGTGTACCACCTGGGGGCACTACTACATTTGATTTGTTTTACTGTTTTACTTTGTTAATCTACTAAAGATACCAGATTAAAAAACACTCTGGAAACATATTGCTAACAATTACCCTTCTTATTAAGTTAAATCAATAAGAGCAACAGCACAATCCACTCAGTCCTTGAGCGGGTGATTGTCCTTAACATTTCAATATTAAGGCACTCATGCATGTTTGTTGTCAGCAATTATACTATCTGAAACATAATGGGAAAACATATTTCTAACTTCAGTTTCCAGTTTGGATTGCAGAAAAGTGATCTTAGTGGTTCAGTAATATAATACAAGCATTTTCTCTCGTTTTTCCTCTTTCTTCTCCAAGCCATTTCATTTAGAACAACAGGTGCAACCCTGCTTTTGCTGCAGTGTATAAAGTGACTCTTATGTGGGTTTCAGCATTTATGGTTAAAAAGTATTTATATGTATAGTTTTAGACGAAAGCTGAAGCATAAGATTTGTCAGCTGTAAGTCCTACTGTTAAATGTATGGCTATATTTCACCATACATGCGTAGAAAACTTAACGCTACTCCTCCCTAAACCTTCTCCAGACAAGCACACATACCACATGCTCTGTCGCCTGGATACCAAGCAAAACCACAAAGTCAACTATGCAGAACCCACGGACTTGCAAAGCCACCTGATTTACAAGGTCGCCACAATGCGTAACGCGTAGTATCAACATCCTCCTCGATCTCTGATGAGGTCATCATTGAATCTGACAAACACTGATGAGCATTTCATGGTTTTATTGCGAACGTGCAGGTCAAAAATGAAACATCTGCCCATCGAACCAGAATGTAATACAAAAGCACACTTTGTTCTCATTTATTGCTGCGGCACGAGCCCCGCACTACCGAGCATCTCTCGTGAAATGACCTAATGTCTTTCGGCGCAACGTACATCAGTTAACGTTACACTCAAAGCTACTGCGACCGTATCGGTATTCCTAAGTCAATTACAGTCTTACTAATTCTTACTAAGACAAAAGTTTAGTTGTCCTAGTGTATTTCAAGCTTTTATGAGTGTGCGCATTTTTCTTACCGTCTTCGTCCATAGTTAAGATCTTCAAGATGCTATCACTGACTGTTCATTTAGAGATGATGTGGTCTCCATATCATATCAGATGCTGTAAGGTGGGCTGCATCAAACTCCTTAAGTATTGTTGTTCGCCCACGGGTCTTTGGGGGCGTACTGAGATGAGGGGGTGTGACCGCATCCCTCGCGCGTTGCGTTTCTTACGTGAGATGCGCAGTGACTGCGCATGCGCGCGGCGTTGGGTGCGCGCTTGAACCCTGCCTGCCTGCGCGCTCGCGCGTGTGTATGTGAAGAGCACGAATCTCATGCAGGATAGGCATATGCGATGGCACAGCTTTGAGACGTGATTTTAATTATGAAGGTGTCGTGTCTTGCTGGTAGGCTCCAGTAGTTATTCATTTCAAGAAGACAATTTTTATTATAGTCATTCATTCATTCATTCATTCATTTCCCTCATGAGCAAACAAATTCTTAATATAAATATTTTGAAAAGAATGTCTGTCTCTTTTATGACATTCTATTTAAATAAATAAATAATAAAACAATTATTTTGTATTAATATTGTGGCAAAGTACCTCCAAGGTCAAAGTTGCACCTGATTTTCCCACTACACTGAAGTTATTTATTCACTTTCATTTATTTTCTCATGTGTGTTGTTGGTGTTGCACTGTTCAGTGTGTATATATATATATATTCATGATCCCTCTTTCAGTTATCGACATATTGCAAATTCTGCAAGGGGTATGTATATAATGTATATATGTGTGTGTGTGTGTGTGTGTGTGTGTGTGTGTGTGTGTTTTCAGATGCTGTTGATGTGAAATTTAAGTCTTGCTTCATTTATGATAATTCATGATAATATTTATGATAAAAAAAGAACAAGGTGCTAAAAATGCTAATGAATAATATAAAATATATATGTTGTAATAATTAAAAATATTTAGGAACAAAAGTGAACAAAAATCTGTAATTAGAATTCATTTTTAATGATTTTGTTTCGGCAAACAAACCTCTGCATTTCCTCCTTTTCTAAGAATAGAACTTTACTTTGACTGTTGATCTCCCTGTTTATCCAATTGTCTTAAAACAGAATTGCACAATAGCATAGTACATCTTAAGGGATCGAGTGAGACATAGATGGCATTGATGTCTGTATTAGTTTTATCAATGGTTGCTTTATGTGCTGTTCAATCAATTATATAAAAAAAAAAATACAAATAAATAATTTTAAAAAAGCATGATCTGTACATACACTGAACCATGGCCCACTGAATGAGGACACTTACTGGCAGCTTACTAGAAACCTGAGTAACACGCACACTTGCTGAGAGCCATGGGAGCAAGCCATACAAGACCAGGCTTGTTGGTCAATTAAATAGCATTTCTGTAGCCATAAATCCAGGTGTTCGACTCCCGCACAGTGAAACTTTAATTGCTTTATATTTTGCTTGTGTACATTCTACAACTTTAAAATGACTGACAGATTTGTAATGTGGTGAACTGTTCTACTGGAGCAATTGCATTCCTTCCTAATGCAGTGAAAATTGTATTTGATAAGTATATTTTCCCAGACCTTCATTGCCATTACATTGCAAAAGACTGCTGACAGCTGACATGTTATTGTTTTGTGTCTTTTTATCTATTTTCCTCCTGGTATTGCATTTGTGTGCTGAGGTGTGACTCACCCTCTGTTCTTTGTCTCAAGGCTTCTTTCTTCTATTTCTTTTTTGTCTTTTTTCGTACTATGAAAAGACAGCCTCATTATTATTCAGTTCTTTTGAATATACATAATAACAGGAGAAACAGAGAGCACAGTGTAGTAGCATGAAATTATATTAAATAGACTGTCATTCTGTACATTAAAAATTATATATAAAATGTTGCGTGAAAGTTTGACAATTGGTTAATTTTATGCTACCTTTATACAATATAAAAACAGTATTATATTGTTTAGGATGATGTATGTAATTTTACTGTAAATATTACATAATGTGTTTTTCAGAGGTAAACATTAAAATTTGTTTGAACATTTAAGGAAATTATATAGATTTATTTAACAAGATAATACATTTACTTTTTAATTTTGTTTTTCAGTAATTTAAGACAGGTCATTCCCAAATTTCCCTGTGACAACATTAACTGAATTCAAATGTTTTATGTAGTTTTTTAAATGTTATTAAGTCAGAGTTAATTGCATTATTTTAGTGTGTTTTTGTGTTTGTGCCACAGTGTAACTGAGACTTTTACAAAAATGCTGTTTTTTTTAAAGGAAAGTGCGATTAAAAACTATATTTGTGCTGACAACAAACCTGCAGCCTGTAAATATTGATTCGTCTGGGAGTAAGATCACACAGGTTCTTATCAATCCTGCCAGGAAACAAAGCCATGTTAACCAGTCATACAATGAGCTAATCCCATTTCCAGAATTTACAGGATTAGTAGCATCACATCTTTGAAAGATGTTGCAAGTTTAGCTTGAGGCACTTACAGTAGATAATACACAGATATCAGTGCTTGTTTTATGTGTCCTGCAGCATATAAAAACGCTTGCCCTTTTGTTTTTCAGTTTTGCATGTTCATTTCTTCTCCAGTAGGGTCACTGAGTGAGATATATAACTTATAATATCAGTGCTTCAGTCATCTGAATGATAACTCTCTTAGCTCGTATGACCCTTTAGCTGTTTGAGGCTAATCGAGGCCACTACAACACCTGAGCCTCTCTCTCTCTCTCTCTCTCTCTCTCTCTCTCTCCCTAGCTCTTTCTCTGTGCCTTCTCTTTCTGAGCGAGCTGAATTTATGTTTCTGTCCTACTGATAGCAACCTCATTACAGTGTCACCAGTAAGATCACATGACAGTGTCTCTGGAAGAGGTACCTTTTGGAAAGCACAGGAGAAATGAATTGGCAGAGACAAGACTGCTGAGCTAAGGGCTGCCATGTTCATCATATCTTATAGCCGGAAAGATGTTTGTAGAGGGCACTGAGGATATAAAGGCTTTTAGTAGTCTGAAGGTGACTATGACGAGTTTATCAGGATGTAAACTTGATTTAAACAAAAGGCCAGTTTTTTACAGGCTTATTGGTAAGTGGTGTTCTTAAGCACAATACTAAGCAGAATCCAGAGCAGAGCAATAATTTGTAACTATTGTGTGAGGTTTTCGGTGTCATTCACTTCCAGTTATTTTAGCTTTACAAAAACAGCCTGCTATAATGCTTAATTTTACAAACAGGCATTTGTTGTCATATTGTTTCAATTTTTTATCATAAATACATTGGTTTGTAATGTTAAAGGTTTAGTTCAGACAAAAATGAAAATTAAACCATAAATTACTCTAAAGTATATGTTTGGTGTATATGACTTTCTTCTTTCAGACGAATTCAGTTGGAGTTATTTAAAAATTTTTTTTTTGATCTTTCAAGCTGTTTGATGCCACTCAGCGGGTGTTGCACTCCATCGGTCCATGAGAAGCTCATCCATTAAATGAGGACATGTGTTTTTGTAAGACAAATATCCATATTCAAAAAGTAATAATCGGAACTGCCTCATTTACAACTGTGAGCGCAATAGTTCACATAGTTCACCTACCTTTTGTGTGAAAAAAATGACATTTATTTTCCATGTCAGTACTCAATATGCATTCACGATTGATGCAGGGGCTGGAGTTCTGACGTAGAACCTGGATGCGATATACCTTGTTTACAAGCAGTGGAATGCACATGCATGTGCCATGGTACTGTTGTGAAATTGCATTGAAGACTGACATGGAAGAGAATAAATTGGTCAATAAAGTTGTTATTTATTGTTTTCTGTGTGCACAAAAATTATTCTCGTAGCTTCATAACATTATGGTTGAACCACTGATGTCACATGGACAATTCTAACTTACTACATTTCTGGGCATTGGAACTGGTAGTTGCATGGCTATCTATTCAGGGTCAGTGAGCTCTTGCATTTGATCAAAAATCATAGAAACATGCTAGTAACTTGCTAATCAGGCTAGAAACATGCTAGCAACCTGCTAGTAACTTGTTAATCATGCTAGCGACATGCTAGTCTTTTGCTAATGCTGGAATCATGCTAGCGACATGCTAGTTACATGCTAATCCTGCTACTTGGTAGACATGCTAGCAACATGCTACTAACTTGATAATCATGCTAATGACATGTTATTTAATTGCTAATCATGCCAACAACATGCTAGGAAAATGCTAGTCACTTGCTAATCATGCTGGAAACATGCTAGCATCATGCTAGTCATTTTAGTCAAATTGTATTGTCTTCAAAACTGTAAGCTTTAAAACTACTTTAAACTTAAAACTAGTTAAAACTGAAAACCTTCAAACTTAAAGCTTTTAAAACTACTTGTTTTGTAAATCATTATACTAGTAAATCATTATACTAGTGGAAACCTTGCAACGGGCTGAACTGGAAAGTCTTAAGCCCTTGATCATTTGGAATCCACAATGGAGTTCAGCTGAGTTTTTCCGCTTATGAATTGATGCAATTCTATATGTATATAGGTTAAAAAAAAAGATTTTATAGTTGTTTGAGGTGAACATAAGCACAATTAAACACAATCTGTGGTGGCATATATGGACTAACCCAACGTAAAGTAGACGAAGTAGTCTCCCTTGGTCAAAATCAAGGAGTCGAGAGTCTCTCCATATAAACTTCCCTCGTTGACTTAAGTGGAACGCACTTCAAAATGACAGCTGGGATTCCCCCGAGGGGAAGTGCCTAGAGAACTTTGCAAGTGTGTGTCTAAAAGAGTGAAGTGAAATGCAGCCCTTTAGACTATTTAATCCATTCAACTGATTCAAAAACACTGATTCATTCAGGAATGAAATGCATGTAATGAAAAGTATTATTGTTTTATGCCTATAAATATTAATAAACATCACTAGTTTTATATTGTAGAATTGTTTTTATATTAAATGATTATGGCTTGATAGTCCTTTTTCAAATACTTTGTTTTGCTTTAAATACACGTTTGTATGATTCATTTTGGAGCTGCTGGTTTGGTTCAAGACTATTGCTGACTGCTGTTGTTGCTGAATATTTTTTAAATCCCTATGGAAAAAATGAATAGAAGAAAAATATTTCCGGAAGCAAGTTTGCTGAAGAAGTAGGCGGTGACTGTTGAACTCTAAAGCAATAAATTTCACAAGCAGTGATAAAACACTGTTCATACTGTAGGCTGCTATGCCTCTGTCCTTCTCTGTTATAGCGAGAACTCATCACTGTTATTGGCATGGCAACCTAGCTTCCTGTTGGTTTAGCCTGCCCACCATCTGTCTGCTCCCATATAGATTTGAAATGATGCAGCACGACAGGAGTCATGCCCATAATGCACAAGGTGTGAGGACCCAGGGCCCTGCCACGGAGCCATGAAGAGAAGCTCAGCTACAGATTTTGATTTTTCAAGGCATGAATGATGCAACTACTTCACGGAGCACGCAGGCATTAGAGGCCGTCCATCAGCCACATGCTAGCAGGTGTCTCAGCTGCTCCAGAGACTCTTATGAGGAAGAGGAAGATCAATGTCCTGGCTGCAAATCCTGCTCTTGTTGATAAGAGTCTTGTCTACTACAGAGGATCAATCAGGTTTACACCATTGGAGTGTTCAAAACAAAGTCAACGGCTGCTTGAACAGGTTCTAACTGACTCATACATAATCCTTACGTATCAACAAGATATCTTATGGTAGAATGACGCATTTAACCACAGCAAATGAGGCAAACCAATATAATATTTTGGAAATATAATAAATAAATACATTTAACAGCTATTAATTTTTGATACACTTATGTCTGCCAAATCAGAATTGTGCAGTGTGACCAAAAAGCAGAAATAATCATGGAAAAAAACATAATGCAAGAAAATTTGAACAAAAGTCAATACATTTCTTTAACATGACAACACAGGGCAAGTTTATATCATAAAATGCAACCTAATGATATTTATGAATTAACATTTAATTATATTTTTAAATATACTAATGTAGAAAAAAAAATCATAAATTGTTATAATTTGCCTTTACATTTTTGAAAATAATCCTAAAGCTGTAAACTGTAAATCTTAACACTGTTGTTGATTTTATTTTATTTTGTACCTGTCAATGATTCAAACTGACTGATAAAAAAATGTAGTTGATGACTATGCTGTTTTATCTAACAATAAATATTACATTTATTACATTAACATTTATTCATTTAGCAGACGCTTTTATCCAAAGTGACTTGCAAATGAGGACAGTGGAAGCAATCAAAAACAACAAAAAGAGCAATCTCAGTTAGCTTAACACAGTACATGTAGCAAGGGCTTTTAATGAATGTAATGAATAAAAAGAAATCAGATAGAATAGAGAAATATATATACATACACACACACACACACACACACACACACATAATTGCATAATAAATGAAAAATGAAAAGAAAATAGAATACAAAAAGAATATAAAAGGTAGTTAGATTTTATTTTATTTTATTTTTTATAGAATAGAATTAGAATAGTGAGTACTAAAGTTAGAGAGTCAAATATAGATGGAAGAGATGAGTTTTAAGCCGATTCTTGAAGATGGCTAAGGACTCGGATTGAGTTGTGGAGGTCATTCCACTTTTAACATTTAATTGAAAAGTCTATAAAAGTGATTTTGTGCTTCTTTGGGATGGCACAATCAAGCGACGTTCACTTGCAGAATGCAAGCTTCTAGAGGGCACATAAGTCTGTATTAATAAATTTAGGTAAATGTTTGCAGAGCCAGTGTAGTTTTGTAGGCAAACATCATTGCCTTGAATTTTATGCGAGCAGCTATTGGTAGCCAGTGCAAATTTATAAACAAAGGTGTGACGTTATTCTTTTTGGCTCATTAAAAATTAATCTTGCTACTGTGTTCTGGATTAAATGTAAAGGTTTGATAGAACTGTCTGGAAGACCTGCCAAGAGAGCGTTGCAATAGCCCAGCTTGGACAGAACAAGAGCTTGAACAAAGAGTTGTGCAGCATGTTCCGAAAGAAAGGGTTTGATCTTCTTGATGTTGAATGAAGCAAATCTGCAGGATTCAAGAAGTCAAGTAGTGTTCATTCATATTTACTCCCACGTTTGAGCAACTTAACATGATTTATTAACTAAGAACACAGGGTCCACATACAGTTCGATCTAATAATGCAGCTCCGTCCTCCTGACAAGAACAGTAATTACTGCCATTTAATTAGCTGTACAACAAAATCACAGCTAGAAAGATCCAGATGATCTGGAATCATAATGTACTGCAAATGAAGAGCAGCCAGTGATGCCATCTGATGGGTTTTGCATATATTGATTTTTCATCCTCTTCATGCTGAGTCATTATGTTCAAGCCTGTAGATCTCTTTATCTCTGATTATGATGAATGCTTTTTACCCACATTCCCACCTGCTGAGGTCACTAACCTGTTCCAGTAACATTTTCAAGTGACATAAAATTTCACATGCATTATTTTAATGGGCTCATTATGCACTTAAAGGGGTCATATGATGCTTTTTTAAAAATCATAATTTTTTTTGTTTATTTGTTGTAACAGAATATGTTGACATGATTAAATGTTCAAAAAACACATTATTTTTTAAAATACTGTACATTATTGTAGGTTATTTATGCCCCACCTCTCTCAAACATGTAGTGTTCATTGGCCAACTGACCCAGTGGATTGTGATTGGCCGAACACCGCAAGGACTCATCGGAAATGCAACGCCCCTTTCCATAATCGTAAGCTTCAACTTCCAAAATAAATGTGAAGACAGTTAAAAATATCCTTAGTTTTACCATCAGTTCAAGCCCAAAAGGGGAACAGAGTCACATGACAAACACAGGAATGAAGCCCGTATGTGTTTGCAGTACACAAGCCACCAAAGGTTTAGAGAGCTGTCTCCACTGTGTGAACCTGTCTCTCTCTCACATATACACACACACACACACACACACACGCACACACACACGCGATTCACAAAAATCCCCATTTGAACATTCAATGGTAAATACTTCAACTAATAACAAAACATATTGACAGTAGCTGATTGAGAAACACCAGATTGTCGAAGCAAAGTCAGAATTACCTCCTCTCCTAGGTTCACGAAACGGTCGTCCATAAAATGCATTGCTGTTCTGTAAGTAATCATGAAGATTCCAAATGAATCTACTTTCGGAAGGCCAAATAAAGTGCTTTTGCTTTCTCCTAGATACACACAGCAGCTCCCTGACATGACTGCTTTAACACGAACTGTTACTGAAACCATGCCTTCTTTATTTGTGTGAACATTTGGGCAGTATTATGCAAATATTTCCACGTAGTGACATAGACATGTGGAGAAGTGTATGAATGAGTCATTTTAGGTTGGTGAGGCAGTCTTAACTTTGATAAAGAATATATCTTTGGGTTTAAGACTTTAGTCTTTGCAACTTCACAGATCTTCTTAATGCACCAAGAGCTTGTGACACTCCAAAGAGAACGCAAAAAATTTAATTGCATCATATGACCCCTTTAAAAATGTATGTACTTTGGATTCTTTGCTTTTTGTGCTCTATAAAATTTTATTGCAATACATTCCTAGCTGCAACTTTGGTTAAAGACAAGCTGTTCCTTTAAGGGGAGCTCTGGCTGGGTGCAGACATCACAAGGGCATTTGCTAATGACTACCTTGTGTAAAAGCGAGGTGCATGACGGTAGTAAAAAAAGAATAGAGCTGACAAGTTTCCTCCTTTTCTCAGCTGATGATTTTCTGCATGACATCTAAAATGAGATTATATTATACACCATATGATGTTATAAATCTGTACTTAATAACCTAATTGACTATCCGTGCTGAATGAGAACAGCATGCTGTATATGACATGTTTTATTTAAATTTGATGGGTTTTTTTCTACATCTGCAACACCATTATGGTAGAGGAACAGGGAAAGTGCATTAAAGTGGGACAACAGAAAGCAGAATGTGTTTGAGTAAAGGTTAAGTACTGCACTAAAATGAAGGGACTCACTGGGGACTTTGTTGTGCAGCATTTCATTAGCATGTTTTTTACACTCCTTTCTTCTGTGCAACTTTTGCACAGCAAGTAAAATACCGTATATTTTAATTTAAAATGATCAAGGCATGTTTTTTCATTCTCTGAACACAAAGAAACATTCTCATTTAGTTTACCATTAAATGGACACAATGAAAAATCATATTTAACCACTTCCATTTACACATTACAGTGCATAGTAATAAACAAAAATATTATTGAAATTAAAAACATCTTGTAAGTTTCAGAACTCAAAAGTTTCTCATTAGTCTAAAAACAGCTCATAGTGAAGCCAATTTGCTAAAAATTGAATGCTATTTTATGATTATGATTTCATAACCAGAAGAAGTTCATCACCTGCTTCTACATCGCTGCCTGTTTAGCCCCACCCACCAAATCACACATGTAGTGCAAATAACGAGAGCGACAAACGCAAGTCAATGCAGATAGCAATCGAAACTATATTTGATTAACTTTATTCTTAACGAAGCTCCAGACCATGCAAGAAAGGTCCTTTGTTCACTTCATTTTACTATGGATTCGTTTATAAACAAGACACAATTTGACAGAATTTTCAGAAGGTTGAAATTAAAAGACTATGCTGTGCAGACTAAATTAAATACAACAGTAATGTCACAACACACAAGTGTGAGTAACTGTTTTTAATACTATTGTTTTGTCTGTTATTACATTGTTATCGTTTATGTACTGAATATTTTTTTTTGGTGTAAAAATCTTGATAACAATATAAATGGACCTCAGGGAACTGTAAAAAAAACAAAAAAAAAAACAACAAAAATAATAGTAAAATGCCTGTGGGATTTTGGAGTGGTATATAATGCACAAAAATCAAACTAGAGTTTTAAATGGTTTCATTGCAATAACAATTTGAACTGATTCACAGAAATGAATCATATGTTAACTCTATTATGTCTATCTATATAACTATATAACTAGATCCAATACCTCTCATATTTGTGGTTTTCAGGGAATTTGGTTCAACAGTGAGTCTTTGCTGAAAGCCTAAAGGCTTACTGAAGCCTGAAAGTTGGAATCTGCAGCCCTTAATGAACACAACCTCTGTCTATGGTGATGTTTGGTGAAATATCTTGCCAGGGTGACTTGGCACTTGGACAGAGGGTGGGATTGTGTTTCCTATCCCTTATCCTTTTGCCTGAAGTCAGTGATGGTGATGTTTTTGGCATCTTGCTCTTACTCAAGTAATATCAACTGAACTGCAGATGGTGACGAGAAGTCCTGGTGCTAAAAATATATGAAGTAAATTAATGGTCAAAACATTCAAATGAATGTAATCCAGACAATGTACAATCAAACACCAATCTGCTTCCTCTTGATGAAGAATGTCTGCAGTATCCATGGTTACCTCAACTACGCAAAAGCCAAAAATTGCAATGTAGATAGTGTTTTTTCCAAGGCTGAGAAATGGCATGCTGAGGGCAGCTCTCCATGGAGACCAAGCAAACCAACGTTATGGACATAAGATGAATGGAGGGTGGTGATAGCTTGACAGTACAGAGAGTTCTGTGTTCATTTAAATCCAGAAATGCTGTCAGACCCCTCTGCCTGTCAGAGAGAGAAAAATCTCCATTTATTTCCACCACTCACACTCTCACCCACACTTCATGAAAGGCCAATGAGGCTGGCTGGCATTAACTGGATTTATGAACTAAAGTAATGATACTGCAAGTAATAGAGAGTTGCATAAATCATTCTGTACTGTAAACCATCCACTCACCCAGACTGGGCGATTTAGTTAAACAACATTATACTGCAATATTTCTCAGTCTTTTCACAGTATATGTGATATATGGTCGAAAAGTCTATATTATAGGTAAAATACAAAAAAATAAGCAACATTTCAATGCATATATTATCATTTTCATATATGCACCATTACAACAATACACAATAATCCTGCTAACAAAAATATGTTCTAAGAATGTAAATGTTATTTCCAAATGTTGTCAGAACATTCAAAATGTTTTGCCTTGGTTATGTGAACATTAGAGAGAACATTAAGGTAGTTCTTAAGGTAGTTGTAAAGTTTAGGGTATTGGGTAGGATTAGGGATGTAGAATATGCAATATGTTATATGTTAATAACAGGCAGTCTAGTAAGAAACTAGTGAGAATTGGAGAAATGGTCCCTATACTAAAATGTTACTTAATTTTCTCTGAGCTATCTGCAACAAGAAGTAAATAGTAACATTTATAAAACATTGTGCTTAAAGTTTCTGAGGAACATTCCATAAATTATACACGTGCATTTCAATAAAATTAGAATGTCGTGGAAACGTTCATTTATTTCAGTAATTAAACCCAAATTGAGAAACTTGTGTGTTAAATACAAGTAGTTTTAAGTCTTTGGTTCTTTTATTTGTGATGATTTTGGCTCACATTTAACAAAAACCCACCAATTCACTATCTCAACAAATGAGAATACTTCATAAGACCAATAAAAAATAGATAACAAATAAATAATTAAATGAATAAATAAAAACCTTTTTATTGAATTGTTGGCCTTCTAAAAGTATGTTCATTTACTGTACATGTACCCTACTTGGTAGGGGCTCCTTTTGCGAGTGGTAATAAAGAGGTCAAATGATTAATGATTAACACCTGTTTGTAATTCCAGTGATTGGGAAGAGAGGAGTTATAAGCGCCCAGCAGACCGGGCTGAGCAGAGCATATACGTGTGATGGCAGAGAGCGGAGCCGCAGTTTACTTCTGTTTATCCTGTTTTATTTTGAGTTAATAAAGAGCCTTTTTCGCCACTCCTGCCTTCCTTGTCCATTGTCTATCGAACTGTTTTACAATGGGAATGGACAGGAAATACATATATTGTAACTAAAACATTAAAACATAAAAAATGCCAATGCCTTGGCTTATGTGATCACTGAATTGGAATTTCCGAATCGTTTAAATTTTGTACTTGAATTTAATACAATTTACCTATTTACAAAAGGGTCAATGACATCAGCATTTTTCATCAAGTAATTTTTCTTCTATAATATTAATATTTCTGAGTAAAACACAATATCATTGTCCCTTGCTAAGTCCTTGCTCAGTGAAACAAAAGTTATCTTTGAGGTCAAAGTCTCTAAATGGGAGGGTGCCAACTATACACCAACAACCGCTAAACTTGCAAGGCAAAGACAATTATGATTGCCATCTTCACGAATAGGTGATGTATAGAGTTTCAGGTGTTGGTTTCCTCCATAGAATTATACCTGTTTTGTGAGGCAACTTTGCTATATTGTGACAAAAGGTACTGTGTCTATTTCTCATCTTATTTTGCTATTTTCAGGAATGGTCAAAGCAACTATGATATTTTATCTCTTAGTTGAATTTGCTGTTTTCTAACAAGTGCAGGATTTCTTTAACATGATAAATCATCAGGAGCTTAAATGTAATGTTTACGTCTAAATGTATAAAATATATAAAGACCAAGATTAAATCAGAGAGCGGGTTAAAGGAATATTGTCATTTCAATTCGTCTTTCGCAGAATCTGAACTGAGGAAGCAGAAGATATGCAGAATTAAAAATTAATAAACATGATGTCTAATTAAAATGAACTGAAATTCAAATAACGGTAATCTTAACTAGAAAAGGAAAAACTATCAAGGCAACCTTACAATATTTTTAAAAGTTCTTAAAGTTTAAAAAGCATAAATGATTGCCTTACGGACAGAATTCATAGATGTAACAGTTTATACATTTCTGACTTTAATCTTTGCTTTACTCTACAGGTGAAAAAAGGGCAGATGGGTAACAGCACATTTAAAATATTTATTGCTCTTACATGTATCTCTATTACTTCAACACTGATTATGGTATATAAGAGTTATCCTCTTTTCAAATATGCAAATGCCTGTCAAAGAATCAGAGCATGCCTTCTATAATACATGTAAAATTACACACCCTATAAATTCAATAACACCCATCAAAGACTCTGAGCATTTCATGGTGTCTGCGTTTATCGATCACAGACTGAATGGGGTCATTCGAGTCATCAGCATAATCAACAGAAACCGTCTTCAGCCGCTTTACTGTGTTTACTGCAATGCTGAAAAAGTCTGCAAAACTGTTCACACTGAGGTCCGGATACAGAGCGACCATTTTGGCTTCCCGTTTCACGTCTCAGATGTGATTTGTAAAGGCAGACACATGCAAAATGCAACGCATGTCCTTATATCAACTAAAGATTCAAATAACAGTGCTATGGAATATCTGCCAATAAAAAATCATGTCAGAATGAACACTTTTAAGTATAACTTTAACGTTTGCATCTCTAACCTTTTTGGCGACTACAACAATGTACTGCAGTTTGCTCAAACGATGGAGATGTACAAGCTTCTGGGAGTACAGCATGTGGTCATCTATAACACTAGTAGGTGGACCAGACTTGTAAAAGCTCTTAAAACATTATGAAACGGAGGGGATATTGGAGATCGTTCCATGGCCTATCGACCAGTTTCTGAACCCTTCTTCAGGCTGGAACTTTCAGGAGCACAAGGGTGACATCCATTATTATGGTCAGTTAGTAACACTCAACGAGTGCATTTACATGGCACATGTACCAGTCAAAGTACGTTCTGAATGACATTGATGAAATAATCATGCCTTACAAACATGCCAGTTTACAATCTCTAATGGAGGACCTCCAGTCTGCTCATCCCAGAGTAAGTGTTTTCCTTTTTGAGAGCCACGTTTTTCCCACAGCTCAGTTTGAGGAGAGTGGGAAGTTCAAACGAGTGGAATAATGTTCCTGGGGTTAATATCTTGGAGCACATCTACAGAGAACCTAATCGAAAGAACATTTACAATCCCACAAAGATGATTGTCAACCCAAGGAATGTGCAGCAAACCTCAGTACATATCTCATTGCAAATATATGGATATATTCACCGGGTTGCATTTCGTGTGTCTAGGATGGTGCATGTGAGAGATCCAATGCAGGGGAATCTAACTAAAAACCAACTGTTTGAGGACAAAAGAACGTGGGACTTCGGGCAAAAACTGATACCGAATGTTGACCGGACTTTGAAGCTTTCAGGTTTGTTAAGACCTCACTTATGACATGATTTTATTATAAATATGCAGATGTGAGAAAACTGACATCTAAAAAATAAAGGATGCCTTTTGAGAAATATTATTTTAGCCATGATTGATAAACGCCTCAAGGTTACGTATGTAACCCTAGTTCCTTGAGGGAACGAGACGCTGCGTCGACAACGCTTTGGGGAACGTCCCTGACGAGACCGACTCTGAATATCGTGTGCAATCTTGTCCAATGGACGGGCGTGACGTCACAGGCAGGGTGACGTAGCGACCAGGAAGCTATAAAAGCACGTACCGTTCAGCTGGCTTCAGCTTTCGGGTAGGGAAGCAAGTGCCGGCAGGGGTGCCGGGAGTATGGCTCTGCGACGCAGCGTCTCGTTCCCTCAAGGAACTAGGGTTACATACGTAACCTTGAGGCGTTCCTTTTCGGGAACTCGAGCTGCGTCGACAACGCTTTGGGGAACGATATGCCAAAGCTGCCAGACTACCAAATCCCTGCCTAGTGTGTATCCGAAGAGCACAGCTGAGGCGAGAGAACAGAAGAGCCAGGAGCGGCTTGCATATCAAGATTGTAAAATCTGGTGAATGTAGAGGGCGTGGACCACCCCGCAGCGTTGCAGATGTCCAAGAGGGACACACCTGCTAGAAATGCCTTAGAGGCAGCCATACTCCAGTGTAGAGTGAGCCTTGGCTCCCAAAGAAAGGGGAAGACCAGAGGACTCATAGGACTCGTTGATAGCCTCGACTATCCAACGACTAAGGGTCTGCTTAGAGGCAGGGGAACCCTTTTTAGGAGGACCGTAGCAAGCAAGCAATTGGTCAGGTTTTCTCCACAGCAGCTCTGTGGACGTATGCGTCCAGTCCTCGAACTGGACACATACAATTTAGCTTCACCTGGTCTGGCTCCCGAAAGGGAGGAGGACAGAGGGCCTGCAGTACTATGGGTTGTGGCGTAACAGAGGGAACTTTAGGAATGTAACCTGCTCGAGGGTATAAAAATGCTTTGGCCATACCAGGGGCAAAGTCTAAGTAGGTAGGGGCCACCGAGGGAGCCTGACAGTAATATTCATGAATCGGCTCAAATGGAGCTTTACAAAGAGCCTCTAACACCACAACCAAGTCCCAGGGGGGAACAAGGGACTGTACTGGAGGTCTCAGCCTCAGCGCACCGTGGAGGAAACGTGTAACTAGGAGGTGTCTACCCACTGACTGACCGTTGAAAGGGACATGGTAAGCAGCTATGGCGGCCACGTACACCTTTAAGGTGGAGTGAGTTAACCCACAGAGAGCCTAGCTTGTAGAACTCCAGAACTGTACCAACTGGGCAGTTAGCAGGGTCAAGCTGGCGGTCTCTGCACCATGAGGAGAAGGGTTTCAACCTCAGGGCGTACAGTTTCCTCGTAGAGGGAGCTCTGGATTGGAGTGTGGGGGTCTCCACAACCTCGGTTGGGAGACCGGAAGCTATGAGCTGTGCCCCCTCAGGGGCTACACAGACTACTTCCACAACTCCGGGCGAGGGTGAATATTTTGCCCTACGCCTGAGAGAGCAGATCTGTCCTGATCAGAATCACCCATGGAGAGCCGTTGAGGAGAGAGATCAGATCTGCGAGCCATACTGGGCTCGGCCAGAACGGGGCTACTAACAACAGACGGACCCCGTCCCGGCGTACTCTCGCCAGAACTCCCGGGAGCAGAGCGATAGGGGGAAAAGCGTACGGACGAAGCCTCGGCCAGGTCTGTACCATAGCGTCCAGTCCCAAAGGAGCTAGATGAACTAGAGAGAAACAGAGGGGACATTGCGATATCTCTTGAGTCGCAAAGAGGTCCAAAAACTCTCCATATCTACTTCACCTTAGGGTGAAGCCCCCGGGTCTCGACCCCTGTCTCAACAGTATGTCTGCTTCCACAGTCAATCTCCCAGGAATATACACTGCTCCGAACGAGAGGAGTTTGTCCTGGGACCACAGAAGGATCTGGTGTGCCAGCTTGTACAAAGGGCACGGATGCCGATCTCTCTGGTGACTGATATAAGAGATCGCCAATGTGTTGTCAGTGCGCTCCAACACATGGTGACCTCTCAGGTCTGGGAGGAAATATTTCAATGCTCGATGCACGGCTAGCATCTTTAGACAACTGGTATGCCATGTCAGATGGCGACCGCTCCACAGGCCGCGGGCAGGGTGGCCAATCATGACCGCACCCTAACCGGTGAGGGACGCGTCTGTCGCTAGCGTTACACAGCGACCAAGAGCTCCCAACACCGGGCCCTGATTCAAGACCCAAGGTTACTTCCATATGTCTAAGGCACGAAGGCATTGCCGCGTGACCTGAATAGTTCGGAAAGGATTTCCCCTCGGGGAAAACCCCTTGGTCTTGAGCCACCACTGTAGGGGCCTCATGTGCAGCAGGCCAAAAAGGTATCCCATTGGACGCAGCTGCCATGAGCCCTAACAGTCTCTGAAACTGCTTGACAGTGAGTGACAGGCCTTCTTTGACTCTCTTGACTGATGTGAGGATCGACTCGATCCGAGCAGGAGACATACGTGCCTGCATCGTGGTCGAATCCCATACTACGCCTAGATAGGTGGTTCTCTGAACTGGAGCAAGTACACTCTTCTTGGCATTCAGTCTCAAACCCAGCTCCCCCATATGGGAGAGAACGACACCTCGATGTCGAGCCGCCATCTGCTCTGATTGAGCTAGAATCGACCAATCGTCGATATAATTTAGAATGCGGATGCCCTGCATACGGAGGGATACCAGAGCCACATCTACACATTTCGTGAACGTGCGGGGTGAGAGTGCAAGGCCGAAGGGAAGTACTCGATATTGATAAGCTTTGCCCCCGAAAGCGAACCTCAGAAACTTCCTGTGTTGTGGAAGGATGGATATGTGGAAGTATGCGTCTTGAGATCATTTGCGACAAACCAGTCCTCGGATCTGATTTGGGCTACATCCTGTTTGACAGTGAGCATTTTAAACTTCAGTGACATAACTGAGAGGTTTAGATGACGTAAGTTTAAGATCGGACGCAACCCCCCCATCCTTCTTTGGAACTATGAAATACCGGCAGTAAAACCCGGATTCCCTGTCTAGAGGAGGGACCACCTCGATGGCCGCCTTCCTTAATAGGGTATTCACTTCTTGTTCCATCACCAGAGCACGCTGGGGGCCGACTACTGTCGGTGTAACCCCATTGAATGTCGGCGGGACCCATTGAGATACATTTGGCAGTAGTTTACACACTGCTAACTGATGTACTAAGGGAATCAGTCTCTCGAGACTGACCTCTGGTGTAAGAGGCCCCCGAAGGGGCGGCGAGCGTCTCAGCTCCACTACGCTCACGGGCGGAAATAACTGAGAGCAGTGCTCGCTGGAAGCCGCTGCACCCTGAAACTCTGGCAGGGTTGGCAGACACACCTCCCGAGGGCACTGAGGTGAGACGGGCACCGTGTAATGAGGTGGACACCGCTCTACCCCAGTAGGGGCCGCCCTCTGTAGTCGTGACCGAAATGCGTCATGACTTTTTGGCCGTTGACCTCCCAGCCTGCTCTTTAGGATTAGTCTGGGAAGTCACTGGCCCAGAGCGTTGCTTCAGCCTCTGGTCCCGTTTCCTTAAGCGGGGAACACGGGCGACAACACTCTGTTTGTACGCAGAGGGGGCTGCTCCTGCCCAGCAGTCCCTCCAATACATCTAACTTCATGAGTCAAATAAAATGTCATTATGTTCCTCAGAATTTAATGCAATCAAACAATCAGACAAGTAAACACGGTCTAGATTGTGATAAAGTACACATTGTAGTGCTATATTGAGTTCTCAATGTCATTAAATTCCTCAGAATTTAAAATAATCAAACAATTAGACAGGTAGACATGGTCTAGATTGCGATAAGTACACATTGAAGTGGTAGAACTAACTCCTGCTTATTAAATGGAGTTTAAATAACCAGACACGCGGTAGGGTATAGAAAAATTCGCATCAAAATTGAAAATGATGTAATCCACGCGTTGCCTCGACAGCGTGCTAACAGCTTAGTCACACAAACAATATTAATCCCCTCAGAGATTAAATAGCTGCTCATTAACACTACCCGTATAAGGCATAACACTGTTTGTTCTATTGAGAATGAGAAGTCACGTGCCGATTTGGGTTGATTTGGGAGGGGTCTGAGCCGTTCGGCCCTGATGGAAGGATACGCTATCTGTTGCCAGGGGCACTGCCTTCAGAACTTCACAGAGGCGCGACTAAACATTTCAGAGCGCTTTCATTTTTGCGCATTTATTTTGTCGGTGGAACAGATCGAGACGGATCTACGAATACGAGAAAGAAAAGGAAGAAAGTAAAGCAATGCAAAAACATAAGGCGAAAGAAAGTGGACCTTACAGGAACAAGCTCACATCAAGGGCAAAACAGCGGTGTTTGGAGAAGCTCTCAGGCAGCTCTCTGCAGCGGCACAGAGACCTGAACCATATACCTCAGTGCACACATATGGACATATGGAATTATATTGTTTACAATGTAAGTCACTTTGCATTCACGCTGTTAATGGCTTAATCTAACCCGGACATTTACATCTCGCAATCACACATTTAACTACCCTAGCTAACCCAGAACTGGTTTGTCCACTTTGCAGCCCCCAACAAAAAAAACCTGGTACAGTATGTGTCATTGGGTTAAAATCAAATTATAACTAAACATACACAGCAATGTAATTACAATACGCTAAAACGCATGTGAATAAACTTACTTTGGCCAGTACAACACTGTTTTCATCACCTGCTGTAAATGGACCCAGCCACAGCAGAAAGCCTCGTAACTTTCCAAAGACTTGTGGCTTTTAAACTCCTGCATTGTGTAGTAACTTAAACCAAAAACAATATAATTCCCAATTTCCATATGTGTGCATGGAGGTAAATGGCCCAGGTCTCTGTGCCACTTGAGAGCTTCTCCAAATACCACTGTTTTGCGCTTGGTGTAACCTAAAAAAAAACTGTATTTCATTGTTCCTATGTTTTCCATATGTATCGTGTGAGGTACTGCAGCAGTTTTTAACGCAGCAGTAACTTCCAGGCATGGTAAAACAGTGCAGAATTGCGAGAACCTCCTCTTAACAACGCATTTAAACAATCCTGTTTCGCCGCCGGTATCATTCGTTGTCGCTTTCATTCTGTTGCACTGCGGAGCTTCTGTCACGAAAACAAATTCCTCGTATGTGTAAACATATCTGTCAATAAAGCTCATTCTGATTCCAACATGGCGGAGACCGTGATATCGAGGGAGGGGCTTTGTGCTATGACGACAACTTCTCATTCTCAATACTGTGCTTATGCAACTTTATGTTTGTGCAACTACAAGCTCGCCAAAGCCCTCCGTGTCAATCTCCTCGGAGAAAGAAAGGCAGAGCGTCAAGCCCGATGCTCGGGGGTGAAGAACCGAAGCTCAGGCTTCCGAACCCCGGAATCAGGCAGATCTGGGGGATAAGATAGGAGATAAGGACGTGCCCGTCTCCATTCCTTCCAGCAGATCGATCCGCGAACCCAACGAATGCCGGCGCGGCTCCGCCTCGGCGAAAGCGGAACCGGCATCGCGAGGAACGCTGGCGAAGGCTCACTTCTCGGAGAGAGCCCTCCGGGATCGAAGCGTCCGCATTGGTACTATCGCTTCGATCCCAGGCAAGCCACGCACAAACGGTGTGTATCCCCACTCGTAATGTAGCGAGGGCAGGGAGGAACACACAATCTATAATGTGGCTTGGAATCGCCCTTAATATATTGGTCTATGCTTTTACTTTTGGCATATTGAGCTGTTTTAGCGATCTTTTAATGGCTAGGTACAGACAACAATAAATAGGACCAACGGGACAGACTTTTGACATGCACACACAGAGCGCTTGCTGACAGAGCGAAAGCTGAAGCCAGCTGCACGGTACGTGGTTTTATAGCTTCCTGGTCGCTACGTCACCCTGCCCGTGACGTCACGCCCGTCCATTGGACAAGATTGCACACGATATTCAGAGTCGGTCTCGTCAGGGACGTTCCCCAAAGCGTTGTCGACGCAGCTCGAGTTCCCGAAAAGGAACTGATTTTTTCCAATGTAAAGTCAAAAAGGTTGAGTATTTTGCACAAAATATACTACACTGCACAGCTGATGTCTTGAGTCTCTGGCCCGATTTCATTTACACTCAGCAAATTAACTTCCGTTTTTAACTCAACCTTTCCTTGTGGAGTTGTTCCCAAGAAAGTTACGTTTATTTTATATTTTATCTACTTGATATAATTTTTGTTAATTATAAAATTGTTTTAATACTATAAAAATGTTTTTATTTGATTCATGTTGAGTTTAAAAATCACAATGCAGAGTTCAAATTGTTCTACATCAGAATTTTTTTTACAATATAATCTGTGCACATACAGTGTAACAGGCATAACGTTTACATAATGATGTTCACAATAAATATGTGCCTCTGTAGGTTTTAAGAATTCAGTATTGTTAACATGTCGATTTGAAAGAGCATGTGCTAAATATACAGATCCCACTCTCTTTTCCTCGTCATCAGTCTCTTCTTGGCAGGTTTAAATCTGCACCATTAATCTAGCCTGAACAAATGACAGTCACATATTGCATGTTACATAAAAGCAGTCACAAGTAGCTATTGCACAGTGCTTAGATGATCTATGAACACACCAACTGTCTCTCAATATGGAATAATTCACTACAGTGCAGATGTAATCCGGTTCTGATCTACCAAAGCTGCACAACTATAAGCCAGCCCCTTATAATAATCCAAATCTCAAGTAATCACATTACATGTGTTAAGCCTTGGCATTAACACATCTTATGCCCTGTCTTACAAAAGCCATGATGACTGTCCTTTTTCAGGCATTTTAATAACTTAGCATCTTGACAGGGTAAAATGCAGTTTCCCTTCAACTGTATTTTTGCTTTGGTCTTAGTTTAGCACTTTTGGATCTGATAACTTGCCATAACGGCTGGAAGATATTGCTCCACCATAAAAAAAAGTTAATATTTGACTATTAGGAAGTGCTTGTGTTTCCTTTTATCACCACATTTTAAAAGGTTTAATTCATAAGTCCAGATAAATGGAAAGGATAAACAGAAAAAAAATTGATCTGCCTTCTAATTAAAATCGACCTCATCACCTCCCACTTCCTGCAGCACACTATTCGTTTTCTTGTCATTTATGAGGCTCAGAATTGAGCAAGACTATTGGCTGTTTGGGATTTACAATAATTGCTGGGCTGCTTTCAGACTTGCTGTTATGAGTTTAAAACAACGATTCTTTTAATTGGAAATTGAGAGATGGTCATTTGTTTAAGAGAAATACATGAGAATAGACACCACTGATGAGAAACCACAGAACTCAAATGGTTTTGTGATGTTCACATGCAGTCAACAAAGTTGTGACCTTTGAGCAATGTAATTATGAGCTCACAGCTCACTGCAGTGAGTGTCAGTCCTCTTATGGTGCTCAGTTTCCTAATTTCAAAGGAGACAGCGCCTGTGAGACACCAGCACAGATGGGGCCTATGTGCTACCAGCATTCTTTTCACATCAGGGTATAAAGCCTTGCATGCTGATGTAAAACACAGTGTCATACAGCTTCTTTTTACCACTCAAAGTTATGCAAAACATCATAGTATCTCCCTTGCCACAGGCTTATTCTGATCGAATGAACAGTATGACAGTTGTGTACATAATGGCACTCGGTAACAGAGTAGTCCAGACACTGAATGGAAGGGATGTCTCTGCTTGATTGCATTACATGATTTGGGCTTAGACATATAGAGAGCCTTTCAGCAAAAAAAGAGACAGCTTTAGTTTAATATCAATGAACAAATGTCACAGACCACTAAAAGTAATTATGCGCCACAGCCAATCAATGCTTTGATTATGAGTAGATTGTATAAAAGTAAACAAATGATTTGCAGTTGCGGAGTAGAAGCTTTGTTTAAAAAAAAATGTGGGGAAAAAAGATAAAAATGGCTTTGGAAAGCAAGAATGCGTTTTAATAAATGTCGCTATATCATGCCTTTGACAGCAGTGATGTACTAATGGCTGCTCTGTTGTAATGTATTCACCAACAAAACCAGAGCTCCCCCTTCTTTGTGGAGTCTGACGTTTATGACACAATAAATTATAGAAATAGCCAAGAACTACCAAACTGAACTGAACCTCCTTCAAGCACATGAATCGCATTCTTAACTTAAAACAGCCTGTGAATTAATTCTGTTGGCTAACATTTATGTTAAAATATGAAGTTAAGAATGCAAATTAATCATTTGTTGTTTATTAATACAGCATGAGCCGAGTCATGCAGTCATGTAGGCTAGCCTATTACACAGGAGATCTCATTGCCCTAAAATAGATCATAAATGGTGTTCAAAAATATTGCCGACTTGCGCCACACTGTGGTCATACTTAATTTGAGATTCTCTTAATTTACGCTTGTGTTTTGTACATAACTGTGAAATTATGACTTAAATCTACATGTATCAACATGGAGCTGGAGTTTTTGAACCTATAAAAAGTTTTGAATCAATGAATTCGACAGCTTTAACTTAAACTCTTTGGATTTGAATGTTGTTGTAATTTCATTAGCGCATTTTCCTGACTAGTAGTCAGGAGTCACGTTCGAAGCAGTCACAAAATTCCGATAAAAACTTGTGATAGACAGCCTGCTTTATATAAAACACTGCTTCTGAATCAGCTGTGAACGCTTGCTGCGTGACCTGTGGCCAAATTAATATCGGCTGCAAAGCGGCCATTATGCAAACAATATGACATAGCATATGTCACCTTATAGTCACGTAAGTAGGGCTAGGATAATTTTGGGTATTCTTTTTGGTCATTATGGTCCTTCATTACATGGAAAAGAGCGACCAGGAAATTATCTCAAAATTGTATTTAGAAATCATAAAAGAAACAATGAGGGTGAGCAAATGTTGACCATTTTATTTTGTAAGTCAACTATTAGTTGTGACTTATGTTTTTACGTATCTTGACAACCATATGGTAGATTAGCCCAGTGGTTCCCAATCCTGGCCCTGGAGGATCCTGCACGTTTTCAAGTATAGGTCTCTGCAGGAAAGTAATGGGAGTAACCAGATCAGGGTGTTTTTACCCATACCTGATTGGTTGACGTCATAGAGACGTTAGGTTTAGGGGTGGGGTTGGGTAAGGGGGATCATATATGATTTATGATGATTTAACACCCTCAACTCTGAATTAATTCCATGTCAATGAAGTTCTGGATGGGCACGCAAACTATTGAAACATCTTGAGCTAACTTCAATAGAGGTCCAGTGGTTCCCAATCCTGGCCCTGGAGAATCCTGCACGTTTTCAAGTATAGGCAATAGTCAGGAAAGTAATGGGAGTAACCAGATCAGGGTGTTTTTACCCATACCTGATTGGTTGACGTCATAGAGACGTTAGGTTTAGGGGTGGGGTTGGGTAAGGGGGATCATATAGATTTATGATGATTTAACACCCTCAACTCTGAATTAATTCCATGTCAATGAAGTTCTGGATGGGCACGCAAACTATTGAAACATCTTGAGCTAACTTCAATAGACATTAGGATATTTGACAATATACACTGAAAATGACAAATGTTAACAAAATCATTCTGGCCTATGTATTTCTCAATTTATTGTGCATCTAATTATTTATTGTGATTTTTTTTAAGTTGATATTGTCATTAAAATTATCAAATAGAGCTGCTCACTGGAGTATTTTATTATATTGCTGTAATGGGACTCTCACGATAAGTCTCAGTTCATTGTAATGGAAAAAAGAACTGCTTTATGACTAATATTCCAAACAGAGGCCATTGACATAAGAGAAAAGAGATGCATATTTATTTGATAGACTTTATTGATTATGTGCACACTTTAGCATAGTAATTTGACACCATTATTAAGCTACATTGAAGATCACATCAAAGTTGCATCTGTTTGTGTAATACTACACAATGTTTAACAATATTTTTTTAATTTTAATAGAATTTAAGACTATAATTCTATATATCTGTGATTCAATTTTATATCTTCCTTTCTTTATACAATTGGCAGGCATGAACAGACAATAAAATTCACTGAGAATCAAACAGTCAAACCTATTTAGAAATTATGACCCATTTGAATACATTTTCTTTAAAAGGCGATAATTCTTCTGAATAGGCTATGTAAATAAGAAAGTACACAAAAGTACACAAACTTAAACCAAATCATGAAGTACAAACCTCAGGCATGGTTTCCATAAGTACTGCAATATTCAAATAAAGTACTGAAATTTCATTTGCCTCCAAAACTTGATTGCATCAGTGATAGTTATTCCTTAGACATTTATTAAAGCCATCATTTAACATACATATCTATCCTAACCATTAAAAACATGAATCACATAGAAGAGCACAGAAAGTTTGCCTGAGCCACAACAATATCATAGAGTACCATCTAGATAATCACATATGTGAACCAGTCAAGCCACTTACAATCATATCAATGGATACACTGAAGATGAGTTTTAACAACTGCATTTGTCACAAAACGGGTCAAATAAAGAACACAGAACTGTTAGGTTTAGTTTACAGTGGAGATATTGCACAACCTATTATCACATCTGATTGAAGTAAAATCCTGTCTTACACAAGACCCACAACGATCACCTTTTGAGGATCAAATCAAATACAGGACGTTTGCATCATTTGTTGAGTTAAGATCTGTACAACACTTCTATTTGGTTGAAACAGTTTACGGTACAACATTACATTATACATATATATACACATTAACACACCATTTGTCACAAATGGATCACTATGAAAAAAACACAACAGGCTGGTGAGCGGGAAAGCAGGGGAGTTTTCAGGATTGGGTCGGACTCCTTGACTAAATCTATTGCCTAAAACACACCAGTATTGGGATGTTTTATCGTCACTTGTGGAAGACACTGCCGGTTCAGCTCTAAACTCCTTGGATATGGCGAGAAGTTTCAGGAGTAGTTGGTTTAAGGATCCACATTCTGTAACTGGGATCACACTAGGTCATACTAAATGCGGTTTAGTCTAAAACCCAACATGTGACGAGCATCTCCTCTAAAGATGATCTTTCAGTGTAGACGTTTGCTGCTGATGGCATCCTTGGCTTTGTATTTTGGCTTTGCGTTTTCATAGGGCCCAAGTATAATGAACAAGCAGCTCCAAACACCCACATACTCATCCAGTCATGCAAAACATACCTTCTCTTGATGCAACAAACCTTCCTGAGCTTTCAACCATCTCGTATGTTCTCAAGTGTTACAGTATTAGTGTGCAAACATGTTTATGTAGCAATCGAATACATTCGACGGATTCCTCCCTTTACTGGCCTTCGCAATCAGTAACTCTCTACAGTAATGGGTTGGAAGACCTGATCAATGACACTAGGTCATTTTGACTTTCTCTTCAGGACATCCCTGAGACATATGTGATTGCACAAAACCAATCTCTTTTTGTATGCCTATCTGGCTAAGGCATATTCAACACGTCGGAGGGTGTACCATTGTGTGTGTCTTGTCAGGAAAAGGGACGTCAGGGAAGCAGCGACAGCTTGCTCACAAAAATGAAACAAAGTTTTCACTACAACTACCTTATCTAGGTGCAACGACACGACACAAAGCAAGGCCACCCACATTGTGCGACTACGTTCTCCTTAAGTGACATGCAAGTATCGCAGGTGGCTAGCACTAACAGCCGCAGGGGTTAGTTTCGATGATGGAAGCTTGTGCAGAATTTTGACAATGTCACAATGGGTCATCATTGCAAAATCCCAAATCCTGCTCAAGCATGTCAAATACGGAACGATAAACCATTCAAAATCATTAGATGGTGCCCCTTTTTTTAACAGAACATGCTTCGGACAATTAGCAGACATATTTCAGATATCATATATCTGAGAGAGCGTGACGGTGGATGGTTTTACAACAAAATGTCCACCAAAACTTTTCATTTTCAAAAAGGTTCTAGGATTATAAGTTAATAATAGGAGACTGGAATGAATAGAGATAGCACGTGTGCTAAGTGTATGTGGGTCCAGTCACTGTGTAGGTAGTGTAAAAGGGTGCGTGTGAGTGTTTCTGTGTGTGGTTTATTTTTTTTCACACCTTCCTTCATCAGTTGGACTCGAAAAACTGGGAATGTGTCTAAAGAATTCAGCTGTGTTAAAAGATTTAACTGCAGTAATGCTGTGATTTCTCACTTCACATTGCAGTCTTTAACAATGCAGGCAGTGTTTTATTAATGTCGCATACTGCAAATTGACGTGCACGGATCTGGTGTGCACTGCAATGTGTGATATAATTGGTCCTTACTGTGTATAATTGACAAATGTCCGAGAATACATGTTTTCTTTTCTTTTTTTAAGACTCCATAACCTCTCTGTGTGTGTGTGTGTGTGTGTGTGTTTGTGTGTGTGTGCGTGCGTGTGTGTGTGTGTGTTTATTCCACGGAGAAGAGGCTTGCAAAGGATTTCCGAAGGTTGCGGATGGTCTCAGCCTTGGCTTCGTCCTGACTAGGACTTTGGTGCTGGGCGGCCGGCGTTTCTGGAATGTTGAATGTATTGGTAAGAGACTGGGATTTGCTACAAAGAGAAGAAGTGGCAATAAAGGAGAGGAAGAGGCTATTAAAGTCATGCAGCAAACCCATGGAGATGGCTTTATAAAGGTATGGCAGAAAAAATAAATAAGCTGTGAGCAAGAGACAGAGAGAGAGAGAATGAAATTCAAATGCTTTCTTTTGTGTCATTCATTTAAGCAATCATGACTCAAGTGCAATGTTTACATCAGCCTTTGGACTTATGAGAAATGGCATCTGTTGATGTAGAGACATGCACTTTACTCTGCATTTGTTCTGGGCCACTATTCCTAAATAAAGAACCAAGTGCAAAGGCACATATCTGGAACATAAATAAACAGTATGTTTTCTCGTTGTTTTTTGTTATTTTGGAAGAATCAGTTTTATATTGTATTAGTCACCTTAGAACTTAATTGAGGAATAGTGGTAATAAGATGATCACATTCATACGTGTTGACAATCGCTTGACAGTGAAAATAGATCAAATGCACGTTTTCCATTCAGAAAAATGCAATTTCCACAATCAAGTGCATGAATAGTTTGGGTGTAAGACTGAAGGAAGCTTTGGCATGCAAAATACCAGATCATCTAGTGTGCATTCTGTATCTCCATTGTTTTTATTAGGCCTCTGCCTATATGTATAAGCCACATTTATCATTATCACCATTATTGTCAAATGTCATTATTATTATCAAAATCTGTTTAAACTATTTAAAGTCATGCTTTTCAGAATCTGTTCAGGAGCTTTTGGATGTGTTTATCCATTCATTTCATACTCATCTGTTGCATAGTTGGTAGTAGCCAATACACCCGTGGCCAAAATGTTGTGATTGCTGTGTGAATTAGTAAGGACAGCACAGGGTATAATGGCATTGTAATTGGCTGGCAAGTCAAGAAATTACCAATCAGACCAGTAATTAGCCATCCAGTATCTTATATGAAAAATTGTATTACCATGACGTCATGACTAATCACACTACATTTGAACTGTCCCAATACCATGTAGTTCAAATACAGTGCTTCCCATCCTGCAGCTATCACTGATCACTGACAAAAAAAAAAGAAAAACAAATAATCCCAAACTTTTGAACAGCTGTGTGAAAATACAGGCCCCCACAAATTATACCCACATTATTTGAGCATTGAATAGAATCAAATTCAAAGCTTTTGAATCTAAATAACCTATACAGCATTTACCCCAAAAGATTTACACTAATGCACACGGTCACTGTTAATCGGCACCCTCAACTTGTCGTGTGATTTTAGAATTTTACAATGTAGCAGAGGAGAATGGTCACCATCTATCTGATGTAGTCATTTGAGTGGGTGCTGATTCATGAAACATCATAAATAAATGGAAAAACATGTCCAGATGCTTACGAATCATAAAAACCTTCACATCCATTCAACTAAACATACAAATAAGACAGAGGACAAAAAACATCTTACTTAAGCTGCGGCGATCCACTCAGAGCCGGGTGATCAGGACTTGGTTTCTGTGGAGGTGTGGGTTTCTGCTGCAGGGGAGGTCGTGCACCTCCTGGACCTCCCTGGCCCTGTGCAGTAGGCCGTGGTTGCTGAGTGGTAGGAGGACGTGGACTGCCCTGCTGTTGCGGGGCTGGTTGAGGGGCGTCCTGGGTCGGCTGTGACCCACCCTGGGTGGGCTGCCTGGTTGGCTGGCCTTGTCTTGGCTGTTGAGGCCTCTGCTGAGGCTGGCCAGCTGGTTTGGGACCCTGGCCACCAGTTTGAGGCCTCTGTGGCTGCTGTTGCGGACCACCTTGCTGGGGCCTTGGTGACTGAGGAGAGCTACCTGGGCCACGCTGGGCGGGACCCTGTGCTGTGGGGGGCCTCGGCTGACCTGCGGCCCCTTGACTGGCTTGTCGCTGTGGGGGTTGATTGGGCCGGGTTTGTTGGGCAGGGGGGTTCTGGGCATTAGGACTGGTCACAGACTGGGTTTGGGCAGGGGGCTGGCCCTGGGGAGAGGGACGCTGTTGTGGTGGGGTTCCTTGACGAGCAGCAGTAGTGCTAGCAGCTGTTTGTTGTGGACCTCCTAAAAACAGAGCTGATTTTTACTGTGTAAACAAGCTGTAATATAAGCACAAACTATTAAACACAAACTATTTATGCAGTTCTCCAGAGATCCATTGGTTTTTAGAAACATCTGTCTTAATTTACTTGCGCTCATGTCATTCCAAACCTGTATGACTTCCTTTCTCTGTTTGCTGAAAGTCTCTATTTCGCATTCGGTAAAAGTAATTTGTGATTTTTTTTTTTACCATGAATCTACATTCACATTAAGAATGAAGCTTGTCACAAAAAATTGGTGAGAGAAAACATCTGAATTTGAATCAACAGCTGTTAAGACAACAGTTCAGAGCAACACAAACACTTGTGTACCTTCATGAGAATTTCTTTATTATTTTATTCAACTCTCTTTTCCATCACACCACAAAGAAAATTGTCCAACCAGTAAGATTTGCGCTATTGCTCACGCCTAGAGATGTTGATGTAAATTGACTGTGTGGTGCTCACAAAAAGAGTATCTTGCTAAGCAACCATGAATAACAGAGGAAGAATCTGGAATCGGCAGTGAAGATGGATATTGAGCAGCTGAAGTCTTTTGGTGTTGGCATGTAATACAAAAATAGGATTAAGTCTGAATAAACAAAGAAAATATTTTGTTTGTTAGAGCACATTAACTAGTCATGTGATGAGCAATTAACCTGTGAAAGTTTGTTTTGTAATCTTTTGTCAAAATCTAAAAAAATGCCATTCCTTCTTTGTTGATGTCAGTGGAACAGGCCCTAAATCATTTAAAAAAGTACTTTAAACCACCCACAAGCTATATTTCAAGATATTGTTCAAGGCTTGTGTGATTAAAATTAACATGTTATTCACTAAAATGTTTCCCACTCAGATTAGAAACAATAATATGGCATCAATTATGTCAAACCTGATGCAGTGTATCTTCATATGGCATATTTGAAAGCTATGGGGTGGAGAAAGATTTTGAGTAATGATGTTTCATTATGTATCTTATTCCCTCCATAAAACTATTGTATGGTTTTATAAGATTTCTAATAAGTTGTATGTACTATCTTCACCATGCTCTTTTGTGGTAAAAATGACCATTTAGATGTTTGGCATGTTATCTTTCATAGTATGTAAAATCACAGCTTAAGCATTCTTCAGAATATCTCCTCATGTGTTCAACACAAGAATGTTGAGTTAATGATGAATTAATTTGCATTATTGAATTATGCCTAAAAGGTTGGCTTATTATCGCAGTGTAATTCCTTACCCTGTGGAGGAGGGCGCTGTTGTGCCTGGGGGACTTTGGGTTGGGAGATGGGTTGAGGTGAAACAGCTGGGCCCTAATACACACAACAAACATAGGAGGGAAGAGTATATCAGAAACCAAACCACACAGAAACAGAATGCTGGCAAATACAAATTATAATATTTTTAGAAACACTAGTCACTTTATTTGGGTCACTTTTTTGTCACTTTCATTATAAATACCTCCAAACGCCAGTAACCTCAAAAAGTGCTGAGCATCACTTTAGAAACATAAATAAATAGCTGATGCCAACAAAAGTACAGTCATTAATCTTCAGGCAATCAGTTTAGCATAAATGTGGAGGGAATTAAACCGAGCGATTTGATGCAGAGGTGATGAGAGATGATGTCTGAGTCTTTAGCTTATGCATTAAAGGCATTTCTCACTCTCATTCTCTCCCATCTGTGTGGTTATGAATCATTACAATCACAGCTCTGGGAATAATGGAGGATAGCAGTCTCGGCACTGCGATCAAAAAGGAACTCAGACTCATGCTGTGACTACGAGTTTTGCATATTTCTGCTGAACAAGTTGACAGTAAATACTGCCTGGTCGGAGGAAACTACACCATTTTATTGTATTATTCAGCAGCATGTCACTGCTTAATGTTGCATAAGCAGAAATTACAGTTTTTATATACATGCTTTTAGGTCAGATATGCTATCAAGCAGCAGCAATATTTTGAGTGGCTGTTCATTAAAATTTGATCTTTGATTTTGCATGGAGCAAAGCTTTTTTAACATCTCACGTGAGAATATACAACTTTTATTCCTGTTCACACAAATGATGATTACAGGGGCAGATTATTGATTCATAAATACTTATTTTTGCACTGTTCCTTGCAGAAAAACACTTTTGCTGTAGTGCATGATTTGTAAATGAATACATCTTGGCATTTGCCTCACATAACCAGCTCCATGTGCATGGGTTTCTGATGTAGTAAACTTGCTCAGCAGCTCACCGGATATAGCATTGAACCTGCTCCCATGACACACGAGTTACAATAAAAGAGCTCAGCGACTTGTAGAAGCAAGCTTAACTTGAATGGTTGTTTTTGCAAATGCATTATTTATCTCACGTTTGTTTAGTTATTTTGATATCTAACATTTAATTTCTAAAATGCAACAACATTGTAACAAAACGTTGTCTGATTCACGTTCATCTGTTGCAGATAATGCTGGACATGCTTTTAGAGCCACTCACATTTCACTCTGAAACAAAGCATATAGGAAGCAAAGCAATATCATTTTTCAGAAATATCACCACGGATACGTTCTTGTTTTCAAGCCTCGGTTGAGAATATATGAGGATGTTTTGAAGCAAGTGTGTTGACCTGAGAACAGACTGGAGTGGGAGCTGAAGTGCGTGCCACAGTCTGGTTCATTTTAGCCACAACAATATCAGCTATTAGAGCACGGTCCTCATCCTGCTGATCTCCTATGAGAGGCATTGAGCATCCCACGACCTAATAGACACACACACACACACACACACAGAGAGAGTGTTTGTCCAGGGCATTAAGGATATTTCATAGAGCTATTTTGAAAACTGAATGTTTTTGCAGATGTTTTTTACCTCAGTGATGTAATCTCGACCGTCTTTACCATGCAATGCCTCTACAGCACATATATCAAGACCTCCGAAAACCTCAGAGCATACGTCCACCCACATACGATACCTGCAGGGAAAATGATGACCTTGTGCATTCCACTCAAAGCATCCACCCACACTGTTGCGCAGAGTAAACATGCGAATCAAGATTACTGTAGAGCAAGGCTCAATATTTGTCTTGTTTCAGCAATTGCTTTGATTGAAAATCTTCTAGCAAACTAAACTCAAAATAAATCAGTTTCAAGAAAAATATGTGGTACTTATTCAGTTGGATTTTCCTGAAAAACAATTCCATCATCAATAATATAGTTAATCAATAATATATTATCATCAATAATATAGTTTATTTGTATTTGTATTTTTTCATTATTATTATCTGTAAATGAGTTTTTCATTACAATGATAATTAGGCCTGCACAATATATTGAAATAAAACCAAAATTGTGATATGCCTTAATTAATTAAATGTGTATAAGTCATATTTAATAATAAAATAATCAGATTTAAAATCACAAATGTTTTAGCCAAATCAAGTAGCAAGAAGCAAACAAGGAGCTTTTTTAATTTTTATTCTGCATGTTAACAAAATTAAACGTCAAAAATGGCTAATTTGACATACATACTACACAAATCATGTGAAACGCACTGAATGAATTTCTAATTAATTAGCAAGTGTATTATTATTATTATTATATTCAACATTTCTCTCTCTTCTTCCAACATCTTGAATAAAAAAGTGATGCGGTCTAAGAATTTGAATCAAATTAGGTATTTTATAGGAAGAGTGGCATGTCTTATAGTCCTATCTACTAAGGCAGCTCATGAGGTTCTGGAAAAGAGCTATTAGCATATGATATGCATAATACATAACATGTTAAATTATGCAAAATATGTCATTTTCAGATGAGCAAACATCTAATAAGGTTATCTGATCCCATGTTATAGGAACCATATAATATGCCTTGTGTCATGAATGAAGGAATATGCTGTAAGATGTGTGTACCTGTCAGACATGGCCACCTGCTCTAACATGGCTGATCCGGTGTTGGTCTTCCAGTTGCCTGATATAGATGTCCTCCTGCCCAATAATACAACAGCAGGTTTTACACAGTGTTTTACACTCAGTTCCAGTAGATTCCATCATGTCATATTGACATGAAAACACTGCTATGGTCTGAGTCTCTTACATGTAGGCCTTGTAATTGTCACCGATTTTCTGGATTCGGATGTCATACTTGGCGTCAATAAAAGGCTCAGATGTGGCATATGTCTTTGTCAAAGCTACAACACTAGCAATGTCTTGGAAATCATATTGATTGTCCACTTTGACCTGTACAGAGAATTTAAATTCCATGATTTAGATGTAATCACAAAAAGACCAAACAATTCCAAACATTCCAAACATGGACTTTTTACTTCGTTTAATGAATGATTTTGTATCATGTATTTTAAAAATAGTAATTGACAGGAATGTCTAAGAAAGGGTTTCAATCGTACCTTTCCCATGCCAGAGTGAGCATGACCCATCTTCACTACCACAGGAAAGCCAGGTGTTGTGATCTAATGAAAAAAGAGATATATTAAGATTTTTTAAAGAAAATAATGTAACACTTGTAACGTTACATTTCTATTTCAAATAAATGTTGATGTTTTGAATGTTGTATTCATCAAAGAATCCTGAAAGTTCTCATAATATTACAATGATTTCTCAAGGATCAAGTGACACTAAAGACTAGAGCAATGGCTGCTGAAAATTTAGCTTTGCGTCCAAGAATAAATTACATTTTAAAATATATAAAAATAGAAAGAGTTATGTGTGTGTATACATATAAATATAGATTTCTATACATGCCATTACTCAACCATGTTTTATTGCAAGTGTTAATACGCAATATTGGTGTGATATTTTTCTTATCTGAATGAATGATTCAACAGAAAATGACACCAACAACAAGTTGCTTTTCTTTAAATTGGTTATTAATAGGGGAACATGTTGTATTTGCAGTCTCAGTGGTGCTTGATAGGCATCTTCTTTATATTGCTGCAGTAATTGAAATGCGAGACATAATAAGCCCACAGAATTACGCATGAGTCTGCTGTGCTTTATCTTAGAAAAAGGCAAGTGAGAGAGGAAACGTTCTGGCAAAGAGTGCACTCTGGGATCATTTATGTGTGAAGATGTCTGCAGTGGAGGAATAGGAGGAGGTGGTGGCACTGCAGCAAGCCTCCCCTCTCCTATTAAAACCTGAACTTTGTCTAAAAGAACTGTGATGTACCATACAGTTATACTAGTCTGGAGTTTATGAAATTTCCAGTCTAGACAGGACTATAACTATGCTAAGTTGAGTGGAGCAGTGCTGAAATGGGGCACTGAATATGCATGAGTCTTTTATGTTTTTTTTTTTTACTGTTTATCTGCATCCAGGCACCGCTGTCCCTGCCACAGATGGGAGCTTTGTGCAGGGTCTAGTGGGACCATCTAGATCCCTATAGCTCAGGGTTTACTGGTGAGGAGAGCCAGGAGAGGGACTGGGACAGATGGTTAAACACTCACCATCTCCTTGTGGTTGGGGTAATAAATCTGGTCAATCAGTGGGAACTCCTCTGGACCCAACTGCTTGTACAATCTGGACAACTGAGCGAACTGATAGATGTGCGGCGACACACAAACAGACATACATATATACACAAACAGAGACATCTTTTATGCAGCATTAGTTACAGACATTTTCTGGTAAAGTTTTATGAAAGCCCTTTTGATAATGCTCTTCTCTTTTCTAACTGGAAACATGGAAACTACACTTTCGACCAGTCCTTTTTTTTCATGGCCTTGTCAGTTGTTAAAAACATTTTGATTGATTGTTAAAAAAAACATTTTGATTAATTTGGACCTTTTTTAGACTAAAGCTTATAAATTGAATATAGAAATACAGACATTTTATGGTAACGCTTAAATCCTTTATATATAATGCATTATAAAAAATAGCTTTAATGCTTTAATTATGCCTTATAATGTACCTTATCATGTATTTATAATTGCATTATATCACTGATACTTGTAACCGCAGTTATAATACATCATAATACTTATCTATCCATTGTCACCCTTTCAGAAAGTATAATGCATAAAAAAAGACAAACAAACCTTAAAATATTATAATGGATTTTAACTTTGGTTACAATTATTTATGAAATATGTAATTACAACATATATAATGCATACCTTTATAATGTTTTAAGTAAAGTGTTACCAATTTCCTTGATTTGAAAAACACTACTTTCCTTAACTGTGGGAATACGAAAATCTTTCTATCTTTCTTTAATCAATGGAAACAAATTTAAAATACATTATTCAATCCATTTGTATATAAAAATAAGAACATCGCTAATTAGCTGATCGGTATGGATTGATGTATGCAGTGCTCACCACCCATGGTTTGTCACAGAAGTTGTAGACTGAGTGAAGGGAATTGACACTGGGCAGACCAGCATACTGAAGTCCAATCACAATGTTTCTGTGGTCGCCATTCTTGGCCATACTAAAAGCATGCTGTCGCACCAGCACAAAATCTGGCTTGAAACACCTAAATGACCACAGGAACGTTAGTAATCCTTATAAGTAATTATACTGTGATTAATCAAAGCGAATGTATGTATTTATACAGTATATATACAGATATGTTTATGCAATACATATGTTCTTCAAATAAATCATCTTACTCTAAATATTTCTAACATAAATTAATTGTTTGCTAAATTAATCAACAAAGTAAGCCCACTGAATTACATGTTTTCTCTGTGCAATAGAAAAACATTCTTGAAGATTTCTAAAACAGATGTGAAACCTACTTTGTGATTTTGTTGCCATTGCGGATGGCCTCAATGTCCACGCTGTAGCTTCCCGTTGCATGAGCCACGAGATTAACCTCAGAGAAGTCAGCCTTGAAAATCAATGAAAATCACCAGATAGAGGGAAAGGATCAATACATGTGATCAGTAAAGTGGCTTTGTTAATGCATTTATACTAAAACAGCACCTGAGGCCTGTGATGGGTTGCCATTGTGGTTATGTTAAAACTATAAAAACTGTTTTTTAAAGCATACCATTCATATTTCCTTTTAAGACATGGCTATTGACTGACATGTCATTTAAAAGTTCAAATCACAAAAGTGCGTATTGAATCCTTGTGACTGGTATTCCAGAATGTTGCCAAAGTCTTACACAAATCCCTAGATAATTGTGTACTAATTACTAGTATTACATATAAAACTCTTCACTAAACAAAAAAATCAAGAAGTTGTTAAAAAAAATGTTTCTTCTGGTCGAAATTACTTTTGGCTTATTGTAAAGCTGCTACCAAATCTGTCTCATCCATGACTAATTATTTTAAAGGATATTATTCATTGACACATCAGATTAATTTTCTTTTCTCCCGGTCTAGATTAGATCTTACATTTCATTACTAGAGACTGCTTTGATATATTGCCCCATCCCTTTTCACAAAGAAAAACAAATGCCACTGAAATAAATGACAGGCTCAATATTGCAAGTGAAACTCGGAGTGATAACAAAATTCTCTAGCCATATGATGTGTTTCGGTAAATCTAACATCTAATTCATTACACTGGCACATTGTTGAGTTGTACTGCTCTGTTAGTTTAGAAGAATTAAAATAACAATGTCTCACCTGCTCTACTTTGATGTCAAATTCACCATGAACCTTCTTGCCTTTGAATACCTTTGCCCTGAAGAAATAAAGATGAAAAAGAAAGAAAATTTTTGCACTTGTGAGTCATAGTTAACAAAAACACTTAAACTGTGTCCAAACTAGATTATGCAACCGTGAAATGGTGTGAAAATCATGTATTTCAAGTATTCATCAAGCATGAACTGTTTGTGTAAGGGATTTTTATGCAGCAAACATAATAAAAATATTAATATTTATATTCTAGTGTTGTAAATCCATTGTTTTTACACCAATACTTTTCATTTCAGAAAGTAATTTCATGATTTCAGACACTAAATAAAATAATTGGATGGATGGAATGTTGTCTCCGCTCAAAGGTTTATAAAGTGCATATGAACTTAACTTTGTTGGGGTTGTTTTGGTTTTAATATTCCAGTAAATGTGTCACAAAACCCTCATGGGAAACAGTGAGAGCAACATCACACACTTTAAAATTGTAAAGAGACTTGAGGCACCATGTGGGGTTCCTCAGATCACCATACCAGAGGAAACTACTGGAGAACCTCCAGACATCCTTGCAACAAGAACAGTCCTCCTCTGAGGAACCCATAAGTAGGCTACACTGTAAAAAATAAGTGTAATTTTAACTGTAAAATTTTGTAAAAACGCTACGGAAAAAAAATGATAATAGGTTAACAGTAAGTTCCCGTACTATATACAGGGAAAAACTGTAAAAGATCTAACAAAGCATTTAATGTAAATTTACAGTAAAATTCTGTTAATTATACAGCTTTTAGAAGTAAAAAAAGAACAAATCAATGTATAATTTACAGTCTAAAACTGTAAACTGATATTCCCAGAATTCCCTGCGTGACACTACACGTTTGAAAGTATTTTGTTTAAATAATCATGTTTTTAAATAGTTCTTGTTATCAGTTATGTACATTTGAGCTTTATGTTACATCTTCTGTTGCTTAATGAAAGTTTTTTGCATTATTTAAGTATCACGTGTGTTACCATGATGGTGTTTTGTGTTTCCATAAATGTGCACCTTCTATATGTTAATATATACTTCTGCTTGTGGTGAAGCTACTTGTGATGAGCTTTGATAATTCATGTGGCTTTCTCTTATACAGTACCATCTTTATTATTATGGTGGTTGTCAGTATTTTCAAGGTACAAAACAGATTTAATTTTGTGTGTTGTTGAATTTACTGGTTTATATTCACATTTTCTTGTTTGTAAATTACAGCTTTATATTGTAAAATTAACAGTTTTTGACGTAAATGTGTTTACAGTTTTCTGTATTTTTACAAAATTATTCTGGCAACCACAGCTGCCAAAAAGTTTTTGTAAAAACAACAAGAAATTTTTTACAGTGTACTCTAAACTGTCAATCTCATTATAAAGGAAAGGCTTGCTCTTGAAATATATTTCTCAAAAAACATATAATTTCTTCAATATAGATTATACAACAGGGCATCTAAGTCATCCTGAAAGCGGTTCCTATAAGTCCTCCAGAGAGATTCACCTGTGAAAATTCCCAACGTGTATCAAATACCTTGTCTTTTACAAAGACTTTGTGTTAACACAATTTTTTTTTCCACACCGACTGTGCGCCGGTCTACTCTTAAATCCATCAACACAGACCCTTTTAATCTGAACTGAAAAGCTAATGTAATATACTTTGCCCGTGGGTCTTCTCCATTAACTGGCCCAGACTGAATTGTGAAATGCGCACAAACATACGCGCGGGCACACCCACAACTACACGGGCGCGCGTGCCAGAAAGGCCCATAGACTAATGAGTCACGACATTTAGATAGTGACTCCTTTTGGCATATATTAGGACTCGCTGCGCCTCAGGTGCGAGCCTGAAACGTGAAACAAACACTCGAATAATCTGTTCATAAAGTGCAAGTCATAGGCTACATTCAAAATCCATATCATATGCGTCTTACCAGTCTGTCTGCTGGTCATCAATGACCAGGAGGATCTTGGCGTTGCTCGAGCCGATTCCTCTCTCGGTGGCCTCGTTAAAGGTTGCGGCGGCTGCGGCGGTGGTCTGTTTGACGGCGTTGGAAATGGAGGAAAAGAAGCCGGCGGTAGAGCCGGTAGACTGGCTGGGGGGTTGACGCCTCTCTTGAGAGCCCGGCGAGAGCACCGGGGCTGGGCTCTGCTGCGGCGGATCAGGCCGCTGTAAATCGGTCATGTAGCCATTGGGGAGGTTGGACATGAAATTACTGTCCGATAGTCGACGTCGCAGGTAATTCATAGTGAAGATGAAAGGGGATGCGACGGTAAATTTTTTCCCTGTAGGTTATGCGCGGAGAAAAAAAAAAGAAAAATCCAAGACGAATGGAAAACCGATCAAGTATCTGAAATCTAAAATGCAACCGAGCGTTTCAGTTTAATACGAGGAGCGACAAAGAGTCGATACGCAATTCTCCAGGGTGCAGCTCGAAGCAAAGGACGTGCTTCACAACATCTAAAGCTGCACTGCAACAAATGAAAGAAACCAAATCACGATTAAATATGCACAAATAAATGCTCGTAATTAGCGTGATTGATTGACTCACATCAGTCGTTCAACAATTGGCATTAAGATTTCATGCTCCTTCCACCGATGTTGAAGATGTTCTGGTCCTATTCCACGGGCGTGGAGAAAAACACTCGTAACGAAGAAGCACTTGTTAAAAGTGTGCTCGCTCGGTAAAGGTAGTAATTGTCATTAATGAAACTCGGTGAGGCAAAATATCCGGCCAGATTCTCCGGGATCCAGTTGGGGCTTCGGAGGATGCAGGGATTGCATCACTCGTACCATCCAATCCTAGTAATCCGCCCAGTGTTTTCCCTCGTCATTTTTTCTCACCCATCATCAGTTTTTCCCTTTGCGCACAGGACAGGTCGGGATTTGTTGTTTAGATGTGTAAAATGATGAATGGAGAGGAGAGACGAATTTGACATGTGCTTGTGTTCATTTTAAGAAAGCGAGAGACATCGATTGAACATCACTGACAGTGGGTGGTGCTGCCTAGTGATTGAAGAGCTTGCAACTAAAAGGTTGTAGGTTCAGACTCTGCAGGTGGCGATCCCTGAACTGTCACCATGGTGCCCTTGAGCAGCACACCTAAATCCAGGTTGTACCTTCGGGACTATCCTTGTACATTATAGGGATGCTGTAAGGGTCTTTGAAGACAAGTCTCAGATACGTGACAATTAATTACAGGAGTGTATTATATTAGAAATAATAGCGCATGCAAAATTATTTAGTTAATAGTGACGTTGAAGCAGTGTTTGAAATTAATGGTTATTTAATAATTAAAGGGTACTTTTTGCACCTTGGAATTTATTTTAAGGGATTCTTGGAAATAGAATATAATGTATTGAAATACATCATCAATGAAAAGCGAGGGTGGGTTTTCAGTACCTTGGACAGTGACTGTGGAAATACTGTACTCCATCCTGTCTGTGTTTTCAGCACCCTGGACAGGGAATCTATATCGTCTGATGTTGCTGTCAATAGGAGGACCCTCACTGGCTGTCACTTTTTGCTCCATTGAAAATGTCTCTTTGAAAGTCAGTAGGGGTTATGCCCACCAAACATTATTCTGTTAAACAGGTCACTTCCAGTTCAGGACCCGTATTCATGAAAATTCTTAGTTCTAACAGTTGTTCCTGTATCAAAATTCTAAGAAAATTCTTAGAAATGTGGTCGTTTCCTCTTATAATGAAAGAAAAGATCCTAGTAAAGAAAAAAATGAATTCAGAAAGCATCTTAACCCTTAAAAGAGGTCTTAAGGTCCAAGATTGTTAGGAGTAAGGAGGAGGACTTTTAAGAGGCTTAAGAGTTTCTTTATCAGTGCAGAAACTGGACGAAACATGAAGAGGGAGAAGAAATGTGTTGCACACAATGCATGACAGGGAATAAGATGCAACACGTTAAATGGTGCAGAGAGACAAGCTATCATCTCCGACACCGCACAGAAATGCCAGAGTGCCAGAAATGGAAGTAATCACTACATTAACTACATTAACATATTCGACAACTGGAAAATGCAACTGTGCAGCAGTGATGATTTGGGTCTGTCACAACCTTCTATAAGCAAAGTGATCACACAACCAATCACAGTACTTTCAGAACCATTGTGTCGCTGTTCATTTCCTATAAAATATGTTAAGTACGATGACATGGTAAATAAAAAATAAAGAATATATATATATACATATATACTGTGCGTGTGTGGGGGTGTATGTGTGAGAGAGAGAGAGAGAGAGAGAATGAAAAATTAAGCTTTTTTGTTTTTGTATTTTCCTCACTCAGAGTTGCTCTCAGATTAGTCCTGCATCACTTTTAAGCTAAGACTTCTAGTTAGAATTTTTTTAAGCTAAGTTAGGAGCTCTCTGAGAGGAATCTTTGAATCTTTAAGAATATGAGCCCAGGTCTTTTGCATTTGCTTTGTTAAATATTAAAGAGATACTCCACCCTGAAATGAAAATTTGTCATTCATCACTTACCCCTATGTTGTTCCAAACCCTAAAAGCTCTGTTCATCTTAGGAACACAATTTAAGATATTTTGGATGAAAACCTGAACGTTGATGGAGTGACACAGAGGAGACAGTTGACAAAGAAATAATTGAATAAAGTTGTTATTTTTGTTTTCTTATCTTACAAAAAAGTGTTCCTGTCGCTTCATATAACCCAGATTGCACTTCTGATTGCAGTGGAGTATTCTGACAACAATATCTAACTATGGGACAATCTCAGGCCTGCAGGTTTTCATCCAAAAAATCTTAAATTGTGTTCCGAAGATGAACAGAGCTTTTACAGGTTTGGTACGACATGGGGAACAAAGATTAATGAGAAAATTTTTATTTTATTTTATTTTATTAAGCTTTTTTAAGGAGATAACTAAAGATGATCATAACTGCACTGTTAGACCTTACCGTTTTTTTTTTACAGTAAAATACTGGCAACACTGTTGCCAGCTAGTTGCTGTAATGAATCTTTAACAGTGACTAACTGGCAACAGTGTTGCCAGTATTTTACTGTAACTGAACCATTACAGTGACTAAATGGCAACAGTGTTGCCAGTTATATACTGTAAATAAAGAATTAAAGTGAATAACTGGCAGGAGTGTTGGCAGTTATTTACTGTAATTACACAAAACCACTCAGTATAATACTGCATATAAATTTACTGTATATAATATTTGTGTAACACCAGAATGACAATATATATTTTTTTTTCTTTAAAAGAGAATGCATATAAAATGTTCATACAAATATATTTTATTCATTTGGGAAAAACAAATACATAACATGAAATATATTGCAAAATTTAACAAATCAGAACATGTACTAAAATGAAAAAAAAACACACACACAAAAACAACCACATTATCTATAGAATTGGCTAAATAACATCTTACAACATCAGTAAAAAATTATAAACAAAATACAAGTATTCTTATTTCCTTAACAATATAATAACAAAAGTAAAATAAATAAACAACAATGCCAGTGTATGTTAGTAACTTAATTAATCAAGCATATTTTCAATAAAAGCAAATTAATGAAAACAATATTTACAAAAAAATTATAACCAAATAGAAATAATGTTTTCTTCCTTTACAATATTACACACACACGTAAAATATGTAGTGACAAAATATAATACTCAGTCACCATTGACCCACATGTTGTTCCAAACCTGTAATAATTCAACAAAAATGTAATTACCAGTTTATGTCTTTATAATGAAAGTCTTAAGAAATACTTCTTTTGTCTTTGTTTTCTATTTAAATTCACTATGGCTCTGCAAAAATGTATGGTCATGTGGATTCACATTTTGAACCTTTCTTTTAACTGTAGACCCAGTTTTGCGGCAAAAAAGAAAAAAGAAAAAAATATAATTAAATACCTGTATTATGAGAACCAAATACAACAACAAATACATATTGGCAAAAAAGATATTCCTTAATTAAAACCATGATTGGACATAACAATTTTTAGCACTTACCTTTGAATAAGCTCAAGTGTGGCACTGGCTGACTCCTGGTACCCAATATTTAAAAAATAAAAGCAACCAAAAAGCACAGAGAGTGCTGCAGCATAATCCAGCTTCTTTTCAATGCAATGTTTCACTTTCCCCTCAATGCTGACCATCCACTTAGATGAGGTTAGAAGTTTATCTCCTGAAAAATGAAAAGTCACTCTAAAAACTGCAAAGAACATATAGGTTGTTTACTATATGTTTTATGCTTACCATGATGAGCCTTGGTGTGGCTGGTAGGGTTTGTTCAGTCTCTATTGAAGTTTCCTTGAAAACAACATCATTTTTTTTTTAAATAAAAAGATTACTCATTAAAACGTAGCAATGTTCCCTTTAAAAGGGTTTATTTTAATAGTTTTATTTAATAATTTAAATAAAATTAGTGCATTAAAGGGAGTGAGCAAACTTTTCTACCATCTCATATGAATTTGCAAGTGGAAGCACAGCTCTGAAAAATTACAAGCCACAAATACACACCCTAGGACCTGACAGTGGAGGTTCGCCTGTGGATGCCTATGTATAACTTTATCTTGTTTTTGTGACTGCCTGTGATTTCTGTGCATATGAGACCTAAACGAGGAGAATTTCTTAAATGTACAAGGGCACTTCTGCATTCCACAGGCATATTGAAAATTTGCTCTTTGTTGGTGTTTTTATATGTGCATAAAAAACACTAAGCTGGTGGAAAGACACATTGCACAGTTTGCATCTGTACATTGTGGCAAATGTTGACTAACCAATTAAATGAATAAATAAAAAATTACTAAATAAATAAACAATCTGAGTTGGTACATTTTTGATCAATTCAATATTTTGCAACAGGGATGTCACTCAAAGTTTTGAGGAGAGGCTCAAAACTCAGCTAACCATATAGCATTCTGGAAACAAGGGAACTCCAAGAACAAATAATAACGACAAAATAATTTAACTTCACATAAAGTATTCTAGAAACCACACTTATATTTGAACAGTTTACTTACTCCTTGTGTAAGGTTCCATTTTAAGGCTTAAAAACGTGAAAACGTCACAACTGGTTGACTAACGATGCAGGCTGAAAAGTAAACAAACGAATTGACCACCAGGCTGCCTTAAAGAGGCAACACCTTCACTTTTAGGATAAGGCAGTCAGTGCGTGTGTATGTGTGTGTTAATGCATATTGCATAAATCCTTGGTTTCTGCCTGAATATGTGTACACTTCACAATATAATGTGACGTAATGCACTCGAGTAGTGTCGGAGGACAGTAATTTACTGATTAATGTTACAGTTGGTACCTGTAATGGGTACATAGAGTAATTTTCTGTAATTTATTATTTGAGCTGCATAAATTCTTAAAGATGCACCTCATATTACAGTAAGATATTGTTCCCAGAAGATACAGCAAAACACTGGCTATTTTACAGTTATTCACCCTAGAAAATACAGCAAGGGTTAACAGTGTGATGTCAATTACATACGCAGAATTATATCTGAAAGTTTTTTTGTGTGTGTGTGTGTATGTGTGTTCCTCACTAACATTTGGATATTAAAATGTAATAAAAGGACAGCAATTAAATTCTGTTAACACTTTCTCTGACAAGTGTATGCAGTGGGACCTGTTTTCCAGTTATACCCCTTTTCTGTATAGTCACATATCATAAAGTCAGCATGCAATAAAAATTGACCCATTTATAAAATGCATATTAAAGATATTAAAAAAAAAAACCCTATAATGTCATGTCATAGCATTAATGTCATAACAAACGTTATCTTCCTGGTGAAATGACAGACCTCTCTGGTGACATATGCTGGATTTCTCCAATCATTTACTCTGCTTAAACCCCAGCCCTTACTTACAATTACCTGCAGGCTGGCATTCAGATCTGTCTCCATTCAATCTGACGGATGAAACCAAGTCTCAGCCATACTTTTTATTTTTATGTTTTTACTTTTTTGATTAACTGCTACACAGGCTACGTTATAATACACGAGAAAAGATCTGTCGCCACTTCTGTTTCAGTTACAGTTATGAACGAAACATTTAACAAAACAGCAACACTATAATATACATAAAAAGTAACAACTTGTGAACTAATGAATTTACTAAATGTATGAGCTGACATTTACGAAAAATATCTGTGTCCTGAGCACACAGTTCAAGCCTTCAAATCAAATATATTTTCATATATACTTCTTATATACTTGACTCTTCTATGTCACTGTTTTATTGTATTTGCAGCTTATGAAACATGATGAAATAGAAATCATAACAAATATTTTACACCGTTTTGAACTTAGCATTTGAAATCAAAATGCAAAAACACTTCTAGTGAAAACCTTTATTTGTGTAAATAATTGGCCACTTGACTCGAATGGTACTGAAAGTCTGTGTGACAAGTAGCCCCTGTCTCCCCTGGGAAATAATTATCAGGAAATGGACTGACATTCAAATGGAGGAACATGATGTTTACAGGCTCCACCCAATGCAACACAATACATTTACAACACATTCACTGCCTTTGTGTTTGAATGACTCTAAGAGAGGGTGAGCATTTTAATTTCTCAACCATTTCATATTCATTGAATTTGTCACTTGTACAGGTGCTTAAGCACAATTGCTATGGCCATTTCTGTTCGATCATGAAATTGGACACCACACAGAGAGAAAGACCCAATCAATAAACAAAGCATTGCTCAGATGCTTTACTTGAGTGGTGAATCAGTTACACCCACATTAACACAAAATAGAGGTGCGGGCAGCAGTGTGGGCAGACACCTTCAGGCACGCAGTGCAATCTGAGATGTGACTTTAAGAGAGCTATTATACCCCAGAGCTTTACAGTGGGACTGCAGTCTTTCCCCTTCCCATCTAAACAAGCTCTGCATTTAAGGGAAGAATATATTTTTCTAATGAAAATTAAAAAAAGAGTTAATAGAGGGGAAAGCACACTCTGGAAAAATGTACGTTTAAAACTTATTTGCTGTTTAGAAATATGATAGACCACAATTAAATTTATATGTATAAATAATAACTATAATTCATATAACAAATATAATTCATATAGGCTTTAATATATACTTTTTTCCACATATACCACCATTCAAAAGTCTGGGGTTGGTAATTTAAAAAAGGTCCCTTATGCTATATTTATTTAATCAGAAATACTGTAAAACAGTAAAATTTGAAATATTACAATTTAAAACAGCTGTTTTAAAAATAACATTTTTTAATTTTAATATTGTATTTTATTTGTCTAATTAATTAGCAAAGTCTTCAGTTTCATTATCCTTCAGAAATCATTCTAATATGCTCAAGAAACATGTCTTATTATATTGAAAACCGCTGTGCTACTGAATGTTTTTGTGGAAACTGTGATACTATTTTTTTCAGGATTCTTTGATGAGCAGAAAGTTTAAAAGAACATTATTTATTTGAAATAGAAATCTCTTGTAACCATGTTTTTACTGTTACTTTCGATCAATTGAATGCATCCTTTCTCAATGAAATTATTCATTTCTTTTAAAATAAAAAATTGTTCTGACCCCAAACCTTTGAGTGTACATCAAATCCAGTTACCATTTTAAATGCTGGCTGTATTTGCTATGTACATGGTATACATAATTTTATTGTTGCTTTTCTCAGGCTAGTTTCTAGTTTTTATTACCGTAGCACTGAAACACACACAGAGATGAGCTCACACTCTGCAGTGATATAAAACTCAATTATTCTGCACCAGATCCTCTTTCCCTTGTTAGTGGATTCTCAGGGAATTGTTTGACAAGGGTCGCTTTCCCTTGAGGAAACAGTTGTTATTCTCCAGCAGGAACCAGTTGCTCAAGTCTCTCCATACAGTGCACAGTATGTGGGATATGAATTGAAGTGAATTGCCACTTCTGGTGTTGACCCTAATTCTGAGCTATTACATTAACAAAGGGAACTAAAACCCTCCTTCACAAAGCCGTTCCATTAGTGAATGAGCAAAAGTATTCATAAACAAACACGTGAATGGTTCACAGTCGGGCCATTCAAAACAACAGGCATGGACTATATGGTAAACAGCCATCAAGCTGCAAATATTTGACTATTTGTTAAAATTCTGGTTATTCTGCAAAGGCTGTCTGAGTTTATGTAAATATATAAATAAAAATGACAGAAGTGAAAATTGAGTTATAGATTACATGAACTAGTGAATATAATTATCCAATTAAACTAATTCCTTCATAATTTAGTGCTGGACAACAATTGATCATGATTTATCGCTTCCAAAATAACAATTTTTGTTTATATGATATATGTATGTGTGCTGTGTATATTTATTATGTATATATAACACACATACAGTTGGCCTATGTATTTTTAAAATATATGCATTTACATGTATATATTTCTATTCATATAATTTATATTATCTATAAACATATTTAATATATAAATATAACATATTTTCCTAAATATGTTAATGTATGTGTGTGTATTCATATATAAATATACAGAGCACACGCACACAATATTATATACACAAAAACTTTTATTTTGGATGCAATTAATCACAATTAATCGTTGCCTAAAAAGGCATTCTCTTATATAAAAAAGGGAAGAAAGAAATGCTAGAAATAGTTATTTGATTACAATTCCTAAACTTAATGATGGAAGTGTAAAATAATTTCACATTTTTCATAAACTGTAAATGATTGCCGTTATCAGAGCCAGGCAAATAAATACATCTTTTAATAGATGATATTGTGGCATAGTTGTGGAAAAGCTAGCATATAGATATATAATGAAGTCAAATAAACATTGTTGGATGAAATGTAGTCTCTTTGCAGCTGATAAGAGAACAAACATTGCATTGTGTTTTGACTTAAAACCTACTTGCTTCAGTCCACAGCTTTTTACTCTGCCCTGAAATGTCAACAACCTCAAGCCCCAAAACGTTAAGTGCTCTACCTGTTCTGCGGACATTTCTTCTTCTCTGCACTAAACACACTCTGTAGCATCTCCAAATAAGCACAGATAGCAAAACTGAGATAATATTGTGTATATTTCTGTTTTAGTTGGTGAATCCACATGGTGACATTCAGCAAGAATTATGTGCCATTCCATATGTATACCGCAAGAGGTCGCTCTTCAGCTACCCACGTGACGCGCCTCCAAACAACCGCCAAATTGCTTGCTTTGCTGTGTGTGTAAAGCTCTACATTTCATTCAGTCAACACAAAATAGTCAGAGGTCTCATTTTAGCATGTTCTAATACATACATAACCTTCCATGAGCTGCTCAACGAGGTCTTCTTTAACCAAACTGGAAGTTTCAGCGCTTGAATGTTTGTGAGAAAATGTTCTCACTAGTTTATAGAGACATCTGCACGGTGTGTGGCACCCTGGGAAATGGGGTTATAAAATAGATGACAATCCAATAATGATAGGCAGTAAGAACAGTAAATATTTACAGTAGTTGATTAGTGTTAATTTGCAGGTACAGTTAGAGACAATCAATCACAGGACAGTCACAGAGAATGCTACAAAATAAACAGCGATTGAGTAAGAGTTTTGAGAAAGTGCTTGCACTGTTCAAACTGTTTTCTTTCGGGAAGTAAATGACCTGTATTAAGTGTACCTGTGTTACCTCTTCTTGAAATTGTTAGATTTAAAGGTCATCCTTACATAGAGCAGTAGCGCTCACTTGTAACATTATGATGGCTTCCCTGTAATGCAAACGGGGTTAACTGTGTGTCCAGAGGGAGTGTGTTTCAGTCATGTATGTAAGCATTTGTGGCTTTAGCATGCTCAGGCAGGATCACGCTGTACAAAGCCCTCTTCAGCACTCTGAAGTCTTTGTCTTTCTGCCAAAAAAGAAATAGGAGAAACAGATCTGTGGAAAGAAAAGGCCCAATGCATAAAGGATGGGAACTGACAGCATAACTGCATGTATGGGCAAGATGGGGGAATGACTGTATCTCAGGTGGGCAAAACACTCTGAAAAATGCAGTCAGGTGAGATTTTAGATTAGGGCAAGGGGAGGGGCTGTCGACAGGTGCTGACTCCTAGAGAGGAAACAAAAGACAGAGCAAGACTTGTTTGTGGATTCTAAAATGATCCAGGGAAGGAAAGGTGGGATACTGAAGTTTTAAAAGGATTTTCAGTTCTATTGGTTTTAAATCTAGTATTTAGCGTTTTTTATTCTTCATTACAAATCATATTTCCAGCATAATAGTTTGAGTAAGAAGTTTAAGTGAAAAATAAATAATATGAATAATATTTTGAAGTATCTTAGTATTTGGTTTGTTTTTGCTTTAGTGACAGAAGCACTTAAGCTGTATGAAGATTTTCTCCAGTATGGTTTAACATGATCTAAAGACCATGTTGAACTTCAGTGGAAAAAAAAGATCGACAGATCAGTCACAAATTTAATTAATATAGTTAATCGTACATATTTTTATTTCTCTTGAATTGCAGCATTTAAAATATTTTTAAAATCCTAAACTGTTCTGTTTAGTTTTAAATCGCAGATTAAAATTCCATATCAAAATATACAGTAACATTCAAGGAAAGGAGTCTTTTCAGAATCCTGAAGAAAAAAAGAGAGAGATTTAAAAAGCACAACTGTTTTCCACATTGATAATGATAAGAAATATTTCTTATGCAGCAAATCAGCATGTAAAACTGATTTCTGACGGATCGTATGACACTGAAGACTGGAGTAATGACTGCAAAAAAAATAAATAAAATAAATTGCCATTTCATCACAGGAATAAATGTAAAAGCGTTTATTGTATATTTTTATTAAATACCTTGATTTTACTGTGCTTTTGATCAAATGAAAGCAGCTTTGATGAGCATTATAGAGACTTTTTTCAAAAACATTAAGATATAAAAATACAATTATACAAAATACATTATTAAAAATGTAGTATTTTTTACAAAATATATTATGCAAGAAAAAATAACCCATCCCCATGCTTTGAACAGCATATTGGTCTTTTTAATAAATTTAATTGCATCCTATATTATATTTTTCAAAACGTATGTCTAAACTTGTGTTCAGATACTCTTACAGTCTATCTATTTGTAAATGTTTGTAAATGTCTAGTAAAGAAATAGTCAATGCAAATTTTAAGTTGGTAATGCCAGGAAATGTGTTTCTCAAGAACAGTGATAATATAACAAGGAAAGCATTCATGTCTCTGCCCGGCTGCCCTGGCATGTTGATACTTGGAGAGGAGGGTAGATCCACATTACCACCTGAATGTTTTATTTTGAGCTGTCCGTCTCCTGAGGTAATTCAATATGACCACATGTACTGTAAGTCCCTGTGATACACACCTTTGAACATCTCATCCATGATTGGGTTTATATAATGATGATCCGTTTCATTATACATTTTTAAACTAATATAATATACCTTTTTTATTGTGCTTATTTTATGTGCATTTTGATTTTAACTATCCTTTTAGCCCATGTTGGGGGTGTTATGGTGGGGTGGGGGGTGAAAGACAGCTTCCCGAATTGTCCCCTCCCATCAGGCACCTGTGGTGGTAGGTCACCTCATGCAGACAAAGCAGAGGGAGGGGCTGGCCTTCAAACAGCCAATAAGAAGCCAGAGAGCCATGATCATGGAAAGCGCAGAGCACTTGAGCTCAGTGACAATTCAAAGCTGAGTGAGGATCGATTCTGCCGCTCACAACTCAGTCTGTTTAGGAGCATTGCATTAGAAAACCCTGAAGATCAGGAATGGCGGTCACTAATTTGCACTACATCACTCGGATGAGCAGTGGCTTCAAAGTGTACATATTGGAAGGTAATTATTACATTTTATATGTTTAAACTAAGAATAACATTATGTATGCATGCTATCTGCATTGTTTATTTTAATTCCAGTCTAAACCAAAAATTACATTGTGTGCATTGCACATTTTAAAACAATAATCATTATTATTAGAATGAATGCACAATGTAGCATGAATATGCATCATACAACTGGAATTTATACTGTCTAGTCTTTTGAAATTGTGTTTTTTATGATGTTAGACATGTTTATTTATTCATGTTGCTTATTTTTATAAAAAAAGATAAGTGTAAACAATCCAAAAATTGATCTATAAATATTTGAAAGGATTTAAAATATGAAAAGAGGCTGAGAAACCCCTTTAACTAGTGGCAAAATTATGATGCTCTTATTTTGAAGGTTAGGTGAGTAGAGTTTAGATGAAGATGTGCTTGATGTGTGTTTTAGACTGCAAATGAAAGAGATAAGAAAAAGGATGTGGGTCTGTTTTTTTGTCTTTAATCTCCCCATGAAAAATATCCCTCCCTGAGGCACTATAAATCAGTCATCAGTCAAGGTTTAAGGTGTGGTTTACACCCAATCCCCCATCCTCTGTCATGCAGAGTCAACCTGCCTTGTCACAGTCCACTGCTTAGGAGATCTGTGAGTGTGTGTAAGTGGAAGAGGCTTCTGCCAACAATGCCCCCTCATCGCCCAAGCCATTTGAGCATATAGTAAACGCTAAAATACCACAGATGTTAATCAGCGATCAAATCAACACTGGTCCTGACCAGTCTAATATGCTGTTGATTTGATGTCCACAGCCCATGATCTTGTTTTTACACCTTTCTAAAAGTAAAAAAAAAAGTTGTAGTAGATGTTCAAGTATAAAATCTTACATTGATTGTGGTATATGACTCATTAGAGGTGACTTACTGTGAAGTCACTGTAAGTCACTATAAGTTGCAGATCTCTAACCTTTTTCAAGAGTGAATCATGTTGTGATGTTGTGAAATATCTCATTTCATAACAGTAGATATTAGGGGGCAATAGCAGTTTTTAAGGCAATGTTAATGTGTCACACAATGCAATGGACTTTTGGACTAATGGACTAATTCTGGTTCAAAACCTTGTAAGTTAAAAATGTGACAAATGAAGAAGAGAGAGAGAGAGAGGAATATTTTTTATGTTGGTGGAAGTCTTTTTTTATTATTTCTATAATTGTTACATGCTGTGTCTTTTTTAATATTCACTGTTCATCATTTTACAAAAAAAATAAAAAATAATCCAGCACAACTTTTCATTTTGAGACAACAAAAACCTATTGACCTATTAATGAGCTTTAAATCCATTGTCAGTTGAAGCATGTAGCAGACTGTGAACCGTGAGATCCTTGCATGACACTGTTTGTGATATTAGCATGTGAATGGTGATGTGTATTTCAGTTTGGATTAGTCTGTTACTATCGTTATTTTGGGTAAACATGCTGTGAGCCACATGCCTTAACCCACAAAGCCTGTTTTGCCCCTCAGAGCAGTACGAACAACAAGTGATATCCTCATTTGTTCGCTGATGTCGTTTTTTTGGCTCGTATGTTTTCCAAATTTGAATGACATTTACCGTTAGCGGTGAATCAGCTGGGTAGTTCTACAGTAATGCTCACAGAGCCAGTTGATCTTGCTCTGCCACTTAACGGAGTTTACATTTAACGGTGGCCCAACAACGTTTTTTCCCACAATTAAGATACACACGCGGTGATGCAATTCCAAGGATTAAGAGTCAGTTGTTTACTTGTTTGCCACACCTTTTCACAAGTAAGGGAATCGGTGACTGGCAATGACCGTGTGAGCACCCTGCAGCGATGTCATTCATCTTATCTGAAGTCACATGGGCATGTGTTCATCTTTTCACAGGACAGCCCAATCTGAGAAGTGAAGACAGATTTCGCCACATGACAAGCGAAAGGGTGCGGATGCGTCCTGCACATCCCATGAAGCACAAACACAGTTCAGAGAGAGGACGGACACTTGAAGAGAGGTAATGGACCATGTACAATCAGTCATGGAACCAATACCCAGGAGAATAATACAGACCAAGTCAAATTTTTTGCTAATTCTTTTTTTCTGTTTCAGAAGAGAAAGGGCCCTCAGCAAGAGCCTGGCCAACAGAGCCCGAAGATCATCTGGGTTCAGTATCCCTGAAAGCCCCACATCCACATCCACATGGAGCCCAACAGCCAGCCCCACTCACCTGATCCCCAGCCCAGTGTACTCCACCCCAGTCATGGACGAGCCTCTGGCTCTAATCAAAAAACCACGCTCAGAACCAGAGAAAACAGAGAGCCAAAATAAAACCACAACTGTCAGACAAATACAGGTGATTACTACTTTTAAATCAACTGAGCTTATGGCATCCTTTAAATTAAAATCCAATGCTCATTAATGAATATTTAGTAGCAGTAGTAGTTGTTGTTGTTTTGTGTAATTAATCCTTTTAAATAAAAATGAAGTAACATGAATGATTGAAAAACAATCCAGTGCTGGGCAAAATATGGACCAACCCAGCGATTGGGTTGTTTTCAACCAATAGTTAGGATGAATTTTTAACCCAACCGCTAGGTCAGAACAACCCAATCGCTGGGTTTGTCCATATTTTTCCCAGCAGGAATCACGTATAAATTGATTTTTAGATGTTTTTAAATAACATCATAATTTAACTAATATTTAATTATACGATCACTATATGTACAAATCAATATCTTAATAATCATTAATAAACATTATATGTGAAATAATATAATAAAATACCATTTTATTATAATTATTCATAAACACACCTAATTACAAAATATTTATATTTGTTAATTCATGAACATTTACAAAAATAACCATATGTAATATTAAATATGAACTATAATATTTGTAAAAAAAAAAAAAAAAAAAAAAAAGATATAAATGTTCTTATATATGAAATAGAAGTGTTTAGAGCATGTAAACATAATCCGTGGAATAATACAACAAAGTCTGTGAATATTTCCAGACATTAACCAAACAGTGTTCTTGCTGCAGTTTTTAAAGTTGGATGATAATACATAATTAAAAGACCAATTTGTGGCTGCTCCATCCTCAGCAATATGTGCTGACTGAACACCTTCGGTGTATCATACCATCCTCCTCTTAGAGTCTATCCTGAGGCCACTGCAGTCTTCATCCTCACTCACTATCTATGAGACACAACAGAATGCAGAAAGGCACTTTTGTGTTCCTGAGAGAGTGGCTCTTTAGAGTGCGGACAGGCCTCTGCCTGTCTCAGATATGCAATCCAGCCGGATTCAGGGAGAAAATGTGAGCAATGGGTGGAGGAATGTTGTCAACAAGTCTCAACACACCAGTGCTGTTGTTGACCTGCTAGTGGCATCAGGGCTAAGAGTGAAATAGTCTAGAACCACCAACCACAAACATAACTGACCATCTTGTCCTGTCAGTTTCCTATTTTTCATCAGTTTTATTCATAAGCCATTCCAAAACTGCATTATAGATGGATGGGATGGATGGGGGGAAAAAAGTACTGCGACAAAGATTTGCTGACCTTTGTTGTCTTTTTCAGATACGGCCTTCTGTCATCACCTGTGTTTCCTCTGCAACAAGGTCAACAAAAAAAGACTGCTGCAATCACCCCACTGGTAAAGTAAAAAGCTGCACAAGCGCTTGGTGCTCCTCCTTTAACATGTCTGTGCAGATCAGAACAAATAGTTTTTGAACATCATCATTTGAATCTGTCTCTCTACAGGTGTTACCCAGCACAGTTATGACCACGTTGAAGAGCATTTCCAGAGGAGCCTCGGGATGAACTACCACAGAGCCGCCTCCATCAGCGTGTCTGTAGATGACCACTTTGCCAAAGCACTGGGAGATAAATGGCTCCAGCTCAAAGCTTCATCCTCCTCCTGCCATTCATCCTCTTCCTCGTCTTCTTCATCTCCACCCAGCAGTCCGACCTTCATCCACTCGCCCGGCTACAGCCAGAGTCCCAAAAGAGCTCGCAAAGATTCAGTCAGCCCTACCACGACCACACCAAACCTTTGGTCTGATAAATGAAGAAGAGAGCAGAATTAAGTGTAGATATGCCCAAATGGACTCAAGATGCGTGTGTAGGCCCATGTATTTCTGCTGTAAAAAGCCAAAGGGAGATCAATTGATGTGTTGTAAAAGTTGTCATGAGCACATGAGGAATTGTTAAAAGGGAGATTTTCCAAGTCTGACCTTTTTCGGATCATTTCATGGTAGCTAAGCATCGTTGGAGGTGGCTTTTGTCATTGGTTTTGTGGGTGCCACTGGTTTTTATGTGTTGACTGTGATTGCACTGATTATTACTAGTAACATTTCATCGTCTGTTGTAAGCTTTCCTCTGATAATACGTGCATATTTATATTAGACAGTGTACCAGGATCTTGTAACCTAGAAGGAGCACTGAGCAAAACAGACCAAAAATTACTAGGTCAGAAAGTTTCATGTTTTAATTGAGAAGAAATGCTTGAAAAAAGAAAAAGATGAGGGTAACTGTTTTGCATCTCTGTATGGGCTACTGCTGTTCATTTCAATCCCTGTGTAAATTTCAAACTTCAACTTTCAAATTGTACATATTTCAACTTTCAAATTGTACATATTTGTAATAAACATTTTTTTTAAACAAACACTTTGGGTAAAATTGGATAAAAATATAACAATATATTAGTAAAATATTTACAGTGCATGTCTTGTTGTGAACAAATAATCCAGATACATGTTCAAACGTGGGAAGCAAGGACACAAAATATAAAATATTTTGAATAAATATTGATAATAAGAAATATTTCTTGAGCACCAGATCAGTATATTAGAATGATTTCTGAAGCATTATGTGTCACTGAAGACTGGAGTAATGATGCTAAAAATTCAGCTTTGTGTCACAAGATTAAATGTCTTTTTCAAAGTGTTTTCAAATATATTTCTCATTATAACAATTCACAGTATTACAGATTTTCCTGTATTTTCGATCAAATAAATGCAGTCTTCTTTCAAAAACATTAACAGTAGCCTGCATTTTAACAGTAAGCTACTCCAACATGCGTTATATATTTGTCTTTCTAATCTCTCATCAAACTTGTAGTAATAACTTGCTCTGCCACTTTTAATAATCAAATGACTTCATGATGGTTAAACTGCTGTTTCATTACCCCACAGAAAGTAATTTGAACTCTTCAGATATGTTAAAAGCAAACAAAAAAATACACAGTTATGCTCTTCCAATTGAATTCTGTTATTATATTATTATAGATTGACATTCAGTCATCAATATGTCTTTCCTATTGATTTGTTTCAATCTGTCAAACATCATCTTTCATGATAAATGGACTTAGACTTGTAAGGGTCATAGAGTATTTTTGTTTTCTTAGTCAAAAATCAATAGATGAGATGTTGTATGTTTATGTAAGTGATGGTTATGGGAAGGTAAAATTAGTCAAAACACCCATTTCATCTTTTCAGAGGCCAGATTCAAGCACTGATATGTAGGCTTAGCTTGCCAGCAGCTACATCGCAAATAGATTTGACCTTCTTAGATTGTTTATGATAAATAGAAAACAGTTGGAAAACAACTTGCCTGATTAGAAAAAAAAATCAACTGCCAGTTAGTTCAGATGCAAAACTTGTCAATCACAAGATCAGGTTCAAGATGCTGAGAAACAGGTTTGAATGAAGATTTGCTGGCACAAAAGCACAGTAAAAGCCATTGAAGAGGGTTCAAAGAAGTCTTGTTGCCAAAAGCCCTGCCTTCTATACTCTGTTGCAGGCTTGACTGGCCTCATACAGGGGAGAGTCTAGTGTTTCTCAGAGAACAAAATGTGACTCATGCTCAGTGGCTTAATTCTCAAGGTGTTGCAGTAACATGATGTCCTTGAGGAATGTGGCCACCTCAAGGCAGCTTTAAGTCACATGAAAGGTTAGTATAGATGACATAATTGTCTAGCAGAGCAGAACGTATACAAAATATAACCATCAAGATTAACAATAGTATTAACATTATGTTAGTTTGTTTTTATTGCATTTGCATACTTTCATGGCATCTATGTGCACATAACAGTCGTTACATTTAGAATGTATGTGTAAAAAATTAAATAAAAGTAGTTCCCATTCACATGCATGCACCTTAGTGTACCTAACAATGAGCATTATATGTGTTACAGCATTTATTAAACATTATTTATTAGCTGTTCATTGTTAAATCATTTTACAAAAGGTTCTTTAAATAGTATTAACAGATACAACTTTTTATTTTAAAAATGTATTAGTAAATGTTAAATTATATTTACTATTTTTATGTTTATGTATCCTTTTAGCATCCACGTTGTCTCAGGTGTCTCTCCTACAATCCATAATGAGAAATAAAAATAGAAACCTGAAAAACCTGACAGAGAGACAACTGTTGACATACAGTAAGATGAGACTGAAAATGTGGAAATTCTTGCAATTAATGCATATTTTTGGACAGGTTGATGGAAACTGTTGGAATTCATATTGAAATCTTTGATTTTTTTATTATTGCCGATTTCTGAGCAATAATGTGAGATATTGTTGATATGTCTAAAAACTCTCATCAACTCCAATAGAAGTTTCATCTGTTAATTTTATTTAAGATGTGAATATTTGTCACTGCAGGTAGCATCATCATGTCCTTTCTGCAACTGAAAGTCTAAACATGCATTTATGCAGTAATTTTCCCTCTGTTATCGTGCACGTCAGCTCTGCTGTAATTGAGCCCCATCCCTCAGGCTACACATACTGTGGCTTGTCGTGGGGTGTTCTTATAATTCTTCAAGTCAAGGGGAGGGGGGGGGGTGGGTCTGCGTGGGCCGCTCTGAATTCTGAATATCATCCTTTAACAATAATCATGCTTTGAATCAGCATTTAAAATGGATGAAAAGTTTTCATGAGGTTTTCAGAGGAGAAGCAGGTTTTTAAAAGGCCGCACCCTCCTTTCCATGTCAAAGCATGTGTTGAAACAGATCCCTTCTGACATCAGTCATTGCCTTATATTTTATATTCATTTCAGGACTAGGGTGGTACCTTAAAGAAGTGCACTAAAAAAGCAAAAAACTAACTCACATTTTCCAGTGCACTGTGAAAAATCATGATGGAATCTGATGGATCTTTTTTCCACATTTCTGAGGTTCCAGTTTACCTCAGAAATGAGGAGAATATGGTTGTCAAATGTTGAATCTATCCCAGCCACTGTATTAGAAACACCCTCACAACAGTGTTTATATTCCACAACAAGTTAATATTAAAAGTAAAAGTAATATATTATAGTGTTGTAAATGTACATTAATCACACACACACACACACACACACACATTGCTAGATTTACAGTGGTAATAAATATGCTATTTAATGCTATTATTATATACTTGTATTTTGGATTAAATGTTACACACATGAACTTCATTCTATTTATTTACTTATTTATTTATGTGGATTAGTATTGGTATTTTCCAATGAATCTTTTTGCAGGTAACCTGGATATACATCAGCTGGCTACAAGTGACTCTCTACAGTACATGACCGAATCACTGAATCATTCATTCAAGCACACTGATTCACTCAGGAACACCAGTAGATGATGTGTTTTGTTGCTCGGAGACGATAGAAAATTATGTTGTGGCTTCGATTGAAACAGTTTTAGATGGTGGATTGTAAGTGTTGCATATAAAATGTAAGTTACACAATATTAACTTCTTGTTTATTGAACTGCTGTATAAAACAATATCACGCTCGCACACTATACATGTTTATACATACAGACAATTACACTTTTTCTTGAGTGATATGGATATTCTTATTTCAATTGTGTAGACACTTATATATATTTAATAATCACACCAAAACATACAAGTGACATTTAAACTTGCGAGTTAAAATTTCACTTAAAGCAAGTCCTTGGTTGTTTTTATTTATTTGTATGGACTTTGGAGAGAAAGTTGCTAGTCGAAGCCTTCTGATTGAAGCAGACTCAACCTTTATGTGTTGTGCAGCACTCCCTGCATTATTCCAGTAATTAAGTGCTCATGCTTTTGAGTCACTTCCGTAGGATTACATTTCAAAAAGACATTCAACCAAACCTTCACATTCCCGCCTTTACAGGTCTGACAGACAGGTAAGTCAGCACCAGCACAGTCTGTGACACATCAACTGTCTGCACCTCTTCTCTTCTCCCTGCTCCTCAGGCTTGGCTGCGTTACCAGGGAGGCCAGGCAACATATGTGTGATTAATTCACTCAAGGAAAATGTCTGTGGACTAGTCATTTTACTGTTTTCTTCTTTCACATCACTCTTCGCCTTTTCTGTAAGGGAGGCACAAGCCAAGCTTGTAGTCAGGGATTTTTTGGGGGGATTTGAAAGCGTACCATACAGGCCACAGCAAGCCTTTCAGGTCACACTCACACACACACAACATGCACAAATACACACGCAGACATTCCTCGCTTCTGAGAAAATTGCTTTGAGTGATCCTACCGATCCTGTTTGGCAAGGGAATGGAGGGAGGGTAGGGGTGGATGAAGGAACGACAGATGGAGGAAAAATTAGGAGAGATGTACAGATAGACAGCAGGTTCCTTGTGAACTACTTTTTAGGGGTTTATTTGCAGGTTGAATCAGGTTTTTTAACTGTTATGGTTCAGTTTTGTTTTACCATGGAAATAATCTCTATATGCTGTTAGTTATTTTGAGAACCTGATGAGGAAATGATGGGAAAAAATAAACCTGAGGAAATGCATATACAAGCTTCACTTTTTGCTTGTGAATTAGGCTATGGCACCATTTTACTTTAATTTGTAAAGTATGTGCATGTTATCATTAGAATAAGTGTTTATTAATTAGGAAATTACATAGATAAAGACATGGAATAAAGTTCAGAGAGCATTTAAAAGCCTGAAAGAGAAATCAGGATATAAAGTTTGAAAACAGATTAGCTATAGGTCTAATATTGTACCCCTAAGACTAAAGTAATGCATTTATGCAAATATCAGTGCAGGTAATTGCATAGGAATTATATAATTCATTAAGAACGTAGAAAATAAAAGTGTAGTTTTTCTTCTAGTCTTTGTTTTTTTCTCCTTTGTTATTAATTATTATGTAAGACTGACTATTAAAACTAGCAGTAAAATGTCATATTAATAAAAAAAAGAACATTACAAATAATATAATATATATATATATATATATATATATATATATATATATATATATATATATATATATATATATATATTAAATGCACAATAAATTGTTTGATGATGAAAGAGTGTGTTCTTAATTAAAAATAAAGCATGGACAGATACAGGTTTCTTCTATCATGTTGGGGACTTTGAAATGTATTTTTTTTTATACTGAACTAATGATATTTCTACATCTAACCTTCACAAACATTCTTGAATATTTCGATTTTCATGATTTTGTTAAAGCATTTCCTCATAGGGACTGCTGATCCCCACAACGTAGGCGATTTATTTTACTGACCTTATCTTTATATGCCTTATTTTACTGTTTCACCTCTATTTTAAAAATAGCACTGTGAGTAGAGTCAAAGAAGCAGAGGTAAAAGAATTAGTAATGAATTTGTGTTTTACTGGCATCTAGTGGCAAGGTATTTGTATTGCACAGCTTTTCATTGTACACTGGTCAGAGATAAACAGTTGGGAATTTCAAGTGAGTGGCATTATGGTTAAATATCTGGAATGGTAACCGAAAGGTTAGTTGTTCAATCCCAACAAATAATAATCTATAGCCTACATCAATCACTATTGTAGCAATGCAATGGCTAAAAAAAAAAGTCAGCTAAAACTGATAATTAGTCATTATAAGCAATAAGTAAATGTCTGTCATCAGTAAATTGATATGAGTCTATTGTGACTCATGATTTAGTTAATAAACTGTCACTTACTTTTTGCAGAACCAAGAGTAAAGCCTTTCATAAAACAGCTAATGGTGGTAAATATCCAATAATCTGTTGCAATAATGCTTTAGTGCATTGGTAGCAAACTGAGCCTACTAGTATTTTAAATCAATATAGTTTCATTCTTTTTATAATTGCAGTCCTCCAGCTGTGAAAATATTACTGACAGGAATGGCTTGAATGCTTTCAGGGGTCATGTTTGAAAAGGTTTCTGAAAAGATTTGTTGATGGGAGATGTTGGCAGGAGAGACTCTGGGAATGGGTTTGCTTTGCCTCAGGCAAGCACTAACATGCTCCCGGCTTATGATTGAAAACCAGTGTGAACTATTGTTAAAATAGACTTGTTTATGTGCGGGAAAGATTATGCCCTACTGTTCTTTTCACTGTTATTGTCATATCTTAATGAAATGAAGTCAAAGCAATACTGGCTGTTTCGGTCTTTCATAATTGAGCGTCTGCAGATCCATGTTTAACAAAATGTCTAAAGAACATGAAATACAGATAAACACTATATATTTAGTTGTCACTGTGAAATGAAAAAGTCTGAATGATTATACTGAACAGCACCAAGCACATAAATAAATGAAACCTCCCTCTTAAGTAACCTGTCATTGTACCCTATAATGCAAAGATTTATTTAGATAGACGCCACTGTGTTCTTGTCTTTGTGTTTATAGTTCAGGTCTCCCACAGCTCTTCACATGTCATTATCTGTTATTTCTTAAGTGATGTTTTCAGTAGAGGCGGAAAGTATTTCAAAATAATCTTTTATTTACCCTTTCACATAATATTTAACATTTCTCATTCGTTTTTAGCCACCCATTGTTCACTTTATTTGTATAATTACAGTAACGGGCTTTGTAAAATTGCATGTAATTGGTGGTTATTTTGGGTGTGGTGATTTGTTCAGTCAGTGTGTCAGTGTTGTTTTGGGCAGTTGCATTGTGTCAATAATCAGGCTTTTTGTGTCACATTCAAACCTACAGTACAACAGCCTTATCCCTCTGCATCTGTATTTCATTGACATACAATAAAATTATAAATAATTTTGTAAATGAAACCAGCAATTAATCTTAAGCAATTTGTCCCCAGCAGTCAGAAAAGTGTTTTAATGATTATTGATGATTTTAAAAGATTGGTAAAGACCACTGCAGAAATACTGTTGATTATATTAGTTATATATATATATATATATATATATATATATATATATATATATATATATATATATATATATATATATATATTCAAGTTGTTATAATATTTTATTTTACATTTCATTATAATGTTTTTATAATATTTGTATTATTAAATTTTAAAATACTTATTTCTAAAATAAAAATGAACTACATCCATGTGAAAAATGCAAAAAAAAATAATAATAAAAAAACTTCAATTAAGAGATACATGAGACCATAGAGTTTTACCAGACATATTTTGGTAAATGTTTGAACTTTCAGTCTGTGATTTGACACTGAACTGCAAACCTATATCATTGTATTTACACAGAGGTTCTCTAAAACACCATCTTTAAAAATCGTAACCATTGGTTTAAAAAATGATTGTAAACAGTTTACAGTACATTATCATTAGTACATTTATTTCTTTAGGACATCTGTTATTATGCTTGGATTATTATGTAACAAATTTTAAACAGGTTTTCCCTCAGATGTTCTCAAATTTTCATCCTAACATCATGCATTTCGTATATAGTGCCTCCCATTCGATGTTTTATATAATACATTTATATTATATATGTATTCTTTTACCTTTTACAAGCAATATTCTATCATGATTCACTGAGCTGCACATTTATTTCTAAAGCACAGCGGTTTACATATAGTGGCACATTCTTCTGCATTTTTATCTAGTGACCTATATATACATTTTATGTGTGAAGAAAAAAAACTGTCTTGGGATTGGTGCAGAGCAGACTGGGCTTCAGAGATCTGTGTCACCCAGTTCAGCAGCAATCGACGGAGCAGGGAGAAAACAGCTTATTTTAGCATCTTCCTGCTCTGCATCAGACTGCTAACCTATTAGTGGAGCAGCTGAGCAGCCCTCAGACACATGTGGGTGAAACGTGCGACAAAACCAGACTATTTAGTCTGAAGATTCCTTTCCTGTTTTCCTACACTTCGAGTTTAAATACAGGTTTAAGAGTGCGGTTTGTGGAAAAACAGAGCTGCCACCGTGTGCCGTTACTGTTTGTTCCCAGAGAGAGTTAAAATGAGAAGGTTATCTGTTTTGTAAAACCAGAGCCAAATATTATGTTTGAAAACTGCTTCGGAGGAGTAAGTTCAAAATGTCAAGGCTGATTTCACAAGACTAACTCCCAGGTTAAATGTTGCGCAACATCAGCCAGTCTCTGAATTAAAAGGAAGAGTAACAAACCTGCCATTTTAGACAAATACAACAACAGGCTCATTTCATTTTGGTTTGGCCTTGATCCAGAACCTTCTGTATTTCACATGGAGCTGCCTGTGGTTTCGACTGAGGTCAGAGTATGTGTGGAAACAAAAAAGTCCTGTAGGAAAATTCCTCACTATCCTGTGATTGAACCAACATTGAAAGACGACATGATGCTTTTATATATTTAGTATTGTTCAAATGTTTGGGGTTTGTTACAAAAAAATAATATGCTTACAATAAGATCAACAAATGCTGTTTTTTTACATTCTATTAATCAATGAATACTGGAAAAAAAATATTATGTATGTGAATATTTCGACATTGATAGTAATAAGAAATTTTTATTGAGTAGCAAATTATAATATTAAACATTTTGAGCAATAGTTTTGTCTTTATGATAGACTGAACACTTATATCGCTAGAAAGATAACTTAAATTTAAACAAAATTAAAAAATACAATACCTCTAGTCATTTTAAACATTTTAGTAGCAGAAATGATGTCCTCAGGGTCAGCATCATCATATCTGCAGTCTATGTCTATAAGCCTTTAATAGGCAGTGCTGGGTAGTAACTGATTACATGTCATCTGAATTACGCAATCAGATTACAAAAATTAAGTACTTAGATTATAGATTATAGATTATATTAATTAGATTATATTAAATTACATCATATCTCTAATCAGACTACAGTTGCTTTTTTATTGATTACATGATTCCATATTATTCTCACGGTCACAGGACATGCAGGTAAACCAGTTATAGGTTTTGTTACACGTTACATGTACTTGCTGTTATAATAAAAATTAATTATGAATAATTGTGTGCAAGTAATCCTAACCATATAGTAAGTCCATGTAGTTAATTAATATTAAATGTATAATTACACTGTAACAAAGACACCTTCATATAAAGCGTAACCCAGGTATAAAATAGTTCATTTATATATTTTTTTACATTTACATTTAGTCATTTTTTTTAAAATAATGATTGTTGTCATTTTAAAAATATTTATCTTAATTTTTCATCTTTTGTCAAATACATTTTTTTTTCATAAAATAAATTAATAATAATAAGTTCCAGGATTAATTATATGCATATAATAAACAATGCACTTAATGTTGTAACTAACAATTTTTTAAATATTTTTTTTCTTTCTTTTTGTATTTTTATATAAATATGGTACATGATTAACCTATGTAAATCATTGTGATAAATTAGTTAAATCACAAGTTATCTCAAAGTAATCAAAAATAGTCTGATTACATAAAATGTGTAATGTAATTAATTATATTACTAACAAAAAAAATGGTCAAGTGATTTGGAATCAGTAATAGACTAGTTGTAAGTAATCTACCCAGCGCTAATAGCCATAATTTAATTAAGATGTTTCACCCTTTTATATTTTTTGCCTGGTTTGTCACATTTCAATTATGTTTCAAAAGAGACATAAACCAGTTTTAAGTACTGCGATAAAGATTATTACAGCTTTAAGAAGCACAGCCATAAGTGATGTGTAGATGGGTCACAGACTTGCAAATAATCTTTATGACATTATGTATTGACAGTCCCTCAGTCCAGGCCCCCCGGTCTACACAAATGGGGTTCAAAGTTTGATCCAAAAATATATTTTCTCATTCGAGCTGAGAAGGCATTTCCCATATCAAACATACCATCCATCACTTTAAAATGGTAAATTATTATATGAAGAAAGATGTCAGCAGTCCAGTGTCCATCATAGCATTTCGGTCCTGGCAAAGTTGCTGACGGATATGTGTCATGGAAAAAAAAGGATGTTCATTATTGACTGATAATGGAAACAGACATGTTCATAAGTGTTGAACTAATAACTGATTAGAGATTGGTAACTGTGTTACGACTATTTGTCATAAAAAAGGAGGGCATGTTAATAAGAACAATTAGGTGTAATATATAAACCAATGAAACTAATATTACATAATCATTCATCTTTACGGCCTTCTAAAAGAAAAAAAATAAATAAGCACAACCAACCGAGAGAACTGGACTGTTACCCAGTGTTTCAATGTCCTCTTTTCAGATGAGAGCAAGTTTTCTATTTCATTTGGAAACCAAGGTCCTAGAGTCTGGAGGAAAGGTGGAGAAGCTCATAGAAGTTGCTTGAAGTCCAGTGTTACGTTTCCACAGTTTGTGATGATTTGGGGTGCAATGTCATCTGCTGGTTTTCATCCGTTGTGTTTTTTGAAAACCAAAGTCACTGCACCCGTTTACCAAGAAATCTTGTAGCACTTCATGCTTCCTTTTGCTGACCAACTTTATGTAGATGCTGATTTCATTTTCCAGCTGGATTTGGCACCTGCCCACACAGTCAAAAGCACCAAAAGTTGGTTAAATGACAATGGTGTAGGTGTGCTTGACTGGCCAGCAAACTTAACAGACCTGAACCCCATCGAGAATCTATGGGCTATTATTGTCAAGAGAAAAAATGCCAGAAACTGATAACCTCCATGCCACGCCGAATTGAGGCAGTAATTAAAGCAAAAGGAGCCCCTACCAAGTATTGAGGACATGTACAGTGAATGAACATACTTTTCATGAGGCCAACAATTCACTAGAAAAGTTTTTTTTAAATTGGTATATGAAGTATTCTAATTTGTTGAATTGGTGGGTTTTTGTTAAATGTTAGCCAAAATCATCAAAATGAAAAGACCCAAAGACCTAAACTACTTCAGTCTGTGTGCATTGAATGTATTTAATACACGAGTTTCACAATTTTTGTTGAATTGTTGAAATAAGTGAACTTTTCCACAACATTCTAATTTATTGAGATGCACCTGTATATTTAGAGGTGTCTGTGAATGAGCTCTTGCAAAACACAAAGTTATGTAATATTTATTTCACAGCCCATTGCTGTAATATTATACATAAGTATATGGTCATTTTTCATAAAGAAAACTAACACAGAGACATATATCTACATGGGGGCACACATGACATAATATTAACTGATTATTTGGTGCAAACTTCTGGCTAACCATTAAAAGTCTTTGCCTTTCACAGAAGTCTCATGATCCTCTGGAGGTGTGGTTCTCGTCACTCTCCCCTCCTTCTCTTGTAATTATATATAACAGACAGGACTGAGCTACAGTTAGTAGAGTTGTGGAGTTAAAGGCTAAGAAAGCTTTCAGGGTCATATTTACCTTGTGTGTTTTACACAAGAACTGAGCGTTCGGTTATCAGTCATTTTATTGATAATACAATCGATCAAGCAGAAGTCATTCAACGCATTTGGTGAGTACTCTTTAGTTTCTTTTAGGTTTTATCTGACACTTTGTGTTGGGTTGCAATAGGCTCCAGCACTATTTATTCAATGGTGTATTTTAACTTTAGGGCAAAGTTGATAGTATGTTTGTAATTTAATTAATCATTAATTTCATTCATGTCTGCTCACAAGAGTATTATGTTGGTCTTGACTTTACTTAGAAATGCAGGCCATCAAATATCCGTGTGTAATATCACTCAGACCTGAAAATGAACAAATCCTAATTATAGAGTATTCTTGTGCATGTAAATGTGGCAAGGAGCCATCATAAAGCAGCAGGTATTCTGTGCAAAGTCAAAACATTTATATTATTTTCATAGAATAATAAGTAATTCAACAAGTCATTCATCTACTTCTCAAAGAAGCATGTGTTCAAGTGTTCATATAAAGTTTGTACATTTTATATTCTGAGTCTCCCTTGATCCTCTGATGTCTGAAGGCACTTATGTAATAGCCTGTGCTACAAAGTTGCCATCAAAATATCAAAAGTATTTCCAGGCACATAATCAAATAGCATGCTTAATGAAGCATTATTAAGCCTCTTTTTTTCCTAATGAATATGGCACTTTGTTTTGGAAATTCCTACTTGACGACTTACACTGGCACGCAGTAGAGCTTAATGTCTCCTCAAAAGTTTTTTTTGAAAACCATCATTATTTTTATGGTAAATAAATAATATGCTGTTCTACCAGATTTAAAATTTAAATCATCTGCACTTTGTTTAGTACCACATTGTCATTGTTGGTTAACCACACTAGCCACATGATTGAGGTTGAACTACTACATAATATTAAGATGTTGCTGCTAATCTAAATGTTATAATTATCATCTATCTGTATCATAGATCTGTACCATCCCTCTCTCTCAAAAGTATCTAAATCAAGGCATATAAAAGCAGTGTGGTTTACTTTAATTGTGTGTTTCTGTTTTTTGCTTTTTTATAGTCAGATCTTAAAGTCTCTAATCCATCCAAATGTCTCTTTCTTTTCCAGAATGTACCGTCCATCACTCCTAAGATCCAATCCACAATGGATGTCTTTGTCTGTGTAGCCACCCAAAGCCAATACAAAGACTTTACCCTTATTAGCTAACAGTTGCTTTTTACTTCCCGCTACTGTCTTTTTTGTTTGTAGAGATAGACAAGGTGTAGATTGTTAGATTTTTAACTTGTCTTCTAATTACTTTGGATATTTATTTATTTATTAAGAAGAAATACCTCAATAATCCAACCCAGTTTGATTCACAATAGGCCAGAAGTGCAGTTACTCTCCAGCAATGGAATCCACTACACTAGCATCCCTAGCAACTGTTACAATGCTAACAGCTGCCTCACAGACAGACATGTCTGGTGTCCTCTGGCTGCTGGTGCTGGGCTTTGTCATCGCTTTTATCCTGGCGTTCTCAGTGGGCGCCAACGATGTAGCCAATTCCTTTGGTACAGCAGTGGGTTCTGGGGTGGTGACTCTGCGCCAGGCCTGCATCCTGGCCACCATCTTTGAGACAGTGGGTGCCATACTTTTGGGGGCCAAAGTCAGTGAGACTATCCGTTCGGGTATCATCGATGTTCACATGTACAACGGCTCAGAGGCTGTGCTGATGGCTGGCTCCATTAGCGCCATGTTTGGTGAGTACATACTTCATTTAAAGTGATAGTTCACCCAAAAAATAATTTTCCTCTTGTTGTTCCAAACTAGTATGACTTTATTTCTTCTATGGACCACAAAAGAAGATATTTTAGCAACCAATGGGTTATTTTAGATCCCTTTGGCTTCCATTGCTATCTTTCTCCTTCAAATCCTCATTTCACTCGAAGCCAGTACATATTTGAACACATCCAAAATGTCCATCATAGTTCCACAGGCGATTGCGATTCAGCAGAATCCAGTAAATTGCGAGCATGTCACCTAGGTGGAACTTTATCAGGTTATCGTGACTTGTGTTGGTCCAGTCAAAGGCTTAAATTATGTTTGTTCATTTCTTGTTACAGGATCTGCTGTTTGGCAGCTTGTAGCTTCGTTCTTGAAACTCCCCATCTCTGGGACGCACTGCATTGTGGGTGCCACAATCGGCTTTTCCATGGTTGCTAGAGGTCATCAGGGGGTCAAATGGCTGGAATTGCTTCGCATTGGTATGTGAAACTGAGTATTTTTGAGAATTTGCGTAAGTGTGCTTAGTCAGATTATATTTTTTCCTGAAGAATGAGTCAGTTAATGGAAAGAGAATATTTTTCCCATGTGACCCCAGAAATAGGAAGCGGAAAGACCACCAGCATGATATAATGCAGATTTCTTAGTTTTATTATTTTTTTCACATGAGATCTATTTATAGTAAAGAACATTTTGGACTATACAGACAGAAAAGATTTTGGGTGTTTGTTGACACTCGGCGTGCAGCCCTGAGAAATTTTGGGCCGTACAGATAAGAGAGAAGAACATCACTGTTTAGATATTACATTATAATTATTTGTCTAACCTGTTGATGTATGTGTTGCAGTTGCTTCTTGGTTTCTTTCACCTCTTCTCTCCGGAATCATGTCTGCTATTCTCTTCTACTTTGTCCGCAAGTTCATCTTGAATAAGGTAAAAAAGCAAATCTGAGCTTACCTGTTACATAATGTACCAGTGTCTGTTTTGGTACTTTTTAATCCCTCGTTGCTGTCAATAAAGAAAGAACTTGTGCCTTTTACCATGTGCTAAATGGCAATATTTCCATATGCTCCAGGAGGATCCAGTGCCCAATGGTTTAAGAGCATTACCAGTTTTCTATGCTGTTACTATGGGAATCAATCTATTCTCCATCATGTTTACTGGAGCACCAAGTAAGCATTTGTCTTCTCTAAGTAATTTAATTACATTTTTTACAAATATTTAGATCAGTATTTTCTTCATATATGAATATTTATGAATAGATTTTTTCTATGTCTCTAAATATAACTAAAAGGAGCTTTAGCTTTTTGAGAAATATTTGGTTCCCAAATTCTAATCACATGTCATGTCATAATCACATGTATAGGTACAGGACCCGTCCGTTATTTATCATTAATTAACACACTGTTGATTTACTTTGACGTTCACAAACACATACAAAGTCTGGTGGGTTAAGCAGTACTCAGTATTGCTAATGATTATAGCTATTTGAAAATGTGTAACTGTCTGCGCAGTCTGTTGATGTAATAATAAAGTTATGAAATATATTTTTGGCCCAAGTCCAACAATCTGTACCCATTAGAGAACTTCAGTGGGATCATGATGTACTGAAGATAAAAAAAAGCCACAGTGAATCAACAGTTGACCTAGAGTCTGTGTACTAATCAGTGGACCACAGGACCGCCCTCTTCCTGGTTATCTATTGAGCCATGCACATGACCATGTTCGATACCGTTGGTGCTTCTGTTCATTCAAAGGAACTGAAAATTAACTTAGCCATAAGTTATAATGATAAAAAAGAAACTTCCACTGTATAGCCTCCCATTTCACCCTAATTTTAAACAGAACATTGTATAACCGTTTGCCTTACTGTGGTGTTTTGTCAACACATTGCCTTTCAACAGACTTAATTCTGGAGGGACACGTAACATGCTATCATTGTCATGCTGTCACACTCGTCCACAAGTTGCTTTATTTCTTTAATAAATATTTGGTCCCCCTTTTTAAAAAGATTATTTGTATTTCGGATTGAGTATTCACACAGTTTGTTTTTGAACCAAGTTTGAAGTTAAGCTAATGCTAATTTGCTAATTAGAGAAACCCAAATTCTTTACAGGAGGATGGTAGGACTTTTCATTATGAGAATGTAGAATATGTAGAACTGTTTAGCACTAAAAAGTGTTAAGTTTTCATCTCGTTCTTCTCTGTATTCTACAGTGTTGGGATTTGATAGGATACCATGGTGGGGTACTCTGCTGATCTCACTGGGCTGTGCCCTGCTTACTGCTGCGCTGGTTTGGTTCATTGTCTGTCCACAGTTAAAGAAGAAGATTAAAAGTAACTATTTATTTATATACCCTTTTTACATCAGTATTAATTTTAAAATGCCCAAAGTGTGGAATTCTGGGTAATTCTTTGCAATGTAATTGAAACTTACATTATGAATGCACACTGTACCATTCAAAAGTTTTATTTAGTAAAGATGCATTAAATAGATAAAAAATGACAGTAAAGATGTTTAATATGTTACAAAAGATTACTCTTTCAAGTAAACTATGTTCCTTTGAACTTTTGATTTATGAAAGCAACACTATGTAATTCTGTTCAAAATTGGGAAAAAAATATAATGAGCGAGACGAGTACATCGTAAATTCATCTACCTAACCGCTTTTTTTCTCTTATCCCAAATGACTATGGTACATTTAGAATAAGTGATTATTTTTGGACTATTGTAGACTGTTCATGTCGTCACCGCTGTGGAGTAACACATATCTGCATGAATTGCCATAGACATAATCTTGGAGAAGTAGCTCCGGTTACTGTTCTTCCGCGGGATGCGTGCAGTTCTGTTTATTAAAAGTGTTGCTTTAAAGTATCTCAAATTTTTTTTTTTTTTCAATGTTAAGCAACATTGATAATTAAGTAGAAATGTTTCTTGGACACCAAATTAGCCCTTGCCCATTGCACAATGATGCAATAAATTATCTTTGTAAATGTTTCTAATAAACTACCACATTGACTTTGCATGCATTTGGATCTGTCCTGTTAATTTACTTACTTCTGTAATTATTTCCATTTATTCAGGTCAGAATATTGCCGACACTAGTGGAACACAGTTGATTGAGAAGAAACCATGCTCAAACGGCTCCATGGCCCATCCTGCCCCACCTCGAAGCCACTCTCCTGTTCCACAGACACCCCCTGCTGACAGCAACAGGGTGGCCTTTGACATCGGAGGTTCAGCAGAAACTGACCTGGACAACAAAGATTTTGACACCAAAGATTTGGATTGCACTCATGGTCAGCCTCTTGAAATGATAAAAACACGAAATGAACTGTATGTGTTTTAATGAACTGATTCTATTATGTCTAAATTACTAATTCTTTAATCTACAATTTTGGTCATCCATTGTAGCTTTGAATGGCATAGCTGGAATTGCTGTCCCAGACTTGAGCGGAAGCCATTTTCACACCGTACACAAAGATTCTGGAATCTACAAGGATCTACTTCACAAACTTCACCTGGCCAAGGTGGGCGAATGCATGGGAGAGACCGGAGACAAACCCATCCGCCGCAACAACAGTTATACTTCTTACACCATGGCCATCTACGGAATACACGGGTCATTGAAGGAGGGTGAGGGAAGCCGCACTGGACTGGATGGAGAGAAAAGGCGCTCGCGGTATGACAGCTATAACAGTTACTGCACTGCGGTGGCTGATGGAGAAGTTGCTGCAGGAGAAGAAGCTCTGGCAGTGGAGATTGGAGACGAGACCGTCAGAGAAGACTCACTGGAAGAGGAAATAGATGAGCTTGAGATAGACAAGCCAGAGGTGTCCATGCTCTTCCAGTTCCTGCAGATTCTCACTGCCTGCTTTGGATCGTTTGCGCATGGGGGAAATGACGTTAGGTATGAGAGACATAATAAACTTTTGTTTGTCCAAAATATTTTTAATAAAACTGAACTACAAGTAAATTTAAATGTCACAGCATTATAATATAGAGTACGAAAAATGGATATTTATTTTATGTCCACTAAAATGAGCACCAATGTAGCATTTTGCAGTTTCTTACCAACCCTTAAAGTATACAGAGTAGTGTATATCTTGCATTTCTAACCTTTTTTCTAACCACATTGTTTTATAAAGACGACAGTGCTAATCTATAACTGATAGCATTACCCATCATTTCTCTCTTATAGTAATGCGATTGGCCCTCTCGTTGCACTCTGGCTGATCTATGAAAGCGCTTCTGTAGCACCTACTGCTCCCACACCAATCTGGTTGCTCCTGTATGGAGGAGTGGGTATCTGTACAGGGCTCTGGATCTGGGGTCGGCGGGTCATACAAACAATGGGCAAAGACCTGACTCCCATCACTCCCTCCAGGTAACAAGCTGCTAATACCTAAGCAGAAACTGATAAGAGCGCTTATTTGTGGGATCAGGCTTTATAATTCAGTTTTATCATCGTGGTTCTCATGAGGCTTAAGGGCCGGTTCCCACTTTCTTATCTCTGTTGACTGTGCAGTGTAAACAAACGGTTTAACAACACTCCTTGTCTCATGGAAATTCCCTCAAGCACCACAGCAGTAAAGAAGATTTGTCTTGTCTTTAGTATTATGACATTTTGACAATGCTGCAGGACTTATTCCATTTAAACAGTCCTTTGCTGTGTTAAAAGATGCTTATATAGCTTATTATAATCATCATGTCTGTCTCGCAGCGGATTTAGCATTGAGCTCGCCTCTGCTGTAACAGTGGTTGTCGCTTCCAACATCGGACTCCCAGTCAGCACCACTCATTGCAAGGTGGGTTACTTACTTACTAGTGCATTAATCCATACAGTTATAATTTGTAATAACAGACGTCCAGTTCTATTATCTTCTTTGTTTGTGTGTTTATGAACAGGTTGGATCAGTGGTGTCAGTTGGCTGGCTCCGCTCCAGGAAGGCCGTTGATTGGCATCTGTTCCGGAATATCTTTATCGCTTGGTTTGTTACCGTGCCAATTTCTGGTCTCATCAGTGCTGCTATTATGGCACTCTTCTATTATGTTATATTGCCTCTGACCTAATGTTTTATGTTAAACCATTTACTCCTTGTAAATACTTACACATTTGGGCCTCAACTGTGGAATGCCCCTTAGTCTGGTCCCATCATATGTACTGTACATAGCAAATCAAAGACTGTGTATGTTTCCATGTCACACTCACACTCTGTGATTTTTGTACATGTTTAAGGTGCTTAATAGTGTTAGGAAATAATTGTGTAGCCATTAAATGTGTGAGATATTTAGTTTTTGGGCCTCACATATGTTTGTAAAGAAAAATATTGTTAGATTGGTAAATTCTTTTGGCAATGAAAATGTATACTCTGAGCTGTAAGGCAGTATTTTATTTATAAAACAATATATATGTATACTTGCATGGCATTTGAAATAAATCTGCTATTTCTGCTGACATTTGCATTTTTATTTCCACCTGTAAATAAACCACAGTTTTTACAAAACAGTATAAATTATGCTTTTTTTTATCTAAAAACTGTGAGACTTGTTTTCAATACAGTATTAAATTTAAAGGGTAATCCATGTTGGTTAAAGCAAGTGTATTTAAGAAAAGTATTCTGAGAATAAAAAGAAATAAAAGCATGTGGATATTGTGCCTTCCCGGACGCTTCATGTTTTTAGTAGGCTACCTCATACAGTTTTATAATACTGGCTTTTTCAATAAAATCTGTTACAAACAATTCTAATGCACAGAGGAGAATGCGCAAAGAACATTAAGCTGCATTTGAAACAGGCGGGAAGGAAGTCGACCGGAATTTGAAGTCGGCTGCATGCCGCCATCTTGTAGCAGAACTTCACTTGCGTTAGCATCCCATTGACTCCCATTCATTTTGGCGTGACTTTGACAGCGAATAACTTTACATCTGAGGTGTTTAAAGACTCCATTTGTCCATTATTTATTTCTAAAGATACACGACAATGTATAAAGGGCTCAATTACCTTCTATGTTACATTATGGCCCCATAGAAACAGTTTTTGTAAAAATAGGCTAACGATTGTGTCATAACCACTCGACTCTCTGTCACACAGTAGAGAAATTACCGTACAGACAGGAGGAGAAGCTCGCAGGCAATTAACTTAATATGGCATACTGGCGTTACATTTTAAAATAAAATACAAAATAATTAATCAGAATACTTACTCCTGCTCACTCACGCCAAAGAACTCCCCGCTCAAGCTCGCCGTCTCTGCAAGATTAACAATGGCAGTTTGCACGCACAGCCACTAGAAGATTTACATCTGTCAGACAGGTTGCTGACGTCATCAAGCTTAGTTTGAGTCTGCGCGTCAGAAACGGAAGTGCTTAAAATAATTAAAAATGGGCTTCACTTGTCTCAATTGAGTTCCAATGGGATCTCTGTGTTCATTTCTTTTACTGTCTATGGTTTGAAACCGTTGTGTGTGTTTCAGATGCATGATGCTGTTTCAGAGATAAAGAAAAGAGTTAACTTTTCAAAGTGTGTTATTAGTGTGGTGTGCGCATACTTTGTGCTATCGTGCACACCAAGCTATTGTATGCATAACTAGGAACATAGTGTATGAGTGCTGTCCAGTTTATTTAGCCGACTGTCTCTCTGCTAGCACCGGTGTATCTGCAGTGTTGCCAACTAATTTTCAGAGAAAGTTGCTAAAGGAAGGTTGATTTGTTGCTAAAAGTTGCTAAATGACGCTCTGATGTCATTGCGTGATGAGGGCGCTACGTAATCACTACACAAAATTGTATCACTGCATCAAATATAAGCTAAAATACTTGATATGTTGATTTATATTTTAATTTAAATAATAATAATGCATAATATAATATTAAAATATAAATAACTGTATTTTTTGAATTGTTGAACACTTACAAATCTTTTGAACAATTTCAGATTTATTTTTTTTGCTTGTAAACTAGTAAAACTACTACGCATTCTGAGCAATAGTTTTAAGTATTGTATAAGTTAGTATGCTACACTCTAAAAACAGGGCAAAATCTAATATGTTAATATGAAGGAATTTTTCGTATAGATTTTTTTTAGATTTTAATTACGCATTGTATTTAGTGTTTAAAGGTTTACAATGGATAATGTATAATGTCCTTGAAAGATACTAGTACCTTTTCCATTTTTCTAGATATTGTTCTTGCAATGTGATAAGTGATCAACAATCACAGTTACAAGCTAACACGGTGTATCATTAATGAACAATTATTAAATTTGTATTATTATTAATTAATCAAACAATTGCAAACAGCAAGTAACTTGATTTACATGATGTGTACTCATCTTTGGTTTCCTCTTTTTGTGTATATTAGATGAAAATATGAGCCTTTTTTATCACTCAAGTCACTTATTAATTGTTGCTTAAAGTTGCCAAATAAATGTTAAAAATTGTTACATTTGTTGCTAGGTACTTCTTTGAAAAAAAGTTGCTACTGTAGTCTGAAAAGTTGCTAAATCTAGCAACAAAATTGCTAAGTTGGGAACACTTGAGAAACACCTACTGTCTCGGAATGTCTGTTCCACTTTACGCAAACATACTACAATTCTTGCGTAGTTGCCGAGTTACTATACGTACGATCAGAACTAGCGTGCGCAAGAAGCACGACTGGATGTACGGCAAGTCAAATAGTTCAAAATACCGTCGTTAATCCTAAACTTGAAAATAGTTTTAAGACAAAAGCCTTTTCAACTTGAAATGTATTTCCTTTTTTTTTCAATTACCGATTTCAATGTGATGCTTGAGGCTTTGGCTATTCTGTTTTATACTGTTGTATACTTTAATTTATGCTCATTTATGTAAAAAAATATTTGTGTGTGGCGTGTGCAAAACATTCATTAGAATAAGTATACAATGAACCATAAATGTTGTGTATAAACCAGAACCCTATGCACACATGAAAATTTTAATTCATAGTGATTTTTTCCCCCTTTATTCAATAAACTTTAAACCTGGTTAACAGACTCTGTGCCTTTGTCAGAAAGAATGATCTTTGTTGCCCCAAACCTGTGAACTAAATTAATGCAGTACACAACTGCTTCATATTTAGTCAGAATAGCATAGGCAATTTTGTGTAATGGTCAATAAATGTACTCATTTACATTGTTGGTCCTGGTGGTGACTTTCCCCACTAAAGTCATCCATGCTGTTAACATAATCAGTTTATGTCTAACAGCAATGTTGAAAAGGAAAATATTTAGTAGACTTTTGAACCATTTATCAACGTCCACCCCCATTCCAGGCCAGTAGAATCTAGCTGAAATGGCAAGCTTGCTTTTTTCTAATTCTAAAATAAAAATTGACAGGCCTCTTTTTGTCCTACAGCCAAATTTCTTCTAAACTTTACATTGTTTTCTGAGAATATAATACCCTGAGTTTGGACGTCAGCATGGATTACACTAATTTGCAATGAAAAAAATAAAACTGCAAAAACTCCGACATAAGACAAAAATAAAGGAACAACTGCAAGATGCATAAAAAAAAATAGAACATAAACGGGGGTGTGATAATCATTTTACTATGCTGCAGTGTAGCAAGAAATTTGTCCCATTTTGCTTTCCTTACATCCAGGTGTGTTTGGTGTATTTGCATGCGGCAGTGTTGCCAAATTCTCCTCAGCTTCATTCAGGCAGCCCTTGGAAATCAGGTGAGATCACTGCACCTGTTTACATGTGATGTGTATAGAAGTTTTCACTTTAAACTTTACTGGAGATTTTTCATGTTAGGGATGATAACCAATAAAAATATTCTGCCAATATAAAAAATGTTTTTTCTAGAAATAAATTAAAATGATGCACCAAAAATTTACATTGTTATTACAATAACTCATTATAATATACAGCCGTGGCCAAAAAATTTTGAGAGTGACAAATATTAAGTTATCAAATGTTATCAGTTTTTATGATGGCTTAATTCACGGCCACCTTTTTTTAAAGTTTGCTCACACATCAGACTTACTGACTAATGATCTATGAAGAAGATGTCTCCATCCTCTTCTGTCTTTATTTCTATTCTTATCTCTGTGGGTAGTTTTTGTGTCCACTGTTGATGTTAAGTTGTAATGACCTCGTTACATTGTGATGCAATATGTTATTCCATTTGGAAATTTATTTAATTTACGCCCCTACAGTTGCAGCTTGAAGTTGCGCTGGAATTATTATTGACCCCAATATTATAATAAGATGAACTGATGAGATTTTCATGACATTTTGTTTGTTTTGTGCAGAAACGTGAAGAGGGCTGGTGGGTTGTTATTGGACACCACGAATTAAACGGTCTCATCTCAATCAAGAGACTAACCGTTCAACAGAAGGACAAGGTAAAGTCCTACAGTAGTGCATTATTCCTGTGTAGTATTAAAAATAAGAGTCTTGTGAGAACTGTTAATGACTTGGGTTCTGTTTTCATCCCTCAGGTGAAACTTGACTTTGTGGCTTAGTGGATTAGTTCTAATGAATGATTGTACTGTCATCTGAAAGCAGTTAAAGTATTTTTATATATATTTTTGAATATTGTGACTGTTTAATTCATTGTGATTTAAATGAAACAGATACATTGGAGATTTGTTTTGCACTTTTTTATTAAAAGATCATCAGAAGAAATCTCTGAGGTCATTTAAAGTCATAGAATAACTGCATTAAATAGAGAAATGGCTCATTTGTGGTCCGTGTTTAGATGTGGGGATTTAGTGAGCTTGTTAAGACAGAGTCTCCAAACACATTGGCGTATGAAGCCTTAAGGTAGTGGACGTAGTTCTGCAGGCTGCGGTTGGCGCTGTTCACTTGCTCCAACTGGTTCTTCATGTCCTGAAGTTTGCACTGAAATCGTTTCTCCGTCTGAAAAATGAAACCCAAACTGCTTCTAAAAGGTCCTAATGCAAGTGCATATATGATTATTTGATATGTAAGGGAAATGTAAGGCAGATTAAAACGAGCGAAGCATCAGCACCATGTTGCTGATTCCCACAAATCACTGACTCTTAATGACCTTTCAAATGGTTCATGTTTACTGGATAAAGATTTTTAGAATTTTTAAAAAAATCGATGGGCTTGAATTTCCATCTGGACAGGTGCATCTCAATAAATTAGAATGTTGTGGAAAATTCAACTCAAATTATGAAACTTGTGTATTAAATTCAACGCACACAGACTGAAGTAAAGTGGTTTAGTTGATTGGTTTTTAATTTTAATGGTTTTGGCTCACATTTAACAAAAACCCACCAATTCACTATCTCAACAAACTAGAATACTTCACAAGACCAAAAAAAAAAACATTTCTAATTCATTTTTGGCCTTCTGGAGAGTATGTTTATTTACTGTTCATGTACTCAATACTTGGTAGGGGCTCCTTTTGCTTTAATTACTTCATCAATTCATCGTGGCATAGAGGTGATCCGTTTGTGGCACTGCTGAGGTGGTCTGGAAGTTTAGGTTTCTTTGACAGTGGCCTTCAGCTCATCTGCATTTTTTGGTCTCTGTTTTTCATTTTTCTCTTGACAATAGCCCATAGATTCTCGATGGGGTTCAGGTCTGGTGAGTTTGTTGGCCAGTCAAGCACACCAACACCATGGTCATTTAAACAACTTTTGGCAGTGTGAGCAGGTGCCAAATCCTGCTGGAAAATGAAATCAGAATCTTCAAAAAGCTGGTCAGCAGAAGGAAGCATGAAGTGCTCCAGAATTTCTTGGTAAGCGGGTGCAGTGACTTTGGTTTGGCAGTGACATTGCACCCCAAATCATCACAGACTGGAAACTTAACACTGGACTTCAAGCAACTTGGTCTATGAGCTTCTCCACCCTTCCTCCAGACTCTAGGACCTTCTAATTCGTTGAGATTGGTGGGTTTTTATTAAATGTGAGCCAAAATCATCACAATTTAAAGAACCAAAGACTTAAACTACTGCAGTTTATGTGCAGTGAATTTATTTAATAAACAAGTTTCACAATTTGAGTTGAATTACTGAAATAAATTAACTTTTCCACAACATAAGAATTTATTGAGATGCACCTGTATATCAAATACTAAGTTTTAGTAATTATACTCATTGGTGACTTTTCTCTCAATAATAAAGCAATGTTATCACATTGGCATAAGCTTGTTTCAGTCTACTTTTTATTAATATTCATTTTCCAACATTTCTAGAGTGAAATACATTGAAAAAAAAATAAAACTCTAGAAGCAACTCTAAAAACATGCCTCATAGACTTCTATTATGAATATGTTTCTCTAAAGGCACATGGTGATGGGAAAATATATTTCAATGCTTTTACATTCTCTTACAGAAGTATCGGATTCCCCCTAACTTGCAAAAGCATTGTCAAGATTTTTCCACCTCCCACTGCATTTTATGTCTCTTGCTAGAGAACGGAAACATTTTCTGTGTGAATGCAAAGTTTCTTAGGACAAACGCAAAAAGCATTGATATGATGAATGACAGTTCTGCCATCCATCGCTATGAACTCCCTTAAGCCATGTCATACATTTTAGTCATGTTGGATTTTTTTTTAAATCAAACTGAACCACAGCTCAAATGGATTTACTCTTACTATTCACAGAGAATTTAACATTATAATAATTTGATGATTTTTGTTTTTGTGGAGCTTGTTAAGAAATGTGCAATGGAAAGTTTGAGCGAACACTTACGTCCTCTTTGCTGCGGCGCAGCTGACCCAGCTCATTTTTAGCCAGGCTCAGCTGACTCTCCAAATCCAGAATTTTAGACTGAGCTGAGCGTTCTTTGGAGCGCACCCGCTCCAGGCTCTGGTCCACCTGTAAACAAAGACTCATGTATACACGAACCTCACACAGGTGCAACATCTGTAGCATCAAAAAGAATTAGCTGTTGACTGTGACCTGTCTCTGCACCTCCTCCCTGGCCTGCTCCAGCTGTCTGTAGAGGGAGTCACACTCTCGGCTCCTCTCCTCCAGATGCAGCTGTGTGTTGTGGATGGTTTCCTCACGCTTAGCGACAACCTGAAGCAGATCCCTGTTCTGAGTGCTCACATCCTCCATCTTCCTGTGTGAACCAAGAAGGGAGAATGATACAGAAATCTGTTAAAGCTGTTAAATTTAAGCACACAATAGATAATACCAATTTAGGTCAACCAATTACAAAGCAATGCTTAATTTTGTTCAGTCTGTGGTGCAAAAAGGTTGAATAAGTGATTAATGAAAAAACTGGATCAGGTCAAAGTGTTCAATTTTACTGGTAGTCCACTATATGAAGATTTTTTGGGTATAATATGTCACCTTTTGCTTTATTTTACAATCCTCAAATACATAAATGAACTAGTGTCCTGCACCTACTAGTAAAAAAATAATAAAAAATCTGGTATCGGAATAATTTTTGATTTGACTGTATTTAACTTCAGCTTTTTGTGTCACTTGGGTGTTTTTTTTAAAGATCCAGTCAAATGTTATTCATTTATTAGTATTTTCTGTGGACATTTCCTGTTTAGAAGGAAAGTTATGAATCAAATTTAAATAAATATTACATAAATCAATACAATTAAAATGTGACGTTTTCTAGCCAGTGACAGGAGATTAGAAAATAATATTCTCAATATGTTTTTGGTGTATTTATTAGAGGAGATGACAATTTAAATAGAAATTGAAATTTTGATTCCTTTGCAAATATATTTTATAATATATGTATTACAGGAAGAGTACTGGTTTCATCATGGTTTCATATAATCTTTGAAATATTATATTAAACTACATATAATGCCATCAATATATTTTGGTTGATTTTATAGAAGAAGGAAATTTAAATGGAAATTTTTCAGAATTTTGATTTCATTAGGTCTTTTAAAAAATATAATATAATATAATATAATATAATATAATATAATATAATATAATATAATATAATATAATATAATATAATATAATATAATATAATATAATATAATATAATATATTATTACAGATGTGCAGGAGACCTTTGAGTGTCTTCCATGGAGCGTTTCAACTGCATGTTTTCCTCAAGTAGAAATAAGTTCTTCTCCTGGAGATTCTCTATTTTACAACTCTGCTGCTCCATCTATAAACAAACAAGAAAATACATGATGAAATAAAAATCCCTCGTGATTTCACTGTAAACATGACTAAACACGCATGATCACCTTGACTCGGAGATCAGACAGAGTGCTGTTCTGCTCTGCGTTTCTCCTGTCCTGGATGTGCATGTTCTCTCTGGCCTCCCTGAGCTCGTTCTCCGAGTGCTTCAGAGCTTCACGCAGCATCTCCATTTCCTTCAGCCGAGCGTGGAGCTGCTTGCGGCTCTGTTCCACCTCTCTTTCCATCTCCTCGCGGTCACCCTGTGCTTCCTTCTCCACCATCTCCAGCCTCAAAGTGTACTCATCTGACTCCAAGCGTGTCTTTTGCAACTGCAAGAATTATGACGGGTTAGCGTACTACGACTCAGTGAAGATGGATTGTAATGAGCTATGTTAAAAGCACCTGGCTCTTGTAACCCTCCACCAGACTCTCAAAGTCTCTGAGAGAAATCTTCAGCTGCTGCACCTCCGACTGAGACAAAGACAGCCTGTCCTCTGTGGCTGACAGAGTGCTCTTAAAGTAGAGAAAAATGCAAGATAATGCACAAAAATCTAAATCAGCACTTAAATGGTTTTGGAGTAATAAGAAAAGTCTAGATCTAGACAGGTTTTATCTGATTTCTTGCCTTGAGTCTCTGGTTTTCCAGTTTGGTGGCCGTGTTCTCTGAGGTGAGGGAGTGTAGACGGCTGAGAAGCCCCTCTCTCTCTGTGCAGGACTTCTCCTCACAACTGCGCAGCTGTTCACTCAACTCAATGAGGCGGCTGCAAAGAGCAAAGTCTACAATCACCATCCACTGTGAGCTCCACAAAACATGACAATTGGGTTAATATCAGGAAACTCATGTCAAAAAAATAGTCAATCCTCAAAAGGAAATAAAAACTGGAAAAGAAATGAACAAGAAATTTAGAATTAGGAACAAAGTTATTCCCCTTAATTCTTGTTGCCATATTGCAAAATATTTAAAACCTCCAAAAAGAAAAATTTTATGATAAAGACATTTATAATGTTACAAAAGATTTCTATTTCAGACAAATGCAGTTCTGCTTAACTTTCTATTCAACAAAGAAACGCAACAAAAATTCTTCTCAGCTGTTTTCAACATAATAATAAATGTTTCTGAGCAGAAAATCTGAATATTTTATGATTTAAGGATAATGTGACTGGAGTAATGGTGCTAAAAATTCAGCTTTGAAATCACTGGAATAAATTTGATTTTTAAAATATATTAAAAATGGGAAAGTTATTTTAAATAGTACAAATATTTCAAAAGTTTACTGTTTTTGCTGTACTTTGGATCAAATAAATGCAGGCTTGGTAAATAAAAGAGACTAAAAAATGTTAAAAATCTTGCTGTTCAAAAAGTTTGATTGGTAGTATGTAGACAGACAGAGAGAACATTCAAAAGTTAATACAGTAAATCCCAGAAAATTCCAAAATTAAGAAATGTCAAAAATTACATTGTACATATGGGATGAAGTAATGTATTATGCTAATAAGAAAATGAAGAAGTAAAGATAAAGATAATTTAGATCAAGTAGAATATGTAAAATGATTATGGTGGTAATGACAACTGGGTAGAAAAAACTGTTTACCACAAAACAATGCAAATCTTAATGGTCAGAAATGCAGTTTTTTTTTTTTAATATGAAATCTGACTGGGACATTGTCTTAGCAGGGTTTGTGAGATTCACTTTTTTACAGAGATATTGATTGACAATTAAATTGAAAGAGAATTTCAAAAACTCAGATCTCACCGATGTATCTCCCCAAGCATCATAAATTACTCAGAACATCATCCATAATTCAGACTAAAAATAATAAATCATAGACGGGAACACTTAGAACAAGTAAAGAAAGAGTCACTGACTTATTTAAGGTGTTGATCTCGGACTCCAGCTGGCATTTCTCTCTATTCTGTTTGGAGTAGCGCTGCCGCAGCTCCTCGGCGGTGGAGAGAGCCTCGGCTAACTGAGCCTCCTGAGGAGATGACACAAACACATCAGAGTTTGCACTGCATGGCTCATACTGGCCATCTGCATAAAAAAAAATCTGCCTTTCAAACAAACTGTGATGTCGATAAAAAATGAATACATGAGCCAGCAGTGTCATATTATAAAAAGGACATTTTGAAAATGATTTAATCAATTAGCACTTTGTAAACCATGAAAGTCTACTAAATATTTCTTTGTGTTTATGAAACCTTGTAGTACAGTTCATGTATTGTTCTTCTGGCCAGTACCTTGTCCAGGAGTTCTGCAGAGAGCTGTGCAGCTGTATTCACACTGTGTTCAGCCTGTTTCCTCTGGTCCTCCAAGACCTGTTTGTGGACACCTCTGTCTCCTTCACAATGCTGCTTCAGCTCTCTCATCTGCTCCAGCAGGCCTTGCACCTCCTCCTGCTGATGCTGCAGTGTGTCTTCCAGCCTCTGTGCCAGGGTACAGAACAGACTTACGTGATGGACCTTTATGTCAATGAAAAACCGTGACTAAAGCAAAAGTAGGCTCACTTGAATCTGAGCCTCCAGCCGGTTATTCTCAGCTTCTTTCTTGTTCAGCTGTTTCTGCAAGCGTCTGCGGGTGGATTCAAGAACCTTTGACAGCTCTCCTGCAGTCTTCAGATGATCCTGGGATCACAAAACACTTCCTACAACACTGGAGCTAATCTGATGCATATTCACTATATGCAAGCATTTAGAAATGCAGAAGAGGCAATAAAAGATTCGGTAGAAGAATCTTATGCAAATAAATAAAAAAAGAGGGAATTTGTGGGATACCATTATTACCTTTTCATTTTCCAAATTCTCAGCCATCTCATTGGCCTCTCTGTCCCTGAGGTTGAGTTTAGTCTCAAGCTTCTAAAAGAGCAAGTAAAACATTATAACCATTTAAAATATGTTTTTTGGGGGGGTTTAATGTATTCTAAAACTTTTTCCCTTTGATGGCAAAGCTCAATCTTCATCTGCCATTACTCCAGTATTCAGTGTCACATGATCCTTCAGAAATGATTTGAATATGCCGATTTGGTCCATGGAAACATTTTGAATTATTATCAATGTTGTGCTGCTGATTCTGCTGATGAACAAAATGTTTTTAAAAGTTCAGCATTTCTTTTTACCAACAGACATATTTTGCAAAACAAGTTTTCACCGTCACTTTAGACAAATTGGTAACACTTTAGAATAAGGTTCCATTAGTTAATGTTAGTTAACTACATTCGTTAACATGAACTAAGCAAGAACAATCCTTCTACAGCATTTATAAGTCTTAGTTCATGTTAATTTCAACATTTACTAATGTATTATTTAAATCAAAAGTTGTGCTTGTTAACATTACTTAATGCACTGTGAATTACCATGAACTAACAATGAATAACTGTATTTTCATTAACTAACATTAACGAAGATGAATAAATACAGTCAGTAATAAATGTATTATTCATTGTTTGTTCATGTTAATTAATACATTAACTAATGGAACCTTATTCTAAAGTGTTACCGACAAATTTAACACATACTTTTTGAGTATGATGTATGTGTATCAAGCTCACTTTATTGTTATATATACATAAATGTATATACAGAGAGAGAGTTAGATTACAAACCCTTTTTTCAGCCTCAGATTCAGCAAGTTTTCTCATTAGCATCTCCTTCTCATCAGACAACCTCAGTGCATCTGTCTGTGGTGAAAAGGACAGACAAAACGACATTTTTTATTTGAAAAAAAAAAAAAGCGTGCAATACTGCAGAACCAACAGCCAACCTAAACATGATGAGACAAATTAATTTAGGAAGTTTTTGTACCTCTCGTCCATGCTGTTCCCTCAAAAGCCGTCTGAGAGTGCGGTTTGTCTCCACAAACGTGTCCAACTTTTGCTCTAGTAGCTCATGTTGATGACCCAACTGATCAGACTGCGTCTTTGACTGTTTTTTGTCCTGAATGCACAAATTGACTTTTTATATAATTATTATTCAAGAGAAACAGGTAACTGAAAAGCTGGGAGTTTTGCCAACCTTCTTAAGTTTGCCCACTGTTTCCCTCAGTGCTGTAACATGTTTGGCTACAGCCTGGCCGTCTATCTCAGCTTCCACCAGTTTCCTCAGCAAAGTTTCTATCTCCTGATGTGGAGGTCCCGTTTCTGATCTATCCACATAATTCACACATTTTAAGCATTTGGTCACAACAACCCAAAAAAGAAGCTAATGTGTCAGAAAGAACTATACCTCATATGTCCAGACTCAGCCTGCGTCCCGTCTACAGTGCTACGCAGATCAGCGTTCTCACGCTTCGACCTTCTCAAGCCCTTGCTGGCTTCTTCAAGTCTTTCCTCATGCTGATCAATCAAACGCCGACAGGCGCTCAACTGCTGTGACTGGTGCTTTAAGTGGTCCTCTGCCTGCCGTAACTTCACCTATGAAGATTCAGACATTCAAATCCACAATGTTGCACAGTGAATTGTGAATCCATCTTATAGTCATGGTTATGTATAACCCATACCTCACTTTTTATACAATCAACCTCTGACATTAGACTTTCAATTTTTCTCTCATATTTGTCGATTACTCCTCTCGCATCGACCTCTTCACTGGACAGGTCAGTGAGCTGCAGAGGAGGTGAAGAAGGGTCAGTGGCCCGTCCCTGGGTGATGTCCAAGCCACGAGTAGCCCCCTGAAATATTTTTTTATTAAAGTACAGTCATTTAGAGACAAAATAAAAAGACTCATTATAGATGATTTGTGCTGGCAAATGAAGTAGAATAGGACTTAACAAACCTCCCATTTGTATTCTCTTCGTCTTGAAGCCTTTCCAGGAGGAACCCAGGGAGCTCGGACCTTCACACTGGCTGTGGATCGTAAATGGCTCACTTTCCCCTGCTGAACATAAAGAGCTGTGATGAGTGATTTCACGGTCTCAGTAAAACAAACAACTCACTGTTTTAAACTGGAATGATAAACAGCATGCATCCCGACCTGGCTCTTCTGTGGACTCTTCTTCAGGTGGACATGCACAGATGTTGAGTCTGGGACATGAACGTGGACGGGCGGGGAGGAGGACCGTGCTTTCATCCCTTCAATTCAGTAAGGGCGATCTTTATTTGTCTTAAGAATATTAAAAAGTTCACCAGATGTGTAGCATAAAATTGGAAGAAAAGTAAAACAGATGTGTTATTAATCATACTTGCATATCTTTTGAACTAAAAGACTATTGGTTCTAAGTCAAGTCTATGTTTATGCTACTAATCTTTTCTGCTTATACACGAAATATTTATATGACCAGTTAAATAATCCTGATCGATGAAAACTTATGTACTTTAAACGATTGGTGTAATATGAATAAAAAATACTACTAACCTCGATACAAGTATGTAACGTTGCTTCCCCTGTGTTATGTTGTTTGCTGCACCCGGTAGACTTTCGCATGGACAACAATAGCCGCCAATCGGAGACGCGTCTGACGCTCTAAATCCCGCCTTCTACATTCTGTTTGGCTTCTGATTGGCTGGTTCGAAACTTAAGCGACAAAGATTTGAAAAAACGTTTAACGCCCAATGAACTGAAGCTGATTATGTTTCTATGCCAACGACGCGTTGCTATGTGCCTCCTATTCTAACCTTTGTCCGTGAGATTTTCTCATTCATAAATTGACATTTTGTTCGCATTCAGTTGTGGTGAACTTAAATTGGAATTAATATAACAATGTGTATTTTAATATGTAAGACAGTCTCGTCTAAGATGAGTTCGCAGTATTATTTCGAGAAAACATGATTAACCAGCTGACAAACATCTGCTTGAGATTTTTACTTTATTTCATTGACAAAAAATTATCACTTTTTTCTAATGGGAATATGATGCATAGGCGAAGTTCTTGGTTAACTGGATACTACAAATGTCCAAAACAACTTTCAGAAATAAACCATTACTCCGTGAGATCACATTTTAAGTTAAACCCCTTGAAATCCCAAGATTGAAAGGCATTAATATGAACATTCAGTAAACCACAAATTTTAAAGTCATTGGACACATATGACCCAGTCAACAGTAATGCAAACTGAGGTAGACACAAGCATGTTTGAGGGCTGAGCTCATCACGATGAGAGGGGAACCACTTCAGTAAGACAAAAGGGACAAACATTCAAAAGAATGAGTAACTTGTGGAAAGAAATTAACCGTTATTTGCTGAAAATAATTACCAGATTATACATTTGTCCAGTATTGTTGTCAAGCTACAAACTAGTTCACAGAGATGGAAAAAACTGGATGGTTTTGAAACAATCCCTCTAAAACCCATTCACAATGTCTATAGATTATATGAAATGGCCAAATCAAGTTTGGTTGCAAAACAAACTATTTGTTTTTAATCTCTTGGAATTAAATTCTTAGCTCTGTGATTACAGTCTGAGCAAAGGAACAATGGAAGCCAGTTACATAGCTTAACAAAAATTAGTCTTTTAAGATTTGCAAAACCAGTAGACTACCATTAGATGGCATCAAGCTTGTTGTGCTGTGGTATAAAGTGTTTCAAGTTGGTTCAGCGATGACAGAAGCTTTGATTTTATGACTCTCGTTGTGTGGCCTTCTCCATACGTCGATACCAGTTCTTCACCTTGGTATGTTCCATCATGTCTTCATATGCCTGAAGGCCCTCCATAACCCTCAGAACACCAAACACAGCCTGTGTTGAAAACACACGGTATAAGAATGTATTTGCCACCATACCACAGATACTTAAACAATCAGGAAAATCAGAAGAATCAGAAATAATAAAATTCATATCTTCAAAGCAAAAGTTTGGGTTCCCAAAAAAAACAACACTTATTTAGAAAGTGTGCATTAAATTGACCAAACGTGACAGTAAAGACTTTTATAATGTTACATTACAATAAATGCTGTTCTTTAAACTATTTATGATCATAAAAATATTAGGCAGTACAACTTTTGCAACACTGGCTAATGAATAAATGGCTGATGAAAATACAGCTTTGCCATCAAAGGTATAAACTACATTTTAAAATAAATTTATATAAAAAAAACTATTTACACTTATAATTTTTTAACAATATTACTGTTTTTACTGTATTTTAGATCAAATAAACTAAGCCTTTGTTACCAAAAGAGACTTCTTTCAACATAAAAGAAAAAATCTTACAGATCCAAACTTTACAACGGTAGTGTATTTATGTATAATTTTAGACTTCAAGAAAACCACATACCAGATCTGCAAGGTTGGGTTGATCTCCTCCCATAAATTTCTTGTTCTTTCCGATGGCTGACACCCAATCATTGACGGCCTTGTAGAGATCCTGTCTCACATCATCTTGCAGATGGTGTCTGTGTAGTATGATAAGGTTAAACTTTATGATCAAGACATTTTTGACAAATATCTTTATTATGCATTATTTAAAATGCTTAAAAACATACTTATTTTTCAATCTCTTTGAAATGATCCACATGGCAGCAGCTCCAAAGTACTTGGCAAAGAATCCCTCAAATGTGCCAAATTTTCCTTCTCGCACAATGTAATCAAAGGATGCAAGGGCTTCAGTCGGTGTTCGGTAAACATTTGGGGAAATTAAGTGCACCAGCCACTCATCTGCCCATTTCCGCCATTTAATCTCCTCTCTGGGCAAAAAGTGTTAATCCAATGGTTATGTTTGACTCTGCCAATTCAGTTAAAAAAAAGATAATAAAGCAATCACTTTCAGACTGATTACTGATTCGCTTTACTTTCTGTTGTCTTTTCCAGGATATAGATGATCAGCATCTGCGTCTCGTACCATGACCCAGTACTTATTGCCAAACTCTATCACATCTTTTCCACGGTCATTTTTTGCCTTCATCTCAGGATAACATGTGAGAATCTCAGACATAGTTTTTTCCCTAAAAGAAGCAATGAATGAACAGAATAAAAATTTGCATTTATATTTACATTTATTTGCTTAAAGCAAAGCAACTATCACAAAACTGAACAAGGTGCTTAAAAGTTCACAATCAACCCCCCTCCAGCGTGAGACCCAATCAAAACTGTGAAAACATTATGTTTATTGTCACTTTTCATTCTGCTTTCTGAAGAATAATCATACTTTGGGGCATCCATGGTCACTTGGTCTCACATTATTTTAAGGTCCAACCCTTGCTTTTAACAAACCTACGACTTTTGCCTTGATAAACTCGTTATTTACCACTTATTAGTTAGTATGGTAGTCGTTAAGAATTGGGTAGGACTAGGGATCCAGGATATGTGCTTTATAAGTACTAATAAACTGCCAATAAGTTTAATAATAGGCATGCTAATTTGCAACTAGTTAATGAAAATTTGTTAAAGGCATTTCTAAATTACTATACCAAATGTTTATGCAACTATTAAAGTCATCAAAACCGCTTAAATGTTAACACAAACATTCATATAAAAATAGCAAACGGAAAATGCTCACCTGCTGACAAGGTATGTCTTCAAAACACTTATTATTACTGAAGAATCATTAAGTTGCTATTGAGATATAAACAAAGAGAGGTACTTGATGAGCTGAAGGACGCATCATATACCAGAAATACGATATCGATCATCATCAGAAAGATACGAAGAGCTGCATACCAACGTCCCGTTCACCATCAGGATGGGGACTTTTCTGTACGTGGACCACTTGATCTCCTGTCGCATGACGGGATTGACCTCCACAATTTCATATGGCAGCCCATGATAATCCAGGAAGGCTCGCACCTTGCTGCAAAACGGACAGGTCTTATACTGATACAGTGTCAACTTCAGATCTGTCCCCAGCTCAGGTGCCTGTTCAACACAAGAAACCACGGTGAGCAAACAACCCCAACACTAAGGGCACATCAACACTTCCATCAAAAACTTTATGTATATTTACATACATACATTTGATTTTTCGTCTGCATGGTGACGCTGAAGCGTGAGTTTGACGGTCTGGTACAAGCCGAAACCACCACCGAGCAAGAAGGCGCATCCCAGGACTCTCCCGCTGCCACGCGTCGGCGCAGCGAGCAACGCTCTGGATCTAAACCCCGCTCCGCCGGTTCCGTAAGCCCTTCCTTGGCATCTCATGGAGAATCTCGGCACTAGTGCTGCGGCGTTTGTTACACGGCATGTCGGCGTGTCTAAAACTAACCGGGCGACCTTACTGAGCGTTCTTGCACAGGCCGCCGCCATCATGGTTTTACATAAACTCCCACAAGTCTACGGCAAGCGCAATCAAACAAATGCTACAAGCTAATAGACGTTCCTCGGAGAACGTTTAACGTTACTCCCTCCAGGGGGCGCGAGGGGTTTCAAAAACCGAATCTCGCATTCAAATATTTTCTTTAAAGAAGTAATAGTTTTTATAATATATATAAAATGTCTAAAGTTTTTTAAATAATATAATAGCTTTTATATATTAAATTATTTGAAATACAAATAAAAAGTATGCTTCAATAATCAAATAAGGATCATAATAAGACATAATAAGGATCACCCAGCACAAATCTCTTTAAAACATTGTTGGGAAAAGGAGAAGAGCTAGACAAAAAGCGTTGGGTGAACAGTTATACGAAAAGCAACAGTTAAAATCAATAGAATCAAAATTCAGACCAACAGTACCATTTCCAGTAGTGCCACCTTTGGTACTGCCTGAAGGGAAAGTAGATCTTACACTATTACAAAAGAAGAACAAAAATAGGGGGTTTATTTTGAATTCACATAGGCTACTATACAGGAATATATTAATAATTACTACAGTTATATCCAGATTTACACAGATGCATCAAAGAGTTTAGTGGATAGGATAGGAGTAGCTGTTCCAGAGTTTAATATTACAATAATGAAGAGGATTAGCGATAATGCAGTGTTGTAGTCGAGACCAGCTCATTCGAGTCCGAGTCCAGATCGAGTCCAGAGAGGGTCGAGTCCGAGTCAAGACCGAGTTCAGAAAGGGTCGAGTCCGAGTCAAGACCGAGTTCAGAAAGGGTCGAGTCCGAGTCAAGACCGAGTTCAGAAAGGGTCGAGTCCGAGTCAAGACCGAGACCAGAGAGATTGGGTCTGAGACAAGACCTAAAGAAATCTTCAAGAGTATGTAAAATGTATGATGGAAACAATAAAGGGTAAAAGGGTCACATAGTATGTGGTGTAAAGGTAATTTTATTAGAATTATGAATTGTTACTTGTCAATATTAAGTGCTCATTTTCACATAACATCGTTGTACCACTATACACATCCATATAACCTTTCTAGTACACATAATATTACTGTACGACTCTATATTGTAATTCTACATAACACTTCTAGTACAAGTAACATTACTGTACCACTATACCTGTAAATGTTCAACTGTAACAGCTTTTACATAACTTTTAACCCTGAAGCTTAACTAATGACTGCTAATATCCTGAAAATGTCTTGGATTATGTGCACTTTAGATGTTGTGAAGATTAAAGATGGGCATAATTACTTTTCAAAAAAATAAGTGAGGAGACCATCCTGCAACCCAACCGAGCACGATGTGGTCTCATGATCAATCCACCCCGACTAAAAACTCTCTCTATTGGTGCAGAGGAAGCGGGGACTGACAAAAGTTACCATTTCATCCCTTTCTGTAACAGCAACGGATAATCTAATGCTAATTTCACTGGATGGTGGGTTTTAATGCAGGGTAAAATACACACTAGTCGAAGTTTTTTTTAGTTACGGAAGGCATACACACAAGAGCCGACTGACTGTCCAGGAAATTTTCATGCAAAAGTGTGTATGTGCCAGGGGAAGAAAGCTGGTTGAAATGCCATATAAGTTCAATGCCTTCTGTCAGACATTTTTTTGGGGGGAGATGTTTAGTGTTGAGACAGTCAGTCTGTGTCTGTATTCATTATATAATTTAATTAAACAATATTTGTTTTTTTTCTGTGACCATTTTGTCCTACTTTGTAAAAATAAAACAGTTGAGAGAAATAATGTAGCAATGTGGCTTTCTGGAAAGCGGGATCACTACAGGCGGATGGCAGGAGGGTAACTTAAGGCCGGTGACACACTGGCTGCGTGGCGTCTCTGCTGCGTGCTAGAAGCATGGTGGCTGCTTCGCGTTTTCTGTGTCTTTACACACCAGAAGCGTGTCTGACGCGGCGCTGGCGCGCTGCTTCTGCTATAGGTGACATAGAGAGAGGCCGCCGAAAAACCAGGCTCTTGCAAAATAGAGTATGTTTGACAGGTGCAATATTTGAAAATCGATAATTATTTATTTATTTATTTAAATTACATTTATATCAGAATTTATGCCAACCTATAGACTTTAAAATATCAAAATGTCATGAATTAATATGTATTTGTGTACATAATGACACAAGTGACATATAAACATATTTTCCTAGTTTATTTTGCCTGGAAACGCTTCCAACACGCGCGTGTTCGCGTGAAAATAGGCGTCGGTTCTATTTCTAGCATGCACGCATTTTCCGCGCGGCTCGAGCTGCGCCTGGGATGCGCGTCTCACGCAGGCAGTCTGCAAGCTCTAACCTGTTAACATGGGAGCCAAATTAAAAACAGACACGCCACGCAGCTGAGACGCTTGCGCCATGCATCCAGTGTGTCGCTGGCCTAACGTCTAAAGAAAATCACCAGTCATTGGATGTATCAATCATACATCAATTTAAAGAAACATTAACATACAGTAATAATCATGAAATATTTTGATTGGGACTCGAGTGGACTCGGGCATAAGTCCGATTCCTAATATGTTCGAGTCCGAGTCAATACCGAGTCAAAATGCACACGAGTCCATGACAAGACCGAGACCATTAAAATACGGTCTCGAGACCGAGTCCAAGACCGAGTCCGAGTCTCGAGTACACAACACTGCGATAATGTATCAGTAAACACAGGAGAAATGCTAGCTATTCTGTTAGCAGTACAGTGGATAGAGGAAATAAGACCATAGAGAGTTATTATTTGTTCAGATTCAACTTCATCATTAATCTATAGAACAGTCACTGAGATAGCAGAGAAGATATTTTGTTAGAAACACAACAAACATTATATAGAATTTAAATGATGGGCATTGAAGTTATATTTTTTGTGGGTGCCAGCACATATAGAAATCATAAGAAATGAAATGGCAGATAAAGCTGCAAAGGAGGCCATAAAAAGAGAATACATTGATGTGACAGTTAACATCAGTAAGATGGAAATAAAGGGCATTATTAAACAGAAGTTGAAGAAAAGGTGGCAAATGCAGTGGGAGGAAAAGAGGAAAGGACTGTGGTTTTACAAAATTCAGAAGAGAGTGGGAGAAATGAGATGTGCAAGAAATAAAAAGGAGAGAAGAGGCAATTATATCTAGACTTAGATTTGGGCACACAGGGTTAAACAGCACTTTATTTAAAATAGGTAAACATAACACCGGATGTGAATACTGTGGGCAACAAGAGACAATAGAACACGTCATGGTGCACTGTAAGAAAAATGAGGGGAAAAGGTGGGGAATGATCTGAAACCTTAGAATGGAAAGAATTAATTTTGATTTAGTAGAAATTCTTAAATTCTTAGAATAATCAATATGATTGAGAAGATTTGAGTCCTAATTTTTGTTTTGTTGATTTTGGTTTGTTTTTTTAATTCGGTTTAGTTTTATTTTGTTTGGAATAAAATAAGTAGTAGTCATTCGGATCCACACTCCATACCAGTTGGTGGCGGTAATGCACCTTTTCGTTGTGTACCAACCGCCAAGAAAAACTCCAGAAAGAAGAAGAAAATACCTACATAGCAGACTTAATTATATGTTTTTGTTACTAGGGATAATATTTATAGAACAAAACATGGACATTGTTTGGCCAAGGAGGTCTCTATCTGTTAGCATTCCCATTCATCTTAAAAGCAGTTGCTTAAAACCCTTGGTTATAGATTAGTTTCAGTTACCTGTTAAATTTGCTCGAGTTTGTGTCATTTAAAATATATTTGAGAATTTCATTTTAATCCTTAAAAAACTGAAAAAGGTAATGCATAAATATCTAACGTATATTGTTTAACCCGCTTAAGTTTAATGATGACCTCATACATCATTCCCCCAGATCTGCTCCCATTTTACAACAGTGAGCGCAAGTTAGATTAAAGTGATTATTATGTTTTGAATATGGATATTTTATTACAAAAACGCATCGATTCACTACAGATGGCCTTTGATCACCCCCCTCACCACCACCACCCGTTAAGTTGCATCAAATGGCTTGAGAGATCAAATATATATTTTTAAAATAACTCCAACTGAATTCATCTGAAAGAAGAAAATAATATATTGTAGGCCTACACCTAGGATGACTTTAGAGCGAGTAATTTATGGCTTAGTTAACATTTTTGGCTTTTTAATATTTTCATGCATTTTACCAAATATTATTATGATATAGAAGAATAAGTCACATTTGATCACTGTTTATTATTTATTTATTTGTTTTTCTCAGTCACTATGTTTCATATCTTGTTTGTTTGTGTGTGTGTGTGTGTGTGTGTGTGTTCTGTACTGATATGGAAACTGGCAAAAGGAAAATGTTCTGTTTCAGGAAACGGGGAACTTAGAGATGTTTTAACTGATGTTATAAACAGGAAAAGGGAAAAGCTTTTAAGAACGCGTAGACAGTTTTTTTTTTACAGCATGTTATAATCAACGAGTCATTGCACAACAAAGATGATCCAGAATTTTTGTGGCATCCTCTTTGGCAATAGCATGTGTAACTGTCACCACATGTCTCATTGTTCTTCCAGTTAGAGGTCTAATAGTTACTGCTATTGCCACTGGCATATATTAAATATTGTGTAAATGTTGAATGAGATTTTGAAATGTCATGCCAAATATTGGCTCATGTTGCATTTCATGAGAGCTACACATATTCCAAAAAAGTGGGGACGGGTGGCAATAAGAGGCCGGAAAAGTTCAATGTACATATAAGGAACAGCTGGAGGACCAATTTGCAATTTATTAGGTCAATTGGCAACATGATTGGGTATAAAAAGAGCCTCTCAGAGACCAATTTCCCCAATGCTGGAGTGAAAAATAGTGGAGCAATATCAGAAAGGAGTTTGAAGTTATCATCATCTACAGTGCATAATATAATCCAAAGATTCAGAGAATCTGGAACAATCTCTGTGCATAAGGGTCAAGGCCAGACCATACTGGATGCCCTTGATCTTCGGGCCCTTAGATGGCACTGCATCACATACAGGTATGTTACTGTAATGGAAATCACAATATGGGCTCAGGAATACTTCCAGAAAACATTGTTGGTGAACACAATCCACCGTGACATTCACTGTTGCCGGCTAAAACTCTATAGCTCAAAAAAGAAGCCATATCTAAACATGATCCAGAAGCGCAGGCCTTTTCTCCAGACCAAGGCTCATTTAAAATGGACTGTGGCAAAGTGGAAAACTGTTCTGTGGTCAGACGAATCCAAATTTGAAGTTCTTTTTTGGAAAACTGGGACGCCATGTCATCCGGACTACAGAGGACAAGGCCAACCCAAGTTGTTATCAGCGCTCAGTTCAGAAGCCTGCATCTCTGATGGTATGGGGTTGCATGAGTGCGTGTGGCATGGGCAGCTGGAAAGGCACCATCAATGCTGAAAGGTATATCCAAGTTTTAGAACAACATATGCTCCCATCCAGACAACGTCTCTTTCAGGGAAGACTTTGCATTTTCCAACATAATAATGCCAGACTACATACTGTAAAAATTACAACATCATGGCTGCGTAGAAGAGGGTTACAGGTACTGAAATGACCAGCCTGCAGTCCAGATCTTTCACCCATAGAAAATATTTGGCACATCATAAAGTGGAAGAAGACCTAAGACAGTTGAGCAACTAGAAGCCTCTATTAGACAAGAATGGGACAACATTCCTATTCCTAAACTTGAGCAACTTGTCTCCTCAGTCCCCAGACATTAGCAGACTGTTATAAAAAGAAGAGGGGATGCCACACAGTGGTAAACATGGCCTTGTCCCAACTTTTTTTAGATGTGTTGATGCCATGAAATTTAAAATCAACTTATTTTTCCCTTAAAATTATACATTTTCTCAGTTTAAACATTTCATATGCCATCTATGTTGTATTCTGAATAAAATTTTGAAATTTAAACTTCCAAATCATTTCTGTTTTTATTCACAATTTGTACAGTGTCCCAACTATTTTGGAATCCGGTTTGTATAATGCCACATAACAGATTCATCTTGCATGGCTTATGACTAGTAACATTTTGAATGTCTAGGAAGGATACATATTTTAATCATTGTTGAGGTACAGCCCTGAAAATGTTATTTTGAGAGACAAGTTTCCCATCTTCGTGTAACGTTTCTTTATGATTCCATTGCCAGTCTCCTGAGGCAGAGTGGAACATTAAAGTGAATGGCTCCAACAGTTCCTCTCCAACACCACCCTGTCCTGTCTTTGTGTGGAATTGGATCTCTGTGTGTGTTCAGACAGAAGCTGTGCTTCCTTCCCTGCCTTTCTATTACCTCAACACAACACACAGTTCTTAGTTAGAGAGTGTTTATAAAAGCAGGGCTCATAAACAGGGGAACACAACTGTTCTGCAGGGGTTTCAGCAATTGTTTTGCAGTCTCAGTAATTTTTGTGTGAAAATTAAATAATGCATTATACAAAAATACAATATTAGGTTCACTTTAACTGAAGCTAAATGCTTCAAAGTCTCTTCTACAATAAAATGTAAATTTTAAATGATTTGCAATGCAAGCATTACATTGCATGATACAAATTTGAGATGCACTATTTATTGGCTCCATAGTGATTATTGGCTTGTATTAGAGATTTTTTTATATATCCATATTGACTAAAAAAGTTTGAGTCAAATATTTAATTAATTTAAAAGAAGCCACCATTCATATGATCAAAAACACAATACAATAATAATACTATTACAGTTTAAATAAGGTTTTTGATTCTTTGATGACTATAAAGTTCAAACAAATACTATGCATCCTTGCTGAATAAAAGTATGAATGACTTTAAAAATCATACTGACCCTAAACATTTAAACATATTTAATTATGCATGCTCTTTTTTACATTTAGATTACCTTTACTCTCATATCACAAGTTAATTTTGATGCTAATAATCCAAATACTTTGTATTAACTATATAATATTTATCAAATCTCAAAATGAATATCTTTTTCATACTGTAAATTACAATGTTGTAATGCCTAAATTCACTTGCAGCAACTGATTTTAGTTTCAGTGTTTTGTTTTATATTAAGATAAAATAGTATAGAATTCTAATATTGTTCAATTATTGTTTAAATTGAGTGTTATAATACATTTTACATCTCCTTGGTCTGTGTTTAAAGTTTGAACCGTAAAAGCCATCATACGTGAGAGGTAGAGTTTCAACAATCCATGTGTTCACAAGAAAGCTTGCACATGCCTGGACGTGAATGGAATGACACGAATGCAAGTCACGACATGTTAGTGCATATTCTAAGTGAATTCTAAATGTCACCAGACAGACCACAGCATGCAACTGAAGTCATATAGAAAGACGCGTCTTCGTGGTGAGATATGGTGCTCTTGTGCAAATACAGTTGTCTCTGTGGACTTTATTGCTGTTCCTCTAGGCATCTCTTTTCAAAGGTTGAGCGTTTGCTGTCTCCATGGCAACCACATCTCTCTATGGCTGCGTAGGATATCCTCTGCATTTCAAAACAGTTCCCACAGTCTGTGCTTTCATAATAGAGTGCCACCTCCCCGTGGTCTTCAACTATGCCTGCCATTAGATAATCGTCACATGCAACCCTCCGATATCGAACCGTGTGCTACCCAGGGTTATGCTTTTTTATCCTGTTGCATGACGGATGTGTGCATTTATCTGCATCCTTTAACTCACGCAGAGAACAAGACAAATATCTCAAATACTGTTATGGTTAAGGCAGTTTTAGAATAGGACAATTGTTTGTGGCCGAAAAGCTTTGTGACCTAGATTTAATGATAGGGCATTGCAATTTTTTTCAACTCTTTAATGGATCTGAGTGTATGTTGGCCATTTATATATATATGTGTGTGTGTGTGTGTGTGTGTGTGTGTTTTGTAGGATCCAGACCCAGACTCCCAGCTGCACAGGTCACTGGGCAGACTGGTCACGCGAGCGAGAACACACTCTGGGCACTTTATTTGTTGCTCGAACAAAATGCACAGAGCACATGAGCCAGAAAGCACTTTTCCACTGGCGAAGCGCTCTCAGATACACAAGCACAGGGTCTCTAAGGGGCCCGTCAGGGGAAAAGCACAGCAGAACGCAGAAAACAACCGGCCATGAGGAGTGAGCGACAGCTGTGGACTGAATGCAGTGCCTTAAGAGGGAGGGAGGGAGACACTTTTCTGCAGAGATGCTGCATTTGAAAGCCAGATCTACCTGCATACCTACGTCGCATGTATGGGTGGGGGTGTTTACATGGTTAGGAGATTGTTAGAGATCGAGACAATATGCAAGGGAAGCGCTGGGAGGAGGTCGAGTTGTTCAGATTTCTTACCGTCTCCTGATGCAAGGGAAGTAGATGACAGCTGAGTGTTAGTGACAGCTACAGTAAGTTCCTGTTTGTGCTGCGTGTAACTATTGAAGAGAAATACACAGAGAGAGGCAAGTAGTTTTTCTGTGTGAAAGAGAGAGCGCCTGTACATTCACTCTTGAAAGGGAGAGAGAGAGAGAGAGAGAGAGGGGGAGGGAGGGAGAGAGGGAGTTGTGTATCAATGAGAGAGCAGACGAGTGGGAGCAGCATTCCCCTAATATGAAGCAGGCGCCTGGACAGCAGCCTGCACTCTCTCCATCGGGTAAGATGGAGCCCAAATCTCTGTTCAACCTGCATAAAGCCCTGGCTCAGCCTGTGAAGATGTGCATGTTTGATTTCCCTGTCTCCATCCTGGATGATCTGGTAAGAGAGAGACTGCAGTCATTTTGTTCTGGTGCGAGTTGGTGTGTGTGTGTGTATGTGTGCATGTGTTTTCATTTAGTAAAAGTATGTGCTCACCCTTTGGCTGTATTCTGCTGTTTTCAATGCCTGCTGAAATAGAGCCAGTGACGTGGTGTTTTCATGGTGAAAGCATGTCAGTTCTTGCTGTTCGTGGTCATGAAATGAGTTACAACTAATCAATAACAGCGTCTGGAGTTAGTTATGAATGTCTTATGCTCAATAGTGAGCTCTACTTTTGGCTTACTGAAAGGGGATGTTGTTGCTATGCTGCTCGTGACTGTTTTTTTTTTTTTTTTTTTTTGGCACGTTTCGGCCAGAGATGTTCAAGGATGATGTGTTACTTTTTCTAAGTGGCAGGTGTTTTTATGTGTCAGCACTTCTGCAGGTGTGAGTATGCGTCTAGGTTACTGAGCCTTTCTTTATCGCATATACACTTCAGTACTACACTGCAACTGCTTTAAGATTTATTAGTCATCTTGAAATGGATGTGATCCACTCTTGGTCGTGTGGGTTTTAGAAAAAGCAACTGGGTTAATGACATGATGCTCGTTTGTCCACATATATTAATTTAATTTCAAATATGTTAAAATGCACCTCATACTACAGTGACATGAGCATGTTTCAAATTTCAAAATGTAAATTAATGAATAAAATAATAATAATAATAAAATAATAAAAATAATAAATTAATACACACACACACACACATACACTGTATCTTGTATATCAACTGTAAATAACGTAATTCTTGAAAATAAATAATTAATAAGTATACTTATTAATTATTAAGTATACTAGTTTGGCATCTTTTATTATAATCTCTTAGAAAAAAAATAATAAGCCATGACAACAAAAAAAAACTAACTTTTTATTTGAATTATTACTTTTAAGATTAATAATTTACATGTGTATGAAAATATTGCTTTTGTTATTGAATTAATTCAGTTTTAAAGGTTTTTAACATGACTTGACACTTGTGTTTTGAGCTTTAGATTTTAAAAGATTGTTTCCTTTTCATTATCATGGACACTCCTATACTGTATGTCATTGACCGATCCTTAAAGTCATAATTTGTCTCAGTGAACACCTTAAACTGATCTCCATTGATTTCAGATCTTAATAAAATCACTAAACTAAAGATTCATTCAGTAGCATGGCACAACAACTTTTTTATTTTATTTTTTTATTTAGGATCATAAGCGATGTTTGATGACAGTGTCAGGTTCTCTTGTATCCATGTCTCAGCCAGTAACTGGCTGTACTTATTTGTGACTGGACAGGGCTTTTGATACAGGTTCTTATTTTGCCTCAGTGGTGAGGAGAAAGCACTTTTAAATGCCAAGTTCTGAGTGTCAAAGCATCTTAGAATCGTAATGGAGCTCCAGAGAATACAGCAGGGCAATAAATTGAGCCACCGAATGGTGTTTCTGTGGCACTCAAGAAAGGAAAGTATGTGAGCTCAGTTTGAAAAAAAATCGGAGGTTTACGTACTACATTGGGTCAGTGAATCAAGTTATTGACCTATTTTTTTAAAGAAGTTTGGTGACATTCAATACTTAAAACTGTTGTTTTTGTTTGGACTGCACTCCCAAGAAGTGTTTTACACTGGCCTGTTATAGCAACATCATTGTTTTAAGCCACATGGACATGCATTGACAAGGTCTGGCCTCTTGAACATCAATTTCCACCTGTGAGTGTGGTCTGTGTTTGTGGGTCAGGTTTGGTCTAGACCTTTGACAGTCCATACTGCAGCCTATTCTAGCCATGAACTGTCCATTTAACTAATGGCATGGCAGTGTCTGTGAAAGATCTCTATAGAAAACAAACAGAAAAACAGAGAGACTCTGAATAAGATGTTTATGACTGACTAAAGTAGATAGTCTATTTCATTTATAAAATGGAAATCTAGTTTACCTGCTATACCTAAAAAAACAGCAACTCAAAATAGCCTTCAATGATTTGATATCACTAACCTTATAAACTGTGCCAAATCCAGTGATTATTTTATATTATTTCACTATTTCTGTTTCTTTGACTTTGTTGGACTTTATTTCCAAGAACTTGTATAACTGTGTGACATCAGCCTACATAAAAAAAAGAACAGTATTGTAGTAAAAATAAATGGAATCTAAAATAAGTTTTTTGTAACTGGTTTAAAAGAACAGGCTTTGGTAGAGCTAGTGTTAAAGGAAACCCAAAGGTAAAAGGATGACAAAATGTGTTTTTACAGTGACATCCTGTGAACAGCAGAAATTGCTCTTTCGCACGATTTGATTTCTTGTTGGATCAGAAAGTTGTCACACAGGTTTATAGGTTTGTTTGATTGCTTCACTTGCAATTTCATTTTGTGTGGGAATTCTGCTGAATTCCCAGAGCAGCCTGTGCATCATAGCCAATACAAATGATTTCAGAGTAACCTTGAGGGTTTAAACAGAAGAGTTTATGACACAAAAAACCTCAGCAAGCATTGTAGTGTTTCGGTTGAGAGAGTGAGAGCTGTGTTACCGTGTTCCCTGCGTATTGATACAGCTGTTTGCGTCCACACGTGTCGGACAGGGACAGTGTTTTGGGGTCAGCGAATGGCGAAGGAGAATTTTGTGCTTCCCATCTGTCACAAGATTGAGAATCTCTTGCAATTTACACTTAAAAGTCTGAATTGAGAAGGTGATGTGTTGGAAGGACAGATTCGATCAACTTGTTCAGCTGATACGCTGGTGCGGCTTGGGTTGTGTGTTCACGAATGAAGCTCTGTACTGTGATCTGAAAAGTTTAGAGGAAAGAAAAAAGGTAAGAAGCATTTATTTCCTCTAATAGTCTAAAAATTTATCTAGTTAACAGATCGAGTAATAGTAATGTAGATTAAATTAATGTTTTATAAGTTCTTCTTAAGATAGTGGGCTATTATTATTAAGTAATCTGTTCAAGTCAATCAAACTACAGTTTGAAATGTCTTTACGGCGGTAGTGTTTGTGTGTTAGTGTGACTGGATACCAAGGAGTGACAAGCTGCCTCCTGCTCATTTTAAACCAATCTTGGCTATGTTAGTATCTTTCAGGTGCTTTCCACAGTCGTAGAGGTGCATAGGTCATTCTTTAGTTTGACATAGTAAAGAAAAAGAAAGAAAGAACAACATCAATAAGTCAAATGTTCAAAACGTTCTAACAAATCAGTCAGAACTGATGTGATACTTCAGCTTTATGGAGTTGTAAGCACCTCAAAATCAATAAAACATTCTCAGTTGCTTTCCCTTGGTAAGAACCACTTTGTAATTATGAATCTGGTTATAACGTGAGTTAGCAGAAAAGGGACAAAATGTTTCAGGCTCATTACATTTGTTCCTATTTGAAGTTTAGCACTCTCAGAATACATGTGTCCTTTCTCAGGATGACACAGGCTTGTTAGGAGAGGAGACTGGGTTCAGGGTGAATACTGTTTGCTAACACTTATGCGAGAACTCTGGTGGCCTTGATTCCTGATAGTAGGAAGGGTAATAGAAAAGTTATTTAGCCCTTTTTAAGTGTCCAGTGGAAAGGGGCTTCCAGATCCTATAGTCACCTGGCTTTTGATATGTCTGGGCAAAATGAGAGATCATATGAAGCTTCTCCAAAGATTTATAAACCATGCTGGTGCTGTAAGAGAACAACAAGCTGTTATCTGTCAATCTCAGCAGAGAGCAGCGCAAATAAGTGGTTGTGCAACTGAGTTCCAGCTGCGGCAGAGTATACATGTTACACCAATCCCAAACTTTTTGGTGTCATGGGTCATTATTTCTGTTAAATATTGCATGGATATTTAGGTCCACACACACACACACTTAACACTTATTTGTGAAATATTATCATTTACATTTTTACTTGAATTTATTTTTCCTGTGATGCCAGAACTAAATTTTCAGCAACCATTAGTCCAGTCTTCAGTCTCACATGATCCTTCAGAAACATTACTTTTATATGTTGTTTTGCTGCTCAGGAAATATTTCTCATTTTCAGTATTGAAAACAGCTGTGCTGTGCTTTAATATTTTTTGTTGAACCATGGTACATTTTTTTTAAGGATTATTTGATTAATAGAATTTGAAAAGAACAGCATTTCTTTGGAATAGAAATATTTTGTTATGTGACAGATTTATATTTTTGCAGAATAAAAGAAAATAACCTACTCACCCCAAATCAAACTTTTTAGTAGTAGTGTACATTAATAGTAGATCTGAAAATGCTGTTGTGTAGTTACTGTTCAATTCTAAGAACAACATTTTACTGGGAAAAATACTGCATCAAATGCCGTATAACATGACACTGGATTGAGAGTTCACAGAGCGCCTGAATAAATAAACTGTATGATGTGAATTTATGTGTATTCTGTGTTCTTGTTCTGATGCATAGAAATCTTACAGTATAATAACTCTGTGTGATTGCTCTGCATGGCAGCCGAGCATAGCTAACAACTGTTTCAATTCAACTAGAGATCCCAGGGTTATTCACATCCAGTTCAGTTTGTTCTGCATTGAATTATGGCTGCAAATCTATTATCAGAAGTAGTCACAGGAAATGTCAGTAAAAGCTTATGTGAATCCTAAATCAAGCTAAAAGTAATTGCAGAGTAACTGAGTTTAAGGTGCAAACATTTTTACACTTAGCTCTTATTCTTCCCAATAACACGCACACCGGCAGTGTTGTACTTTATACTGACACCTATTGGTTCGGCTTGTCCAGGGATATTGAGTTTGTTATTTTGTTTGCTTCCTTTAGTCGAGGAGCAGATACTGGCTATACATATTTTTGTTGCAACTATAATCAGTACTGAACAACTGCATGACATGGATGGCCAGGACATGATAGCGACATCCTCCATGGAATTAATAGCTTTTTCTAGAAGATTGATCTCTCAAGGTTAAGGTATAGTTCACCCAAAAATGTAAATTCAGTCATCATCACCCTCATGTTGTTCCAAACCAATAAGACCTTCGTTCATCTGGATGAAAACCGACAGCTTTTTAACCATGCATCTGCAACGTTAAACAAAAATTAAGACTTTATTCAACAATTTCTTCTGTTCCGTGTCAGTCTTCGACATGCATTCACAAGAATACATCATCTGGTACATCAATATTCATCAAAGTATTATTTGCAATATATATATATATATATATATATATATATATATATATATATATATATATATATATATTCAGTGCAACTTCTTCAGTGCAGGTCAGAGCTTCAAGCAAAAAGACTTAGCATTTTCCTTCACTTAGACAGCCGTCTTGTCAGATTTCACGATGTAACCATAATGGTTACCTCATGGAAAACACCATCATCCCCAGCAGGTTTCCTCAGACAGCTGCTGCTATTTCTCGCAAAACACTATTTCTCTGGAGGATTTCAGTTTCCTTAGAGCTTTGTGTCAGTGGTGCAGTCATCCTCGAAGAATAAGTTACCTTACCAGTATTTTCCAACAGAGGGCGCTATAGTATACACGAATCATCATCATGCTGGGGGTATTTTATTATTATTATTTTTTACTGGTAACTAGGCTTGAGCACAGCAAATATTTTGAGGTTGAAACACGAACCTACAATTTAGGTTGTTCATATATAGGTGTCCCAAAAAAGGATGGATCAGGAAGAAAATGTATTAACATTAGCCAGCCTACATGAAAAGTCCACTTTATTCCAGTTTGAGTATTATATTAGTAGCATGATGTTTGCATAAAACATGGGACCTTTAGCTCATTGTACCCTTTAGAGAACAAATACTATAAATATAAATTGTAAAATATTAAAATATAAATTATTATTGTTATTATCTATCTATCTTATCTTATTTTATTTTAATTGATACATTTACAACAAAACAAAGCTGTGCAATGCTGAATAGCCATTTACGAAAGACAATATATGCTGCTTTAAAATCAAAATTTTTCTTTCAAATAAAAATATTTTTATTTTTTTGTTTAGATATTCTTCGTAGTGCCACAAAAGCCTGGATCACAATGTCAAAATTTACCTATGTGAAATATATTTTATATTATTTCTTAAAATTATAATCAAAAATCTGTAGACAAAAGAAGTGTTAAATGCGCTTATTATTGTTGTTGTTTCTATTATTATTAATAATTATTGAGTCACTTTAACTCATTTGAACAAATCCTTTTTATTCATTAATGTTTAAGCCATAAACTAAATAATGAATCATACAATAATTTAGCATAATTGTTTCAATTGCTTTCGTTTATTTTTGGCATATGAAGTAACAATCAAGCGATTAAAAGTGATATTTTTAGTAGCTCAGAGTTCCCGGAATTTGACGTCACGATTTTAGTCATAGAAGGGGCGGGCCATATGCGCGTCGGGGGCTGAATTCTCTTAAGGGGCGGGGCCTAGCGTCTCAGGGTATTCCCTTCAGCCAAACTCGCACAGACATACAGTCGTTGCTACGGTAGAAGTCTGGATGACAGAATATGGAGTCGTAAACAGAGACAGTGACAGTCTTTTAGTAATGGTCTACATTATGGGAATGCAGTCGGACGCCCTCGGTGTCAAACCCACGTCCCTGGACGAGCTGTTTGAGTCCAGCACATGGAAAATTAAAAACATTTGGGATGGGGTGAAGCTGGAGATCGCACCTGAAGATGGATGTCCGGTGGTCTTAAATAGTTTTACCCAATTGGACCCTGACCTTCCTGTCCTGGAGGTAATACACATATTTACCCGAACTTATTTTCATTATGTATGTATATATAGAAAGAGAGAGAGAGAGAGAGAGAGAGAGAGAGAGGAAGACACACACACACAATAGATAACTCCCAAAATATCAATACAATACACTACAGTATTATAAAGATATTTAAAAATACTGACAGTATAGTATTTAGAAATATAATTTTATTTCGTTAGAAATTACATTTTGTGTGTATTTCTGCATTGAAATTCATGTTTTTATGATGTATTCATTTTTATATGTATATATGAATGTTAGGTTTCTTTCACTGTTTTATTTCTAGACATTTAATTTCAGCACATTGTTTGAAGATGTGCTGGCATGAGTGTTTCTGTTGTAGCCTACTTTGCCAGTGTTTTTCTCTTTTATAGAAAATTGCAATTTATAAACCGCACATCTGTCACCTCCTATGATCTTTGTCTTGTAGCTATATGATCTTGACTGACAATATAAATACAAGGCAGTGTAAATGCATTGCACAGAAATCTCTTGTTCTCGATGGCCTACATGAAGTAAATCAAAACTCCACCATGATCTTGGCAAGAGCACTGGCACACTCTGTTTTCCTCGATTCATTCCGTCTCCAACTTTCCCCTCTCTAATTCTCCTCAGGAAAGGCCATGGAAATATAACAGTCAAATGAGAATCACGTCCCCTTCCCTTTAGGTATTAAATGAAAACACAGGCTTTAGTTAAAGATGTGGAAAAAATGCTGTAATATGGTATTTATTATCTAGGAATTTTGCTGACCTGTTAAAACAATCCAATGTTATTGATGCTCTGTTATTTCTCTAGTTTGTTACAATAGTGCAGATATGTTAGCTGAGAATGAATGATTATATTTGAGAACATCTTATATAATACACAAGCATGCATTTACTTGATAGTTGTGATGAAAGACTTTCATTATTGATTTCCTATTTGTGACTTAATCAAGCTCTGCAGCGCAAAATGTTTTCCTTGAACGCGAGGGAATTATTTTATCACCATGGCAGTCACACATTTTTCACAGTTGTTAGTTGTTACACTAAACCTGTGATATCTGACTGTGGTTTGTGAACAGCATGTCCTTTTTTATCTTGCATTTCAATGGCAACAGCACATTGTTGTGACTTAAATTGCAGTTCACACCAAACTTGTTTACGACAATGAAGCTTTACCTCAGTCACACGCAAAAAGAAGGATCCACCGTGTCCCCAGCTGCTAACCTTCACTGGACTAAATCTAAGCTGCTCTCATTACACAATTAGTGATGGTTAAATCTCCCATTCCACCCACTAGGGCCTTTCTCCTTTGTGGGTGCATTTGCGTTGACTTGTGGGTGCTGTTTGTTTTCCTTCCTCATTACACAAATCAAAATTTATTTTCCATCCATTTTAATGTGAAAAATGGTTGACTCGTCGACTTACAGATCCAAAAAGTTAGCTCTAGGGTAACCATGAGTGATGGATGGAGTAACTTTGCTGTAAATCCTTCTCTATTATCTCTCTCTCTCTCTCTCTCTCTCTCATCCTCTTTCATTTATGTCATAGGCAGTAAAAAATGGCAATGCTAGCACTTATCTCTGCTTTTATAGTGATTCAAGGCAGCTGATGGCTTGGCAAGAGCTCAGAATTGGTTACCTCAGCTCTGAAGATTGAAACCAAATCAGCCAGATGTAAAAGTTCCCTTGTATAATAGATCATTACGAGCTCAGTACGTAGATCAGCTAATCTCGTAACGTAACAGCTGCTATAAAGCATCCAGTGTAAGGTCTTGTGTAAGAGCACTTTAATGTTGTTATTGTCGACAAATAAGTGGGTGAAATTGTTACGATCGACTTGAGAAAGAGTGATTGATGGTTTGTTTACTGTAAAATGTGTCTCTTCACATTAGCTTGACTGGCTTCAAGATTACTGTTTGGAGCGTGATTTGAGCAACAGAAACTCATTCTGAGAAAATAATTGTTTTCATATTTTATAATCTTGACAGGTAAAAAAAAAATAAAGACTTTCTGTATTTAGGTATATAGACTTCGATACCAATAGAAAATTGCTCCTGAGGCATATTTTCAAGATGTCTGTCATGTGTTTTAGATTTAGATTAAATATGGTCCAAGATACTGTCAACCTGTAAAGAAAATAATATACAACATTCACTGTTGTTCGAAACTTTGGGATTAGTATGATTATTTTTATGTTTTTGGAAGACACTGCGTTTAATTATCATAATCATGTGAAATATTATTACAAAGTAAAATAATAGTTTGCTGTTTTTAGAAAACTCTCAGCATCCATTCCTCCTGTTTACTCCATCACTCCAGTTCAGTGTCTTATTATCCTTCAGAAATCATTCCAATATGCTGATTTCCACTTCTTATTATTATTAGTCTTTGATGAAAATACGTTTCAAATGAACACTATTTATTTGCAATAGAAATCTTTTTCTACATTATAAATATCTTTACTGTCACTTTCAATCAGTTATTCCAAACCAGTAACAACAAAAAAAACTCGTACTGACGCAAACTTCAACCTTGTAAAGGTTCTTTGATTGTTTGCCAGTGAACAGCGGTCGTAGAATTGACTGGCACTTTTGTCACTGGGTTTTCACTCTAATACATTTTGTCATTGTTCTTCTGTGTTTGTTAAAAGTGTTTACAAATTCTGCATTTTTCTTAAAGAGGCCTTTGTGTGATAGATTGGATTCGGAATGTCATAATGGGGCCGGCAGAGCTGAGCTTTGTGTAATGAGGAGAACAGACAGGGGTTACATTGACACATACAGAGATGCTTTTGTCCTGAAAGATCTCTTGAATGAAAAGAGAAGGATCAGAGGGAGGAATAGTGGGATGGCAATGAAGGGAAAACAAGGATGTGAGAGGCAGGAAAGGGGAAAGTAACAGGAATACGTAGGTGTGCATTGATGTAATTAAACAGTTGTACAAGGCATTAAATATAAATACTCAATATGCCACTGTTAAATCAGGTTTGTAAGGTTATGTTTAGAAAAGCAGCTCAACTAGTAGAGCATAAAGGTCCTGAGTTCAGTTCCCAGGGAGCACACATACTGATAAATTGTGTAGCTTGAATGCACTGTAAATCACTTTAAATAAATGGTCTGCCAAATGTTAGTGTGCCATAAATGAAAATTTTTCATCTTTTATTTGTCATATGAAAAATAAAATCCCAGGACTTTTTTAACAAATAATTTTTTGTGGTCCAAACAAAAAATAGAAAAAAAATATACATTTTGTACTCTTGTTTTTCATTTTGAATGTAAACAAATACATTTCTGCAATGTGCAAAAATGATCTGCTCTCAGAATAGTTGCATCCATTCCTTAATTCTTCATCTGCGATATAACAGAGCCAGAAGCCACCGCACTCAGCAGTTGTGAGCCGCACTCCGGCAGAGTCGGGTAAATCTTTTTCCAAGGCTTATATTGAAGAATTCCTTCCTTAGCTCTGCTAATCTCATTTTGGAGAGCTGGAACAGATTTCACAAAAACCTTGGCTCAACCAAAACACAGGCAAAAAAGCGACAGCAGCTTCCAGTGATTATTAACAACATCCAAGCCAAAGAAAAAAAAAAAATATGGATAATACCATTTATCAAATGAAAAATAGTTACATTGTGCGATCAATAAATAAAATCTCATCAGAGGTTAATGATTATAATTAGTTTAGTGATTTTTCCCCCATTGTTTTGGTGAAAGTTGATGCTCAATAAAAACTTTGTTAAAATAATGTTTTCAAATATACAGTAATGTTTTTCTCTTGTAAGATATTTAAAAATGTAATTTATTTTTGTTGAATTTTCAGCAGCCATGATTGTAGTCTTTAGTGTCACATGATCCTTCAGAAATCACTATTCGTGAAAATCGTGACACATTTTTTTCAGGATCCTGAAGAAATTCATTTGAAATACACTTCTGTGTACCAGCGTAATAATCTTTACAGTCACTTGACAGTAAATTGAATGCATCCTTGCAAAAAAAAAGAAAAACCATTATTTGTCTCTGACTTTGAGCACAATAAGACGTGGTTCGAAGTCAGAAGTTGTCAGTGGGTGATAAAAAAAGAAAAGGTTGGAAACTTCCAGAATAAGGCGGATAAGAAGAGAAATCACCTTTTCACCTTTCACTGCCTTTTTTCCACTGTAGATGTTTGCAGCTGTGAATCTATGCTGGGGTTTAATGAGCTGTAACCAAGTCTGCTGAAAAACCTACTGAGCAATGCCAAAATACACAGAACGCAGCTTCGCTCTGTGTATCCCGTCTCTCTCCAGATTAATAACTCGTACAGGACTGTGAATCTTGAGAGAAATCCGAATCCATAACCCTCATGACACAAATAAGCATCATTTTGCTCCTGACCATTACAAACAGAAAAGAGATTTGGTCGGAGCTTACAGTGTCTTAAGCTGTTTTCTGTTCAAGGCATTCATAAACATTGTATTATGAGATAAAATCATTCCCAGGGACAATATTTGTCACAGCTATGTGTCCTACCCAGCCAAGGCAATAAAAGCAAACATGTGCTGAGGTATTTAGACAATGTTATGACACATAATGAAAATATGAATGAAGCCAGGCGTATTAATGATCAGCAGGAGGACAAGCAAATTGATCACTGCTGCTTTAAATTCCTTTCATCTGACCTCATATATTTGCATTCCCTCTTTATATTTTTGCAACAGCAAAGCAGTCTGTGCAGGACGTGTTTGTGCATTATGCAGTTTTTTTTCAGTATTACACAAGACGGACACCTTTGACAGCGGTTTAGCTGTTTTTCAACATTTCACGCCATGAGCAGCACGTTCTCACAACACTTTCCTGTTTGAAAACAGCTAGTTTTGCATTCAAAAAGATGCATTTTTAGAACGGAACTAGTTTTAACTTAATGAAACTAAACTAAAACTAAATAAAATGTCTTGTGTGAGTATGTGACGATAAACCAAGCTGTCAAAATCGCAGCCTGTTGATATCTATTTTTAATATAATCTTGTTTTTCTTGATGTGAAGAAGTTAAAGAAAGACACGTAATAGGGCTTGTCCTCTAACATCTTTTAACTCCTCCCTGATTTTGACAGGAGGAATTCTGCATTGTTTTTGTGTTTTCTCAACATTGTTTGTAAAGGATGCAGCTGTCTAGGAAGCTGTTCCACAGTAACTTTTCAGCACTCTTTGTCTTTTCACAGGAAACCCTGTGGCTTTAGTGGATCAGAGGCAGTAGAGGGGTACACAGAGCAGAGTAAATGCATTCTGTCAGGCTTTTTTGTGACTGTGATCACCTCATACAATTATAATGCAAACCTATGATTAGTGAGAAACAATATTCTTTCACCATATAAACATTTGTTTACGCTTTCTCTGACTGTATATTGTGAAGTGGATTTTCCCTTAGAAAGTACAGCAGAGTGGAGTTTCTGTTTCTGTTTTGAAAGATCAGACGTCGGAGACGGACATTTATAGTGCTGGTGGCAGACCCCCCCTTTCTTCAGGCCTGTTTGGGTTATCCTACTATTGCTCACAAGTTTTAATTGGAGTCAGAGGGACTTTCCAAAGTGTGTGTGAATTCACTTTTTGTTTTGCTTTATTGTTTTGCTGAAGTGGTCTACTTTCCCTTTCCTGTATTTACTTGCACCAAGATACTCTCATACTATAATATAATGTAAAATAGATGTAAAGTGGTTTACTTTTCCTTTTATTAATGTCTTAATTTACTTAAACCATGTCCATCTTTAAATATAATATAATATTACGGCCACTCATGCACGGTGTTTCCTTGCCTACAGCCTTGGAGGGATTGATAATAGACGTCTATATCCACTTTTTCTTAATTAACTTAATCTTTGAGGATTATATAATATAATTTGATTAAATATTATATAACATACATTGCTGAAATGTAATCCATCGTTGTTTGTAATCATCGGAGGGAAATTGTCTCGCATCTACATCTTGTGCGTTTTACAGGGTTGTGTAACGGATCTGAAACTGAAAGAAGCGTTGTTCCTTTTTTTTGCCTATTAATGTACTTCCACAATACCACAGCAACGGTATTTGACAGAAACTGTTGCATGGCTTGTGTGTTTGTTACCATAGCTACTCCTGGACAGAGCCCTGGGGTTGGGTTATCTGTTTAAGCAGTCATCTCCTGACCATGCACTGACTCACACCCACACTTACACAGGATACACCCTCACACGACTGGCTCGCTGCCTAAGGCAAAGCTTTCGGTCACTTCCCACAGTTCCCTGGGATTTCCCTCTTACTTTCCATTATGACGTCAAGCACAGTGCTTGAGATAGTTGCAAATTACCGACTGCAAACTTTCTCAACTTAGCATTATATTATATGAGATCCCTACTGAATTAAAGCGTACAGTTATATTTTTAGTTTTTAAAATCATTGATGTCAATCTTTGTTGGTCATAGAGTGAATTTAGACTCCGATGAAAATTTTAGACCATTTGTTTGCAGAACAGGTGATCCATTTCAATAGGCGTCTGAGACCACTGTGGTACTGGCCAGAGAAAGCTGCTAAGTGCACATTTAAGATGTGGAGTTAAAGGGCTGGGTTAGCCATGTGACAGTGGCTGATAAAGAGCCACAATCTTGGTCTTGTGCGCTCGGTGTTAAGGCTGTGTGTGGATTAAGGAAATGAGCAGTAATCCCCAACTCACCCTTAAAGCCCCTGCCGTGCTAGAACTGTGTGACCTTGTAAATTCACCACATAAATGCAGAGAGAAGAATAGCCCTTGAAAAATAATCAGTCATCTTTGCTGCCATTATTATGATAAGGTGCTCTGTGATTCTGAATGGTAGAATGTACTTCTGTATTGACTTATTGTTACATGACACCCTGGAATACTGGATTCTGATTGGTTCGTCAGTGAAATGACCACAAAATTGTGTATTTAATCATTTTCTGTAATGAATATAATGCCAGGGATACTCAACCCTTTTCTTTATCTGTAGAGCTCAGTTCAGGAGATTGGAGAGGAGGTAGAAGTCGGAGCCATCTATACCATCACACTTCGAAAGGTCCAGCTGCACCAGACGGCTAGTAAGGGGCAGCGATGGCTGGGTGTGGAGACCGACTCTGCCCTCAGTTTGTACGAGACATGCAAGGGTCGGACTATTAAGGCTGGCACGCTGGAGAAACTAGTGGAGTACATGGTTTCGGCTTTCAGAGGAAAGGACTACACATACGTCACTATTTTTCCTCTGCACCTACCGAGCTTTTGCCACCACCAAACAAGTGCTGGACCTGCTGCTGAACAGGTAAACAAGCCATCAACCCCAAGTACTTTTGGAAATATAAAAACATACACTATGTTACTTAAAATGCATTCTTATCTATGTAAGGTATGCTAAACTGCATGATCAGCCAGTCTCAGGCAAGCCAAAACTGCCCTCAGAGGACCACACAGATCTTAAAAAGTAAGTATTTACAGTGATAAACTGAACCCAATTCATTTGGATACAGTTAAAAGAGAGTTTGTAGATTTTTATAATTACCATATTATAGTTACCACAACAGACAATAATTATTTGTTTTGTTACTTTTGGTTGTACTTTATATTGGTATATCCTATACCACCTAATCGTGACTTGGTTTATTGGTATCGCACAGAATATTGATATTGATGCATTCTTTTTTTATGTGCATTGCAGTACTGTCTCATCTATCCTGGGTGCATGGCTGGATCAGTACTCTGAGGATTTTTGGAGCCCTCCTGACCATGAATGCCTGCAGAGCCTCATATCTTACTTGCAAATGAACTTCTCTGGATCAGACCTCGAGAGACGAGCCCATAACCTGCTAGAACACTTCCAGCATCGGCAAAACACAGAGGTTGAGCTTGAAGGTACTGATGACAAAGTAACCCACTGAATCTCATATTAAAGGCTAAAAAACTGAAAAAACTGATTGTTTGACAACTTGCCTCTTCTTTGCAGCTGACCTGTGCACCTGCCCCTTTGCCACACCAGAGGAGAGCAGCTTGGATGATGAATTCTCTCCCTCACACTTCATGTCTTTCAGTCCTGCCCTAGTCGCCGAGCAGTTAACAGTCATGGATGCGGTAAGAGATCAAAAATGGTCGATCTTTCAAAAGTTTAAGCAATCTATTGGTTAAGGATCTGAGCAATTAAAGTGGGCTACAAAAGTGTAGGCAAACTGAGAAGAGTATAAGGACACTCCTGTACCTTAACCTTTATGCAAGCTTTTCAATCCCATGTTGCTTTATGGGGACCGTTTATACACAAAGTATATGCTAGTCAGCATGTTTTGGTAGATTTGAAGAATTTAAAGATTAAAGTCAGCTGAGAGAATTAAACCTGAGAAAATGATTTACTCCAGTCATTGCATGCCATAAATGTAAATAAAGTTGTCCTGCAAAACATTCTCAAGGCTAAAACCGAATGAAACAGGTGAATGCAATTAAACATTGTTTTTTTTTACAGGAGCTGTTTAAGAGGGTGGTTCCATACCATTGTTTGGGTGGCATATGGTCCCAGCGAGATAAGAAGGGCAAAGAGCACCTGGCACCCACCATCCGTGCCACTGTTTCTCAGTTCAACAGTGTGACCAACTGTGTGATTGCCACCTGCCTGGATAACAAGTCTCTCAGACCCTTTCTAAGAGCCAAACGCATTGAACACTGGATAGAAGTGGCCAGGGTGAGGCACCATTTTAACTGTTTTGTTTTTCATGGAATGAAGTCAGAGGCACAAAATGCGAATGCCTTACAAAACCAAAATCATACATTTCACTATGACGTATTTTCACTCAGTTCCATTGCAAGCTACTATGTTATGTTACACTTTTACCATAGTACATAATTTGTAATGCATTATGACATTTTCATGACATAGCCAGCTACATGGTTTTCTGACATAGTTGGGGCATGTTTTTCCAATGAGCTTGGGTTGCAAAAATGGTGTATGCCCTGCATGTGGATGCAACTCAAAAAGGGACGCCAAAATCATATCGAAGAAGCAACTCAAATGGTCACCACAGTTTTAAATGCTAGACCTTGGAATGCCCTAGTGACCACATTACAACGCTCTGAAAACACCTAGCTGCCACATATAAATTCTCTAAAAACCCAGGCAGTTAGCATATAGTAGCAAGTTTTGCATGGCTTTGCATGGGCCAATAGTTTTACTTTATTATAGGAACACTTTATAGGGCATCATTTTATTCTCAAGCAGCCCATAAGTGTTATAGTTCATAAATACCGTTTTGTCTTGACATCAGAAATGCCGTATCCTGAAGAGCTTCTCTTCTCTGAAAGCCATCCTGTCCGCCTTGCAGAGTAATGCCATCCATAGACTGAGGAGGACCTGGGATGATGTGTCCCGGTAAGAGTTTGAAAGGATTTCTGTCAGTAATAATTAGCCAGAGTCAAGGATAAAACTTAGCATTAGATATGTGAATGCTAGTTGATAAGAATGTTTGGATTTCATGTAGATGTAGCTGTTTGTGACTTGACCGGTATTCTTCTGCTTACAGGGAAAGCTATCGCACATTCCAGGAGTTGTCTGAAATTTTCTCAGACGACAATAACTATTCCCTCAGCAGAGAGCTTCTCATTAAGGTGAGTAAAGTGGTTGGTTAAGGAGTCCACATGTGTTTTGCACAAAGTTTTTCTCAAATTTTGCCAAAAGTTCCCACTCACACAACTGTACCATCAGGGTAAAATTACACCATGAAATAAATAGATCAGAATAATAACAGCAATAAACTAAATAATCACACTTGTTACAATATAATACTGTTTTGAGCTGTTAACTATTTGCAATGGTTACTATTTACTATTTTTCATAGTGTGCTTTTTGGTGAATTAATATTAAAGGGTCAGTTTGACCCTCATACATCATTATAATTATCAATACTATATAGAACTTACAACAATTAAAAAAAAATAGAATTGTCCATGTTTTTTTTTTTTGTTTTTTTTTTTTAAGATCATAACAATTGATTCAGTGATATCCTGAAGACTGAACTAGGAAATGTTTCTGTTTCCAAAAATTTTGTCACGTTGCAAGTCACATGTTCAAACACCTTGCGTTTTTCAAATTTTTAAAAGTGCACTATAAGCCACCAACGTTCGCTGTATCTGTTGTTGGGGGAAGACAGGATGTGGTTATGTCAGATTGTCATCCACAGGAAAGCTTAGTGACTTACCAGTCTTTTCAATGCCTGTAAGACCAGGTTTCTATAGCAGCCATAGGGTAAACAGAAAAGTCGTATACAATTGCATAGTATGTGCAACCTGCTGGCCCAACGTCTTGCTTCTATGGCCTGCTGAGTTTTGTTGAGTAAAGCGTCAAATGCCTTTGTTGCACTTTTTACACTAGTTGGCATGCTTCTGCATTTGATAGACGTCTTGAAAAGAATCCATTAGTGGTAAAAGCATTATGCAACTTTGAACAGTGAATTTTGCAAAGTAATTTTGTCCTCAGCTCTGCGGTTAGTCTAATGCATGTTGTGTAAGATAAGAGATATATTCAGAGAATATATACACCATGTACTATTTTTTATACCATATTACCATTGTTTACTCAACCGAACAAGTAATACTTTAAAGAAATAATACTTTTATTCAGTAAAGATGCATTAAATTAATCAAAAATGACAGTAAAGAAGACAATGTAACAAAAGGTTTCCTTCAAACAAAATCCTGAAAAAGTATCATGGATTCAACAGAAATATATATATATATAACAATATTTCTGTTGAATCCATGATTTTAGCAATGATAATAAGAACCGTTTCAGCACATTAAAATTATTTCTGAAGGATCATGTGACTGTGGCTGCTGGAAATGTAGAATTTTCCAATTTTTGCCAGGAATACATTTAAATATATTAAAATAGAAATTGTTATTTTAAATTGTAATAATAATTCTCAATATTTTAGTTTGTAGTGTATTTTCAATCAGATAAATGCAACCTTGTTCAGCAAAAGAGACTTTTGAGCAGTAGTGTACATTCTCTGAAAATCAGTCTTACACAACTTCTCTTATAATCAAGTAAATTGATCTTGTTTTAACAAAACAAAACAACAACAAAAAAGACAAAAACACTGAAATGTTGCAATGTTTTGTTAGAGGAATTGACTCAGTCCTTGTTATGGCAACCTGACGTTCCATGACACACAAACGTGACTCACAAAGATTGAGAAATTAAAAATAGGTTCAATTGAACTGATGTTATCTAGAAATCTTCACCGCAGAAGTGACTTCCGAAACTTGCCTTGAAAATAGCTGTCCCGCGATAGAGGGAAACCAAGCATGACAAAAGCTTTCGTTTATGTACATTCAACATTAGAGAGGAAACTAGAGCAGAACATTGGAAAGCATCCTTGGAATGTGTGCTGACGCCGAGAACCTAGCATTTGCTGCCGTTCATTTTGAGGGAATTCCTTGGATGAGGTCATAGGGCTTCTGTACCTCCAGATAAACCCCTCCTTAACACCTAAGGGCTTCCCCAAGGTGTTGGCTGGCTCTATCACTACACACCATACAGTCAACTCCACGTTCATCAGCGTCATGGTATATCATGACAGTGCAGTCTTAAGATTCCACTTTGACAGCCTTATCTGCCTTCAGGTTATACCACTGCTAATAATGCGTCAATGTAAATGCTTTCACTTTGGAGACCCAAATTGATTATTTGAAACTGATTTCTCCACAGGAGGGCACCTCCAAATCTGCCATCGTCGAGATTAACCACAAAGGAGCCCAGAGAAGACACCAGCAGCAAAGAGACATGGTGTGTACTGAAATAAATGTCACATAATGGCAGCTGAACTTGATATTTATTGAGCAACAGTGCCCTCTTATGGTCAAAACGGGTCAGATGTACCATTTGTAGGGTTCGCAAGAAACTGTCCTGAATGGAATTGAATAGTGTTTTTCTTCTTCCTCCTTCTGTTTAGGGTGTTGTACAAGGAACTATTCCATACCTTGGCACTTTTCTGACTGATCTAGTCATGTTGGATACTGCTATGAAAGACTATATTGAGGTGAGAGTCCAGTGGAGCTATGTAATATTTTTTGTAATTAGGAAATATCCTAATATATATATATTTATTTATTTGTTATATATATATTTTTTTTTCAGGTTGGGCTGATCAACTTTGAAAAGAGAAGGAAGGTGAGTCACAGAGGAACAATATTGGAATGTATTAAAAAGAATAATTTCCAAATAATAAACGATAAAACATTGACAGCCAATCAGAATCCAGAGTTTAATGATTTAAGGCAGCACATGACATAACTGCCGAACACTTATTATAAACAGAATGTTATTGCCTGTTGGTGTGGGTTTTTATTTTATGTCCAAATTCATTAGGATATGAAGAACAGATTGTGTTTCATAAAGATATTTTGTAAAAGTGCTACAGTAAATATATCAAAACTTAATTTTTGATTAGTAATATGCTTTGCTAAGAACTTAACTTTAACGGCGAGATTTAGATTTTTCTGCACCCTCAGATTCCAGATTTCCAAATAGTTTTATCTAAGCCAAATATTGTCCTATCCTAACAGATTTATTTATTTATTTATTTATTCAGCTTTCAGATGATGTATAAAATTGACCCTTATGTCTGGTTTAGTGGTCCAGGGTTACGTATAGTTATCATCATTCTTGGGCTTAAGAGGAACACTTTTAATGAAACATATCAATAAATGAATACACAAGTAAACAAAATGAATAAACATAAATCAATGAAGTGCATTGTTCTTGTTTATTTGTTTAGGAATTTGAAGTGATTGCTCAGATCAAGTTGCTGCAACTGACATGCAATTATTACAACTTCACCAAAAACCAGCGCTTCATTGAATGGTTCAAGAGGGTGGAGAGACTCAACGAGACTGAGAGGTGAGAAAGACAAAAATATATAGGATATGATAGGAAAACAAATGATTTGAGTGATAATAATGTAAGATATGTTATGTATTAAACATCTACGGTTTCTTTTCTATTTCAGCTACTCTATGTCCTGTGATATCGAGCCGCCATCTGAGTCAGTGTGCAAAAAGAACGGGGGCATCATCAAACGCATGAGCGAGGAGTCGGGTTACAGCAGCGCAGGGACGTCACACTCCAAGTCCTTTGAGCAGCCGCGATTAAGCCAGTTCAAAGACAGTTTCAAAGACGGAGCAGATTCCGTCAGCCTCACCTCAGCGGGATCCAGCGGCTCAGACGCAGACGAGATGAGTCTCAGTCTGCTCAACTCCCCAGAAACAGGAAGTCAAAGAGTAAGGCCATATTGTTTATCTACAGACCTAATAGTATGCTTAGCAACTTAACACACACACACACACACAGCGTATGTGTGTTGTTGTTTTTTTTCTAATATACATAGTGACTCTGTATTAACCTGACTACTGACTCTCTCTCCAGACCTCCACACCAACTGTGAAACATTCTTCATCAACCTCCGATACAGGGGAGCTTGCTTCTGATTCCTCTTCCAAGGTATTTGCATTTTCTTGAGCATGCTTGTCATTTAAATAGAAACATAATACTTGCTTTTGTGAGCTTTAAACATAATCATTCATTTCTCTGTTTTCCAGCTTTGGGAGTCGTCCACTCCTTCATCGTTGGAGGCCTCCGGACTAGGCTTGGGTTTGGAGTCTGGCTGCAGCAGCTCTACCTCCTCTTCTTCATCCTCAGTCTCCATCTCCACAGGGCAGACCTTCCATTTCCACAAACGGTCGGTCTCTGGTGTCTCGGACTACTCGTCTCTCTCCCTGCCGCTACACAACCAGCAGGTGAACGACTGCTGCATCATCAGAGTCAGCCTTGACGAGGACAACGGCAACATGTACAAGAGCATCCTGGTGGTGAGACGTCATAGGAGATAGACAGAGATATATATAACAATACTTGATGATTGATGGAGGGGTAATAGGAAAATTGATCTTGATGGTTGTGTTTTGCAGGTCACTAGTCAGGACAAAACCCCGGGTGTCATCAGGAAAGCCATGGCCAAGCACAACCTGGACAATGACAGGTCAGAAGACTATGAGCTGCTGCAGAGGGTCTCCAAGCATAAAGGTAAAAACCTGAAACAGGAAGCTGGGGCTAGAAATATCGAAGAGCTTGTTATTTATAGGGATATACTATATAGGGATAAAATTACTGGCAGATATTAGAGATTATATTGTTGTTTTTTATGGATATTTAAAATGTACTGTATATATATATCAGATAAATGTTTATTTACGAAATCTAATACACATGCACTAAAAGCTGCAAAAATCCAGTTCTAATTTTGACAGTATTTTCAATTCCCAGTTATGCTTGTTGTTGATATTTCTAACCTTCATTTTGTGTTTTTTTTCTCCACAGAACTTAAAATCCCAGATAATGGAAACGTTTTCTATGCCATGAACTCATCTGCCGACTACGACTTCTTGCTGCGAAAGCGTGGCGTCCCTAAAACCTGCCGCTCGAAGAGCTCACCGAGCCTGACTCTACCACGCATGAAGCAGAAAGGGTTCAAAATACCCAAGGGCTTCTTCTGAAAGAGCTCTGCCGAGTTCGGCAAGCCTGAAGCTGTTGGGCATTACCAAGAGTCACTTTATTAACCCAGACAGTGTTATCTGGATCTTTCGTTCAATGGAGTAATTGCATTATTGAGCTGCTCCCTGTGTTTCCTGTCCCTACGGACTACGCGACAGGCACAGGAGGAACACTGTGGTTCTTACAAGGTTTGCCTTAAGACTGCACATAAGAGGCACACTGTGTGGGAAGCACTTACCAGATGCAGTCGTTCACGCATGAGCACACTAAACAAAGACATTTCAAGCACTTTAGACAGGTCCTAAAAGCAGGAGAGTAGTGATGTGGTCCTTGGTCCTTTTCAAATTCCAAGTGGATTTTCTATTGATTCACCTTCAAACACTCTCCCTTCGGACTCAATAGCAAAATTTGCTATCACAGTCTCACAGTAAAGCTACAGTATTACATGTACAGTAAAACCACGTCAGTTGTAGTCTTTTGTTGCTTTTTATTTTTGCGTGGCTGCTTTGACTGTTGCTGCTGCCAGTTTTCCTGTAGACGATTACAAACTGAAACTAACCTTTCAGGTAATAATCAGATCACTCCAGACTGAAAGATTCTCTTTTGACTGCTGACTGACTTGGTTAAAGTCACATTTGAGCACGAGGAGATGACAGGTCTGGGCTGCAGGATTTACACTGTTATTTATGGTCATTAAATAACCATAAATAATATTACTTGTGCTTATTAGTGTACAGAAATGCAAATGTTGCTATCTAAGTCTTAGAAATGTATCAATGCCAAAGCCGTTCTCTTTTATTTGCAGCTGGCCTCTCGCTGCGATTCACATTATAACGCTGGAACTCTACAGAAAGGCTTTTTTGTACCAAACACTGTGAGTGGCTTCACCCTGCTAAGCCTTTCTGCATTGTGAATTAAATCCATGAGTGCTTTCTTACCCTTGTGATCTAATATGATGAGCAGAACATTTGAGGAGGTTTGAAGAGATTTCAGATGTGAATGTTAGTGTGTGTGTTTTCATTTGAGAGAAATGATAAAGATGAGTTTATATTGTAATACGATGAAAGAAATACACCAAGCATTTTCTGGTTGGTTTTCTGACACTATGCCAACTATATAGCTGAACTGGAACAAATTATAGATTGTGCGTAATTTATGATTTATGGAAAGATCAAAATGCATGGAGAAAACATATGCCAATATACCAATTTCACTGTTCAAAATGTCTTCTTGACAAATATGCTATCAGGAAACTACGACCGTGAAGTGAAATACTCCTACCTTCAGCTTCTCATTCAACACACGTGCCATATCCAGATTCATTTTCTATGTTTTCTACCCTTTTGTATGTCTGAATCTAACTCTGAATGTTAATGTCAAAGTTTAAATGTTTAATTTTAGTTTGTGCCATTGCCCCATTTTTATTTATTTCTAAGTTTGTAATTGTTTTATTTATAATTTTATTGTGAAGATAATTAATAAATGTACCTGCATATGTACAGACAAGCACTACATTTTTTTAAGAACTTACAAAATAAATGTGGAGGCCACTGAGACCCCAGAACTTGTCGCCTCTGTGTTTTTTTTGTTTGTTTTTTTTTTCTTCATTTCACCTACAAAAGCCACATGGCAAACAATGTTACTGTAAACACTTTTCCAATTAAATTAAGATTCCTCAACTATAGAAAGTCACACAATTAAATAAATGCATCAGTAATAAACATTAAAACAGGTATGATTTATAAATAAACATGGGTATCAATTAATTTAAATTACATTAAATGTAAAAGTTTTGTTTCAAATTCATAACAAATGTACACCCTTCTTATTTTTAATTGTTTTAGATATTGTTAAATTAATACTATAAATTAGGAAGAAAACTGAGGAGAACAAGGTCTCAGGCAATAATCATAATTGGATAATACTAAAGAATATCATGCAGATATTTAACCTAACGCAACAAGCAAAAAACTACATTACATCTGCATTTAAGGCTTGCAGCCTGCTTTCACTGCTTCAGCACAATGGCCAAACTTTCAAGAGGGTGGATGTTTTCGGGGATTATGCTGAGGGTCTTGAGGTATCTATTTTTTTTTAGATGGAGGTGTGAGTGGTATGATGCCTCACATCCTCCAAAAGGTCATTCAGTTAAAAAGTCAAGGAGTCCAGAAATGGCTCTTCCTGTAGATGGTAAGTGAGAGCTGAAATTTTTGCTATTTTGCTTTAAAACTAAAATTTTGTTGTTGGTTCCCTTCATTTTGTAACAGTAGAAGGAGCCGGTCGTAACATTTATAGTCAAATTATTTAGCTCAGTCACTGAATAATAATAAATATACACCTTGTAATCAGGGAATCTGATCAGATGAACCACATATATTCTGGCTGGGAGAGTCTTGAAGACGTCGCCTCTAGTTGATATTTAGCACCCATACTTGTCAAAGAGGCTAACATACATAACAAAGGCTTTTCAATAAGCTACTACTGACTCTACAAATAATATGAAATGTGACCCTGGACTACAAAACCATTCGTAAGTAGCACAGGTATATTTGTAGCAATAGCCAACAATACACTGAATGGGTCAAAATTATCGATTTTTCTTTTATGGCCAAAAATCATTAGGATATTAAGTAAAGATCATGTTCCATGAAGAACTTTGTAAATTACCTGCAATGAATATAACAAAATGTAATTTTTGATTAGTAATACGCATTGCTAAGGACATAATTTGGACAACTTTAAAGGCGATTTTCTCAATATTTTGCACCCTCAGATTCCAGATTTGTGTCACTGCCAAATATTGTCCAATCCTAACCAACCATACATCATTTGAAAGCTTTTTTTTATTCAGCTTTCATGATTTATAAATCTTAATTTCAAAAATCGACCATTATGATTGGTTTTGGCCTGTAATCAATAGTGATCAATCACATTGACATGTCAATGGGCAGAGTGCATGTAGGCCAGGGTAACTGTACCAGTTGTAGTTGTCTTGTCAGTTTTTCATGTTTGTGTTTGTCTACCCCTGGGTGACAGGAGTAACGTTAGACCCTTCTCCCCACCACCATGAAGGGTATACCGTCAAAAGGAACTTAATTTTTTTGGATAATGATTTGGGGTCTGTAAGTGAACTAAAGTAAATCGGTGTTCTCAGCGTAATATCTAGCTTTGGGAAATACACCAAATGAAACCTGCTTTAAATCTCACTGTCCACACCAAAAGCCTTGTCTTTCGTCCAAACGATGAACTTTGTCATCGTGTCCTCCTCGAACCCCCTAAGTTTACGATCAAAACACCCCTATGAGGGGAATCGTTGACAAAAACCGTTTGGCATTTTGCAGCGAGATTTAGCCAGGGTTACGTCACTCGCTCCTGGCTGTATCCATTCTAGCCACTTCCGGCGCTTTGCTAATACGCGTGTTCAAAGAACAGGTCGCGCTAACGTTCACCATGGCGTTAAGCAAAACATACGGACAGAAACCTATTAAATTCCAGCTGGAGGAGGATGGAGAATTTTACATGATTGGATCAGAGGTGCTGCAATTGAACGCACTAATCTTTTTTTATGTTTGTATAAACCGCATATTGTTTTGCATTGAGTGCTAATACATTAGCTAGCTAGCTAAGACTGTTGTCATTTGAGATACGATGTCTAACTGATTGATGAATCATTGAAAAGAATCAGTCCTGGCTTTTTACACATCAAATAACCTTATAGGGCTATCCTTTGCGGTGTAGTTGTGCTATTACACAACTCTCGTTTACCAGAAATAACGAGAGTGCATTCACTGACAGAGCCACGGCTATTTATTTAGTCAGTCCTATATCATTTCCCATTATGTGTCTGTTTTTAGGTGGGGAATTTCTTGCGTATGTTCAGAGGATCTTTATATAAACGCTACCCATCCCTCTCAAGAAGACTAGCGACAGTAGAAGAGAGAAAGAAGATAGTAGCATCCTCTCACGGTAAGTGTGAGTTCATTGTAAACATTTAATTCGAGTTCTAACGACCAAAAAGGGTTAGAATAAGCTGGAAGTGCCACTTTCTGTCTTACAGTATAAGCAATGTTTTGTGTTAGATCACGGTTACACCACTTTAGCCACCAGTGTGACGCTGCTGAAGGCCTCAGAGGTAGAGGAGATATTTGAGGGCCATGACGAGAAATACAAGGCCGTGTCCATCAGCACTGAACCTCCGGCTTATCTCAGGTGAACCATTTCTCACCTTTGATAAAGAAAATACAGTGCATTGTTTCTACATGGTCATTAAAAAATGATTCTTATCTATAATAAAGATGGCAACAATTACATTTCTCATAATTAATTAATATTATAGTCTTATTGGTTGTTTAAATAATACATTTAGGGAAAATAAACTTCTTTAGTTGGGGTTCTCCTTGCAATAAATAAATTATATTTATATATGTCTTTATGGGTGTTTTTTTGTTTGTTTTTGTTTTTAACAGGGAGCAGAAAGCCAAGAGAAACAGTCAGTGGGTGCCCACTCTTCCCAACAGTTCCCATCACTTGGACGCTGTGCCTTGCTCCACCACCATTAACCGCAATCGAATGGGACGTGACAAAAAAAGAACCTTCCCGCTCTGGTGCAATTTTTCTCTCTCTTTTTGAAAAATAATCTTTCAATTTCACATTGAGCTGAGCATCACAGTTCATAAAGTGAGTGAAATTCATCAGTTTTTGGCAGCATATGTGAAAACATGCAAAGACTCACTCCTGTAATGATTTTGTTGTAATGCCTGCTTAAAGTGACAGTAAACCCATACACACACACACACACACACACACAGTGTTGGACATAGTGTGAAGAGCTGGGAAATAGGCAATATTCTTTAATACAGCTTCCAAATTTCTTTGAATAGATTCCTACAAATTTTGAATTGTCTGTAGTTTAATGTTGCCCATTTAAACATCTGCCATTTGCTTGAGAGATTTTTGAGGAGGAAATCTGCTTCTTTTTTTCTCTTCAAAAACGGCCGCACAGTGAGTTGTCTGGCAAGAGCAGATGTTTTATCTTTGTGCTCCAACTGTCCTGGTTTTATGGTCATCAAGACACCATATTTCACATTGGTTTGTCTGTGTTTAAAGTTGTAGCAATTGTAGCTCTTTCATGGATATTGACTTTGTGAAGCTCTTTGTGTTCTTTTTTGTGGAAACTGGGTCTTTGGGCTGAATATTGAGGTTTTCTGTCACTTATGCTGCAATATTTCTGCGTTGTTTGTACACAATCCTTCTTCTTGGTGTTTGACGGCCCCTATCATTTACTTTCGTTTTTTGCCCACTATTCTTTTTCACTGCTGAAGTATTGCCATTCTTTGTGTACACAGTCATAATGGTAAAGACTGTTGTTTTTAAGACATTAAACAGTTGGGACATAAAGATTACAGACATTCCTGCATGATTTCCCCTTATGCGCTTGAACTGAACACTGCTAAAAAGAACTTACTTATCTACACAAGTTATGTATCACATTGTTTTGTTCTACCCCTGTGTGTAATTTAGCTGGTTTAATGTTTTTACACCCTGGATGTGTGCTGTTACAGTTTTGATGATCATGACCCTGCGGTCATCCATGAGAACGCCACTCAGCCTGAGATCCTGGTGCCCATCCGACTGGACATGGAGATTGACGGACAGAAGCTGCGTGATGCTTTCACTTGGAACATGAATGGTAGACTCCCCCACACACTTCCTGAGCAGCATCCACTCAAGTTATTTTTGAATGCTTTTTATTCCACATTACACAATAGGCTGAACTCTCTTTTTTTCCCTTAACCTTAAAGAGAAGCTGATGACTCCGGAGATGTTTGCTGAAATCCTTTGCGACGATCTGGATCTGAGCCCACTGACCTTTGTTCCAGCCATTGCCTCGGCCATCAGACAGCAGATAGAGTCCTACCCCACAGACAGCATACTGGATGAGCAGATGGACCAGAGAGTCATCATCAAGGTACATGCGTCATTCTATCCTTGATTTCAATGATCCCTTCTTTAAACATCAGATTTTCTTAATTTTCAGCTGGATGAAAATAGATCATGATTTTTGATTGCCGTTGTTTTTATCTATGTAGTTAAACATCCATGTTGGGAACATATCTCTGGTAGACCAGTTTGAATGGGACATGTCTGAGAAGGACAACTCTCCTGAGAAGTTTGCTCTGAAGCTGTGCTCTGAACTGGGCTTGGGAGGAGAGTTTGTCACCACTATCGCATACAGCATACGCGGCCAGCTCAGCTGGCATCAGAGGACCTACGCCTTCAGGTTCAGATTCGTGCACACACATACACACACCCACACTTAAATCCTTTATTAAAGGACACTGTAGTACAGTCCAGGCAGAGTATAAATCCTTTTAAAGCTTTTTCAGAGAGAAAATTTGGAAATTTCTGTATTTTGGTTGTCCCCATATGATTACAAAGACATTTTTAGAGTTTGACTCAATTAAATGTTTTTCCATTTATATGCTAAAGAGAAAAGGAAAGTGTTTTACAACTTGAACTTGCAAACAAATGTGAACTTCCTCCAAGTTGGACATCATTTCAGACTGTTACTGATGTCTAGAACATTACAAAACTCATCAAAAAGGTCATGGCCTATAGCTGTCAGCAATTTAGCTGAGTTTTGTGAAACTACTAAAAAAAGAAATGAACAACTTGTCTTTTTGTAGTGAGAACCCTCTTCCCACGGTGGAGATTGCCATCCGGAACACAGGTGATGCTGACCAGTGGTGTCCACTGCTTGAAACACTGACAGATGCTGAGATGGAGAAGAAGATCAGGGACCAGGACAGAAACACAAGGTAAGAGAATTACCTGCCTTACTTAAATTACCATTTTAGCAGATGTGTACTACTAACTAGAGATACGAGCCATATGTCAATGACAAACTATTAGTTCTCTAAGATCAATAGTATTAATACTATTTACAGATTTTCATTTGGAGATTTTGGAGGTGTTGTGACTCATATCAAATGTTTTCTGTTTCAGACGAATGAGACGACTTGCAAACACGGCCCCAGCATGGTGAAAATATCCACCCCCTCCCACAGCCATGTAAATCTGAAGAGAGGCAAATACCAATAGAGCTACAACCCAGCGTTACTGACATAAAAACATAGAGACATTCCACTGGCCAGTCATGATCCAGTCCCTCCAGATCAGAGTAACATACTGAAAACTAAAGCAACGTCTGTTCCAGTCTGGCCTGTAGTCAAAGCCTGTTGTGACCTGCCCCTGTACCCAGTCTCTGTCATCTTGGAGACTGACAAGTCACTGTCTTGAAATGTTGAGAATATTTTATGGTATCTTTATTTGTCTTGTTTGGTGTTTGTGTATAGATGCCATTTTGTAAACATAATGTGCTTTTAAATAAAATTAAGATTAAGAAATCTCTGTTAGGACGCTTTTTGTTTGAAAAACTTACAATGCACATGCATGGACAGTCTCAATGGGCCAAGTGTCTCAAAAAATAATAGTCTCAGTATTGTGTTCTGAACTAGCAAAATAGTCACTCGAATGTTGTAGATATGGGTATAAAAATATGAGACATTTTTATTTGCAAAGCAGAAATATCCAACAAACAATCCAATGGCAAAAAATACAAAAGAAAACAATTCATTCCTTCAAAAAACAAAAGAAATGCATTTGTATTCATGTTTAGAGAAAAACCCAAGCGTCCATGTGTTTTTTAGGAAATGTTATCTTTTTGTGGAGCACAAATTCTTCCAGACAATCCATTAAGCTTGTTGTTTTTTGCAATGGAGCTTACAAAAAGCCAACTGCTTGAAAATGCATAGTCTGCAGTTCAATTTGGCATTTCAGATAGTCGGCACATTTGTGAATGTGTCCACCTGCCTCGCCGCTGACTGTGTTGTTGGGAAAAGAGATATGCCACAGTATTGTACCCAAGAAAATACCCTCTTGTGGAGTTCACACACACTCCAAAATGATGGATTATAGTATGGGAGACTTAATGGCTTCTCTTTCAACTCCAATCCTGCCAGCCACCACTGCTTCGGAATATTCAAAAAATAGTTGTTGGCGAAAAAATAGCAGTTGTTTCAAACCATGTGGTGTGACGTAAAACAGAAAGGCATTGTTCCTTCAGAACAAAATAACAAAGGAAATAACTGTTTGTGATGTGCATGGCACTGAATGCAAAATTTGGATATATTTGTTTTGTACACAAAGACATTGAGGTGGCCATAGTCTCCAACTTTCCTGGATCCACAGTGAACTGTATACTAAACCCCTTTATCAAGGAGTGTCTTCCATCACACAGTCAGAACTTGACATGCAGACATAAACTTTCCCAACTAAAACAAGGAGGACTTTAAAAGCATGACAAGATTTATTGCGGTCTTTGAAACCTTCAGTTGTCTTCTCCTTGAAGATCCTCATCATTTTGACCTTGGCCAGCATCTTCTACACCTTGTCCATTCCAGGATATCCCACTCTGGTCTTCCGGAAGAGGGGCGTAATTCGGATCTTCTTGAGGCATGTCAAACAAAACTCGACTGCAAAACATTAATAAATATTTCTGATTCAGTTTTCTGTGTTGAAGGCAAACAAATGAAAAAAATATATATATATTTAAAATATTTATAGGCATACTCACAAAATTCCAGGAGTGGCAAGAAGCTTTCTGCCTCCTGGCTGGTTAGGAAATACATCCTCCAGGAAGTAGTAGATGTGTCCTACAACTATCCCTATACAAATAAATATTCATACATGACTTATTTTTATTTGTTAAGAAAAAGAAAATCAGCAAGGACACACTGATCAATTGATCAAAAGGTAAAGTTATTTTAAATAAATGCAAAAAAAAATTTTATCATTGAAGAATTCAAAAAAATATATAATTGCGAATAAATATATAAGCAGTTGAACTTTTCAATTCTTGATCACCAAATCAGAATATTCAAATCATTCCTGAAGTATCCCACGATACTAAAAGACTGAAGCAATGGTTGCTAAAAATTCAGCTTTGCAACACAGAAATATTATTATGGGAATAAGGTTCTTTTAATACCATTTCACAATATGTCAAATTTTGCATTTCAGGACAAAAGTTAACATACCCAGGAGATCAATAACAATGGAGTTGCCCAGTAACAGCGAGAATCCCATGAGCACCCAGGGAAGGAACGGGGCCTGGAAGTTGAGCAGGCCAAAGAAGTTCATGCGGACATAAGGGTTCCTTCTACTCCAGACATAAACCAGCATTATAGTGAAAGCCTGCCCTAAAAAGAACAGGTTGGCATATAGACCAAACAGCTATAGACATTAGAGTTAAAGAAATTAAAAAGCCTTAAGACTGAAATAGAACTAAAAACTTAAATTATCACTATGAATAAACAACATGAAAGGGTGAAATGTTCTTTATGAATAAACATTGACATTCCAGCCTATGGTTTGGTGAAGAGATGCATGCTTGGTTGTTGTTAAAGTGATGGATGCTGAAGGATACAGTCATAAGAATACCACCGAACAGGAACATATAGACCATATCTGCGGTTCGACCGCGGAAGGAGCCTTCCTCCAGCATTCGACAGTAACGATATCTGCTCAGTCAAGGACATAAACTCTGACGACCTACAGCACACCTGCATACGAGCCAAACGGCTGTTATGCAAAGCAAACACACAGTGAAACTGCGAGAATATGTTTTTGTGTGCGCACTTCCTCAACATTTCACAGATGGCCAACAGCGAGAAAAGGATACAGAAAAATCATATTGAACAAGAAGCTGAATCCAAGAGGTCCAAAAAACAAGAAGTTTGTGATCAGTCGCCATACCTGCAAAGAGGAAGAGAGCAAACATAAATGTATATCAAAATAAAAGAATGAATAGAGTTGATAAAGTGGCTGTGATAAATACAACGTTTCAATGATAATGGGGTACTAACCTGGTATTTCTTTAATATCAAGTCAGGGTTAAAATAGAGTTGAAACGGTGTGATGAACTCCATTTGCTGTAATAAAACAAAACTAAAAATAAGGTTTTCTGGTGACCATGAAAAATGTTCCTCTGTGTTCCATTACTCTTAATATATGTGATCATTGGGTAGTTATCTGTGACAAGCTATCCTTAATATAAAAAAATTTGTATCATGTATAACTTAACATTTTATAGCCTCTTCAACTGAGAAGCTGTTTATAATTTTGCACTTTTAAAAATGTGTCATACTGCAGTAAAGATGCAGCACAAAAAAAATACAATAAACACGAAAATTATATTAAATATAAACAAAACAATTGTTTCACATTATATATAATCAATTCTTGATTTTGAAATATACCTTCTTCATAATTATGTTGATTATTTACACTGCATGTTGAATGTAGGGAACAATTGTGAAGACATATTGACTTCCAGTCTTCAGTGTGTGATGATTCTCTATGTATCTTGCGATGTAAGTCCAGTATCAGGTGTACTGTCTGTCTGTAGCCTGATTTACTCACCACAGCTGCAGTGGTCAGGACGCATGCAGTGGTATAAGCTCGCGTGACGGCTGGGATCTGCATGTACTCTTGAGTGACGCTGTTTGCCATGATTTTTCTCCGGCGGATTAATAAACTCTTCTGCTCACTTTCACTGCTCACTTTCACTAAGTATCTAAGTGTCACTTATCCCACAACAAATTTCATATCATTGACGCTGAACGATCGATCGGTTCACTGTGGATGGGTTTCACACCTCAGTAGATCCATGTCCACGTTTAGTGTAAGCTTCAGACTGTTTATCTTTAATGGTTCGTTATGTTTGCGTTTGGATATAAGAGTTTTAATGGGGGCGGAGTGTCACCTCCACGTGGAGGTTCGTGGACCAATGAGATTGCACGCTTCCACTGACGTCATGAAAGTCATATTGGCGTAAAAGTAACTGATGTAATTTGTTTCAGAAATTGTATAAATAATACATTTTATACTCTTTAATCTTCTATTATCTGATAGAAGACATTAGAATAGTTATTAAATATTATAAAAACCTTTGGCCATGACTTTCTTTCTTTCTTTCTTTCTAATGCAGTGCATACTGCAAATAAATGGATAAATGAGATGATCACTGAAAAGTTAGGAATTTAGGGAAGATTTTAATTGTACCTAAATACAACACACATTTTATAAAAGTATTTACATAGTTAATATGAAAAGCCAAAGAAAATAGTATAAGAACTACAAAAACTAGAGAAAATATAGAAAAGAATATATATACACACACACACACAGATGATGTGAAGGAAAAATATGCCAATATGATAGTAGTATGTTAAACACAAAACAAAAAAAACAAACAAAAAAGATTTTAAACATTGTCAGTGTCCTGCACTGAAGATTGTCAGTTTGCCTTTTACAGTCTCAATATTATAAACAAGTGATCATGTGTCAAGAGTTTGTGTGATCTCAAAAACATCCTTCCCCTATGCAAAATGGGGAGAAAAAAAAACATTTTGAATGAGAGAACTAATCTCTAAAATAGGTTTTTCTTGTGTTATTAATCAATACAACCTGCACAGTTTAAGTTACAGTATAACTTGCAGCGAATCATAAAAACTTGAGTGTCAAGAACATTGCAACTGCTGCAAAGATCCCTGACAAATGTTTTAGCACCTTGTTTAGCATCTTAACAACAGGGTATTTGTGTCTCTGTACACAGTGGTTGCTTGATAATACAACAAATACAGACATAGCTGCACACGGTTCATTCAGCTCAGATGTGCAAGATTTCCTGAGAAGAAATTAGATTAATCAGACACTTTTGAGGTGAAATGCCTGGGGAACAAGAACTTAGATTACATAGTACAGTTTCTCATGATGAAAAATTAGAGATACAAATTGTATGCTTTAAACCAGAGTGTGAGAAGTTGTTGTAAGAGACAGAAAAGTTTCCTGAGGGCTTATGGCATGCTACATCCAAAGAAATCTGCACCAACGCTGCGTGGGTAACCTTCCAAAACCTTACGCTGAACTGAGTCAAACTTCCAGTACTGTCGGCGACTGATGAAGATGACAAAGCCTGTGGAGTACACAAAAGGTCGCGAGAAAATGAATCAATGAGAAACCCTTCATAAACCAATGTACTATTATTAAAGAATATTGCACAACTACATACTTCATAATTATAAATCAGAAATATGAGTGTGCACAAATATGTGGTAACAAAACAACAACAAACTTGACTCAAAACAAATGTTTTGAACAATTCATCTTTGCACTGCAGTGGTGGCAAAATATTTGCATCTGAAGTAGCATTTAGATGTATTTACACAGAATTCTTAAAACAGTTCAAAAAATGCATTTACACTGCAATTACAACTGCATAAATATTAAAGATTACATTTTTTTAAATATGTATTCTTTATATTTAACTATAACATTCTATTGAAAGTTTACTTTAAATATTACATATTAACTAAAATATTTCAATAATAACAAAAAAGGCCAGTAGGTGGAGACAAGTCTCTTAATCTTTTGTTGATACTGATTTCATTTGATCCATAACCACTGATTTGCCTTATTCTTTTGATTGAATTTGTTGATGAAATATAAGAATCTGGCATAAAAGGTGATGCATACATCTAATAAGGTTTGAAAGAAATGACTTTACAATGGAAATCAATTTACATTTCTTACTATTAGTTACTTGGTCACATTCAGAAAAGAAAAAGTGACTTTTGAATGGTCCATTGAGTGGTCCAAAATGATTCATTGGAAAAATGCATCAGCTTCAACAACTTTTTTATCTTACATAACCTGATTTCTCTCATATTAATATTAACATCCATTAATATATATTAAAAAGGCTGAGCTGGAAGTACCATGCGCATCCTGAAAGGCGGCGTCAATCTCATCAGGGATGCCACTCCAGTGCTCCTGGATGCTGCGTTGGAAGGCCGTGTCCTGGGAATCCAAACGCCAGTAGTTACCTGATTTGAAAAAGTACGTACGGTGGACATGGTCCTCCTTTAAGCACAGTGCAGCCTGAATGTCTGTGACAGGAAGTCCTATAGTGTGGAGAGGGTCCGGTCCTTTTATCTTGTGTTCTGCATCAAAAACCCAGTAGTTGGAACCTAACAGAGGACATAACAGAGAAAGTACACATGAGTAAAGAGAAAATATGACTGCGTCAATGTAGTATTTTAATTCAACATAACTGTCACTTAATTCAATTTTAGCATTGTTTGCTTATTATTTGTTATCGATCTGCAAATTCTCTGCATGTTGGTAAAACAAAGGCAAATAATTATAAAGACTCCATCGGAAGAGTTTGTCTAAAATTACACAATTTAATACTACACAATTTAAACATTTGTTCAATGTATTAATTTATGGTATGTATTAGTCTATCTGCATGTTCAAAGTTAGCATGAAATAGAAATATACATATTTATCATCCTTTGAATGACACACAGTATTCTAAGATGGAGCGATTCTATCAGCAGATAGCATATAAATCAGTATAAAGAGAACTGAAATCAGTAAATAATCCCAACTGCTATACAAATCACAATGGTTAGACTATTTATGGCTTTAAATGATGGAAAAGTGAATTAAAGCTGTTTTAATGCTTTTTAAGGTTCCACAAGCAGCTTTTGTCTATAAAATTATCATGAGTGATTATTCCCTAAAGTGGTTAAAAGATAAAGTACATTTATATCAACATATCACATGTCTGACTCATTGAACCGATGTTCTAAATGCAGAGTAAAGTTTAACCCAATTTCATTCTGTGAAATTGTACCATCATAGCTACAGTAACCACATAGTAGTTTAACTACTGCACAACACAACACAACACAACACATGTATTTATCTGTTGTTAGTAGTGTGTGTTCTGAGTGCTCGTGTTTATTCATGCCCTGCATTAGAGACACAAAGAAGGATGCTTCAGATATAGGTCAAGGGAAGTACTGCTCCACACATCACCATACATATGTATATAAGCAGGCCTGTCTGATCCTGTCCTGCAACCACAAATCACCACAGTCAGCCACCGGTGCTGAACTCACCCACCTTCAAAGAACCAGATATTGCCCTTTTTGTCTTCATAGGCGGCGCCTATTTTCTCTGGAATGCCCCTCCAGTGTCGAGAGGCCAGGGCAGGGTATCCCGCCTGCAGACGGCCCTCCCTGATGCGCCAGGCATAACTGGCCTTGAAGAAGAACAATTCCCCACGGATTACAGACACAGCATCGAAGTCTGTGTGACAAGCGTCAGGCTACAAACAGTGACAGCGAGAGGAGATGGGATAACGAGAGCGAGAATGAACGGAATATATAGATAAACTAATATAAAATATGTGATATTTTAGGAATATTTTGGGTTAATACAATAATATTTATAACACAATACAATTGTAATGTAATTGTAAAGTTATATATATATATATATATATATATATATATATATATATATATATATATATATATATATATATATATATATATATATATATATATATATAAATACAAAATTTAAATGTTTTTTTTGTGGTAATCAACATTACACCCCAAATGCTGTTGATGTTGCCATTTAAATTCTTTTAAATGTGTCATTCTGCCAGTGTTTAAATGTTCAGGGACTCACTGCACTGGTGATAATCTCATTGGTTTCTGTAGGGATTTGAAGCAGGGTTTGCGGCCGGGGGCCGTAGAGGTATTGAATGCCTTTCTTGTCATCCTCACTGAGTTGAAGAGGATAAGAGAAGCTATAAAATGGTGACATTATGGCTCCAGGCTCCAGAGAATGCAGTAGACCCAGGACATGACCAAACTCATGTGCTGCCACCTGTAGGAGATCAGTTCCTGTAGGATGACATTTAAAATGAGGCTTTTTCAGACAAATATGAGTTGACTTTTAATCTGATCTCAAGGAAAGCCTGTCAGTTGGTTTGTTCTGATGTGATTGTTCAGACAGGGTCTGATGCATCTACATCAGTTACTGTACATCGCATCAGTTAATGATGTAAGCGTCAACGCAATGCCAGGAGACTTTCTCATTCAACAGCTGAGTAGCTGTCAAAGTGGAATGAGAGGATGGAAAACCAAACATCTTGCCTCTCATCGTAAAATTAAAAGGTGGATTGAGCAACATTACAAAATAACACACACTTTCATTGTCATTGTCATGCATTTATATGATAAATATATCTTATAGATATGAACTGGGTTTGAGTTTGGGGTCAGAAACTCATAAACAAAAAAACCCTCCTTCCATCAAAACTTTCCATGTACATTTTTTGAAAACATAATCTGATTTGTTCTCAACAATTCATGATATATGTATCAGAGATTTACAGTTTTCAAAGTCATTGGCAGGCAGTGAAGCAGTAAGTTGTATCTTTACATACAACTTACCAAGTTCATTGCCCACCGTCCAGGACTCATCAAAATCAAAATGAATGTCTCCCTCCCGGTGTGTCCTTGGGAAAAAAGCATGAGCCAGGATCCCACCGGGGCCATCGAAGGGCAAATTATCCCCATGCCAGAACCTAATATGGGAAACACAGACATATATACAGTACGTGTGCTAACTGGGATCTTTGAATTACAATAGGACTATTGCATAAAAATAAACAATTATGTTAAAGCACTAAATTCCCCATTTATATTTAAGACTGGAACTAAATATACAGTGTTAACTGTTTTCTAATTGCTTAATTGTTGCTATATTATGCTTCACTGTACTACCACTCAAAAGTTTAGAGTCTGTAAGATTTTCTAAATGTATACTTTTTAAACAAGGATGCACTTGTCAGAGGCACCGGCGGCGCCAGGGGGGGTCTTGGGGGGTCTCAAGACCCTGCCAAAAAATGCCTTGACCCCCCATTTGACCCCCCAGCCTCTTCCTGATTAAAAAATATATATATTCGGGATAAAGATCCAAAAATGTTTCTCTTCAAACTACGCAGAACAATAATAAATAACAATTATTTCGACATTTATTCATACACTGAACCGAGAACCGTTTCTGTCGGACGCGTCCGATTCGAGAACCGATGAGCTGATGATAACTGCGCATGCGTGATTCAGCGTGAAGCAGACTGACACAGAGCGCATCTGAACCGAACTGATTCTTTTGGTGATTGATTCTGAACTGATTCTTTGCTAATGTTATAAGCGCGGGTAAACCAAAGGCTTGAATGAAGGGATATCATCGCCAATGACGGCATTACATCGAGCGCAAAAGAACCGGTGAACCATTTTTTTTTCAGCTGGTTTATTTGATCGAATTGTCCGAAAGAACCGGTTCACTTGAGCACCTGCTCCTTTGCCCCTTAAGTGCCCTTTTGTCAAAGCAAAATTTCCTCAATTTTTTTTTTTGTAATAACATAAACTTTTGTGAATGCCTGCCCACGCCCAATCATAATATTAGTTACAATTTATTAATAATAATTTAGCCGTAAATAAAATGACCAACATGATGTCCGTTCACCTGACTACGACCTCATCCAACCGGGAAGATTCCTCATGCTGCACGCGCATTTTTTAATTGCGAGAGGATATTTTCAACATCGTGGCAGCTGGTAAGTGGTGTTTCATTCTCAGCAAAGTGATTTTGATGTTTATTTACTTATTATTATTTTACAAGAACGATGTGATGTGAGAACATGCAGATACGTTGTTTATATTGCTGTGTGTAGCCTGTAGTGTAGAAGTAACACTAGCGTGCTGTTTGAGGGAGAACAGTTTCACAGGCATCGAGGGGTCTGGTCTTTTTTATGTTCTTTGTCTGAACTATTATTATATTACAGTACTTATTTATTTTTAACACGTAAAAATAATTATCACAACACTGGTAAGGCTTATTCAGATTTTCTCATTCTCTGAATTATCATTATAAAAATAAAAACAATTCAGAAATGAATTAAAATATAATTATATTTTAAATGTGATGCAAATATTTTTTTTTCTACAAAAGCAACAGTGTTTACAACAGCAAGACCACTTTAGCCTGTAAACCCAATAATATCTATCTGGAAATAAATGTAAAAATATCAATGTCAATAATAATGCATAATATACCTGACATGAAAGTGCAGTGTGAAGGATATGAATAACAAATGTAGCCTGTCATTTGTTTACATTGCAAAGGTGTTTTTGTTGTTTAGTAGCAGAAATATGCAGTTATTAGCCATGTCCACTGTATTTTTTGTTGGTTTTCATGAGACCCCCCTTCAAAAGACCAGGACCCCCCCATTGCCCCCCCAATCAAAATTGTCTGGAGCCGCCACTGGTCAGAGGTGATAGTAAATAAATTTGTAATTTTACACAAGATTTATTTTTTAAATAAATGCTGTTCTCGCTATTCATCAAAGAATCCTGAGGGGAAAAGTATCAGAGTTTCCACAAAAATATTTAGCAACACAACTGTTTTCAACATTTATAATATAAGAAATGTGACCCTGGACCAAAAAAAAACAGTCTTACATAAGCCAGATATATATATATATATATATATATATATATATATATATATATATATATATATATATATATATATATATATATATATATATATATATATATATATATATATATGTAGCAAAGTCCAACAAAACATTGTGGATCAAAATTATAGATTTTTCTTTTATGCCAATAATCATGAGGATATTAAGTAACTATCATTTTCTATGAAGACATGTTATAAATTTCCTTTCGCAAATATATGAAAATGTTATTTTTTTATTAGTAATATGCATCACTAAGGACTAAATTTAGACAACTTTAAAGGGGATTTTTAAAAAAATGTTGCATCCTTAGATATCAGATTTTCAGGCAGTTAAATATTCTCCTATCTTAACAATCCATACTTCAATGGAAAGCT